>NC_060130.1:997805017-998430017 GCF_021461395.2 Schistocerca americana
ACATCTACGACAATTTACAACTACAATACCAATCGTTTCTACAACTACCTTACTGTGTTTTACGTGCCCACAGCTTATTGGCCAGTGGCTGGCACACTGGATTCGCATTCAGGAGGAGTACGGTTCAAACCCGCGTTCGGCCATCCTGTTTTAGGTTTTCCGTCATTTCCCTAAGTCACTACGAAAGGGCATGGCTGATTTCCTTCCCCATCCCTCCCTTATTCAATGGGGCCAATGACCTCGCTGTTTGGTCCCCTCCCCAAAACCAATCAACCAACCAACAGTCCATTTTGTAGTGGAGGGAAGCTTGGGGATAGAGACCATTGGTTGAAAGTAAGGCGTGACCGCAGTAAGCAGCTTCAAGTGGACGTAGAATGCATTAGTTATGGAAGTATGACGAGGTATGGTGAGCTGCAACGAACCTGTCCTGACACTGAATATCACAACAACACCAACTCATAACTTAAACGTTTCTGCTTGTCATAAAAAGTCATTTGTGACATCTGCTAAGTGTCATACATCCGAAATGTTTAGTAGTTTAATTAAATAATTTTCTGTTGTGGTTACTTTGTTAGTCAGGGGAGTGGTGCATTAGACTGAGCCTTTGTGGAGACAATGTGTTTGCTTACAGTTGTCCATTTTATTGTGTTTCAAGGCATGACTACCGGAGAGAAGGCAGCGATTAGCACAGCTGTCCACACTTATGAGATGCGCGGGTATCGTAAAAAACAGCTATGGGGTATAAGATTTCAAGAACGGCCACTTTATTTATATGTGAGGTGTGGGAATAACACCATAAAAAGTTAGAAAGCCTCGCGAGGTGAAAAGTGCAACAATAACAAAGTCTGTAGAGCAATTAATAAAAAATCAATCATTACACCATTTGGTCGTTCGCAGGAGTCGTCACCCTGCCTGTACACGGTTGGTAACCAATCTTGCACACACAGGGTGACGACTCCAGCGAGCGAGCAAATGGTGTAAATTGCCCTGAAGATGACTCCATCGCGGGTTGAAACCGGTTGGCGGTAAAATAAATAATGCGATTGTGACTGTCATGTTGAATAATTGATTATAAGTAAATTAATCGCTGTTTATCTCCATACAACTATGTTGTCTGAAAATTCAAACATGTTCCTTCTTTTCGGACTTATTTAATTAAAATACAAGAGGTCTGAACACCTCCCCAAGATTGTATTTATGCATCTTCAAGTTCATTTTTATGAAGTTTATTTTATATGTGTTGTGTGCAAATAGTAGAAATCAGGGAACTAGTGGACACAATTTAATAACACACTAGACAATTTTCTCATCCTATGATTGAAAATATTTATACATCTCATCGATTTGTTATTTGTGATGCTGGGTAAGTTATTGAGGTGCTAAGAATTATTTCAATGCATTTTTCGAATTGTCCACACATATCTCTCACGATTTATGATCAAAATAAATTACATGATACACATCTTTATATTAACCCTTGGGTACATAGAATATTGTGCTTTGTTGTCTATGTTTATTTGAGGCTATTTGATGTCTGTTGGTGATAATTGCAGAAGCTACTGTGTCAACAAATTAAATTGATGGAGGAAGGCGGAGAAAGGAACGGAAAGGGAAGGGGATAGTGGTATCAGCTGTATCAGGACTTCGTACGGCATCAGCGGCGACGAGGGAAAATGTGTGACAGACTGTGATTCGAACCCGGGATCTCCTTACTTTTTGTTAAAAGACGATGTCCTTTATAAAATAAAATATTTCTGGAACATTTAAATAAGTGGACTTTTTTACATAATGGTGTAACAATAACAAACGTAAACTGCTTCTATCAATTAAGACGATGTCCTTTATAAAATAAAATATTTCTGGAAAACGTAAATAAGTGGAATTTTTTTTACATAATGGTGTAACAATAACAAAGATAAAATGCTTCTATCAGGCTTTTTGTTTTTTTTTTTGTCAAAATAAGACGATGTCCTTTATAAAACAAAATATTTCTGGGAAACGTAAATAAGTGGACTCCTTTTATACATAGTAGTATAACTATAAAAAACATAACCTCCATCTATCAGTACAAAACAATAACGGACCACGTCCCTCTTCTTGGGGGCGTTCCTCGCTAATCCCTTTGTACCTCGCGTTGGTGTCGGTTACGTCTTCACTTATGATGGTGGATCCTCTCCACTGTCCTGGTCCTTTCTTGTTCTGAATACTTATAGGCAATAATTACATATTCCTACCAGGGACACCCCAACTGGATGGGGGATCAAGCAAGGCACTACCTAAAAAATTTGCGCAATGTGTTCGTTATCTCGAGTGTCTCATAAGCTGTGAGTGATGTTCTTGTAGTAAGGCCCAAACGTCGAGCACCTTCTTACTGCCCTCTCGGAAAAGGTAAAGTACAGTCAGACCCCGAATCCAAGTCACTGCATTTGTCTTCGTTCGGGGATAATAGGTCATATCTGGGAGAAGTAGTATCCGTGGTTCTATTGCTTGCGGCACCACCCGGAAGAGGATCACGATCATTTGGCATCATTTGGACCAAACACCAGACGTCCGTGAAGGCCCGCAAATCAGGCGATGTTCCTCTAACATTGCACTGCGGACACAGTGGCTCATCCGCCATATGAATTGTATGCAACCTGGAACGAGTCACGTATTTCCTATTTACCACCTGATACCACAGTGAGCGCGTCCCCGTATCAAGGTGTGGGTGGTGCACTTGAAACGTCCCCTTTCAACAATTTATACACGACTGTCCTTAAGCTGATACACAATATTTTTTTAGCGCAACGCAATCTGACTTTCAAAAATCCCTACAAAAGAATGGCCCTGACTAACATTAAGCTATAAGTTTCACAAATCACTTACCTCACAAAAATCTTCGCTGCTCAAGCTACTGCAATACAGCGAGCGCCACTACTGCCAGCTAAATAAAAGATTCAAACTATGGAAGGCACTAACTACTGATGGGGATAGTTAGCAAAATGAAAGATATTAATAGAGAACAAACAATGTATTTACCTTAATATCATCAAAAGTCATAATATATATAGCAGTTCATCACAAATTACAAAACTCCGCCATCTCTCTCCCCACATCCACCACTGCTGGCGGCTCACCTCCAACTGCGCAACGCTACGCGCTGTTCACATCCAGCTGCCGCTGCCCAACACTACAATGGCAGACAACAATGCAAACTAGCCACAGACTGCACACAGCACAGCCAGTGATTTTCATATTGAGCGCTACGTAACGTTGCCAATAAGAAAACATAAACAGCCTACTTACATAGAGAAAACATAAACAGTCTACTTACACACTGTACGCCATACCACTGACCATGTCACTGTTGGTTGTCGCCGCTCTGCGGCATTATTCGGCCGTCGTCGAGTCAAAATACGATATATATATCACGTGCCGTTGCCGTCCTGGTAGTCGGTAGTTCCATATGTACATGACTGTGTTCCACAAGAAAGGTTCGCATGTGGGCAAGCTATGTTGAGATTGAGCCACAGCTATTGGTGCCAGACCAGAAGATGGAGCTAGTACGTCTATCAAGGTGCCCGTCAGACTTGTCCGGTGTCGTGTCCATATCTTTATCATCGTGCTTACGTAAATAGCCACTGCTCGGTCGCGGACGTGGACTAGTCCAAGACCTCCACGACTACTAGGAAGGGTGACGGTTTCGTATCCGACCTTAAAAAGCAGACCTGTGCTCACAGAATATCCTAATGCCGCCAGGATTCGGCGCACCAACACCACCGGCATAGGAAGAACTTGTGCCAGGTGGGGAATGCGAGAAGCTAGATAAGTGTTGGTGAAGGTGACCAGGCCGAAGTGGTCATGCGGTTCTAGGCGCTGCAGTCTGGAACCGCGAGACCGCTACGGTCGCAGGTTCGACTCCTGCCTCGGGCATGGATGTGTGTGATGTCCTTAGGTTAATTAGGTTTAAGTAGTTCTAAGTTCTAGGGGACTAATGACGTCAGAAGTTGAGTCCCATAGTGCTCAGAGCCATTTGAACCATTTTTTTGAAGGTGGCCAGCTGTATCATGTCTAGAGCCCTTAAACCTGTGATTCGGACACTCGCACGAATTGTTTGCAGAATACAACTGTAGTTCAGTGCCGCCGCGCGTCGAACGTCTGTAATGAAGATAATTCCTAGGCATTTCATCCTGTTTATCGGCTGTAATGGTGCTACACTTCCCGTCGGGGGTTCTCTCCCGATGTTCATCGCTCCCGACTTTGCCATATTCATACCGCTTCCCGTAGCCATACCATACAAATTAATCCAATGCATGGCCGCTCTTGCCTCGTCGCCCGACCGTGCTAAAAACGCTAGGTCATCCGCGTATGTTCCGAATGTAAACTTGTTGTGCCTTATCGTCATTCCTTGGAGTCGCTTCCGGAGCCCGCAGAGCAGCAGCTCGACAGCGATGGCATACAATATCGTCGACAGCGGGCACCCTTGTCTGATCGATCGTGAGATGGTGATGGGCCATCATACGTCCATTGATGAGCACTCTAGATGAGGTGCCGTGGAGTAGTCTCATAACGACGGTGACAAAACTCTCTGGGAACTTCATTTGCGGCATCACTTCCATGAGATAGGCGTGGCTCACCTTGTCAAAGGCGCGATCGAAGTCTATTGATGCCAGTGCACCCCGCTGACGACATGTTGTTACCAGTGTGATAACATCGCGGTAGTCGCTGAGTGCCGTTTGTATATTGCTATCCGCTACTAGTTGGGTTTGGTCGAGTGATATCACTTGGCGTAGTACGCGTTTAAAGCGTGCTGCAAGGATCCTAGTGTAGATCTTGCAACGCAATTAAGAAGGGTCATTGGCCGGTAGCCCTGTATTCCTGTGCCACTGGATGGTTTGTGGATAGTTATGATCATTCCCTACACGAAGGGGGGTGGAAGAGGCACATTGGGACACATCAGTTTGCTGTACATGGCAGTCCATCGCGGAGTCATGAGATCTTTAAATGTACGATAAAACTCTAACGGAAACCCGTCGGGGCCCGGCGATTTGTGCGACGCTCCCGTATCAAGCGCTTCCGTTACGTCGTCAACTGTGACTTCACCTGTTAACTCTCGGTCGGCCGTCTCGTCGAGACACGCGGAGAGCGTTCCTGGTACCTCATGAAAGGCTGCCTGATGGTGTTCCGCTTCTTCATAGAGATGACCGTATTGTTCTACAAAGGCGATGGCAATGTCTTTTTGCGTTGTTATACGGCGACCATCTGGCAGTACGACCGTTCCTATTAAGTTTCTGCAGCTACGTTGTTTTTCACTTACAACGTGATACATCGACGGTGATTCTCCACGGACTCGTTCAAAGGCCCTTGCAACACCCTCCAGATGGCGGCACGTTATGGAAATTATTTGGGCCTGCGCTCGTTTCATAGCAGCACTCCGATCCTGTAAAGGCGCTTGAACAGAAATTTCGCGCAGCATCGTGAGATAAAATTCCGTCTTGTGGCACCTCCACATCATCTACTCTCTTCCGCAAGCAATTAATGCTCGGTGGAATGCAGGCTTAACGCATTCCAGCCACCATTGCAACGTCGTCGGATATGTCGGGAGGCGTCGTTCACATATGTGCCAAGTGTCTTCGATTAAGCGTCGGCACTCAGGTTCCCTGAGGTGTGCTTTGTCCAATTTTCAAACACTGCAACTCTTCCTCACTCGTTGTCGACTTAGAGAGACCGATCATATATATGCTGTGTGATCTGAAAAGGCGAGCCGCGCTGCAGTCATGGACTGTGCGGCTCGTCCCGGCGGTGGTTCGAGTCCTCCCTCGGGCATGGGTGTGTGTCTTTGTCCTTACGATAATTTAGGTTAAGTTGTGTGTAAGCTTAGGGACTGATGACCTTAACAGTTAAGTCCCATAAGATTTCACACACATTTGAACATTTTTTTGAAAAGGCGACGGGCCACAATTCCGCATGGAGGATTACAGATTCTAGACGACGTGTTATAAAATGAGGTCGAGGCGACTTGCAGAGTGACTCGTGACATATGTATATCCACGTCTGTCGCCATATATCGTCTCCCACGTATCGATGAGACTCATGTCCTGTATCAGTTGCCGCAGCTCCGGGCATGAATTATAGTGTGGGTGTTGATCCTTTAGTGCGAGCATGCAGTTGAAGTCGCGTCCAAATAAGACATGTTCATACCGGCCTAAGAATAGTGGTGCAATCTCCTCTGCGTAAAATCGGGATCGATCGCTCCGTCTGTCAGACCCCGACGGTGCGTAAATGTTAACGATCCGTACTGCCAGCACTGTGAGCGCCAGTCCTCGCGCTGACGCCAGGTACACTGTATCCTTGGCTAATGTGCCGCCACGTGGAAGTATCGCTGTTCCGCTGCCGCCGGCTGTAGTGGGTGTAATGTGTACATCGTACATATAAAGGTCGGGGAAGCTCTCGACACATACTTCCTGCAGAAGGATGATGTCGACGTATGACGCATGTAGCGCGTCTCGTAATAATTGCAATTTGACCGGCGTTCTAATTTTATTAATATTAGTAGAGGCTGTTCGATACGCCTGTCGCTGTTCCTCGGTGTGTAAAGCGCGCACGAACGCTTATGTTAACTTGTGTGCTGTTGCTCGGCGACATGCTGTCTGTGCGAGTCTGCGTCTTCTGCGTGGTTAACATCTGGTGGACGCTGCACTCGCCACTGCAGCTACGTCGTCGGTCTGTGGGTCAGTATCGGATTCGTCGGCCCAGTTCCTGTGCCGGAGATCCATCTCTCATCGTGTTTCAACGGCCGGGCTGACCGAGGGCGGAGGTGTCGCTGCGGTGGCTGGAGGGACTCCTACCGCCGGCTCTCAGTCAGGTGGGCCTGTATTCGACCCCTGTCTCGTGTGATTCGCGTCCTACTGCAGTGTGGGAGCTAGAAACTCCCGTTGCGCATCCGGATTCACTGTATCGTCGTTACACGCAAGTCCGTCTGAAGTGGAATGCAGTAAGCAGGTGTCCGACGGCGCTAGCCCTCATTTCTTGTGGTGCTTCGGCGTCTGTTGTTTGCGCGTGTGAACCTCCGTATCCGAGTGAAGTGACTCTCGGTGATCAGGGACGAAAGCAGTTGTCGGCACAACCCTAGGATCAATTTCCGTACTTCCTACCGACCCTTTCCGGTCGGTTAACGGCGTCGTCGGCGCCGGAGTGGCAAGAGTGCGTCGTTTCGTCACAGGTGGCGGTCTCTGCTGCAGTCGGTTGCCCTAAACTGACAGGATGTCGGAGTCGGTCGTTCTTCGGGATGGGATCTGTTCGAAACGCGTCCGCATACTTCAGTGTCAGCGGCGTCAGCGTGGACGTTTGCACGGGTTCGCCAATTGGAACTCGCACAATTCTCCGCTGCATACATTCGGAACGGACGTGGCCCTCTTTCCCGCATCCAGAGCACGTTTTGGGTTGTCCGTCACAGATGACTGTTGCTCTGCATCCGCCGATGAACAAGTATCAGTTCTATTTTGATTTGACGCACCCCATTGAGAACGGGGTAGGTCGTGAAGTTGGACCATTTTTCCTCTACTTGGTTAAGCAGTCTTCCATATGGACGTAAGACGTCAATCACGAAGTCAGACGGAACCTCGGAGGGAAGTTCGAAGCCGGTCGGAGTGGCCGATCGGTTCTAGGCGCTACACTCTGGAATCGCGCGACCGCTACGGTCGCCGGTTCGAATCCTGCCGCGGGCATGGATGTGTGTGATGTCCTTAGGTTAGTTAGGTTTAAGTAGTTCTAAGTTCTAGGGGACTGATGACCTCAGAAGTTAAGTCACCTAGTGCTCAGAGCCATTTGAACCATTTGAAAGTTCGAAAATACGTATGCTTCGTAAGCCCAGTCCTGCGTGATCAATAGTTACTTCTCCAACATGTCGATCAGAGTGACGACATTTGAGTCCATTTCTTGTATCACGAATGATTCTGTCACACACTGCATCGTTAATCAGTTTGACGTAAACGACACTGCTCACTATGGAGAGGTGTATTCCAATAAGTTCATTGTAGTCAAGTTTAACTTCGTCTCGTAGGATCCTTTCAATTTCATAGGCTTTCGGTCTCGCATATTCAATCGGAAAACTAACCTTGAGAGTCGACTTTCGGTATGCATGTGCCATTCTAATCGAGTCTTCGAACCGCGCGAGTACGCCGAATAGGTAAACAACCGCCCGCGCCCCAACTTCCACGGCAGGGACGGAAACAGACGTCCCTGCCGTAGCAGCCGAAGGCAGGCTGCCGACTAGGAAGCTACACCAGCCGGACACACTGTTTATTGTCTCGAGGCTGACCCACACTCCCCCCGGGCGCAGCCTACCCGCAGTCCCCGTCCGTTTCTTCTATGCTCGCCACTCTGGGATTCTCACTTGAGGTCGGACGTATCAGTGCTTCCGGGTACATTGCCCACCCAGGAGAATGAAATTATATGAATCTTTATCTGTTGTTTCGGATATGTCCGAAAGAACAGACACCACGCATTCGTATAATAAGGTCAACTGATGTTTCATGCATTTTCATATGTGTTTATTGGTTCGAGGTGCACATTCCTCTATCTTGAAGGAGTCCGTATCACTTGCAGGTGTTGGATTAAGTTTTTAAGTAGGTTGTCGATTTATTTTAACAAATTTTGATACACATAAAGAAGCAATTGTTAATTACATTAGGCGAAATGATTTTCTTGTGAAATGTTAATGAAGGGGGTTAAGTGGCTCCATTTGACTTGCGATTTTCGCAGCTTTAGGTCGATTGACACTGGGCGTCATGGGCCGGAATAGAACGTCAAAACATTTCAAGATTCGATTAACTTCTCATGGTTGGGATTCACAGTCATATAATATTTCTTAAAAGACATCATAGTCGCCGTTAAATGTATAAAACATAAAGTCTACATCTACATCTACATCTACATCCATACTCCGCAAGCCACCTGACGGTGTGTGGCGGAGGGTACCCTGAGTACCTCTATCGGTTCTCCCTTCTATTCCAGTCTCGTATTGTTCGTGGAAAGAAAGATTGTCGGTACGCTTCTGTGTGGGCTCTGATCTCTCTGATTTTATCCTCATGGTCTCTTCCCGAGATATACGTAGGAGGGATCAATATACTGCTAGACTCCTCGGTGAAGGTATGTTCTCGAAACTTTAACAAAAACCCGTACCGAGCTACTGAGCGTCTCTCCTGCAGAGTGATCCCCTGGAGTTTATCTATCATCTCCGTAACGCTTTCGCGATTACTAAATGATCCTGTAACGAAGCGCGCTGCTCTCCGTTGGATCTTCTCTATCTCTTCTATCAACCCTGTCTGGTACGGATCCCACACTACTGAGCAGTATTCAAGCAGTGGGCGAACAAGCGTACTGTAACCTACTTCCTCTGTTTTCGGATTGCATTCCCTTAGGATTCTTCCAATGAATCTCAGTCTGGCATCTGCTTTACCGACGATCAACTTTATATGATCATTCCATTTTAAATCACTCCTAATGCGTACTCCCAGATAATTTATGGAATTAACTGCTTCCAGTTGCTGACCTGCTATTTTGTAGCTAAATGATAAGGGATCTATCTTTCTATGTATTCGCAGCACATTACGCTTGTCTACATTAAATTCAATTGCCATTCCCTGCACCATGCGCCAATTCGCTGCAGATCCTCCTGCATTTCAGTACAATTTTCCGTTGTTACAACCTCTCGATACACCACAGCATCATCTGCAAAAAGCCTCAGTGAACTTCCGATGTCATCCATCAGGTCATTTATGTATATTGTGAACAGCAACGGTCCTATGACACTCCCCTGCGGCACACCTGAAATCACTCTTACTTCGGAAGACTTCTCTCCATTGAGAATGACATGCTGCGTTCTGTTATCCAGGAACTCCTCAATCCAATCACACAATTGGTCTGATAGTCCATATGCCCTTACTTTGTTCATAAACGGCGACTATGATGTCTTTTAAAAAATTTCAAGATTCATTTCAAATGGCGGCATTCACATAAACCGTCAATGATATGGAACACAACATCACCGTCAACGTTTCTCAGGAACGTTATTTTGACGTTAACGTCGTCTGCTAGCATCACTGTTAACGTATTCTAGCCACGGTGACTCATGTTGTGGAATCAGATTTGCAAGAGGACGTGATATATTTCCTCGAAGATTTCTCCTACAAAAGATACCTAGTACGTAAAACAGAAGAAATTATAGTCTACAATACCTAGACAAAGAGAAAGCCTTCACCGCATATAAGCTAGAAAATAATCACAGCCATGGCTTTTTGTTGGTATTTAAGCTCTAAATTACAAGGAAAACAAGATGCAAAGATCAAATATTGTTTGCGATGTTTGTACTTATATGTTTTCAAATCAAATGTTTAAAGTGGCTCTGATCATTATGAGACTTAACATCTGAGGTTATCAGTCCCCTAGAACGTAGAACTACTTAAACCTAACTAACCTAAGGACATCACACACATCCATGCTCGAGGCAGGATTCGAACCTGCGACCGTAGCAGCAGCGCGGTTCCAGACTGAAGTGCCTAGAGCCTCTCGGCCACGGTGGCCGGCGTATGTTTTCACGAACAAAAAATATTATTTGTATGTTTATCCTATTTATTCAGTTTCTCAGTAGCGTGCAGAAGTTATCACACGACCTTTGTCCAGAACGTACGGGCCGGCCGGAGTGGCCGAGCGGTTCTGGGCGCTACAGTCTGGAACCGCGCGACCGCTACGGTCGCAGGTTCGAATCCTGCCTCGCGCATGGATGTGTGTGATGCCCTTATGTTAGTTAGTTTTAAGTAGTTCTAAGTTCTAGGGGACTGATGACCTCAGATATTAAGTCACATAGTGCTCAGAGCCATTTGATCCAGAACGTACGTTACGAATTTTTCTGTCGCCACAAGTAAACTCTGCTAATATTTCTAATCTGACAGTATATTGTGATTTTTTGTAAGCTGTGCCTCCTCATAACTTCACTTCAGCAGTTCAGTACTGGACTGAATGACAAGGCGTTGGTGTTCCATCTGGTGTGAACAAACCACCATTCTACAGTGCAGCATCGTTTCGTTTCGTTGACTTGTGGCGTGAACTGACCCTGACAAGGCAAGACGAGTGGTGTTACGTGACATGACGCGTAGCAGAGTGAGCGTGACCAACCTCAAGCTGGCCATCAGTGTCAACTGTCACCAGGGAACATTGAGGCACATCCTGCCCGTACAGGCAAGGAGAGATTTAACAAACACGACGCACAGCTGCAAGTCTACTAATGGCAATCTAAGCTGGACAGAGAAAAAGGCAGAAAACAAGCAATACCATCTACATCTGCATCTTGCAAATCGCTGTTAAGTGCGTGGCAGATGTTACTTCCAACAGCACAAAGTTTCTTCCCGGTCTAGTCGCATGGGAAGGATTGGGGAGGGGGCACGGATTGCTTAAATGATTTTTGTATACTGGAATTAGCCTAACCTTGTAATCGTGGTCCTTATGGGTGACACTGGAAGAGACTGTAGTATACCGGCTGGTCATAACAGTTTGAATAGATTGTAAGTGTGTTGCAGGGTAGGTTCTGCTGAGAAAGAATTGTTAAGAAAAACTCGATACTGTAAGTAGGCTGTTTAGGTTTTCTTATTGGTAACGCCACGTAGCGCTCTGTATGAAAAATGACTGGCTGTGCTGTGTGCAGTCTGTGGCTAGTTTGCATTGTTGTCTGCCATTGTAGTGTTTGGTAGCTGGATGTGAACAGCGCGTAGCGTTGCGCAGTTGGAGGCGAGCCGCCAGCAGTGGTGGATGTGGGGAGAGAAATAGCGGAGTTTTGAAATTTGTAAGACTGGATGTCATGAGCTGCTATATATATTATGACTATTAAGGTAAATACATCATATGTTCTCTATCAAAATCTTTCATTTGCTAACTATGCCTATCAGTAGTTAGTGCCTTCAGTAGCTAGAATCTTTTATCTAGCTGGCAGTAGTGGCGCTCGCTGTATTGCAGTAGTTCGAGTAACGAAGATTTTTGTGAGGTAAGTGATTTGTGAAAGGTATAGGTTAATGTTAGTCAGGGCCATTTTTTTGTAGGGATTTTTGAAAGACAGATTGCGTTGCGCTAAAAATATTGTGTGTCAGTTTAAATACAGTCAGGTATAAATTTTTCTAAGGGGACGTTTCATATGTCGACCCTTAGCCGAGGATACCTCACTGGAATCTTCTGATTTTTTCCTTGTAGTTTGTGTAATTAGTGTAGGTATTGTTTATTGCTAGCGCGTAATTGTAGAGAGAATCTCCTTTGTAGTTGCAGTCTTTAATTGTTGTTGTGGCATGCATGTAGATTTGCACAAAGTATTTCGCAGCTGCGCTTGCAATTAACTAGATATTATTTTCAGTGCTATGTTAATATGTTTCCTTATTTTGCTCTTCAAATTGTGCTTTTCTGTGTTATCGTGTGAAATATTGTGACAATTATGGCGTGTGAAAAACGTAATACTAGGCTCCAAAGTAAACTGAGAAATGACAGTGAAGACGAAAGCAGTGTGTTAGCGCCACCGTGTAATGAATTAACTAATGTTCAACATAGTAATTTGGTAACTGTGCATAGGGAAATGGAGCGGGCTGCAAATAATGGTGTAGGCAGTGAAACAATTGGTGAACAGGGAAGCATTATCGATCGATCGGTCGACAACAGCTCGCCCCAGGAATCCTAAATGACAGGACACAATCTTGCAAATACTGTAGAGTCAGGTTTTGGGTCCTCACAGTTTTCTCAAATAAGTCAAGACACATTTTCTGCTTGTCAAAATGTGAATGTTGCCGGTGCAACTTCACTGCCGAAAAGCACTGAGGAACATGTTTCAGACACCAGTGCATTGTTATTACAGTTAATGCAACAAATAGGACAAAGGCTACAAAAGTTAGACACAACGTTTGAACAAAATCAGAAACAAATGGGACAAAATCTTCAAAAGTTAGACACAATGGAACAAAATCTTCAAAAGTTAGACACAATGGAACAAAATTTTCAAAAGTTAGACACAATGGAACAACACCAGAGACAAACACAGCAACAGTTAGACGCAATGGAACAAAAGCTTCAAAAGTTAGACTCAGTGGAACATAAGCTTGAACAAACACATGAAGATTTAGCTACTGAGTTACATAACATTGAATCGAAATGTGAAAAAGTCTGTAATGACGTAAAAACACAAATTTGTGAGCATTTTCAACCTAATGAAAATGCATTACAGAATCACGAAGCAGCCATAAAATAACTGCAAACCCTTGTTCACGAAAATCATGAGACCTTGTGGGCTAAAATTGACTCAGTTGCATCTACCGATTCGGTTATGCAACTTGCAAAAACTCAGGAAAACTTAAAGGACACAGTAAATTCGATTTCAACACAAATGGACACTCTGAAACTTGGTTCAGAAAAACACACTGAGGAAATGTGTTCACTATCGAAGAAAGTAGCTGAACTTTCGGATCAGTTCATTAACTTATCTACAAAGGTAGATGATGATCTGAATGACACAAGACCGTAGCCTTCACTGACACAGAAGAGAATGAACAAATTAGAAAATTCAAACAAAATCAAAATCAAATCAATACACAGTACAAAAGAGAAATCCGGGAAGTACAAGATCAGTTGACGCAGGAAATACAAGAATTACATATTTCGGAGGACACTTGCGCTCCAGTACGGGAAGAGGGACATAGAAATACGGAACAACCACAAAATAATATCACAGGACACTTCGGAAATTATGAAAGAAATTGGCAAGGCGCACTGGATTTTGAGATGGAACCGCCGAAAAGAAGTAACAATGAGCGATGTGCGACTCGCTGACACGATGATTTCGATTATAAGCTGTTCATTACTACACGTTAATTCAAAATATTTAAGAATCCTGGCAACGACATTCATCCACAAGCGTGGCTCCATCAATTCTCTCGTTGTTTTCCTCCCAACTGGTCATTAGAGCACAGATTAGAATTTATGTGTGGCTACTTAGAGAATGAACCAGTTGAAAGAATGCGATCGGTCATTCACGATTGTCACAGTGAAGAAGAATTTTATCATGCCTTCCTCTCAGCATATTGGTCTCAAGCTACATAAGACCGAGTAAAACATCGCATCATAATGATGAAACATTTCGAAAAATCTGAATTTTCCAGTCTTGTGAAATATTTTGAAGACATGTTGCACATGAATCAGTACCTGTCAAACCCATACAGCCCCTCAGAACTCATCCGCATTTGCTTAATCACATTACCTGAACATTCACGACATATTATTTTGGCAGGACGTTGCAGAGACGGCATTGAAGCTTCTCAGGGACTCTTACAAGAACTAGAAATTGACACTGACAATCGCGGAACGCGAAAACAGGAACACAACAATTACAGGTCACATCCGTCGCAATTCCGTGATGAAAGAAATAATAACTGGACACAACAAGGCTATTCTCACAACACAAATCGTGACCAAAACAGACACCACCCGTATGACAACCGTTGGCAGAGTAGTAATAACTACAGGGAAAGATCACCTCTCCGCAGTAATGACTATCACAGAGACAATCAGAGAAACAGACAATATGGGAACCAAAATAAATATTATCAAGGGAGACAGAATAACTTTAGACGCTACGGACCAGCGCGCAGTTACGATTCAGGGAGAAATTCTCCACCACATGACCGACAAGAAATAAACTATGGAATCTACCGACATGACGACAGACGATATGATCGTAACGACAGACCTGAATTGCATCAGACCTGGTGAGATTCAAACAGAGCAGGGCACTCTCGACAAGGTGAATTTGTAGAAGTTAGGTCCCCAAATCCCAATAACAACGCGCGCCAACAAAGGAACAGATGAAGACTCCCACCGCGGGCAGCCGCGTGCGCCGGCTGGCTCAGCGAAAAATAACATAGACGCTAACCTTGAAAAAAATTTTGGCGTTCTTTACCGACGTATACCACATGATAATTGCGCTGAAGTTGAAACACTGCATACTACGAAGAGTAAAGGATTGCACCACATTTCACATGTAAAACCGTTTATTGAAAGATAATCTGCTTTTTAACTTTGTCTTTGCCATATAACTTTTCACGTTACATTACTAGTATGCTTGTCAGACTTAGAATCTGTTAACATGCAACAATGTTTGAAGTTAAATATCCAGTCAAGAACCAAGAGAACTTATTGAAACAGAAATTACGAATGCATTGTTATAGTGAACGGACGTCACAGAGATATTGCGTGTGTACATTCTTGCTTGTTAGTTGCACGATTATGTAACGACTATAAGGCTTACATACTTAGAACATATACTGGTACTGCTAATGAGATTTTAATGCAACATTTTGGTTTACTTGAAAATATATTCTGGATTTAAAGTACTTTCTGTGAGATACCAGACGACACAGTGGTTAGTTTATGTGACAACTACACGGTTTTATCACGACGCTACTAATGAGTGACAATTTACAATATTGCTTTTGCGATGTTTCTGTTTTATATCTGTACAGTTTTTCTGAATTCTTCTGTAAAGTAAAACATGTTTTACTTTTGTGGTATAGCTACAAGGAGACAGCCTTTTCCGTAGGACAACAATACGTTACAGCACAGTACTTTCTTCATCTCAGCAATAAGCGTAATAACTAAGATATCTATATGCAAAGCATTTCACTTTTGTGTATCATGAGGTAAGTACATTGACTTCTGCAGAACTTATCTTTCGGAGGACGATAACTACGACACTTCCACAGAGATTATCTTACAACAAGACGCACAGTTTAGCGCAACAGTACACGTATTCGAGTGATTAATTTTGTACTTAAATCATTTATTTTTAAAGATATTTGAAGTACAATGATACAAAGGTCTTCTGTGATACATTTCATTCCATTGCTGTAATCTGTAACATCTGAGGGTATAATTACATGAATCCTCAGGTGGATACACGCTTACTTTGTGTACCATGTGTGTGCCAAACACAAGGAGCCCTAGCTAATATGGTATTTGCTTATACAACTTTACACTTCTGTACCATATTTCTCTAACACATCAATTACACAGCTATCTGATCATTTTACTGAGAGAGACAAACATTTTTTTTAGTACATCAGTGACAGATGTTTACGCAATTACACCGTTGGATAACTTCACACTTATGAAATTGTATTTCGTCTGTACTTTGTGAACTGTTCATATTTTTCGGAACCATTGTGATACTATGAGAGCTTTGAATGATGTATTTGGTATGGGATCATGATTTTTAAAGTATGTTTGAGGTAGATGACACTACTGAAAAGAGCAGAGAATTTTTTTTAGGTTTTGAAATTATTGGAGGAAGCTACGGCGATTTTGAGATTTGGCTGAGGTTTTATGATGTTATGGTGACGATGTGTATTATGCTGTTGCGGTATGTTTATGATCAATAAGCTGATGCTATATGAGTTATTTGAGTATGCTGCATATCTGTTATGATGAAATATTGAAGAAGTGTCGACGAATAAGGTAAGGAGTAATGAGTAGTGGTTAGGGACTCTGATTTGTGAAAAAGGATGTTGGAAACCAAGAATCGTACTTTAAGAGTTATAAAATGTGTCTAAATGCGTGAATGTATCACAATGCCGATGAATATTTTTTGGACACTGTTATATTTATAGGATTTTGTTTCTACACATTTGCAATGCAAATTCTCGACTTGTGAAATTTTTGTATGAGACTGTCACTGCTGCCGTAAATATTTCGGTCAGAAAGTTGAGTGACCACCTGCACGTAATGCGTCGTGGGCAGCTGCGTGACAATCGCCTGGAAAAAAGCCATTAGTGTGTGCGTTTCAGAGGCACAGGTGGAGAGAAAAAAAAGAGGCCATTATCCTTGCTATTGACATTTCTTTGTAGAAAGCATCGCATATATGACATGCTCAAACTTGAAAAGATATGATTATACTGTGGAGCTCTTAATTTATGATATTTACTAAAATGCCTAATGAAATGATGAGAAACGTTTTACATCTATTGTCTTTCTAGTTGAGAGTTTGCTCATTTTGTTTAATATCACGTTTCTAGCTGCACTGCAGCATTGGTTAAAATAAAATTTAATAGATGTACTAATATCACTATTTTCTGTCTACAGACCCAGTAAAGAATAATTTTATGATGTACTTTCATAGAAAAGAGAGCACAAATAGACATTTCCCTTCACAGGAATTGCAAAAATAATTTTTTTAACAGGTTGGTAACTTATCTGCTAGAGTAAGTCAAGGTTATGCATCACTCTAGTGTTAAGATGTGACATAGGTATTAAACATGGCCATTTTTACTGTAATATTTTTTCTGCTTGAGCTTTGTCATGTTTAGATATAAGTTATTGCATTTGCTGCTGCTGTTTGCCAGGCATAGTGCTACTAAATTTCACTTTGTATTACTCTGTTAAGCTAGTTTTACTACCGATTTATTTTTCTTGTTGCTGCACATTGGCACATGTTAGTTGTAATGTTGCATTGCTTGGTAATTTAGATTTACTGTAGCTTTCTTTGACAATTTCCATTTTTTTCATTGCTGTTTGTATTAATTGTTTTGTGCTGCTGCATTGCCTTGTCCTTTAGTTTAGCATCTGAGCTCATAAGATTTAAGTTAGCTTAAGAGGGGGTAGACTATATAAGTGAATGAGTTGCGATGCATTGGAAGAAATGCATTGAGAAGTTATACGAAAAAAGTACAGAAAGCAGGTATAGATAGGACTTTTTTGAAATAATGAAGAACGAAGGGAGATTTCTGAGAAAAAAAGAAAGTTTTGTTTGCAAAATACTGCAGTAAACCAAACCTGATCCTTTCCTTGCGTTATCCCACTATGTGTTTGTGTGCCCTCGGGTATTTGTGTTCTTCCTGTCTTTATGTGTATATCTGATGAGAGTTATGTTGTAGAATTTTTCTGACAGTATGTTACTTACTTTGTAAAGACCATTTCACTGCACACATTTCTGTTGGTCACAGTATATGGACAATATGTGAGAAGTAGGGACCGATAGTGTTTGCACGTGTGTTAATAATTCAGCAAGGGACTGGATAACAGCATTGCTGGTTCTAAGGACAATTCCAAAAACTTTGTGAGTGCACAAGTGGTGGTTATGGACTTGCTATATTATCTGCAAGACTCTTCAATGGTGATTGTGCACCTACACAGTCACAACAGATGGCTGCTGGCCATCTCTACAAGGACCACCCACCAATACCATTATTTCTACAAGGACTACAGTGGGTCTACACGTTTGCTGACTCACCAGTACCATTATTTCTACAAGGACTGCAGTGGGGCTGCACCTCTGGTAGCCCACCAATACCATACTCTCTACCAGGACTACAGTGGGTCTGCTCTGGGATGACCTACCTACCAATAGTCTTCAAAACTTCGAATGACTCTGTTGTGGGTTTGCTCTGTTGTGGACCATTACCTGTCTGCATGTCAAGAGTCAGCACTGTCTTTTCGTTGGAAGGACAACACTACTTCTTCAAGGCTGCATGGAAATCCACTACTTCCATGTGTATTTTCTTCTACTGCTCAGACTTTGAGAAAAACACTGCTATTTTACTGTGATGAACGATCAGGACTGTCTTTATGGACTGTGAGAAAATTTTAGCTTTTGACCAACATTGTATCAATAAGTGTGTGCATTTGATTTCTTTGTTATTGTAATTATGAAAAAAATTTTCAAATCAGTATTGGGCACTGCCCAAAAGAATTTGTAAATTTTTTTGTGGGGAGCATGGGGGCTATGTAAGTAGGCTGTTTAGGCTTTCTTATTGGTAACGCCACGTAGCGCTCTGTATGAAAAATGACTGGCTGTGCTGTGTGCAGTCTGTGGCTAGTTTGGATTGTTGTCTGCCATGGTAGTGTTGGGCAGCTGGATGTGAAAAGCGCGTAGCGTTGCGCAGTTGGGGGCGAGCCGCCAGCAGTGGTGGATGTGGGGAGAGAAATGGCGGAGTTTTGAAATTTGTATGACTGGATGTCATGAACTGCTATGTATATTATGATTTTTCAACTCTATTAAGGTAAATACATTGTTTGTTCTCTATTAAAATCTTTCGTTTGCTAACTATGCCTATCAGTAGGTAGTGCCTTCAGTAGTTAGAATCTTTTATTTAGCTGGCAGTAGTGGCGCTCGCTGTATTGCAGTAGTTCGAGTAACGAAGATTTTTGTGAGGTAAGTGATTTGTGAAAGGTATAGGTTAATGTTAGTCAGGGCCGTTTCTTTGTAGGGATTTTTGAAAGTCAGATTGCGTTGCGCAAAAAATATTATGTGTCAGTTTAAACACAGTCACGTATAAATTTTTCTAAGGGGACGTTTCAATACGTTACACCGTTTCCGATTTAATTAGGATCGAAATTAGTCAATCACACCATTGTGCACGCAGATTCAAACAGGCTGCCACATAAAATTAGTGTCAGTTGTTCTCACAGCGTAGATGACAGCGGAAGAGACTGCCCAGCCTTTGGCTCAAGTTCAGTCCTTGGCCAATTTTTGTATCACTCTGTTGTTCCGTTTTAGGAAAACAAAGGACACGATGGTGACATTGTCTCCGGCGGACCGCTTGACTTCGCCTGCGCAACAGCACTTCTGTGCTTATTAAGTCGGAAACGGTGCAACGTATCGAATTTTTGTCTGAACAATTGTTTCCCAGCACAGCCTATCCTGCAATACCCTTAAAGGTTTTTCAGACTGTTTTTGAGCGCCCTGTATTCCTAGATTGATCATTTAATAACGGTTTTTGAATCGTCTAGGTAGGCTGTCGCAGGATCGATGGATTATTTTTCAAGTACTTGCCAATTCAGATTTTGGAATGTTTTCGTGACCCTTTCCCGTGCTGCCCATCTTATGGGCTGACGTGTAAAACTGTGCACTTCACTAAATGCAAAAGAAGTTGTATCCAATGACTACGGTATCACTGAGTCACAATTTGAGTCAGTCAGCTCATACAAACGCCTGTGTGTAGCAATTTTGAGGGGATAGAAAACGTAATGAGCATATAGGGTAAGTGATAGGTAAAGCATCTAGCGGACTTGGGTTCGTTGGCAGGGTACTGGGAAAAAGCAGTCTACGAAGGAGAGCCAAGTTGGAATATTGCTCAGGTGTGAGAGACACATACCAAATAGGACAACTAGGTGACTTGAATGTCTCAAAGATCTGATGAGATATTTGTGCAATGTTCTTAAGATAGTAGGTAAATATTAACAACTGCATCATCTACTTAACGTCTGAGATCGCTGTTAATATTATTTGCTACACCATTTATTTACAACATGAACTTATGAGTTCGAACACACTACCATGGCGCACGCCTGGAGTAATTTCAACAGCTGTGGGTAATTCTCCGTCTAAAATAACATACTGCGTAGTCGCTACCAAGAAATCGTCAATAATAATGCAAAGTTCTTTTGATACCAAACACAACCATACGTTTGTTAATAAGTATGGTTTTTTATTGATTCAGAACCAAGTATAACATTGAAAAGAACTTGGAAGGAACTTACGGTGTATGGGGCTAGTTGATATGCCAATGACTTTATTAACTATTCTTGTTTAAAGGTATTTTTTATGAATTTTACTTGAAAATTAAAGTCATCAAAATACAGATTGATACATTGGGCTGCAAAGTCCCAATAGCCAACACTTTTTGCGTCTTATCGAACGACATAGAGGTATTTTCAATGCAGTGATTTAATTAACCCTCAGATGTGGTATATCTCTGATACCTTTGTTCATTGATACACAAGTAAATAAAAACAGAAGTATGTGCACACGCAACAGTATGCTGTAGGGCTTATTCATAGTAATAATAACATGAATAATAAAGGTAGTAGTACAGACTGAAATTGTGGTGTAATTACAGACTCCAAAACTTTTTTGATATTGGTTATCTTAATGACTAGCAAACTGTGTTACGTTACTAGACTCGACATACATTACGAGAAAGGTAATGAAATATCTTTTCAGTATGTCGTATTGTATTCCTGTAGAGTACTAATTATAAGCAAATTTATTCTATTGCACAAAAACCGTTATAAGTGAGAATTATTTGTTAAATATGTACTAAAATACTTGATACAATAAGAATTATCTTCTTGGTACCGACGGGCCAGCGCATCAAAGTCCTAATTTTGGTGTATTAAATTTAATGTGGCTTGTATTGTTTAAATTTTGTAAAAGGACTGTTTGATGGTGTGGTGAAAGGGTTGTGTGTGGTAGGCTCAATGTAACGAGGTGTGTGGAAGAATTCAGGGAGACAGGAGTACCACAAATGTTAGGTGGCAAACAAGTCGCTTGTGTTAGCTGGACTAAATATCAATCACGATTGTAGATTTTTAAGACATAAACATTTTTGTACCGATGGAATCTGATGTGAATTGTTGTTTGTGCAATTAGAGTTTGCAACAGTATGGTCTACCTTGCATGAAAATTGAATCGTTTTTGGAAGCTAACTCAGAGACTATAGAATATTGGTGTGGTTTTTTGTACTTAGAATCTCGGTCAACTGAAGTGATATTATATTTATAAATTCCTCAACGATTCACTTATGGGTATACTAGGACTGAAAGGCGTTGAAAATCTAAGTAAGAATATTTGACACGTCACAGTCTTCTGTTTGATGTAAGAGTTTTGGCTACAAGTGAAGGAAAATTAACGGTGCAGGTTGAACAGTAATTATCAACATGTGACTTCTTTGGGAATTTATTCATTGTACCGAGAATAAAGCCCCATAAACAACAGTTTGTGTTGTAATTGCTATGAAATTAATTCTCATATTAAAGGTATTATCGTCGAGTATGAGCCATTACCATACATTTCAATAATTTTTATTTCACCTTAGATAATTCCAAAGAACAAATTTCTAGTGTATGTTGCAGTAGGGATTTGTTCCTCTTGACAGTCATCGAGCCACAGCTGATCGCAGTGAACTGATATAATACCAGTGACGTCTGCGAAAGTAGTCTGGGGGACATATGGTATACTGTCTTGCTGGAATGAATGTTTTGGAAGCCCCTTAAAATTCATTTTATTTCTCAGAACACCCTCACACACGCACATACATGCGCGTGCACACAAACACGCACATACATAGTCATCACAGAGCAAGTACAACGAAGATAGCAACGAGGAATCTCTGACTTTCATACCTATAATAAGGTTCACGAAAGTATTTGTAGAAAACAGAATGAACAACTTTGAATTATGTGCATATCTCACAATAACTTGTGGATAAATATCACACGCAGTTATTACATGCAGGTGCAAAACAGTAATGTGTATGCCTGTACGTAATAAATTTTAAGGAGAGTAATTAGTTTTAACATACTGTAAATACCGGTAAATGTCATTTTGAAGAATACACATTGGTAGTATTTGAAAGCAGTTAACCCAGATATCAGAATCTTTAACATCTTATGTACTTCTGTTTGATTTAAGAGCTTCTATAGGTTCTGGCTGTAGCTAAGGTGCATGTTATAACGTGCAAAACAGTAGTCACTTGGCAAACAACAATTACTACCACACTACAGACATTTGTAAAATATTTAAGTCTGGTATTGAAACCTCTGTTAGAGGCTTAGAAATCGCTGTTTGAAGAACACTATTACATATGAAGAGAAGAAGTGTCATATAGTTTTGGCGGCTGGAAGACCCTGACGGGGTGTCCAGACGTCTAACTGGTAAAGTTTTCCTTCTTCCATGACCAACCGAATTTTTACTCGTGATGTGCGAGAGTAGTGTTGTAAGTGTGTCTGTTGACTGTAGGTAACTCTAAAGGGCATGCTGATTATGTAATGTCATGTTTGTATTGTATGATGATGAGAGCGGGGAAATGGTGAAACACACTTGAAGAGCACCAAGGTGGTCACAGGACTTAAAGTCCCCACCTGATGGATGCATCACTATGAACAGTATCACATGGCACCACTTCACACTGTGAAGATGTTGGAGATTTAATTCACTCACGCTAACTCACTAGGTAGATGTATGACCTGCGACAGGCAAGGTTCTGGGCTATGAGCTCTGATCATGCTGACATGTTCAGTCTGGTGGGAAATGTCAGAACGGTGAACTCGCCGCTGAAATTTTCATTGTGGTAAGAATATAAAGACTGTGGCTATGGGATTTCTCTGCAATGTTCTTTCAGTTGCTATCTGCACCTGGAAAGAAACAGACCAGGGTACTACATTTAAGGGTACACCATGTTTGTGATCATTGCAGAAAGAAAATATATTTCAGTAAAATTAAGATTGTATTAAAAATTACCTGTATCACATTCTCAGGATTCTTTTACCTAGGTACATGAATTATATCCGGCTTTGAAACAAGTATTGGGACAAGAGTGGATCTGGCACAAAGTACCATTATCCAAGATGGCAGCGATGACGGCATACGAGATGGCGGCGACGACGTCATCCAAGGTGGCGACTGTGACGTCATTCAAGATGGCAGATATTGTCGGGAAGTTTGAATTTTGGTGGGAAGATAGGTCAATTGGGCAACCTCCACTAAACCAAGTCACCCGACCGCCACCTGTTCCTAGGAACTGGCACCAAATTTGAATTTTGGTTATAAGAAATGTCAGTTCGCATATCTCTGCTAAGCTAAGAAAATGGCGCAAAAGAAAGGACACTTGGACTACGTACACTAACCTAAGTCACCCGACCGCCACATCCTCCTAAGGCTTCGTTGGAGAAGGACTCGACCAGTGCTGGACATAAGTCTTTATTATTTTTCATGCACCAGTCTTTATTTAAACAATTTCATGCACTACAGCCATCCAGTGTGTTCACCACGAGGTCTGGACTCCAACTAACCTA
Source organism: Schistocerca americana (assembly GCF_021461395.2). NCBI lineage: Eukaryota > Metazoa > Arthropoda > Insecta > Orthoptera > Acrididae > Schistocerca > Schistocerca americana. The sequence continues at coordinate 997,828,868 of NC_060130.1, forward strand.
GTACACACAACCACCAGCAGAGGGCGCTGTCGTCCGAGATGACGGACATGACATCAGCTGATGACGCGAGTACTGTTAACCAAGATGGCGCGAAACAGTGTGTTCACCACGAGGTCCTGACTCAAACTGACCTAGTACACAGTACTGTCACTAGAGCGCGCTCCCATTATGTAATCCAAGATCGTCGTTCGCAGTATGTGAAAGTCCTGTCACCCCCTCCCTACCTGCAGTCTAGTGCTGAGAGCGAGATGCTGCAATGCTTTCTCTCTCATGCAACTCTAACGGGACATGCACCACGTGTATATGGCGCGAGCGCACGAATCCTCACGTCACGGTCTCTAGCTCATACTGACGTCACAGATCGTCTTCTAGAAATATGCTATCGATTCTAACGGAACACATGTGACATATCGCGCATCTAAAGTATGAATTACAAAAGTACTTAATTCCAATCCAATTTTAATGATATTCGATAACTGAATGTATCACTTGGAGGTTGAATGATCAAACGAGAAGTTCGAGGTTTTCCCACTAGGAGTACAGTCATAGTTCATTCACGACGTAGCATCCCCAACCCCTAGCATGCTGCGCTCCTATTGGCTTCTGCATCAGTGACGTGATTCGATGTCATAGAAGCTATATAAGCCAGCCCACAACCGAACTCTCCGTCATTCTGCTTCTGTACTTCTACGAGTTTCCCAGAGGTCAATCGTTTGTACTTCCATCTTCATCATGAAGCGTACTAACAGCAGCAGCAGCGGCAAGCGCCGCCGAGGAGATGAAGATCAGTTACCTGGTAAGTATTTTTTCGGTATTCAAATATCTGCTTGAGCCACAGTTCACAGACTGCTGCGTCCTTTATCGGATTGTGTGTGTTATATCTGTTTTGGACAGCAGTCTACACAGACTGCTGCGCCCTTTAATGGATTGTGTGTCTGTGTTATGTGTTTTATTTGTTTGTCAAATATCTATTTGGGCCACAGTCAACAGACTGCTGCACCCTTTAACAGATTATATGTCTGTGTTATGTGTTTGTCTGTCAAATATCTGTTTGGGTCACAGTTCACAGACTGGTGAGCGAGAGCTGCATGTTAACATGCTGCTCTTCTCTGAACGTGATGATTATCACTTGAAACATCCCCCTTCAACAATTATACTTGACTGTTCTTAAACTGACACACAATATTTTTAGCGCAACGCAATGTGACTTTCAAAAATCCCTACAAAAAAATGGCCCTGACTAACATTAACCTATACCTTTCACAAATCACTTACCTCACAAAAATCTTCGTTACTCGAACTACTGCAATACAGCGAGCGCCACTACTGCCAGCTAAATAAAAGATTCAAACTACGGAAGGCACCAACTACTAATAGGCATAGTTAGCAAATGAAAGATTTTAATAGAGAACAAACAATGTATTTACCTTAATAGTGTTGAAAAATCATAATATACACAGCAGTTCATGACATCCAGTCTTACAAATTTCAAAACTCCGCCATTTCTCTCCCCACATCCACCACTGCTGGCGGCTCACCTCCAACTGCGCAACGCTACGCGCTGTTAACAGCCAACTGCCCAACGCTATAATGGCAGACAACAATGCAAACTAGCCACAGACTGCACACAGCACAGCCAGTCATTTTTCATACAGAGCGCTACGTGGCGTTACCAATAAGAAAACCTAAACGGCCTACTTACATAGCCCCCATGCTCCCCACAAAAAATTTTACAAATTGTTTTGGGCACTGGCCAATACAGATTTGAAAAAAATTTTCATAATTACAGTAAGAAAGATATCAAATGCACACACTTATTAATACAATGTTGGTCAAAAGCTAACATTTTCTCGCAGTCCATAAAGACAGTCCTGATCATTCATCACAATAAAACTGCCTTTTCTTTTCTCAAAGTCTGAGCAGTAAAAGACAATGCACACGGAAGTAGTGGATTTCCATGCAGTCTTGAAGAAGTAGTGTTGTCCTTCCAACGGAAAGACAGTGCTGACTCTCGACATGCAGACAAGTAATGGGTCACAACAGAGCAAACCCACAGCAGAGTCATTCGAAGTTTTGAAGAATATTGGTAGGCAGGTCATCACAGAGTAGACCCACTGTAGTCCTTGTAGAGATTACGGTATTGGTGGGCCACCAGAGGTGCAGACCCACTGTAGTCCTGGTAGAGATTGTGGTATTGGTGGGCCACCAGAGGTGCAGACCCGCTGCAGTCCTTGTAGAAATAATGGTATTGGTGGGTCATCAAAGATGCAGACCCACTGTAGTCCTTGTAGAGATGGCCAGCAGCCATCTGTTGTGACTGTGAAGGTGCACAATCACCATTGAAGAGTCTTGCGGATAATATAGCAGGTCCATAGCCACCACTTGTGCACTCACAAAGTTTTTGGAATTGTCCTTAGAACCAGCAATGCTGGTATCCAGTCCCTTGCTGAATTATTAACACACATGCAAACACTAACAGTCCCTACTTCTCACATATTGTCCATATACTATGACCAACAGAAACGTGTGCAGTGAAATGGAACTTACAAGTTAATAATATGATGAACTGGTGCCAATTACAATTTTATAACATAAGAATACAATTACAAAGGTACAAAATACATCATTAAAGAACATTACAATACAGGTAACATTTGTAGTACAGGCTTTACAAAAGAATCGAAATAACATAGACATCAGTGTTACAGGAATTATGACTCAAGTAAATACATAAAAGATCAGAATAACTTTTGAAACATCAACTTCACACATGAGCATTAAAACAAAACAGAATAAATGTCTAAGCATTCCACAACATAACTCATATCAGCTAAACACATAAAGATAGGAAAAACATAAATATATTAGAGTACACAAACACTTAGCAGAATAACACAAGAGGAAAGGGCAGGGTTTGTTTTCAGTGTAACATTTGGTACTGCAGTCCAACCCACCACTTCATTCCATAGATCTTTCGTCTTATTTCAACATTTGTTTCCACCAAAAAAAAAAAAAATCCTATCCAAGCATGCTTTCTGTATTCTGTTCACACCCTCTTTCAAAAATAGTTTTTTGTCCATTGTACACTACTTTTTTTGGCCGAACCATTTTCTTATAGCTTCTCAATGCATTTCTTCCAATTCATCGCAACTCATTCACTTATATAGTCTACCCCCTCTTAAGCTAACTTAAATCTACTGAGCTCAGATGGTAAACTAAGGGACGAAGCAATGAAGCAGCATAAAACAATTAATACAAACAGCAATGAAAAAAATGGAAATTATCAAAGCAAGCTGCAGTAAATCTAAATTACCAAGCAATGCAACATTACAACTAAAATGAGCCAATGTGCAGCAACAAGAAAAATAAATCAGTAGTAAAACTAGCTTAACAGAGTAATACAATGTGGAATTTAGTAGCACTACGCCTGGCAAACTGCAGCAGCAAATGCAATAACTTATATCTAAACATGACAAAGCTCAATCAGAAAAAATATTACACTACAGATGGCCATGTCTGATACCTATGTCACATCTTAATACTAGAGTGATGCATCATGATAAGTTACTGTAGCAGACAAGTTACCAAATCGTTTAAAAAATTATTTATGCAGTTCCTGCGAAGGGAAATGTCTATTTGCGCTCTCTTTTCTAAGAAAGTACATCATAAATGTATTCTTTCCTGGGTCTGTAGACAGAAAATAGTGATATTAGAACATCTATTACATTTTATAATAACCAATGCTGCAGTGCAGCTAGAAACTAGATATTAAACGAAATGAGCAAATATATATAGCCTACTTAGAGCAATGCACAAAACGTCATTCACTAGGCAAATGGCGTCTCCAAAGACAAAAGAATCTCTCAACTAGAAAGACAATAATTGTGAAATGTTTCTCATCATTTCATTAGGCATTTCAGTAAATATCATAAATTAAGAGCTCCACAGTGTAATCATATGTTTTCAAGTTTGAGTGTGTTGTATTTGCGATGCTTTCTACAAAGAAATGTCAATAGCGAGGATAATGGCTTCCCTTTTTGTTTTTTTACCTGTGCCTCTGAAAAGGCACACACAAATGGCTTTTTCTCCAGGCGTCTGACACAGCTGGCTGCTGAAGACGCATTACGTCAAGGTCACTTGGCTTTCTTACCGAAATATTTACACCAGTTTGCACTACTGTGACAGTCTCATATAAAAATTTCACAGTTCGAGAATTTGCGTTGCAAATCTGTAGAAACAAAATCCTATAAATATAACAGTGTCCAAAAAATATTCGTCGGCATTGTGATACATTCACGCATTTAGACACATTTCATAACTCTTAAAGTACGATTCTTGGTTTCCAACATACTTTTTCACAAGTCGGAGTCCCTAACCACCACTCATTATTCCTTACCTTATTACACATATACATATTCATCGACACTTCTTCAATATTTCATCATAATAAATATGTAGCATAATCAAATTCCTCATATAGCATCAGCTTATTGATCATAAACATACCGCAACAGCATAGTACACATCGTCATCATAACATCATAAAACCTCAGCCAAATCTCAAAAAAGGCGTAGCTTTCTGCAATAATGTCAAAAAATAAAAAAAAATTCTCTGCTCATTTCAATAGTGTGATCTACCTCCAACGTACTTGAAAAATCATGACCCCATACCAAATACATCATTCAAAGCTCTCATAGTATCACAATGGTTCCGAAAAAATATGAAGAGTTCACAAAGTACATACAAAATACAGTTTCGTAAGTGTGAAGTTATCTAACGGTGTAATTACGTAAACATCTGTCACTGACGTAGTAAAAAAATTTTTGTCTCTCTCAGTTAAATGATCAGATAGCTGTGTAATTTATGTTTTAGAGAAATATGGTACCGATGTGTAAAGTTGTATAAGCAAATACCATATTAGCTAGGGCTCCTTGTGCTTGCCACACACACATGGTACACAAGTAGGCGTGTACCCCCCTGAGGATTCATGTAAGTATACTCTCGGGTGTTACAGATTATTGCAATGGAAAGAAATGTATCACGGAAAAACTTTGTATCATTGTACTTCAAATATCTTTAAAAATAAATGATTTAAGTACAAAATTAATCACTCAAATACGTGTACTGTAGCGCTAAACTTGTTGTAAGATAATCTCTGTGGAAGTGTCGTAGTTATCGTCCTCTGAAAGCTAAGTTCTGCAGAAGCCAATGTACTTACCTCATGATAAACAAAAGTGAAATGCTTTGCGTGTAGATATCTTATTTATTACGCTTATTGCTGAGATGAAGAACGTACTGTGCTGTAACGTATTGCTGTGCTACGGAAAAGGCAGTCTCATTGTAGCTATACCACAAAAGTTACTATTAAAACATGTTTTACTTTCCAGAAGAGTTCAGAAAAACTGTGCAGATATAAAACAGATACACCGCAAAAGCAACATTGTAAATTGTCACTCATTAGTAGCGTCGTGATAAAATCGTGTAGCTGTCACATAAACTAACCACTGTGTCATCTGGTATATCACAGAATGTACTTTATATCCAGAATGTATTTTCAAGTAAACCAAAATGTTGCATTAAAATCTCATTAGCAGTACCAGTATATGTTCTAAGTATGTAAGTCTTATAGTTGTTACGTAATCGTGCAACTAACAAGCAACAATGTACACACACAATAACACTGTGTCGTCTGTTCACCATAACAATGCATTCGTAATTTATGTTTAAATATGTTCTCTTGGTTCTTGAATGGATATTTAACTCCAAACATTGTTGCAGGTTAACAGTTTCTTAAGTCTGACAAAGCATACTAGAAATGTGAAGTGAAAAATTTTATGGCAAAGACTAAGTTAAAAAGCTGATTATCTTTCAATAAACGGTTTTACATGTGAAGTGTGGTGTAAACCTTTACTCTTCCTAGTACGTAGAGTTTCAACTTCAACGCAATTATCATGTGGTATACGTCGGATTCTGTAAGGTCCATTGTAAACTAGAAAGCATTTGTGACTCAAGTGTTTCTTCTTATGTGACAATGAATGAGCTTTAATGAGAACTTTCTGACCAAGATATAATTTCTTTGCATTTGCTTTACCGTGTAGTTTTCTCCTTTTGTCTGCTGCAGATTTTATATTTTTAAGAGCCAAATCAATTATGTCTTTGTGTCGAAGTTTACGTGTATTCGGGAAAGGTACAAGCTCTCTAATTCTGTTCGGTGGTTCTTCATTCTTCAGTACAAGAGTAGGTGGTAAAGCAGTGGAGTCATGAGGCATTTCATTCAGCACGTTTTGAAATAAGTGTAAATATCTGTCCCAATGCTGATGCTTTCTGTGACAATAAAGTCTGCAAAGCTTTTTGATTTCTTTCATAATCCGTTCAGACGGGTTACAATGAGGTGAGTACAATGAAATAAAAACAGGTTTGATTTTATGATTCCGAAGCATGCGTGACCAAACAGCAGATCTGAATTGCGGTCCGTTATCTGAAATGACTTTACTAACGTGTCCAACTTCACGTAAGAAATTTTTAAGAAAGGCGTTGGATACAGACCGTCCAGTGGCTTTACGTAACGGAATGAAAGAAACAAATTTGAAATAAGTTCAACAGCGACTAGAACGTGTTCTGACAAGCGGTCCCAAGAGATCAACAGCAGCAAATTCTTTTAATTTAGAAGGAATGATAGGAAACAACGGAGCACGATGCGAGACAGTAGATGGTTTAGCCTTTTGACAAAGTTTACAAATAGACAAGACTCTTCGAATTCTCTTTTCCATATTGTTAAAATAACAAGTCGTTCGAAGAATATGATAACATTTTCGTGGGCCAAAATGTGCATAGCTGAAATGAATGTACTAAATGAGCTTATTAACGAAATCGTCTGGAATGCAAAGTACCCATAGCTTGTCATCAACAGTGCAGCGTTTGAAGAGTATGTTGTTTCTAACCAGGTAATAATGCCGAATCTGAGTGTGTGTCTTTTCATGCCATTTGCTTTTGATGTCTTTCCAAATCGGATCTTTATCTTGTTCATGAGCAATGTCCTTTAAAGATGTGGTGATGGAGTTTTCAAAGGCAACTTTATGAATGTAAAGAGTACTGAAATTTTTTTCGAGGTTGCCTTCTGTGTTACTTTTCTCAAGCCCAGCCGGCGCGCGTGACAGTGCGTCCGCAACAATGTTCTCCTTGCCGGGAATGTAGACTATTGTGAAGTGGAATTCTTGCAGAAACAATGCCCAACGTTTACCCTGTCATGATTTAATTTTGAAGACATAAGAAATTGTAATGCACGATGATCACTGTGTACTTTTACGTGCTTACTAGAAAGAAAGAAACGGAATTTGTTAAATGCCCAAACGATAGCTAAAGCTTCTAATTCAGTAACGTAATAATTTTTTTCAGATTTTGTTAGCACTCGGCTAGCAAAATCAATGGTTTTCTGAACGGTAGTGTCATTTTCTATGGCTTCTTGAAATAAATGGGCACCAAGACCGACTTTAGAAGAATCCGTGCTAAGGCAGAAATCTTGTGACAGATCTGGATGAGCTAGTATTGGCGCGTTAAGTAGCGATTCTTTCAAAGAATTGAATTCCAACTGTGCCTGTTCGTCCCAGTTCCAAATAGTATTTTTTCCAGTCAGAGAACAAAGTTTTGGTGTAACAAGAATTTGCATATTCAGAAAACGACGGTAAAAATTTACGAGACCTATAAAACTGGAGGACTAGTTTTTTTGTGGATGGAACTGGAATGGGTCTGATTGCTTCTAACTTTTCAGGATCCGGCTGAATGCCTTCAGAAGAAATAATATGTCCCAAAAACCTCACCTTTGATCTACCGAATTCAGACTTTTCCAAGTTAACTGTAATTCCAGATTCGGCAAAAATACGTAACAAACTGTTGAGGATGCGATTATGTTGTTTCCATGAAGCTTCTGCTATTAGAATATCGTCCTCATATAAGGTGATGTGACGTTTTATGAACTCAGGTAATATGGAATTTAGCCCGCGAATGAATGCTGCCGAAGAAATGTTCAAACCAAAAGGAAGTTTCCGAAACTGATAACAAACGCCGAAACAAAGGGAAGCTGTGTATTTTCTACATTCTGGATGAAGTTCGATCTGATAAAAGCTGGATCTGAGATCAATGGAAGACAACACTTTTACACCATTAAAATTTTGAAGAGGTTCTTCCAACGTTTGCGGCCTGTCTGTTTCAGGAATAATGATAGTATTGATTTGTCTCGAATCTAAGACAAGCCTGATCGATCCATTTTTCTTCTCAACAACATGTAATGGATTGTTGTATGAGCTTACTGCAGGCTCAATAATGCCCTTGTCAAGCATAGATTGTCTTTCTGTTCTAATACGGTCCCTATAATGTGCTGGAATTACGTATGGTCTAACACAAAATTTAGTATGCTCACGAACACGAAATTGGTATTGAAATCCCATGATTGTTCCTGTTTTGTGAGTAAAAACTGTGGAATGTGCTCGTAAAAACTCAAAAAGGTCCTGCCTATTACTGTCATTACAATTGTCAATTGTTTGAATTTTAATCTGAATTAACTCATTAGTTTCAAATATGCCGTCGATATCATTCCTGTCAGTACTTGCAGAGTGACTGTTAGTGTCTAGTTCCGTAGAAAATTCCGAACTGTTGTCTAACAGAAAGTAAAGCTGATTAATTTCCTCGTCATGGTTTGAGAGCCAATCTTCAAATTTCAAAGCTATTGACTTACCTTCTCTCTCTAAACTTATTTCAGCATCGTGGAAGTTTGAGATTGCTTTGTATTCATTCAAAAAGTCTACTCCCAGTATAATTTCCATCGACAATAATGGAACAATAAGAAAGTTCATATAGAAGCTGTGGCTTTGACAAAAGAATTCTAAGTTGGTTTGTTGGCGTACATCTACACTTTTTCCAAAGATTGCACCTTGTAATTTAATCTTACGTAACGGAAGTGTGGGGCAATCGTTCGATTTCTTACATTTGCTAAAGGCTGTTTCACTAATTACTGAAATGGGACTGCCAGAGTCAAGTACTGCTGTAAATTTTACGTCATTTACTGTAATGTGAATCACAGGATATGCAATGTTGTTATGTTTTACGTCGTGTTCCTGGAGTAAGATGTCCCTAATATCTTCCATTTTTACGTAATTACTAGCTACGGCAGCTGCGTCGTCAGTTTCATACGTACGTTTTGTGGCTGCCAGCGGTATGAGTCATTGCCTATTGTCTCTTTGTTGGCGCGCGTCGTTATTGGGATTTGGAGACCTAACTTCTATAAATTTACCTTGTCGAGAGGGCCCTGCTCTGTTTGAATCCCGCCAGTTCTGATGCAATTCAGGTCTGTCGTTACGATCATATCGTCTGTCATCATGTCGGTAGATTCCATAGTTTCTTTCTTGTTGGTCACGTGGTGGAGAACTTCTCCCTGAATCGTAACAGCGTGCTGGTCCGTTGCGTCTAAAGTTATTCTGTCTCCCTTGATAATATTTATTTTGGTTCCCATATTGTCTGTTTCTCTGATTGTCTCTGTGATAGTCATTACCGCAGAGAGGTGATCTTTCCCTGTAGTTATTACTACTCTGCCAACGGTTGTCATACGGGTGGTGTCTGTTTTGGTCACGATTTGTGTTGTGAGAATAGCCTTGTTGTGTCCAGTTATTATTTCTTTCATCGCGGAATTGTGACGCATGTGACCTGTAACTGTTATGTTCCTGTTTTCGCGTTCCGCGATTATCAGTGTCAATTTCTAATTCTTGTAAGAGTCCCTGAGAAGCTTCAATGTCGTCTCTGCAACGTCCTGCCAAAATAATATGTCGTGAATGTTCAGGTAATGTGATTAAGCAAATGCGGATGAGTTCTGAGGGGCTGTATGGGTTTGACAGGTACTGATTCTTGTGCAACATGTCTTCAAAATATTTCACAAGACTGGAAAATTCAGATTGTTCGAAAAGTTTCATCATTATAATGCTATGTTTTACTCGGTCTTGTGTAGCTTGAGACCAATATGCTGAGAGGAAGGCATGATAAAATTCTCCTTCACTGTGACAATCGTGAATGACCGATCACATTCTTACAGCTGGTTCATTCTCTAAGTAGCCACACATAAATTCTAATCTGTGCTCTAATGACCAGTTGGGAGGAAAACAATGAGAGAATTGATGGAGCCATGCTCATGGATGAATGTCGTTGCCAGAATTCTTAAATGTTTTGAATTTACGTGTAGTAATGAACAGCTTATAGTCAAAATCATCGTGTCGGCGAGTCGCACATCGCACATTGTTACTTCGTTTCGGTGGTTCCATCTCAAAATTCAATGCGCCTTGCCAATTTCTTTCATAATTTCCGAAGTGTCCTGTGATATTATTTTGTGGTTGCCCCGTATTTCTATGTCCCTCTTCCCGTACTGGAGCGCGAGTGTCCTCTGAAATATGTAATTCTTGTATTACTTGTGCCAACTGATCTTGTACTTCCCGGATTTCTCTTTTGTACTGTGTATTGATTTGATTTTGATTTTGTTTGAATTTTCTAATTTGTTTATACTCTTCATGGTCAGTGAAAGCTACAGGTCTTGTGTCATTCAGATCATCATCTACCTTTGTAGATAAGTTAGTGAACTGATCTGAAAGTTCGGCTACTTTATCCGATAGTGAAATTATTTCCTCTGTGTGTTTTTCTGAACCAAGTTTCAGAGTGTCCATTTGTGTTGAAATCGTATCTACTGTGTCCTTTAAGTTTTCCTGAGTTTTTGCAAGTTGCGTAACCGAATCGGTAGATGCAACTGAGTCAATTTTAGCTTGCAAGGTCTCATGATTTTCATGAACAATAATTTGCAGTTCTTTTATGGCTGCTTCGTGATTTTGTAATGCATTTTCATGCCGCGAAAAAATAGGTTGAAAATGCTCACAAATTTGTGTTTTTACATCATTACAGGCTTTTTGACATTTCGATTCAATGTTATGTAACTCAACAGTTAAATCTTCATGTGTTTGTTCAAGTGTGGTGTGAAGATTTTGTTCCATTGCGTCTAACTGTTGCTGTGTTTGTCTCTGATTTTGTTCCATTGTGTCTAACTTTTGAAGCTTTTGCTGTGTTTGTCACTGATTTTGGTCCATTTGTTGCATTAATAGCAATAATAATGTATTAGTGTCTGGAATGTGTTTCTCTATGCTTTTTGGCAGTGCATTTTCACCGGCAACATTCACGTTTTGACAAGCAGAAAATGTGTCTTGACTCATTTGAGAAAACGGTGAGGATCCAAATCTGAGTCTACAGTATTTGAAATATTGTGTTCGATCATTTCGGATTCCTGAGGCGAGCTGTTGCCGACCGATCGATCGATAATGCTTCCCTGTTCACTAATTGTTTCACTGCCTACACCATTATTTGCAGCCCGCTCCATTTCCCTATGCACAATTACCAAATTACTACTTTGAACATTAGTTAATTCATTACACGGTGGCGCTAACAAACTGCTTTCGTCTTCACTGTCATTTTTCAGTTTACTCTGGAGCCTAGTATTACGTTTTCCACACGCCATTATTGTCACAATATTTCACACGACAACACAGAAAAGCACAATTTGAAGAGCAAAATAACAAAACACATTAACATAGCATTGAAAATAATATCTAGTTAATTGCAAGCGCAGCTGCGAAATACTTTGTGCAAATCTACATGCATGCCACAACCGTGTACGACAATGAAAAACTACAACTACAAAGGAAATTCTCTCTATAATTACGCGCTAGCAATAAACAAAAGCTACACTAATTACACAAACTACAAGAAAAAATCAGAAGATTCCAGTGAGAATTCCTCGGCTGAGTGTCGACATATGAAACGTCCCCTTTCAACAATTATACTTGACTGTCCTTAAAATGACACACAATATTTTTAGCGCAACGCAATCTGACTTGCAAAAATCCCTACAAAAAAATGGCCCTGTTAACATTAACCTATACCTTTCACAAATTACTTACCTCACAAAAATCTTCGTTACTCGAACTACTGCAATACAGCGAGCGCCACTACTGCCAGCTAAATAAAAGATTCAAACTACGGACGGCACTAACTACTGATAGGCATAGTTAGCAAATGAAAGATTTTAATAGAGAACAAACAATGTATTTACCTTAATAGAGTTGAAAAATCAAAATATACATAGCAGTTCATGACATCCAGTCTTACAAATTTCAAAACTCCGCCATTTCTCTCCCCACATCCACCACTGCTGGCGGCTCACCTCCAACTGCGCAACGCTACGCGCTGTTAACAGCCAACTGCCCAACGCTACAATGGCAGACAACAATGCAAACTAGCCACAGACTGCACACAGCACAGCCAGTCATTTTTCATACAGAGCGCTACGTGGCGTTACCAATAAGAAAACCTAAACAGCCTACTTACACACTATGTTTGGATCAAATACACCTTTTCAGTCAATCGTCAAAGAGAGAACATAAAAAGCATATTTGTTTAAGGTGTCCGAACTATTTTTCGTCAGAAGAGTTATTACTGATACATCTATTAGATTGTGCCTCCAAGGAGTCGGTATGTGTTACTATGCGGACAGAGAAGAATAACTTCATTAAATTTCAAATTGCTCACCACCAGCAGCGATGTCCTTTTGTAGTGTACGCCAACTTTGTTTGCCTGCTGGCTCCTATTACTCGTTGTGAAGGGAACCCCTTAGCCTCATATTATTAAATCATAGGCATAGCAACACACAACACACAGCAACCATATAATACTGGTCGAGAAGTGAAGAGCAACTGCTGTAGACCATTACAAAGCAATATGTCGCAAAAGTAAAATGCACGGTCAATAATATAACAATAGGCAGGCCAGGGAAAAAGTGACTAGGAGGGGGGTGGGAGAGGGAGAAAGAAACGGGGGGAAGGTATTTTTTGGGGAGGGGATGGAAAATATGAAAAATTAAAATTTGTTTGCATTTTATACAGCTCAGGATTCTTGTTCAGTCTGTTCATGTGGGTTATTTTAATATCGTGTAATTAGCAGGTCCACTGATTACCTTCACTGCCAGGGGTATTTGCCTTATGTTTACACGTTCAGAAAATTGCGCATATTGGTTTTTGTAATTTTTTTTAAATTTGAGGTATCTGCGTAATGTTCTATTTTTGGCAGATTATCTGATGATGTCATACTCCGAAACGTGCCATTTTAGATCAATTAAGTCATTTTGTGTTCTGTAGACTACATATATGGTTCACCATGGTCGCTTTCCTCCTGCATCACTTTATGTCACTGCTTTGTGACTAATCTACATCTACATCTACATCTACATTTATACTCTGCAAGCCACCCAACGGTGTGTGGCGGAGGGCACTTTACGCGCCACTGTCATTACCTCCCTTTCCTGTTCCAGTCGCGTATGGTTCGCGGGAAGAACGACTGTCTGAAAGCCTCCGTGCGCGCTCTAATCTCTCTAATTTTACATTCGTGATCTCCTCGGGAGGTATAAGTAGGGGGAAGCAATATATTCGATACCTCATCCAGAAACGCACCCTCTCGAAACCTGGACAGCAAGCTACACCGCGATGCAGAGCGCCTCTCTTGCAGAGTCTGCCACTTGAGTTTATTAAACATCTCCGTAACGCTATCACGGTTACCAAATAACCCGGTGACGAAACGCGCCGCTCTTCTTTGGATCTTTTCTATCTCCTCCGTCAACCCGACCTGGTACGGATCCCACACTGATGAGCAATACTCAAGTATAGGTCGAACGAGTGTTTTGTAAGCCACCTCCTTTGTTGATGGACTACATTTTCTAAGCACTCTCCCAATGAATCTCAACCTGGTACCCGCCTTACCAACAATTAATTTTATATGGTCATTCCACTTCAAATCGTTCCGTACGCATACTCCCAGATATTTTACAGAAGTAACTGCTACCAGTGTTTGTTCCGCTATCATATAATCATACAATAAAGGATCCTTCTTTCTATGTATTCGCAATACATTACATTTGTCTATGTTAAGGGTCAGTTGCCACTCCCTGCACCAAGTGCCTATCCGCTGCAGATCTTCCTGTATTTCGCTACAATTTTCTAATGCAGCAACTTCTCTGTATACTACAGCATCATCCGCGAAAAGCCGCATGGAACTTCCGACACTATCTACTAAGTCATTTATATATATTGTGAAAAGCAATGGTCCCACAACACTCCCCTGTGGCACGCCAGAGGTTACTTTAACGTCTGTAGACGTCTCTCCATTGATAACAACATGCTGTGTTCTGTTTGCTAAAAACTCTTCAATCCAGCCACACAGCTGGTCTGATATTCCGTAGGCTCTTACTTTGTTTATCAGGCGACAGTGTGGAACTGTATCGAACGCCTTCAGGAAGTCAAGAAAAATAGCATCTACCTGGGAGCCTGTATCTAATGTTTTCTGGGTCTCATGAACAAATAAGGCGAGTTGGGTCTCACACGATCGCTGTTTCCGGAATCCATGTTGATTCCTACATAGTAGATTCTGGGTTTCCAGAAATGACATGATACGCGAGCAAAAAACATGTTCTAAAATTCTACAAGAGATCGACGTAAGAGATATAGGTCTATAGTTTTGCGCATCTGTTCGACGACCATTCTTGAAGACTGGGACTATCTGTGCTCTTTTCCAATCATTTGGAACCCTCCGTTCCTCTAGAGACTTGCGGTACACGGCTGTTAGAAGGGGGGCAAGTTCTTTCGCGTACTCTGTGTAGAATCGAATTGGTATCCCGTCAGGTCCAGTGGACTTTCCTCTGTTGAGTGATTCCAGTTGCTTTTCTATTCCTTGGACACTTATTTCGATGTCAGCCATTTTTTCGTTTGTGCGAGGATTTAGAGAAGGAACTGCAGTGCGGTCTTCCTCTGTGAAACAGCTTTGGAAAAAGGTGTTTAGTATTTCAGCTTTACGCGTGTCATCCTCTGTTTCAATGCCATCATCATCCCGTAGTGTCTGGATATGCTGTTTCGAGCCACTTACTGATTTAACGTAAGACCAGAACTTCCTAGGATTTTCTGTCAAGTCGGTACATAGAATTTTACTTTCGAATTCAATGAACGCTTCACGCATAGCCCTCCTTACGCTAACTTTGACATCGTTTAGCTTCTGTTTGTCTGAGAGGTTTTGGCTGCGTTTAAACTTGGAGTGGAGCTCTCTTTGCTTTCGCAGTAGTTTCCTAACTTTGTTGTTGTACCACGGTGGGTTTTTCCCGTCCCTCACAGTTTTACTCGGCACGTACCTGTCTAAAACGCATTTTACGATTGCCTTGAACTTTTTCCATAAACACTCAACATTGTCAGTGTCGAAACAGAAATTTTCGTTTTGATCTGTTAGGTAGTCTGAAATCTGCCTTCTATTACTCTCCTTTGTTGATGGACTACATTTTCTAAGGACTCTCCCAATGAATCTCAACCTGGTACCCGCCTTACCAACAATTAATTTTATATGATCATTCCACTTCAAATCGTTCCGCACGCATACTCCCAGATATTTTACAGAAGTAACTGCTACCAGTGTTTGTTCCGCTATCATATAATCATACAATAAAGGATCCTTCTTTCTATGTATTCGCAATACATTACATTTGTCTATGTTAAGGGTCAGTTGCCACTCCCTGCACCAAGTGCCTATCCGCTGCAGATCTTCCTGCATTTCGCTACAATTTTCTAATGCTGCAACTTCTCTGTATACTACAGCATCATCCGCGAAAAGCCGTATGGAACTTCCGACACTATCTACTAGGTCATTTATATATATATTGAAAAGCAATGGTCCCATAACACTCCCCTGTGGCACGTCAGAGGTTACTTTAACGTCTGTAGACGTCTCTCCATTGATAACAACATGCCGTGTTCTGTTTGCTAAAAACTCTTCAATCCAGCCACACAGCTGGTCTGATATTCCGTAGGCTCTTACTTTGTTTACCAGGCGACAGTGCGGAACTGTATCGAACGCGTTCCGGAAGTCAAGAAAAATAGCATCTACCTGGGAGCCTGTATCTAATATTTTCTGGGTCTCATGAGCAAATAAAGCTAGTTGGGTCTCACACGATCGCTGTTTCCGGAATCCATGTTGATTCCTACATAGTAGATTCTGGGTTTCCAAAAACGACATGATACTCGAGCAAAAAACATGTTCTAAAATTCTACAACAGATCGACGTCAGAGATATAGGTCTATAGTTTTGCGCATCTGCTCGACGACCCTTCTTGAAGACTGGGACTACCTGTGCTCTTTTCCAATCATTTGGAACCTTCCGTTCCTCTAGAGACTTGCGGTACACGGCTGTTAGAAGGGGGGCAAGTTCTTTCGCGTACTCTGTGTAGAATCGAATTGGTATCCCGTCAGGTCCAGTGGACTTTCCTCTGTTGAGTGATTCTAGTTGCTTTTCTATTCCTTGGACACTTATTTCGATGTCAGCCATTTTTTCGTTTGTGCGAGGATTTAGAGAAGGAACTGCAGTGCGGTCTTCCTCTGTGAAACGGCTTTGGAAAAAGGTGTTTAGTATTTCAGCTTTACGCGTGTCATCCTCTGTTTCAATGCCATCATCATCCCGGAGTGTCTGGCTATGCTGTTTCGAGCCACTTACTGATTTAACGTAAGACCAGAACTTCCTAGGATTTTCTGTCAAGTCGGTACATAGAATTTTACTTTCGAATTCACTGAACGCTTCACGCATAGCCCTCCTTACGCTGACTTCGACATCGTTTAGCTTCTGTTTGTCTGAGAGATTTTGGCTGCGTTTAAACTTAGAGTGAAGCTCTCTTTGCTTTCGCAGTAGTTTCCTAACTTTGTTGTTGTACCACGGTGGGTTTTTCCCGTCCCTCACAGTTTTACTCGGCACGTACCTGTCTAAAACGCATTTTACGATTGCCTTGAACTTTTTCCATAAACACTCAACATTGTCAGTGTCGGAACAGAAATTTTCGTTTTGATCTGTTAGGTAGTCTGAAATCTGCCTTCTATTACTCTTGCTAAACAGATAAACCTTCCTCCCTTTTTTTATATTCCTATTGACTTCCATATTCAGGGATGCTGCAACTGCCTTATGATCACTGATTCCCTGTTCTGCACTTACAGAGTCGAAAAGTTCAGGTCTGTTTCTTATCAGTAGGTCCAAGATGTTATCTCCACGAGTCGGTTCTCTATTTAATTGCTCGAGATAATTTTCGGATAGTGCACTCAGTATAATGTCACTCGATGCTCTGTCCCTACCACCCGTCCTAAACATCTGAGTGTCCCAGTCTATATCTGGTAAATTGAAATCTCCACCTAAGACTATAACATGCTGAGAAAATTTATGTGAAATGTATTCCAAATTTTCTCTCAGTTGTTCTGCCACTAATGCTGCTGAGTCGGGAGGTCGGTAAAAGGAGCCAATTATTAACCTAGCTCGGTTGTTGAGTGTAACCTCCACCCATAATAATTCACAGGAACTATCCACTTCTATTTCGCTACAGGATAAACTACTACTAACAGCGACGAACACTCCACCACCGGTTGCATGCAATCTATCCTTTCTAAACACCGTCTGTGCCTTTGTAAAAATTTCGGCAGAATTTATCTCTGGCTTCAGCCAGCTTTCTGTACCTATAACGATTTCGGCTTCGGTGCTTTCTATCAGCGCTTGAAGTTTCGGTACTTTACCAACGCAGCTTCGACAGTTTACAATTACAATACCGATTGCTGCTTGGTCCCCGCATGTCCTGACTTTGCCCTGCACCCGTTGAGGCTGTTGCCCTTTCTGTACTTGCCCAAGGCCATCTAACCTAAAAAACCGCCCAGCCCACGCCACACAACCCCTGCTACCCGTGTAGCCGCTTGTTGCGTGTAGTGGACTCCTGACCTATCTAGCGGAACCCGAAACCCCACCACCCTATGGCGCAAGTCGAGGAATCTGCAGCCCACACGGTCGCAGAACCGTCTCAGCCTCCGATTCAGCCTCTCGGTTCTGTACCAAAGGTCCGCAGTCAGTCCTGTCGACGATGCTGCAGATGGTGAGCTCTGCTTTCATCCCGCTAGCGAGACTGGCAGTCTTCACCAAATCAGATAGCCGCCGGAAGCCAGAGAGGATTTCCTCGGATCCATAGCGACACACATCATTCGTGCCGACATGAGCGACCACCTGCAGATGGGTGCACCCTGTACCCTTCATGGCATCCGGAAGGACCCTTTCCACATCTGGAATGACTCCCCCGGGTATGCACATGGAGTGCACATTGGTTTTCTTCCCCTCTCTTGCTGCCATTTCCCTAAGGGGCCCCATTACGCGCCTGACGTTGGAGCTCCCAACTACCAGTAAACCCACCCTCTGCGACCGCCCGGATCTTGCAGACTGAGGGGCAACCTGTGGAACAGGACAAGCAGCCATGTCAGGCCGAAGATCAGTATCAGCCTGAGACAGAGCCTGAAACCGGTTCGTCAGACAAACTGGAGAGGCCTTCCGTTCAGCCCTCCGGAATGTCTTTCGCCCCCTGCCACACCCTGAGACGACCTCCCACTCTACTACAGGTGAGGGATCAGCCTCAATGCGGGCAGTATCCCGGGCAACCACAGTCGTAGTCCGATCGGGGGATGCGTGGGACGAGCTGGCTGTCCCCGACAAACCGCCATCCGGAACCCCACAGTGATGCCCATTGGCAACAGCCTCAAGCTGTGTGACCGAAGCCAACACTGCCTGAAGCTGGGAGCGAAGGGATGCCAAATCAGCCTGCATCCGAACACAGCAGTTGCAGTCCCTATCCATGCTAAAAACTGTTGTGCAAAGAACGTCTGAACTAATCTACAGAGAGCGCAAACAAATCGACACAAAATTTAAACGGTTATTAAAATACAAGATTGCCTAGTAAATGCAGTAATGCTGCTACTTGCGCACTGCAGACACACTGCTCGGCGGCGGAAGGAGACTACGCGATCTTACGCTATTCAGGTACTAAAACGCGATGCTACAACTCTCAAATACTATAATACGCCAGAAATTTATGAATCAAACAATGCAAGTACCAAAAACACGCAAAGAAATTAAGAATTAAACTATGTAACAAATGAGTGAGCTAGGAGTATACGACTTGCTGCTGCAGCTGCTTATCCAACGACGGCAAGGAGCAATCGTTGAAGACTGGCTCAGCGATACAATCTTGTGCGCCATAGCGCTCCTTCCAGCAGTATGCTGAATGATTTCTGCGGTGGTTTCTGAAATTCTCCAGGGTTTTCTCGAAAATAGCATTATTCATTAATTTAAAAGAATCTTTCTGAAAGTCACACGTCGCGAGAGACCTATGTTCAGTATTAGCATCAATATACTCCATCAACCAGCGTGTCTGCTTAAAGGAGATGGTGCAGGTGACTAATCAGTTACACTTGCAATTTGAGGCTCTGCTGGAGGTTTATATAGTGCATGACGTATCTTTGTTATCCCCCTAGCATCATTATTAATTTGGGGATGGAACCACTGCGTGGTACTAGGCTCTCCGGACATAGTAGCAAATCGCTGTGCTCGTAATGCAAACTAGCAGGATATGCCAGGTCTGCCTCAATGACAAATCCTTCACCAGAATCCGCTGATCCGCTGCCACCCCCTTGAAATCACCTAATCTGTGAATGTCCATATTGGATAGCCATCGAAACTTCCCAAAAGGCAGATATTGTTGCGTGGCTATCCGTGTAAGTTGTTAATACCGAGGTACATGATTTAGCTCTCATTCTCAGATGCTTTGAACTGTCCACCCATTGGCATTTTATCTGCCTTGGTGTGCTTATGTACACACTGGAAAAGTCCCCTGCGAATATCACATGCGAAAAAAAGCATCATATCGACGCTGATCATTAAGTCAATGACGACAAGTTGCCTGGCGCGGTGTAATACCATGCAGGATCTAGAATGTATGTGGTCATGCGTACACTTCGGAATTTCTTGAAAATATCCGCAAATAGTCGATCAGCGTCCATACTCCCCTGAATCATTGATGATGAATTCCTGCCAAATGTTCACCGCATGCTTATATTTTGCATCTGTTATGGCATTGCCTGTAAGTTAACTGGTGAATGCAGTTACGTCAGGCAATGTGATTTCGTTGAGTCTCTCCTTAGAATCCAAGCATTTGTAAAGTAAGACCCCACCCCTCGTCACAAGCTGCAACTTTGTATCATCAAAAAATACAGCTCTAGTGAGGTGCATGTTCTGCTGAAACATTGTCTCAGTAAGTTTCTAATGCAATGCTTGTATAAATCGATGTGAGTCCAGGAACCGTAAAGTTAACTTTGGCATCATCCACTTGGAGAACGAAATGCATCTTTTAATGCATTCGTGCAGGGCGTTGACGTGGCTGGTGCGGAAACTGAATTCACCAAAGTACTCAATGCTGAAATGGGCGCCATAAGAAAATGGTTCAAATGACTCTGAGCACTATGGGACTTAACATTTGATGTCATCA
Organism: Schistocerca americana; assembly: GCF_021461395.2. Lineage (NCBI taxonomy): Eukaryota > Metazoa > Arthropoda > Insecta > Orthoptera > Acrididae > Schistocerca > Schistocerca americana. Next base: position 997,849,312 of record NC_060130.1, read on the forward strand.
GTCCCATAGAACTTAGAACTACTTAAACCCAACTAACCTAAGGACATCACACACATCCATGCCCGAGACAGGATTCGAACCTGCGACCGCAGCGGTCGTGCGGTTCCAAACTGAAGCGTGCGTCATACCGACTCAAATTGTGAAAGAAGGTGGGTAGCTGCTGTGGCACTTCCCAGATGACAATGGTTTCTACTTGGGAGTTTCAGCTTTTCACCTTTTTCTGTGTAATGTCAGCCTACAAATATGACATCTGACAGCCGTCTCCTACAAGGCATCACTCTCGTGCAAGTTGGTCATCTGAATGTGCCGTGGCGCGCACACCCACACAAACGCAACGGTCGGCTACCGCAGCAGAGTTAAGCGGCGCCTGCAACTTAGTGCCGGCGCGTTCCGCCAGCCGGCGCTAGAGTCGCTCCCGCCAAACATTCAATCAGCCGCGAACTACGCATGCGTACGAGCCTTTTTGCGGCACGGATGGTCACACTATGATATCATCATCCACCAGTCAGGGATCGCCATCCATATCTATGGATATAACAGATTGTTGGTGCCATAAATGTGATCAACGTGCCATTCAAGTTTTTCGATCTAAATGAGCAACCCTCTTGCAGGATTTTTCCCTGACTTACGATTTGAAATGATTACGACTTGTGTCATATGAGCATACAACTTGATATGTCGCTGGATAGCACTGGCCGCTTTATGAGGGTTGTATGGGAGACAGTGTGAGCTTCCTCACAGCATGGCAGAGGAACAAGTAGGCATTTGAAATCAGCGTGCACTACCAAGAGACAATGGTCCTGGTGGTGTAAATTCTCAAACTTCAGAAAAGTATATTCCTCAGTGGACATTTCTACACCTACTGATCCCTGGGTAGAGCATTCAGATGGTTCTCTGGCCCCTCACTCATAGAGAAAGAGGTGAGACAGCTAAAGCAATAATGACGTTTATGTCCATTTTTACTCTGTTGTGTGAAAAGTAACCAGGACGTGTCTTTGACCCATGCGTAGTGCTGTGTCTTGGAGAATACAGCAAATATACGTGTTTCTCTTGCTGTCTGGCTACTTTGAAAAGGCAGAGGGGCTGACAACTTTCTCTTCAGTTCTTTCTTTTCCTGCACAGCGATCTCTTGTGACTTGCTTTCTTCTTTCTTTGGGCTATAAATGTGAACTGAATAATGTAGGTTCCACCTCAGGTGTATCTTCAAGCGTCCTGGAGAATGAGATGCCATGAAAGCTAAAGAGTGTACAAACATCGTCCATTCTGTACACTGCCAGAGGCTCAAGATGATCGTCATGTCCATAATTTCTTCCGCAAGCCAGTAATTATTTGCGAAACGGAATTTATCTTTGAGAATTTGGTCATTAATACATGCTTGTTTAGCAGCTACATCGCACAGAAATTTGTTATGGCAAGCCGCCCCCCCCCTCTACCCATTTAATGGGTCAAAAACATGGGTGTGGATATCGAAGTAGTGTATACGTCGAGTGTCTTACCAAATACCCTTTGCTACATTTCCGAAAACTGACCTAATATGGCGCTCGAGATGAAATCACAGAACCACTCAGCGATTGAGTCACTAACGATATAGATGATGACGTTCTCCTCCAGACCAGTTTCGACTTTAGGGTGTACGTTAGTTCGCAGCCTAGTACTGTGCTGCACTTAATGGCTGAGTACCGCATATCTCTTAAGACTCCTAGAAAGGGTATACATATGCTAAGGAAAAGTCGAAGGTCTGTGTAGCCTACAGTAGAGGTATCTATGCAGGCATACGAGATTTGATCCCTAAATGCACCTGCAATCACAGAGTAGCGTAATGCTGGTGTGTCACTGGTCTGGTCCACCACCAGTCCAATAGGATGGGTGAAGGAGCTGCTGCTAGACGACTCCTGGTGAAGAGACGGCTCCACAGATGGGTAGCTATGCTATGACGACTCTGTAGACTACATCATAGACGGGGACTGCAGCTATGACAATCCTGGGCGAGTTCACGGCTTCATAGAGTCGTAGATAGTGAGTGCATGGATGAATGCCCCACACACAGGAACTGCAGCTCTGAAGGTCCCAAATGTGGGGAGTGCATGCATGATTGGCCTGGATGTGGTGATGGCCCCATATGTGTAGAGTGCAAAATCCATTAGGGGCCTGAGCGTGGTGACATCACTGTAGACTGCCCCATACAGGGGCAGCGCATCCATGAGGGGCCTGGATGTGATGGCATGCATCACAGACAAGTGAAGGGTAGTGTTGTTGGTGCCTCAAGTCCACTTCCATATGGCTTCATCAAATATTCTGCAAGAAAAACGACAGTGATAAGTATTTTGTATGTGTAACGATTTTGGAAACAAAATAAATCATATGTCAACAATAATGATCTCTGGGATGCTCTCATACATTCGTCTGTGTCGATTCTAGCCGTCATATCATGATTGTACATTTGTGAGTCACCTTGTAGCATCATCTCCATATCATCTTGATAATCATTACCCGCCACCCTGTTATCGTTATCCAGCACATCTAGAATCAAACAAACATGTCATAAACATTGCATGTAAGTATAAAAATTTATTCCAGAAGCATCAGAAGCATTACACATGTAAAAGTTTCCAGAAATTACTGCAGTCAGTCGCCTTTTGTTTTATTCTTCAGTTTTCATTTTCCATTACCGGTTTTGAATCGCCTAGCCATTCATCATCAGGTGGTTCATATTTGCAGCTTTGTGGAGTTGTGTAGCTGCGGTGAGAAGTGAAAACTAAACACAGAAGCACTGAATTTGGAAAGAATTATTTATATTATCGTATGGATTTAGATGCATTACTTACAGTTATTAATATCTGTTGGTTTGTTTTTGGTGTGCACATTATTATGGAAACCATAACATATGTTTTCCAGTGATGTTAACCTTATTGCACTTCACAACCTTTGCCGCAGGTAATAACTTCCACGTGCTATACAAAACGTAAATAAACCAAATAGCATGACTAAAGTTAAGTTCAAAGAGTTTGTGTTGGGGAATAGAGTTTCTTCGTTCACCATGCGCTCTGAACATTGGCAACAGTAATTATATATCTATTCACATTAGACTCATTATTGCAAAAATAACATGTATTTACATGAGAAATTAGACGTGTATCTGCGCATCTACAATGTTCACATCCCTGCGAGCTCATGGAGGAAAATGGAGTCATGAGCTAAGCAGCTCATTCCACTCAATCGCTGCTGCTGCACCCTTGGCCCACTCTTTCATGACCACATCATTACCCACGGCGCCTAGAAATGAGAAGAACACCTCACAAGCGATAACTGTTTTTTTTTTTTTTTTTTTTTAATTCAGTGACAGATCTATTTTCGGAAGTTTACGGTGGCGATACAATTAAGCGGTGCAATCTTATCACACTAACTAACACTGAATTTATTTGGCTGAAATATACTGATTTACTGACTTTACTTTATGTACTAAACACTTTACGACATTGCTTTTCTTCTTGCGGTGGGTTTTACTCGTTTCTTTTTCTAGGAAAAATCAATTTATTAAGTTTGCTTTATGATTTGGTTGCCTGTTCATTATATTTTGATTTTGATTTCTCTATGAATAAAAGTGCCTAAAAATGGTCGAGTATTTCTGAATACACCAGAACGGCTAAAAGACTGAGGGCTGTGCAGTCTCAAGACTCCAATGAAGACCATGTGGCAAGACTCGCTGCACCTCGACTATATCAGGCTTTAACTCGCTCTTTGGAAACGTTTTCCAATAGCGAGGCGCGACGTAACTCCGATGGAGAGCGTCAAGTGTTATGTCGCTCCTCAGAACCATTCACTCACAGAGGCTTAAAGTTACTTCTTTCCAATGTAACATTATAGAAGCGGAAATTTTGACAGAAAGTGGCGCAGTCAAGCGAGTTTTTATACCCCAAATCCTGTTTATTCTTAACAATATACCAATTTGCTTTAAATGTGTGCTATTCCCGCTGAGCATATGTTAAGCCATGACTATACACAAAGTCAGACGCTGTGTATTGTGGATGTGGACCTTAGTGTTAGCTGTTTTTCGCACAGCCAATTCTAAGTGTCTCTTTCCCACGTTAATGAAGCAAACAAACTCTTCGTTCATGGCGCCAATCACACTACTCCAAACGTTGTACACGAAGAAGCTTTTTACAAATCAAAAATAAATTCCATGCGTATGAAGCCTCGGGCACAGCTACAAATACCTGGGCAAAACCGGATTTATCAGCTCGTATACCATATCTATAAATCCAGTGTGGCATGTGTCTCAGGCTGATGAGCAAATCATAACTTGACCTAATATCGAAAAACGCATTCATTCATTCCCTTAAATGTGGCATGTAAGTGATAAAGAATTGTAGATTAGATTGACCATTATAAGTAATCATTGGTATTTGATGATAGAATATTGACGTTAACGTGGTGATGATGAGCTGTGACACACTTCCAGATATATCGGTTGCAACGAGAGAGAAACGCCTAATACGCACACAAATCGAAAACATTACGAGTGTCATTCCATATTCTATTTTGTAGGAGTCATGATGGGAAGTGCTCTCACGATCATGTGATCAACTTATTAGGAGTATATGGTGATATCTTAGGTTATAGATACGTAGATGCAGACATCAGTCTACAATCTTGAAACCCAGTCTCCATCCTATGTTTACACTCATTCAACTTTGATCTTCCAATGGAGTTTTCTTCCACCATACAAAGAGAATCACGAGGACCGTCACACATCCTCTGTTTAGAAGAATTACTCTTATGACTGATAAATGGTTATTTGCCTATCCTCGACCAAAGTATCTGAAAATCCGTATCAGTTTCCAAACGTGGTACGCAAATGATAAATAGTTATAGACGAGGCCGACCCAACTGGGCAACACACCAGTTCCCGTTTGAAGTAATACCGTTTTTATGTGTATCATACAGGTGATCTAAAACGACAGATGTGTAGCCTTAGCCTTGCTCGGCATCAAGTTCCTTGTGCTTTAATTCTACTACAATTAAAAAAAAATCATCTTAGATGTTAAGGGGAGGTACCGATGAAGTTTCATTTCGGCCGCAAAAAAATCGCAGGGGGCTGAAAATTTATATCATAACGTATCTTTGGGTGCTGAATTCAGTGGGTAAATCCAATTTTCTAAGCAAATTTTTTTCATCAGTTTTGAATTTGTCAGTTTTGAAAAAAAAACATTATTTTTTAAAATCCATGGGTGGAGTTCTTGGTTATCACGAAATATATTCACAAAAATGTTTTGAGCCAAAAATTTTTAAAATGGACAGAGAAGTAGCATTTTTCATTTTGGTTATTTCAATTTTTTCAAAGAAATGGTAGTTACCTTTTTAACACTATATACATATGAAAAGTGTAAGACGACCTGATAGTTTGAAAATTGTATTCCTTATTTTTAATTTGGGTATTAAATTGTACATTCGAGTCTCCGCTGCGTCCACACGGGTGGGTCGGACAAAGCTGACCACGCGGAGTAACAGTGGGCCTTTCCTGGCCGTCAGGCGTCGTGCTGGGGGTCCGCGTCGTGGTAGACTGCACGGGCGTTACCGGTGGGCTGTGTGTGTGTATCGTGGTACGAACAAAGTTGCGTAAGGTAACTGGACTGTGTTCGAATTTTGAGCACCTGCTCGACCTAAGAACCTCACACTCCATCGCCACTCGTCCTGGGCCAGAAACCTTTCAGAATATTTGTTTTACAGTTCACATCTGTGACCGCCGCGAACGTAAGTCCACATATCTGGAAACTGCAGAAAAATGTAAATAATACTTTCTCTTATTTATGTACGTTGATTTCGAATGTATCTATAGATTAGACATACGTACTTACACGATTACGGATGTACCTACAGTTATGTACATATACACACATATTCACACAAAATTAATGTTTTAATTACATTCCTGCACTGTACACACACACCCACACACACACACACACACACACACACACACACACACACACACACACATATATATATATATATAAAATTGTTGTTGTGGTCTTCAGTACTGTGACTGGTTTGATGCAGCTCTCCATGCTACTCTATCCTGTGCAAGCTTCTTCATCTCCCAGTACCTACCGCAACCTACATCCTTCTGAATCTGCTTAGTGTATTCATCTCTTGGTCTCCCTCTACGATTTTTACCCTCCACGCTGCCCTCCAGTACTAAATTGGTGATCCCTTGATGCCTCAGAACATGTCCTACCAACCGATCCCTTCTTCTAGTCAAGTTGTGCCACAAACTTCTCTTCTCCCCAATCCTATTCAGTACTTCCTCATTAGTTACGTGATCTACCCATCTAATCTTCAGCATTCTTCTGTAGCACCACATTTCAAAAGCTTCTATTCTCTTCTTGTCCAAACTATTTATCGTCCACGTTTCACTTCCATACATGGCAACACTCCACACAAATACTTTCAGAAATGACTTTCTGACACTTAAATCTATACTCTATGTTAACAAATTGCTTTTCTTCAGAAACGCTTTCCTTGCTATTGCCAGTCTACATTTTATATCCTCTCTACTTCGACCATCATCAGTTATTTTGCTCCCCAAATAGCAAAACTCCTTTACTACTTTAAGTGTCTCATTTCCTAATCTAATTCCCTCGGCATCACCCGACTTTATTCGACTACATACCATTATCCTCGTTTTGCTTTTGTTGATGTTCATCTTATATCCTCCTTTCAACACACTATCCATTCCGTTCAACTGCTCTTCCAAGTCCTTTGCTTTCTCTGACAGAATTACAATGTCATCGGCGAACTTCAAAGTTTTTATTTCTTCTCCATGGATTTTAATACCTACTCCGAATTTTTCTTTTGTTTCCTTCACTGCTTGCTCAATATACAGTTTGAATAACATCGGGGAGAGACTACAACCCTGTCTCACTCCCTTCCCAACCACTGCTTCCCTTTCATGTCCCTCGACTCTTATAACTGCCATCTGGTTTCTGTACAAATTGTAAATAGCCTTTCGCTCCCTGTATTTTACCCCTGCCACCTTCAGAATTTGAAAGAGAGTATTCCAGTCAACAATGTCAAAAGTTTTCTCTAAGTATACAAATGATAGAAACGTAGGCTTGCCTTTCCTTAATCTAGCTTCTAAGATAAGTCGTAGGGTCAGTATTGCCTCACGTGTTCCTATATTTCTACGGAACCCAAACTGATCTTCCCCGAGGTCGGCTTCTACCAGTTTTTCCATTCGTCTGTAAAGAATTCGCGTTAGTATTTTGCAGCTGTGACTTATTAAACTGATAGTTCGGTAATTTTCACATCTGTCAACACATGCTTTCTTTGGGATTGGAATTATTATATTCCTCTCGAAGTCTGAGGGTATTTCGCCTGTTTCATACATATTGCTCACCAGATGGTAGAGTTTTGTCAGGACTGGCTCTCCCAAGGCCGTCAGTAGTACTAATGGAATATTGTCTACTCCGGGGGCCTTGTTTCGACTCAGGTCTTTCAGTGCTCTGTCAAACTCTTCACGTAGTATCGTATCTCCCATTTCATCTTCATCTACATCCTCTTCCATTTCCATAATATTGTCCTAAAGTACATCGCCCTTGTATAGACCCTCTATATACTCCTTCCACCTTTCTGCTTTCCCTTCTTTGCTTAGAACTGGGTTTCCATCTGAGCTCTTGATGTTCATGCAAGCGGCTGTCTTATCTCCAAAGGTCTCTTTAATTTTCCTGTAGGCAGTATCTATCTTACCCTTAGTGAGATAAGCCTCTACATCCTTTCATTTGTCCTCTAACCATCCTTGCTTAGCCATTTTGCACTTCCTGTCGATCTCATTTTTGAGACGTTTGTATTCCTTTTTGCCTGCTTCATTTCCTGCATTTTTGTGTTTTCTCCTTTCATCAATTAAATTCAATATATCTTCTGTTACCCAAGGATTTCTACTAGCCCTCGTCTTTTTACCTACTTGATCCTCTGCTGCCTTCACTACTTCATCCCTCAAAGCTACCCATTCTTCTTCTGCTGTATTTCTTTCCCCCATTCCTGTCAATTGTTCCCTTATGCTCTCCCTGAAACTCTGTATAACCTCCGGTTTAGTCAGTTTATCCAGGTCCCATCTCCTTAAATTCCCACCTTTTTGCAGTTTCTTCAGTTTTAATCTACAGGTTATAACCAATAGATTGTGGTCAGAGTACATATCTGCCCCTGGAAATGTCTTATAATTTAAAACCTGGTTCCTAAATCTCTGTCTTACCATTATATAATCTATCTGAAACCTGTCAGTATCTCCAGGCTTCTTCCATGTATAGAGCCTTCTTTTATGATTCTTGAACCAAGTGTTAGCTATGATTAAGTTGTGATCTGTGCAAAATTCTACCAGGCGGCTTCGTCTTTCATTTCTTAGCCCCAGTCCATATTCACCTACTACGTTTCCTTCTCTCCCTTTTCCTACTGCCGAATTTCAGTCACCCATGACTACTAGATTTTCGTCACCCTTCACTATCTGAATAATTTCTTTTATTTCATCATACATTTCTTCAATTTGTTCGTCATCTGCAGAGCTAGTTGGCATATAAACTTGTACTACTGTAGTAGGCGTGGGCTTCGTATCTATCTTGGCCACAATAATGCGTTCACTATGCTGTTTGTAGTGGCTTACCCACATTCCTATTTTCCTATTCATTATTAAACCTACGCCGGCATTACCCCTATTTGATTTTGTGTTTATAACCCTGTAGTCACCTGTCTTGTTCCTCCTGCCACCGAACTTCACTAAGCCCGACTATATCTAACTTTAACCTATCCATTTCCCTCTTGAAATTTTCTAACGTACCTGCCCGATTAAGGGATGTGACATTCCACGCTCCGATCTGTAGAATGCCAGTTTTCTTTCTCCTGATAATGACATCCTCTTGAGTAGTCCCCGCCCGGAGATCCGAATAGGGGACTATTTTACCTCCGGAATATTTTACCCAAGAGGACGCCATCATCATTTAACCATACAGTAAAGCTGCATGCCCTCGGGAAAAATTACGGCCGTAGTTTCTCCTTGCTTTCAGCCGTTCGCAGTACCAGCACAGCAAGGCCGTTTTGGTTAGTGTTACAAGGCCAAATCAGTCAATCATCCAGACTGTTGGCCTTGCAACTACTGAAAAGGCTGCTGCCCCTCTTCAGGAACCACACGTTTGTCTGGCTTCTCAAGAGATACCCCTCCGTTGTGGTTGCACCTACGGTACGGCTACCTGTATCGCTGAGGCACACAAGCCTCCCCACCAACGGCAAGGACCATGGTTCATGGGGATATATATAAAACTAACTATACACAGATTTTTTTGAAAAACAATTCGAAATGGCCACAATTAAAGAATGCTGCTCCTCCACCAATATTAAAGATTTTTGGCTCAAATTTTTTTTGTGAATACATTCCGTGATAACCAACAACCCTACATATGGATTTCAAAACATAATGATGTTTTCAAAACTCAGAAATTATAAAGTGATGAAAACATGTCTAGCAAACTGGATTTACCCAAAGAATTGAACAAGCCGAGATTTGCTGTGAAACAAATTTCCAGCTCCCTGCAATTTTTTTTTTCGACCGGGTTGAAATGTCACTGGCACTTCCCCTTAAAGAAGCACGAATCAAACATTCTCTTTTGGAAGAGGTAATTTTATTTCCACAGGAACATATCAACACATTGGTAAAAAATTCAATACAAACAATTTCATCAAAAAATGGTGTAGGATAGGAAATGCATTTTATTGGTTGACAGCCGCAGAGCACGCACAATTAAAAATAAAGGGTAATGTGCCTGATGTATCGTGTTTCTTAACCTAAAAATAGCCTGCATGCACGTGTTTCAGGAAAATACTGAGGATGCCATGACTGCCGTGAAACAGATTTGCATGATAAAACAAAACAATAATTTATGTATTGCAAAAAGGTGGAACCAGCCCTAATTCATCAGTATTGAAATGCATTTTATTTTAAAAATATAACTGTAATGTGGAGGCATCATGTATCATTGCCCCCAGCTACGCTGCACCGACGAGAGCTAGTGAGAAAGACATCTCTCTGTCGACTACATGTGGTAGATGTATAACACGAAGCACGACGTAACCCCCGATCAAGAGATACACAACCACGGCAGGAAGCAGACACGACTTCGATCAACAGTAACTCACCAGAATACAATCTATATTAACTTTACTTACATATCCTTAAGAATAATACCAAAAATGAAGTTTAATTAAAATTCCATGTACTCGAAAATTTTAAATCGTAAACGTCTGCTCGACACATTCACTCCTTTAGGTGTTAATGTATTTGACAGCAGAGATATATAGCTGTACTTCACATTCTCAAATTACTGTCAGCAGAATTTTCCATATTCTTAATACTAGCAAAAAACTTCTGGAGATGTATTGTAGAGCATACTGATTTTGTGAAGATTGATTTGCATGTAGCGAATTGACAGTAATCGAGACGTGCAAGACAGAATACCACCAAGATATAGCCTAAAGTAAACCTGTCAGCATCGCTGTTTGCTAGTTCATGTAATCCACTTCCACGTTAAATAATTAAACTACAGAGGTACAGAGAATAGTTTTATAACGAATTATTGGTCCTGATTACCAGGAATGAGTCAACGGTATATAATTCAATTCACCAGAAGATGCTGGTTTAGATCCCATTTTAGTCTGTCTTAGTATTCATAAATGTGTAGGACAAACACTGGAATGCCGGCCGCTGTGGCCGAGCGGTTCTAGGCGCTTCAGTCCGGTACCACACTGCTGCTACGCTCACAGGTTCGAATCCTGCCTCGGGCACGGATGTGTGTGATGTCCTTAGGTTAGTTAGGTTTAAGTACTTCTAAGTCTAGGAGACTGATGACCTCAGATGTTAAGTCCCAGAGTGCTTAGAGCCGTTTGCACCAAACACTGGAATGTGTTTTAACATAGAAATATGATCAGCAAATGCTTTTTACTGTTGACAGAAACCTTCGGGTAAAGTTCATGATGACAACATTTCCAACCACGTGATTCTCTGGCCATAGCTTCTTAATGTGATTGGGCTTGCGATCCAATTACACCATTTTGCGTCTGCTGTGATGTGGACACCCCAGGGCCATGGCGTTGGGTGAGGGTATAGCAACAGCAAGCAACATGCATGCGTTTTGTTTGTATCCATAGTGTTATTGTGCACGCCAAAAACGCATACTTAGCGCCATGGACTTATTGAGGTATCAAACCCGACATCTATAAAAATGTGCAATACGTACTATCTAGTCTTTGACCCTAAATCCTTACTTGATCCTGCACTTATGCACCCTCTGTGATAGGTGTAGTAGTAGAAGTAGGAGTAAACATGTCAGAATACATTATTTTATACGTGTAAACTAACAGCACGAGTTTGTGTAATCCATTTCCACTTACGTAATTAAAATTGTAGACAGACAGATAATATTTTCCATTAGACCCCCACGTATCAGATACAGTTTATTTGGTTGCTTGTTTCGGTAGCAAAAATCTGTGAATAAAGGCCCAAGATGGCAGCACTTTCGGTCGTACCCTCTAAGTGTGGATGTAATTGAAATCTAGTTAAACTATTTTGTGTGCTGCCACGTGGATACCCCAGGGTCAGGGGTAGGACGAACGTGATTCTGTTTGTATGTGTAGTGTTATTCAACTCACCAAAGCGGATACTACGGAGGATATTTACTTTAAATTCATCCAGGTCCACTTTATTGCAAAAGTGTAATTACTTACTTAAATAATAGTAATGTATGACGGTAAGTTGTTAAACATTAAAACCATAGGTCGGCGACAGGAGGCTGCAGGCTGACAGATACAGCTCTCATGTGACCCTGATGATTCAGCTGCAACAGGTGTATCCTACCACACCGCAGTGGTCAGATACCAAACAGCAATCGATCTAATACCATCTCCAGATTTCTCTGCCCCCAGTGTGCCTTAGTTCTTCTCAAAAATAGTAAATTTTACGTCCGTCGAAAGCAGTATATATCCCACAAATTACATTACTGGAGAAAAGAACAGAAAAAATGGGTAAAAGCAAAATAAATTGTTTAAAAATTAGACAAACGCAGAGCAATAGTATTCGGAGCTAATCTAAGTTGCGTAGATAAAATGTATGCTTTCCATTATGTGCACAGAGAGCTTTAATCCCCTCTCAGCAAACCTCGTGATTTCATCTGATTTCATCTATACGTGATCCATATGAATCGCTTTACATTGCATCCAAATATTTTTTGATTCCAAAGTATTGGGAGAGAATACCACAGAAACCAGAATAAGAAAAAACCTTTCCATTTCGTCACGCACACATAACTAGTGGGAGTTTAACAGTTTCATCTGGTCATGTTGTGTCTCTCTAGAATGCACTGTCTTTCGACTATTAAAGTATATGCGGTGTCAATTCTTCTCTTATATCTAGTCATTACATTAAGGACCTACAGCCCCTTTCTAACGACTACTCCAGCAGAATAATGTTTTTCATTTCTAAATGTATGTGTGATGTCTCGTCTCTCCCTCCCTCTGTGCAAATAAAAACTCCGTATATAATTTTTTGCAAGGGGTCTGCAAGCTCTCTAAACATTTAACGCAGATTTCTCAGTTATTTTGGGAACAGATGGTGCTGTGGTTGTAATAGTTCTCTTCCTTGCTTGTACTTTCTAGTAAAGTGTCCAAGATACCTCCAGACACTTCGATCTAGTGCTCATCTCACAAAAAATTTCGACTCTTTTCGATGTATAACTACACATATCCTGTATGACCTGTCTTCAGGGGATGGCGGATCAAATCTACATCCGGCCCTCCACATTTAGGTTTTCTGCGATTTCTCTAAATCGCTTGAGGGGTCACAGCTGATTTTATTCCCCATCCTTTCCCAATCCGAGCTCTGTCTCTGTCTGTAATGACCTTGTCGTCGACGGGGTGTCAAACACTAGTTTTTCTTCTTTTCTTGCTCGCAAATTACGGAAGAGAACTGTGTCATGAGCAGAGAACACATTGCGCCATAATGAAAGGATAAAAGAGCAGGCAGTCACCAATCATTATCGGTCTAACTGTCAGTTTGCAGTCGCAGATCGAATAACCAGTAAGGATGTACTTTCATGAATTTACTGCTCGCCTTTTTCTAGGAATCATTATGTGAGTAATTATCTGTTTTAGATGCTGCAAGCTAAAGCACAGTCGTACGTGTCTGAGAGGTCGTAAGCTGTCGACGGTGACGCCTTTAGAAGACCACGTCATGTTTCTTAAGAGCGCAGCCTCAAGTTTTAAACTGGCGAGCAGTAAAAAAGGAATAATGTTGGAAACCGGTCCTCATTATTTCCTGTGCACGGAAGAAATAGAGGCTTCACCCGGTGGAGCTACAAACCGCGGCTTAACGAAGTCTGCGGAGTACGTTTGACAAGTTACTGAAAAGCTTTGCTATCACCGGAATCACATCTCCGGGGCGTGCAAAGCTATCTCAGAGGTGTTTGTAGTCAAATAAAGCCATTAAAGCGCCATCAAATAGCCGTCGCATGACTGCTATATTATGGTTGCGTATAGAATGATATTAAAATTTTCAAACAAATTATATTGACTAATATAGAACTCACAAAACTTTCAAATTCGATAAATTTTATCGCACTAAAAGTAACAGACAATATTAGGCGTCTCAATGATCTTGAATGAGCGGAAGCCTGAGTGAGTGTAATATACTAACTTAAATATTTACTCAACATCTCTGCTGTAAAGGCGATCAGTTGCTAATCGTACACCGAAAATACTCGAGACCAGCATATTGAATGAAATCAGCCGCTACTAATTTTACCAAAAGCAGTTGAAACACGTACTCTAGTGATTAAGTTAGTAGTGTTTGGTCAGACATTTGCCGAACTCTTCGATAAAAAACTGTATGTAATTATCGAGTATTTTTGTAGCGATATGTCAACGTCATTACGTGTTATGGATCATGACAGGCTAATAAATGATCCCTGTCAGTTTACAATTAGCCAAGGGCTGTTTGTATGGCAGTTGCTCAGTATGTGAAGCGTTTTGCCAACGATTATTCTCGGCACACAAGAAACGAGTGAATCGCCTGTGGATAGTGGAAGGAAGGAAACGCGTTAGTGTGATGGGTTGGGACTTCCTCCGAGTGAGGACGCGTAATCGGAAAGCGTGACGAGCAGTATCTATCTACTCAGGATATCTGACAGAATGGGGGTCGCATCGGCTAGACACGGGCCTCTGATTTGAGAGGACGACGGTTCAAATCCCTGTCCCTTAGAAAAGGACACGGTCGATTTCCTTCTCCCATCTGAGCCGGTGCTCCGTCTCTAATGACTCGGTCACAAATGGGACGTTAAAACCTGGTCTTTTCTTTTTTGCCTTCTTGGAAGGGAATGCTGGCACCGAGCATATGTTTTTATACACAACTTTGAACTTACGTGACTATATTCATTATGTATTGGGAGAAAACTAAAAGACACCAGTCACTATTTTATAAAGGTTTAATTCTGTATTCAAACCATAAACGGTTTCAGATGCCTGCATTGAAATATCAAGCACTGCACGCTGTTAGCACTGTCTCATCTGGGTATTGCACTGTGTGAGAAATAATTACTGCATCTTTTAAGAATATTACTGCTTAATTTGAGTCAATGTATTTAGTTAGAAAAATACTGACGCATACTCTGATTTCAAAAATTTGTTGGTAGCAGGCAGCAAAAGTATATCAAAGTCTCGGAATGCACGTGCGTAGGCATATATTGTTCTCAGCCTTTATAAGTTTTCCACATGATTTATCCTCGTAGGTGGAGAATTATTTATTTTATTTGGATGCTTTCATTTTGTATCCACTTGTAGTGGTAATGGAAGAGAGATGGACAGGAATGGAAGTAGGAGTACATAAATCATTGCTGGCAGTGAAATCTGTATCACGATGTGTGCACAGGATTAGAACTTATGAATGATTTGCAATTGTCGCACTACTCACCGTTTTGATTTCTTCTATTCGCACTACATGTCTCCTGAGCAAGTCTATTTTATTTATTAATTCTTACTTCCGTAGCACGCCGAGATAAGTTACATTCCCTGAAAGTAATACATCCCAAAAATTAGTTAGTTACATGTTCCATAGATTATTTGAACGGTTCCTTTATGTTAAACATGATTATTGTTAACATTAATGAACACATTATTAGTGTTAGTTATACTCATACAAATAAACTACCTTTTTTTATTTTGGCTACTAGTTTCTGATAGAAAGTCATCAGTGGAACAGAATGTGTTGTCCAGGAGATACGATTTTAAATTAGAAAGTAGATTTAAAACTTGATTCGCTACCTGTCAGTCATTTTATATCATTGGGCTAATGATAAAAAATTTTTGCTGCTGCATACTGGCCTCCTTTCTGAACCACTAACAGCTTTCATAATGGGCAATAAAGGTCACTTTTCCCTCAAGTGCTGTATGTATGTACATCACAGTTCTTCTCAAATTATGATGGATTATTTATGAGAATCTCATTAACGAATATATTTACTGTGTCGTCGCAGTTAAAGTGCCTAGCTCTTTCAAGAGGTTCCTACATGACTTCCATCGGTGAACACTACAAGTTATTCTTACAGCTCACTTTTGTGCAAGCAATAATTTCTTTCTCAGTGATGAGTTGCCCCAGAAAATTATTCCGTACGACGTTACTGAGTGGAAATATGGAGAATATTTCAGGAGTTTGGTACCTTTGTTTCCAAGATTAGAAATTGTACGAAGAGCAAAAGTAGCTGAACTTCATTGTTTGAAACGCTCAGTAATATTCTTCTTCCAGTTCAAAGTTTCATCAATATGTAGACCCAAAAATTTGGAGCATTCTACCCTATTTACTGACTCCTGCTCATGTGCTGTATCAGTTGTTGCACAGACCTGAATGTTGCGCGTTTTTTATAAATTTAGGAAGAGTCCATTTTCAGAGTAGTTCCTTGAAGTTTTATGGAATGACATTTTTAATACATTCGCTTGCTTCTTCAGCTGAATCATTTAATCCTATATTTGCTATTATGTTTAGAAAGTGATTGTTAAAAGTACTTACGACGTATGAATATCAGTCACAACATTGTCACTTAGTTTAATTGTTATGGAATCATTTACACTGACTGGCTGTCCTGACTTTCGTTTGTCAATGTCCTATATAGTTTTAATTTTATTATCTGCATTATTTATTCCTGCCACGTCATGCACAGTTCTATTGCTCCTTCGCCAGCAAAATAACTGCTGATTCCAGAGTAAAGATGATATTTTAATCAGATGGGCAGTATCTAGAAAATAAATTCTAGAAAAGAGAAATATGTTAACATAAAATATAAACTGAAATATTAGGAAGTCTTCTCTGAAAATATTTTTCTGGAGTCCAGCCTTGAACAGAAGTAAAGCGTGGAAGATAAACAACACAGACAGAAAGAGAATAAACGTTTTTGAAATATGTTTCTACAGAAGATAGGAAGATAGCATAAGTTATGAAAACGTACTTAATCGAACAACAAAAGAAGGGATCGTCTGATAGGACACCTCCTGTGGCTCAGGATAGACTAGTGAGGAGAACTGCTCTAAACCAAAATCATTCCTCGGACTGAAGACGACAACAACAACATGGACCAAGAATCGTGATTCGTCTGTTTAATGGCTATTTCCTAGAATAACGCTGTTTCCTTATTTCTTACTTAAATCTCACGGTGTAATTCCGGTTGAGTTGACGTAACTTCTTCAATGTTTTTATCTCATTTGAGTAATTGATTATCAACATACAGGAGGATCTTCTTACAATGTGGCATTTATATACACGTGATCACAAGATAGGAAGAAAATACTAATAATTTTTGATACACTATATTCATCTAACACTATACTCCAGTCACCGTATGAAGAAGAAAAGTAAATGATAGTTTAACGTGCCATCAACACAAAGAGGTCGTTAAGTACCAAGCGGTTTATGGAAGAATGCATAGGAAGCCGGCCGTGATTTTTACAAAGGTAGCACCTTGGCATTTGCGTTAAGGGATTTAGGGTAATCACGGAAAATCTAAATCTGCGTGGCCGAACCGGGGTTTGAACCGTCGTCCTGTCGAATACAAGTTCAGTGTACTGACCACTGCGCCACCTCGATCGTTTATACGAGGCACGCTGAAATTTCTTATGTGAAAACTCTTAAACCTTCAAATGAAACAAATGTTACTAACATTCTACATCTTTAGACTTCATGTCTACACATTCATTTCTCAACATAGTCACCCTGGCGACGAACACATTTCTGCCAGCGAGACAGCAGTTTCTCGATACCGTCACTGTAGAATGTTTGGCATTGTTGACGGATCCACAGAGTTTCCTTTACTTGCACCGCTTAATCACTGTCAAAGCGAAGTCCTCGAAGATGTCTTTTAAGTGTTGGAAACAGATGAAAGTTGGATGGGGCCAAGTCGGAAGTCTATGGAAGATGATCGATGACGGTGAAGCCATTGTTGCAGATGTCGAGGAGCTCGTGTGTGGTCTGGCACGGTCGTGGTAATCGTGTGGACGAATTCTGCGAATTCATAACTCGATTACAGCACGCTGTTTCTCACACGCCGTCATAGATCCGTTACGCACCGCCGTGTTACTTACTACAGTTGGGGGCCCTCTAGCGGTATAGGGCTGCAAATATGTAGACATGAAGAATAAAGTTGTATAATATTAATAACGTTTGTTTTGTTTTAAAAACTGTAAGAGTTTTCACATAAAATATTCGGAGGCATTACCTTCGAACACTCGGTATTTGTAAAAGTGTAACAGCGTGTGTCTGTATTCTGTCCCCTGCACACTGACTTCTGGTACAATTACGACATCCAACTGGAAGTGACTTTTTGAAAATTCACCGAGACGTTTTTTTATGAATATTCTGCCTCTAAGCACTCGATGGCAAAAACGGTCTTAAATTTATCCCTCGGTAGTGCTTGTGATGTGACTGTACATTAAATGAAGCGTTGGTTTAAAGACCGGCATTAATTACAGTATGGTCTGTTCTGTGGACCGACGTTTACGAGAGCAGATGCTTTCGAAAAAATTTACATTTTTATCGCTCAGAGCCCTTCACCCAGTGATAAAGAACCAGCAACAGTGCGAATTAATAATTTCGTGTGATAGATGACAGTCTTCTTGACCTAAGCAGATCAGATTGTGTTAACTGTTACAAATTTTTGAAGATTTTCTCAACAAATGACTCCTTCTTCTGGCGAAATAAATAACAAATGCTTGTAGCACCTTTGAGTCTGAGTCTTGTATGAGCAGAAATCTGACATTTTTCCACTGGCTTTCTTTGACCTTGTCCTTTTGACACCAGGACTAAAAATGCAGAAATATCTAGTGTCGGGTTTAGTGACGTGTACCGATACACGCACGTTGTTGACTCGACCTACTGTAAAGAAGATAATAATCCTTCGACTTGTATAAGAGGTGTGCAGGAGTAATGGTCAATATTCAGGGATATGCCAGGAATTATCATTTGAAGGAAAAAACTTCAGAAGGAAATATGCCCTCTTCCGAATGGTTTCCGAGATAGAACACATACAACATAGATTGTTATTTATTTGTTATATTATTCAGTACTTTGTCAGGTTTACACATGTACAAACACTTGGTAAGCATAACAAAGCATTACAAAGCATCAGTTGAAAAAGTCTGCGTTTTACGAAGTATCAATTGAATTACACATTCACCTCTAAGCATTATAACACAAGTCACAATACACCTGTTGTACAGTTCACAATAAATGTTGGAATATCCCACCACCAGTCTGAGTGCCCCTGAGTGCGCTAGGGAGAACATCTTCTGTTGCTTGTCTCCGCGGCTCCTCCTGAGGGCAACGGCGTTCATGATGAGATCAAGCAGTTTATTTCACGTATTTCCCTTCGCTTGTACACTTCAGACTTCATCCAACTACATAACCAAAAATCAGATGGTCTTGGTCCCCATTTAACTGTACTACCATGACCAATCCAGTGCGGTTTAGATGCTCCCTTACACGTGTGTAAAGTGTGGATGGACTCTGTCATGTTGGAAGTACATTGCAGTTCGCGTTGCCAAAGGAACGTCCTAAACGTGTTCAGCAAACGAATTTTCCAAAAAATGCAAGTAATTTCGTTTCGTAATTCGGTCTTCTAAAATAAATGGACCTATCACCACAATTAAATGTATTCTATCTAGGAAACCATTTGGAAAAAGGCACATGTCCATGTGAAGTTTTTTGCTTCAAATAAGCGTTCCTGTCATATTCCTGATATTGCCCTTCTCCCCAGGGAACCCTGTATCCCGTAAACAATGTAATTCTGGACGTTTCTTAAGCTAAAACTGTAAAAGAAAACAGCTCAAAATCTTTCACTTTGTGTCAGCTTATATTAAAGACGACATTATGGATGTATAAATCCAACACAGTCGTAGTTTTGTGTTGCTGCTGATACATACAGGGTGATTTCGTCATGATGCTAAAAACTTTCAGGAAAGACGGAGAAGGGTAGGTGTATGAACTTGAGGCAAGGGGTCCTGGTTACAAGCGAAAATCACGATTCTTGGTCCATGTTGTTGTTGTCGTCTTCAGTCCGAGGAAAAATGATTCAGCTGAAGAAGCAGCGGAATAAATGTACCGGTACTGTAGTGCAGACAACTTTCAGACATGCTGCTATGAACCAAAACAAGAAAAACGTCTGGTAAACATGAGGTCTAGAAGCATACCTTAAGAGCCACGAGCTCTTGTTCATACTCAATGCCATGAAACACATCTCTTCTACTGCAAACTCTATGCTTTCCGTATTATTAGGGGAGGTAGTATGGATAAAAACAAGAAAAAAGTCTAGTAAATATGGGTTCTAAAATGCATGCATAACGAACTGTGGGATTTATTCAGTAGGAGAGCTGTGTTTCACAGTAGCGAAGATGAACAAGTGCTCATAGGTCTTCAGGTATGCGTTACAGAGTCCATGTTTACTAGACATTTTTCTTTGTTTCGGTTCATAGTACCACCTCTGAAAGCTGTCTATCCTACACTCTCAGGTTAACAACAACGGTATGGACAGGTATTCCATTGTTAGAGGTATTAGAACGATTTTAGCTTGTAACTTTCTACCTAGTCGTTTCCAGACCAGGGCCTCTTACCTCAAATTGATACATTTACCCTTCTCAGTCATCCCTGAAAGTTTGTATCATCATCACTGAATCACCCTACATACACTACATCAGAATGTGTGTGGTGTGTGTGTGTGTGTGTGTGTGTGTGTGTGTGTGTGTGTGTGAGAGAGAGAGAGAGAGAGAGAGAGAGAAAGAGAGAGAGAGAGAGAGAGAGAGAGTTGGTCTGCTCCATGAGTCTCGATATACAGTGTACGACAAGAAAGCTCGGGCGAACTTCTGTCACATATTAGAATTAATTCTCTACACCTCTTCATAGTACGTACATTAATCATGGAAAGCATACCGGAACGAAATACACCAGCATATGGATAAAACTCGTTTTTATTTGAAGTTTTAAAAATGTCCTCTCGTTGGAGACTGTTCGCTAGGTTCTCATATTTTTCCACCCGGTCTCCACGCTTATTTATGAATTCTCTACCAGATCTGATGCGCCTTTATCATTGCTGCGTAACGTGTATTTCCTGCACGGTGGAGCTGCTCCTGAATTCAGTATTAATGCTTCTAAATAGATCCCATGACAGACGGATAGGAAGAGGGGAGCCAATTATCAACACGTTCTCTGGACCCCGTAGACTTTGATTTGTTGGGGCATTTGAAAGCTCTTTGAAAGCTCTTGTGTATCGAGCTCCGTTACGAGATGCACAGTCATCCTGCCGGTACTGTGGCAGGCTGCGATGGTAGGTTGAAAAATGTAACAATGGTAAAGGAAGGCATTTTAAAGATTTCATGTAAGAAGGAGTTTCACATGGAATACTGCTACATTCATTGCTGTTTCCGACGGTTAATGTGTTATGAAGAGTTGCAGAAAATTAGTTGTTTTGTGGAGATAAAGCGTTTCTGGACGCATGTCATTGTAACATATTTGTGTGTTACTAATGTGTTCACAACGTCTGAGAACATCCTTTTATTGTGCCATGACATTGGCGTCATGTCTTACTCCATAGTCCATATATTCTATTTCCAGGAATTATACGAATTACTGTTAGAAGACATGTAGGCTATTCTGAAAACCCTGAGAAAAGGGGGTAACCTGAGGATTTAAATAACCTAAAAAAAATTCAGAGGCCTCAGCTACATCCTTGCATTCAATTTTTTTATTCCAAGACGTCATCCTTTTGGATTTGTATGTCACTCTAAAAGTAGACAAGATCCAAAGAAAGTGTAGTTTTGTTGGGGAAGGAGCCTCCTGAACCACAAAACATAGAGGACCCTGTCATTTCATTCTTGTTAATCTCATTTGCATCGCTACAGCGACAGACTAGTTGTCTGCACTTTCGTTCTTTCTATCTGCATACGGAGTACATATTAAAATGGTTATGGGTCCAATAGTCACACCACTACAGTAGCGAAAAAAAAGTATATATAAATTCTGAAAGAACGTTGGTGAAATGTGAGGTCAGTTTTAAGTATGTAAGCACCTTCAGATTTCTGTCGCGAAGCCAACACAACCCCAGTCACACGTACACATAAAATACTACTCTTGTGTGACTCAATTTCTGTGAAATAAACAGGAGACAATGTCGGTTACTGTTTTGCAAATTACTTTTGAAATCTCACCTTAGCCCCGCCAATTTGTTATGGAGGCTAACGAGAAATTTTTCTTAGTTGGGTTGCGAAAAACATTGTTTTTAAGTGAAAATTCCCTTTTCTCCGTGTAGTTTTAGTTTTGGTCACGCAGATTCTCCATCATTTATGTATCTAATATACTGGCATGAAAAACTTAAAGACAAAAGTGACTTTCGCGTGATGTGTCACTGCCTACTAACATAGCTCGATGACACTTGGACCGTACATAGAAAGAACAGCTACATTATGGTACAGGAGGTAACTGAAAGAAATACACAAGTAGACAAACGGAAATTACACTTTTATTCAAAGACAATAATTACACTGAAGTCACCGCGATTTATAATGTTCTCCTCGACATTACAAAAGGCGAAACGTGGTTCGCAAGAGGGTGTGTAAGCACTACGGACAGAAATTCATGCTCTGCAACGTGCTCTCATGCTGGTCACAAAATTGATAAGGCGTTCTTGTTGTAGGGCGTTCTATTCCTCCACCAGCGAGGCTAACGCCTGCTGTGTGGTCGCTGGTGCAGTACCTCTCCACAAAGCATCCCATACGTGCTCGATGGGAATTATGTCGGGGGAATGGCAGGCCTCTCTATTTACAGAACATCCTACCGTTCCATGTAGTAATCTAACTGCGTAGGTTGATGTCGTCGCACAGTGTCATCCATAAAAATGAAGTGATGACCTAACGCACCTCTGACAATACGCACTTGGGGAAGGAGTATAATATCACGATAACGTTGAGCGGTGAGTGTGCCGCGTACAACGGTTTGGAGATCAATACGCCAATGTAACATTATGCCTCCCAACACCTGGACCACTAGGCCAGATATCGCAGAGCCACATCGAAGTTGAAACACGAATCGATACCGCAGACATTAGCGACATCTCGTTGCAGTCCGCAACAACGAATTGGAGACACTCCTGAAGACCACACCTTCCCTCTCAGCGCAGCAGCACCGTCATATAGTGCCAAACATGAAAGTGCTCAGCCCAGTTGGAGACCTCGTCTGCAGCAGTCAGCATCATCGTTTAGGACCAACGAGTACTCAGAATTTCAGATGAACTTACACTATTGTAAATTTTGAACATTGTACCTCAGGAGAACAGTTTGCTAATCTGTGCTCAAGTGATGCTTTCATAGTCAATGGCAGTTGTGAATTATTAAGCACTCCAGTGGCAAAGAACTGCGTCAAGGTTAAGTAAATATTTTATTCATTAATGTAATGAAATGAACGAATATTTCATGTCTTCTGGTTGGATGAGCCTTCTCCCAAAGCAAAGAACCCACAGTTACGGCCAGACGAAAATAGTTTCGTCTGGTCACAACACAGACAATCATGTTCAACAATGATGGACGTACCCTCGTAGGCCGAGAAGCGGGAACATGTAATGCCCCGGGTGCAGAAAGCGAGAGGGGGGAACACGTAATGCATCCAGGAACATTTTCGAATATCATCAGGATGTTTAATTAAACTGTGTGTATAGAGAAAGTGGTGGAAAAGTACAGGGTGGCCAACACAAAACTGTTGCACATAATTTTTATTCTTTACCCTAAGTAATAGATATAAGACCTACTCTTCCACAGAGGAACTGCTTGGGGACTTTAAGAAGGAACTTATATATTATTATGGCAGGCCAAGTTCAAATGGTTCAAATGGCTCCAAGCACTATGGGGCTTAACATCTGAGGTCATCAGTACCCTAGACTTAGAACCTAACTAACCTAAGGACATCACATCCATGTCCAAGGCAGGATTCGAACCTGCGACTGCAGCAGCAGCGCCGTTCCGGACTGAAGCGCCTAGAACCGCTCGGCCACAGCGGTCGGCACACTTTTATTGAATGCTACACTGCACTTCAAAGTGAAAAATAGTGTCATATATCTGTGTCACTTTGAAGTGTCGTAGATATATGACACTATTTTTCAATGTAGGCACCAAGTTTCTGTAAACAGTGCTCGGACCTGTTACGGCGTAAAGTCATCGCCGGCACGCCAGTCGGGAATGACAGAGAAGGGAAGGTTGTGAGGTCAGCCAATCGCACGCTGGCTGATCTCCTTCCAGGACGACAACGCGACAGCAGCGGCCCCAAGGTGAAGAGGACATAAGGGCCGCGCCCGACTGGTGGCAGCCCAGCTTCAACGTCAGCCTGTTCGTTAGCCGACGCATCGTAGCCTCTACATTAGCAATCTCTACGTAGCTCAGTTAGAGATCAGCAGTCGCTGCAGTTCACTTGACAGACTGTTGGCCGCTCGGTTAGAGGCGTCATGTCACTGATTGTGCGGCCACTCCCGCCGGAGGTTCGAGTCCTTCCTCGGGCAGGGTTGTGTGTGTTGTTCTTAGTATAAGTTAGTTTAAGTAGTGTGTAAGTCTAGGGACCGATGACCTCAGCAGTTTGGTCCCTTAGGAATTCACACGTATTTGAACACATTTTGAACAGACTGTTGCTAGTAGCAGTCGCTAGGACAAGAAGTGTTACTTGTGTTTGTCTGTTCTGAAGAAGACTGATTATTCTGTGAGTCGCCCTTTGCTTCGGACACATCTGTCAATGATCATGTATAAAGGACTACAGGAATTCTCAGATCAGAGTTAAGTATTTGTACTTGTCTTGTTGTAATGAAATTTATTAATACGAGTTTTTTCATTGTTTGTCTAACGAACCGAATACGCAGGATTTCTAGACACAACAGGACCGTTATAGCAGTCGCTCATTCCTTGAGTATAGAAATCTGTTTCTTGTTCACAAGGCCATTCGAAAACGGCTGTGTGAACGTTCTCATTGTTGGAAAATCTCTTGTAGCACTTACATCAATTAGTAGCAGGTTTATATTAGGTAACTGTGTACCTACGATTATGGAGTGTTTATTCTTTGATGTTAAGGTCATTGATTTGTGACAGGAAATTTAAAGTTTGTCATGTATATATGGAAAAAGATAAATGATTGTTTAAAATAATGAAATTTTATAATATGTGTAAGTTTATAAGATAAACAATGTGTATTGGAAGCTCGTTCATGCTCAGGGTACTTGTATTGTAAAATGTAAAATATGTAGGGAAGTCCCTCCACAACGTAAGTGGCACAGTGCGATGTAAAAGATGGATTTGGTGGTCGAACTGGGCGGCTCCTTGGTGTGAACGGTACGCAGTGGCTAGCCGTTGCACAGTACACATCGATGGTGCAAGGGAGGCAATTGGATGCCGCTTTGCAAGGAATTTTGCCTCGGATGTAGATTTGGCTGTTGCTTGCATTAAAAATCCGTCGCCAAGAAGAAACTTTATAGAGCATTCAAACGTCAAGAGCCGTGAGTACAGTTAGCCGCCATGTCGCTTGCCACCACAACTTCGCCACTGATTCACTAACTTCGTGCACACAGCTATGTATCAGAGCATGGACCACTTAATTTGTATGAGTGATTTTAATAACAATCCAAATGCTATAAATCTGTGTCTGGAACCTCCTGTTCATGAACCTATGCAGGGTCCTCTCCTACGTGTCTATAAAACAGAGTATCCTGTTTCAAATGAACTACTGATTTATTTATGTTGACCAAATGTGCGAAGATTAGCAAAAGTTGAAGTTAAAACCACAGAAGTGAAGTTAGTTAGAACTTTGCTAAAGTACTCTCATTTTAGTGCAAAGTATCATTTTGCAAAAATACAGTGCTGGATTGCGTAAACGTTACTGTCTAAAATGCTTGCTTCACAGGTGATGAAAAAGGCAAATAAGTTAAATTCGTTTGAAACATAATGTAGTCTTGATTACTACCATGAATGATTTTTTTGAAGTTAATTGAGCTCAGTGTTGAATAATTTGCCTTGAAAAGCGCCGGCCACGGTGGCCGAGCGGTTCTAAGCGCTTCAGTTCGGAATCGCGCGACTGCTACGGTCGCAGGTTAGAAACCTGCCTCGGGCGTGGATGTGTGTGATGTCCTTAGGTTAGTTAGGTTTAAGTAGTTCTAAGTTCTAGGGGACTTATGACCTCAGCTGTTGAGTCCCATAGTGCTCAGAGCCATTTGAACCTTGAAAAGTAAAATATAAACTTCTCAATTGAAGTTAAGAAGTGACTTTGTTTGCATTAATTTTTGCTACTGAAATATCGTGGAGTTTGAATAGTGATACTCTACCAGTTTATGGGTCCCCACCATATTCTTCTCATATAAGAAAGATAACTGTAATATTGTTGCTACTAAGGAAAATAAATATAAGCGGAGGGATACGACCAGTGTAATTATTATATTATTTGCTTTTTTATTAGTGTTTGTTACATGTCGGCTAAGGCAGAAGCCCTCCTCACCAATTTCAGTTCTGCACTTCTTGCAGCAACATTTCAGTACTCATTCAAGTAATGATCTTGAGTGTAGTTTTTATTAGTGTGAGTTAAGTACAATTTTGCTTTCTATGATTACTGATGTGTGAATTATTGGTGACTGCTACTACACACAGCTCAGAGTGCCCTGTGTCACTTCGTATCCTATGTGCTATTCAAAGGGAAGTCTTAAGGAAAGTCACTTCAACAACTAATATTCAATTTTCTTAAACATATATTTCCAAATTAATGTGCCTAATTGGGGTGGCGACAGTTCATTTTTTTATTCGTACATGAGTTTTACCACTTTCATTAACCCCCAAAGTTAATGCCTGTTTGGTTTTTCTATTAACTGCAAAATATTCAAAATTACAGCCCGATACCTTTATCCATTAGATACACACGCGGTAAAAAATTCCCAAATCCTCTTGGAGGGTAACATTAGTTTGTGACACGACAGGCTAGTGTTATACTCTTTCCCTCCAGATGTTGTTTCAGCCACGACTGTGTGGCCTTGGCCAAGTTGTTGGCATCATGCCACTACGGCTGGACGGGACATTGCATTTGGTCCGCATACAGGGTGTTACAAAAAGGTACGGCCAAACTTTCAGGAAACATTCCTCACACACAAATAAAGAAAACATGTTACGTGAACATGTGTCCGGAAACGCTTACTTTCCATGTTAGAGCTCATTTTAGTTTCGTCAGTATGTACTGTACTTCCTCGATTCACTGCCAGTTGGCCCAATTGAAGGAAGGTAATGTTGACTTCGGTGCTTGTGTTGACATGCGACTCATTGCTCTACAGTACTAGCATCAAGCACATCAGTACGTAGCATCAACAGGTTAGTGTTCATCACGAACGTGGTTTTGCAGTCAGTGCAATGTTTACAATTGCAGAGTTGGCAGATGCCCATTTGATGTGTGGATTAGCACGGGGCAATAGCCGTGGCGCGGTACGTTTGTATCGAGACAGATTTCCAGAACGAAAGTGTCCCGACAGGAAGACGTTCGAAGCAATTGATCGGCGTCTTAGGGAGCACGGAACATTCCAGCCTATTACTCGCGACTGGGAAGACCTAGAACGACGAGGACACCTGCAATGGGCGAGGCAATTCTTCGTGCAGTTGAAGATAACCCTAATGTCAGCGTCAGAGAAGTTGCTGCTGTACAAGGTAACGTTGACCACGTCACTGTATGCAGAGTGCTACGGGAGAACCAGTTGTTTCTGTACCATGTACAGCGTGTGCAGGCACTATCAGCAGCTGATTGGCCTCCAAGGGTACACTTCTGCGAATGGTTCATCCAACAATGTGTCAATCCTCATTTCAGTGCAAATGTTCTCTTTACGGGTGAGGCTTCATTCCAACGTGATCAAATTGTAGATTTTCACAATCAACATGTGTGGGCTGACGAGAATCCGCACGCAATTGTGCAATCACGTCATCAACACAGATTTTCTGTGAACGTTTGGGCAGGCATTGTTGGTGATGTCTTGATTGGGCCCCATGTTCTTCCACCTACGCTCAATGGAGCACGTTATCATGATTTCATACGGGATACTCTACCTGTGCTGCTAGAACATGTGCCTTTACAAGTACGACACAACATGTGGTTCATGCACGATGGAGCGCCTGCACATTTCAGTCGAAGTGCTCGTACGCTTCTCAACAACAGATTCGGTGACCGATGGATTGGTAGAGGCGGACCAATTCCATAGCCTCCACGCTCTCCTGACCTCAACCCCCTTGACTTTCATTTACGGGGGCATTTAAAAGCTCTTGTCTCCGCAACCCCGGTACCAAATGTAAAGACTCTTCATGCTCTTATTGTGGACGGCTGTGGTACAGTACGCCATTCTCCAGGGCTGCATCAGCGCATCAGAGATTCCATGCGACGGAGGGTGGATGCATGTATCCTCGCTAACGGAGGACATTTTGAACATTTCCTGTAACAAAGTGTTTGAAGTCACGCTGGTTCGTTCTGTTGCTGTGTGTTTCCATTCCATGATTAATGTGATTTGAAGAGAAGTAATAAAATGAGCTCCAAGATGGAAAGTAAGCGTTTCCGGACACATGTCCAGATAACATATTTTCTTTCTTTGTGTATGAGGAATGTTTCCTGAAAGTTTGACCGTACCTTTTTGTAACACCCTGTATAACTGTGGTGTGCGTACTGTAAGACCTTCGGTACACACACCATCAGATTATTTGACTTGTTGCTCTAGCGAAGTAGGCGAGTGTCAACAATATGTCTCGTGGTCTTATCATGGCGTGTTTATCTTCTGCCGTTAGGTCAGAGGATAGAAATGCCACTTGCACGCTTAGAGTAGCAGATTGATGGTGGCCCACTTTAAACAGAACTTGGTTAATTTTCACACACATTTATTAAAATAATAAAAATCATAAACCTTACTTAACTTGATTCTGGATGCTATTTACAATTGACAATCTGAAGTTCCTTTGGTCTTGGTACGTTAATCTTATTCTCACATATCTCTGATACTTGACAAAAGTGTCTATACATTTATCTTCATGGCGATGTACAGGAATATGATAATCTTATTAGGCGCAGACTGATGCAGACTGATTAATTGGAGGTCTGTACACTCGTTATAATACCTCGAGCGTTCAGGTATCACTGCGCGAGTGTGATCCGCGAGGAGAAAAGGTTCTACGTTAGCAGCAATCTCATTGGCTGCGTTACGTATTAATACGCGGATCGGCGGAAGCAGAATTTGGTCCGTCTCTGACAGCGCCATCTCGTAGTGCGGAGACGGACGAGCGCTGCGCCTGCGCTGTTGTGCTTAGCGGGGCGCGCTCTAGCGGGAAACTAGTGTACGCGCTAACTACGCGGAACTATGTTCCCAACAATAACCTAAATTTCACAGTGAGCGTGAAAATAGGAGCTGCGAGCTACCAATATAGACTATGAGAAGACAAGAATCTTCGTGAAAATTAGTCCAAACGCAGATGGAGATTTTAGATGGACAAGCAAATGCATTCAGCAACGTTTAAATGATGGAAATGAACAATATTCCGCAGCCATGGCGGTTTAAGAGCAGTAGACATGAAGGTCGATTGGTAATCCGTGGTCTAGACGTAAACATCTATCACACTGAACAAATCGAATGAAGCCAAGCTGAACAGAGTCATCTTAGAAAAATTCTTCTTCTAAACCACTCTCGAAACAGTATTCGGAAGCTGTCTGAAATGATCCTGGTTGTTCATCAGCGCCGGCCGGTGTACCCGAGCGGTTCTAGACGCCTTAGTCTAGAACCGCGCGACCGCTACGGTCGCAGGTTCGAATCCTGCCTCGGGCATGGATGTGTGTGATGTCCTTAGGTTAGTTAGGTTTAAGTAGTTGTAAGTTCTAGGGGACTGATGACCTCAGATGTTAAGTCCCGTAGTGCTCAGAACCATTTGAACTATTTTGTTCATCAGCGTAACCAAATTTGAAGAAAGCGAATCGGATCAGTTGTTTGAATCCATTTTCCAAAAACTGGAAATGCTCAAATATTTGAATGCGAAGAACCAGTTCTCTTTGTCACACTTTAATTGCGAACGATAACACTATCGTATCTGTGATGAACCTTACCATACTTTTGAATAAACGGAAAAAGAAAACGTCTGCTGTTTGTACGAACCCAGTACATTTTGCAGGGATCAGCTTCTCGTGAAATTAAAAATCTGCTGGAACTGTCTCACCGGATAGAGCATCATCTTTGTGTGCTGTCAAAGAATCAACCAAAAGAAGAGATCGATTCCTGCCGTGCAAATCCGGCCATAACACCTGTTGCAGAAACACTTTCAAACCCCTTTTTGTCATGTTTGGTGATTTGCTAGCATATGCTTTCATACACGGTAATTCAAGTGTTAGGCTTGCTGGAAATTTTCCACTGGGTTGCGAGACGAGAACGAACGTGGTGTTCGTTTTAACTGAAGACAATGAAATATTTTGAATACTACACATCGGAATGAAAAAAAGTTATAATTCCAATTTTTTTGTCTCGGAGGGGGACATCCAACGATATCACCCTCGACCCACCACCCTACCCCGTGCCTGAGTGAGGAGTGACAGCTTTGAAATCTTCGATGGGAACTGCTGTTTTTTATTGCAGATTATGAGTCTGCGGCAAAATCTACACACGTTTTGTCTGCAGAATTTCCTTCGTTTCGCCATAGATGGCACTGTAATCGGAGAAATGGAAAATGGGAACACAATTGCAACTGTCGACATGCTACTCAATGACCCATGAATATCCAATGCCAAGTCGGACCCCACCTTCATGCCGCGAGGATAGGATAGGCCAGTATTTCATAACTTCTCATTAGAAACTCTATTAGCATGGTTGTATTCCTCCGACATATCGAACCGGGGACTACTCGACGCGCTACTGTGGCTACGTAGCGAACTACGACGTATGATAAGAAGCAGTACAGCGACTGGAGCTCACGCAACGTGCAGACGAAAAACAGATAGCGGCTCTAAACATTACAGTACTTGCACAGTTTTTATTGCCTGCACACCAACCTATCATTCGAAGAAAGTCTTCGGCCAAATGCGTGTAAATACTCAGATCATACAATACTAGTTGGATGCGACTTTAACCTGCCGAGTATAGATTGGGATGTCTATGGATTAATTGCGGGGGGTACAGACAGATACTTTTGATAACGTTTTCTGAAAATTGTCTTGAGCAGCTAGCTCGGCAACCCACACGCATGGAAATATCTTAGACCTTGTAGATACAAATAGGCCGGACCTTATCGACAATGTCAATATAGAGAAGGGAATTATCTACAATGATGTCATTATAGTAATTATGGTTAACAAAGTTGATAAATCAGACAAGACGGCTAGAAGAGTGTTTCTGCTAGGTAGAACAGACAAACAGTCATTAACATTTTACTTAGACAGTGAAGTGGCATCACTTAGTACCAGTAAGATGGATGTAGAGGAATTATGGTCAAAGTTTAAGCAGATTTTAAACCATGGTCTGGAGAATTACGTGCCTCGTAAGTGGACAAAGGATGGAAAAGACCCACTATGGTTTAGTAACGAAATTCGTAACATGCTGAGGAAGCAGAGGCTGTTGCACTATAGTTTCAAAAGGGGACGCACAAACGACGACAAGCGAAGGTTAGTAAGATATTCATGCGTCTGTGAAAAGATCTATGCGCGAAGCATACAGCTACTACCATCGTCACACCTTAGCAAAAGATCTGGCAGAGAACACGAGAAATTTATGGTCCTATGTAAAATAGCTAAGTGGGTCTAAGGCAGGGCCGGCCAAACGCTGCGCAGTGTGCAGACGTGCGGAAGTGCTGCACATGTGCGACAGCGAGCGACAGCGACATCTGTTATTAGACATGTGTCCTAAATGAACGGCGGCGGCTCGACTTCCCTGTTTATGTCGTGCAAGCAAAAGCGCAACATACCCAGTCTCGTTTACCCCTGGTAACCGTAACCTTAACAGAGAAGTACTGAGAAATGCCAGGTACTGTGAAAAAGCAAAGGACGGGAGACCTATGTTCTCAGTCGTTTAAAAATGACTGGGAACTGCAATTCTTTTTTGTATCCGTTGGTGAAAACACAATGTTTGCTGTGTCGCCGAATAATAGGCGGCCAGCGTAAGTTTTCAATTGAAAGACACTACAATAAATATCACAAAGACGAATGCAGTGTACTCAACAGTGAAGAACGGCAAGCAAAATTAAATGCCCTTAAGAAAATGGATGAGACGCATCAACTCGATTATCAATTCTCATGACCAGTGATAAACGTGTTTGGATTTATTCCTTTCATAATTAAAAATTATTGTTTACTAACTGTGCATTATTGCCTCATTCTGCTCAATGTTACATTATTATCAGGAAAGTTGGTCATTAAATCGATTGTTCCAATGTATACTTACATTTAGGGATTTTTTTTAATGTGTGAAGGGCTACGCTCAGCTGAAGTCGATAAAACATAACATTCATCTAATTTACGGTTATTATGCAGATTTCAGACGTAACTGATGAAAGATATAGCAATAATGGTATTGAAATAACAGGTGATCATCGAGAGGTCTGCGGTTATTCTGTTCAGAGGTCAGTGTGAGAGAAATTATGTGGGTGTAACTGAGGGCACCGAGAATTAGTTATAGGAAACCTTGCCTTAGTTTAATGTTATTTCAAATCATGAATAAGGTTCGTTGGAAGTCGGTATTTTTTTTTTTTTTTCATTTATTGAATTTCAACTCCCCCCGAAGGGGGCGGGCTGGCAGCAGCTTAGTATGCCGCTCTTCAGCCGACAGATTTTGTGACAAAGATCAAGAGAACAAATAATTAAAAAAAACAGGCGATAAAATCGGAGACTTAGAGAAGTCGGTAAGTGCTCTCTTTCTTAAATACTATATCAAAAACATTACGCGTATTTACGTGCCGTCAGTCAAGCTGCCTTAAAAAAAAACCCACGGTTGTTAACTGGGGGTTAAACTGTTAACATAAAAGTAGACGTCTCAATGAGTAGACTGTGACAGTATTTTAAATGTTTAATACGCGAAATACCTTCCCATGGTTGGCTTGCAAGCTGTGGAAAGAGCACTAGAATGCGCCGGTACAGAGTATCCCAGCAAGTGGATAAAGCGACATCTGTGGGTAGAAACATGCACTACATGAACGCTGACGGCTGTGGCGTGCACGCTGTGACCCGGAAGTTGCACATGTGCAGGAGCACCGCACGCGTGCAGAATTTCTGGCCGGCCCTGGTCTAAGGTTTGCATTCTCCCCCTTGTTCACCAGTCTGCTGTGGCAGTCGAAGATAGCAAAACGGAAGCCGAAGTTTCAAATTTCACATTCAAGAAATTGCTCAAGCAGGAGAACCGTACAAACATACCGTCATTTGACCGTCGGACAGACTCCCGTATGAATGACCGATAAATAAGCATACCTGGCGTAGAGAAGCAACTTAAGGATTTGAAAACAAATAAATCACCAGGTGCAGATGGAATCCCAGTTCGATTTCACAAAGAGTAGTCAACGGCACTGGCCCCTTGCCTGGCTTGCGTTTATTGTGAATCTCTCGCCCAACACAAAGTGCCAAGCGACTGGAAAAAAGCGCAGGTGACTATAGTATATAATAAAAATAAAAGAACGGACCTGAAAAATTACAGACCAGTATCCCTAACTTCTGTTTGCTGCAGTATCCTTGAACACATTCTCATTTCGAATATAATAAACTTTCTTGAGGCTAAGCATCTTTTGTCCACGAATCAGCATGGTTTCAGAAAACATCGATCGTGCGAAACACAGCTTGCCCTTTTCTCACATGATGTACTAACAACTATGGATGAAGGGCAACAGGCAGAGTACAAAATTCTAGATTACCGGAAAGCATTTGACACTGTGCACCATTACAGGCTGTTAACGAAGGTACGAGCATATAAAATAAGTTCACAGATATGTGAGTGACGTCGTACATAATAGAACCCAGTATGTTGTCAGTATGTTCATCAGAGACAAGGGCATCGTCAGGAGCGCCCCACGGAAGTGTGATAGGACGGAAGTTGTTCTTTATATACATTAATGCTTTGGCGACAGGATGAGCAGCAGTCTGCGGTTGTTTGCTGATGATGCCGTGGGGCACAGTAAGGTGTCGAAGTTGAGTGACTGTAGGAAGATAGCGGACGACTTAGACAAAATTTCCAGTTTGTGTGATAAATGGCAACTAGCTCTAAATGTGGAAAAATTTAAATTAATGCGGATGAGTAGGAAGAACAAACCTGTAATGTTCCGATACAGTATTACTAGGGTCCGGCTTGACATAGTCAAGTCGTTTAAATATCTGGCGTAACTTTACAAAACGATATGAAATGAAACGAGCACGTGTAAACTGTGGTAGGGAAGGCAAATGGTTGATTTCGGTTTTTTAGGAGGAGTTTAGTAAAGAGGAGACCGCATATAGGACACCGGTGCGACCTGTTCTTGAGTACTGGTCGAGTGTTTGGGTACCAGCTCCGAGTGAAGGAAGACATCGAAGTAGTTCAGAGGCGGGCTGTTAGATTTGTTACCGGTAGGTTCGAACGAAACTTAAGTGCTATGGAGATGCTTCGGGAACTCAAATGGGAATCCCTGGAGGGAAGGTGGCGTTCTTTTTGAGGAACACTATTGAGAAAATTTAGAGAACCGGCATTTGGAGCTGACTGCTGAACGATTCTGCTCCCGCCAACATACATCGCACGTAAGGACCACGAAGATAAGATATGAGAAATTAGTGCTCATACGGATGCGTATAGACAGTTTTTTTTCCCTCACTCTGTTTGCTAGTGGAACAGGAGGGGAAATGACAAGTAGTGCTACAGCACCTTACGGTGGCTTGCGGAGTATCTATGTAGATGCAGAGGTATATGTAGATGAACAGACGTGCAAGTGGACGGCCGATGTTACAACCATAAAAGAAAAAAAAAATGAAATGATCCTGATTTACGGAGAATATAGGAGAGGTTTTGGAAGACTGGCTTGTTTTCTATTTGTCTTCTTTTTGGCAATTATGGTAGTGAATTTGACTCCAGGAGACACGTCTATGGCTATTCCAGGAGGGCACCATTGTGGAAGATCATTTTCTCTTGGCTGCTTTGTCTATATTTTAAAGGAACAGCCTTCTTTGGTGGTAATGGATAATACGAAACCCGCTGTCACGTAATGCTGGGCCACTTTCTGAAATCGGCTCATTTTCTAGCTATATTGTTAAATCACTTCCAAAATCACTTTCAGCACCATTTTCCTCGATGATTTCTTCATCTGAAACAAGAGTTCTATACTCTTCAACAACAAAGTCTTCATCAAGTAGCTGTATTCTTAACTGGGAAATGCAGAAGAAATCCACTAACAACTTAATGACCAAAGCTGGTTCATTGTTTAACAGCCTATGCGTCGCATTCAACGTCTAATACGTAAGTAGCAGGCCCCTTCAGCATCTACTCCTCATCTTGCCCTAGATATCCTCCTTCACCTTCTTCCAGTTCCAACGCTCCATAGCATGTCAAATTGCACCACTTGTCTTTTCTTACGTTCTGAAACGTAAATAAACTGGTCTCGTTCAGAAGTCAGCGGCAACTATGGTACCTTTCGATGTCTTCCTTCACTCCATCCTCATGGGGATTCTAAACACTTACGTAATAGTCAAGATTGTGATGCGCAGCTGTTCTGTTCGCGGTCTCATTAATGGTGTGCTACACCAGCGATCTCCCAGTAAATCAAAGTTGGCCATTTGCGTCTCCTATGACTGGTCTTACGTGTTCGCTCCATGTCACGGCCACATAATTTAATCGACACGAATGATTCAAGCACCGTACTGTCCATGCTGTGGTCGAGCATCTGAGGAACTTTTATTCAGCCTCTCTGCATTAAGTTACGTTCAACCACATTTATAGAAAGCTGCCATTCACCTAATAAACAGAAATTCTATCCAAGTCGCGCAATTTACTCCATTGTCACTCAAAGATGCTGGAAATGTCCATCGTTGACGTCATTGCTGCAATTTCTTTGCTGTTTAGAACACGTTGTCACGAAATTCCGGAAAATGGTTTCCTAGTCGTTTTATTTTGCCATCCCTAGTGTTACTTACGAGTTGATTTAGTACGCAGCATTGAAGCAACATTACCGTGGAAAATCTCATCTTCAGCGGGACTTGGAGGCTGGTTCCTCAAATTTTTCTAACTACGAGTGGCGGAGTTACTGCGACTGCAGGCGCTTTTTGGGGTCGGTAAGAGGAAACGCTAGAGTTTCCGGTAAGGTGGCGGCCTCCAGAGCCGCTGTGTGGTGGGAGAGGGCGCGGGTGGAGGGGGGAGGGGGGGAGGAGGTCAGGAGGGGTGCTGGGCCGTTCCGTTCTCGCGCATATTGTTCCTCTTCATCTGGCATGGCGGGCACGTACTGACTTCCAACTCTCTCTATTGGGACTAGCAATTAGCTTTAAACGGCCGGGATTGGCGGAAATCCGTAGGGAGCGCCGGAATTCTCTCGCCGCTCGGCAATTTATCACGCTGAATACTTTCTCCTACAAATTTTGATCTTCGACAATTTACAGTACTTTTTTTTCGTAACTTTCTGTATAGCTCATATCCGCATGCTTGCTTTTAGTGTGGTGTCCAGCACTACCTACTGACATTCTGGCTTTTACAACAGTGTATTATAATCGTCTTTAGCACTTTTTTAAAATTTAAAATAACGAAATTATTTTCTCGTATTCCGTTCCTTTTCCGATGCCATTAGTTAGTTAGTTACGTGTTTCGTAGATAATTTTCTCGATTTTTCTCGGTACAGAACGAGTCAATTTACAGATTGTATTTGCATGACAAGTTTGTAAGGGTTGCTGCATCCTGGCCATTTGCAGGTTACTAAATTGAATAAACATATTAGCCTGTAATACTACTCATGTAACTAGTGATACACTTAAATTTAGTTTTTAACAATAAATGGTACCAGTTTTTAATAAATATTCCTTAGGAGTTGTCCAGAAGACGCTGTTTTAGGCTAGATTTAAAATACGTTTTTTTGCCTGCTAGACATTTTATCTTACTGGACAAATGATCGAAGGTTTCTGTGGCTGGGTATTAAACCACTTGTTGAGCTACTTACGATTTCAGTAATGAGTATTAGATGCCATTTTTCTTGTAATGTTAATGCTGTGTACATCACTGTTATTCTGTAATTGTGATGGATTATGTGGGATGAATTTCATTAGAGAACGTGCATATTGTGAAGGAGTGGTCTAAATGCTTAAATTACTAAAGACGTGTTTACGGGATGATTTTGGGTGAGTACCACATACACCGTGCTTCCAAAGAGCTCCGAGACTGCTGTTATTCCTGGCGTATAAGCGACGTCAGCGCAGTAACTACGGTGGCATCTTGAACTAACAACAGATGTGCATTCGATCAGTCAGTTGTGAGCAGGCAGTGTTAAGCAGTGGACCTCTTGTTCCATAAAACGCAGTGGAGCAATACCTCTGAGGCAAATGTTGAAGACTTTCTCTATCGTATTCTCAAGAAGTGTGTGCCAAGTTCGTCTCGCACTCCTGGACACCCAAACAAAAATAACGACGCGTGGACGCCTGCCGCGACTTGATTGAAATGCAAAATACAGACAGTATTTTTCTGGAGAAAATCATTAGAGTGATGGTGTTATCAAAATGAACTTACCACAAAATGACGAAGTGCAAAAATTCACATGAAGGGTCAGCGCTCTGACGACATAACCAACATTCAAGCAAAGTGACTCGCGAGTTGAACAACATCCCGGAGAACAATTTTTATGACAGTTTCACGTGCTTGTATGAACGTTCTGTGCGTTACAATAAGTGAGGGGGAGGGGGAGAGACTATGCAGGGCGCAAGAGGCATTAAAACTACCTTCTTAACTTTTTTACATATTTATTGATGCAGTATCGAAAATTGTTTTGACTGCCGTTATGTTGTTCTCACGACTTTCTAAGATTGATTTACGACAGAAAATTATTCTAGAAACAGTAATGAGTGATAATATGCATACTATGCTAATATCTTCATTTTTTTCCGAAACTAGAAGGAAGGAAGGAAGATCATGGTTTAAGCCCAAAACCAGCAATTTTACAAAGAGAAAAAAGTTTGTACTTAGTCGTTTGAGGACTTCAGTAGTATGTTTCTTCAAGTTCATTTTCCGAATTTAAAAATGGCTTAAGAATACAAAAACGTGTTAGTAGTATTTCTGCCAGAATAATATGCTAAAATTTGGAGCCAGTGGGTGGACGGAAAAAAATGTATATTGTGAGTGTACGACTTTATGGGTGATGAATGAATATGAAATGCACAAATTATTTGTAAAAAACACTCGTGAGCTGTTAGAGGCAGAGGAAACATGATGCAGAATTTTTTATCTGGCTGACACAATGGGGCGCTGTTACCTCAGTCACGGGTAATTTGAACGAAAAAGTTTCAGAGGGAGCGTATACTGGACTCGCATTCGGAAGTACGACGGTTCAAAAAAGGCGTCCGGCCATCCTGATTTAGGTTTTCCGTTATTTCCCTAAATCGCTTCAGGCAAATGCCGGGATGGTTCCTTTGAAAGGGCACGGCCGTTTTCCTTCCCTCATCCGAAGGGACCGATGACCTAGCTGTTTGGTCTCTCCCCCGAATCAACCAACCAACCAACCAGGAAAAGTATGGAAATGTCGCATCATCCACTGGCTGATTGTACGTGCTTCAGATTTCCGTTTACTGTCTAGAGGCGGCTACGTACTTTTTCCTTTACTCAGTATTTCTCGTAGCTTGTCGAAAACTACATTGTAGCAACATCAGCTGTTGTGAATGTCCGCCCCCGGTAGCCGAAATGAAAAAAAAAAGTGTTCAGCGCGACAGAATGTCAATCCTAAGAGCCCGGGCCCGATTCCCGGCTGGGCCGGAGATTTTTTCCGCTCAGGGACTGTGTGTTGTGTTGTCCTAATCATCATCATTTCATCACCATCGACGCGCAGGTCGCCGAAGTGGCGTCAACTCGAAAGGCCTGCACCTGGCATACGGTCTACCCGACAGGAGGCCCTAGCCACACCACATCTACATTTTCAGCTGTTGTGAAGAACTTTGATTATTGCTGCCAATTCCGACTGTCACAAATAAATCTCAAGGAAATGAAGTTTTTCGTCACATCTAATTGGATACGTACATGACAAACACCCCCATACTTAGCTACATAAACACGAACTGAACATCAGAGCTTACAAGGAAATCCTTGAGCGCGAGGTCGCAAGTTCAGTTTTTAATTAGGCTCATTTGAAAGCGTTTTACTAACAATTATGACAGGGAAAAAATTAGCTGCTAATGGCTTACCATATGCATCCGGAGGGCGACAGAAGACGAGTGTCCCGAGGCTGCAGAGATTAACCTTGTATGGGATGTATGTATTACACTTCGGAAAACGGACATCGTCGACGTTCGGTAACTGTTCAGAACAAACCATTAACGTGCACCATGAACACCGACTGAAACATGGCGCTCCACAGTGATCACAAAAGTTCGCACCATCAAGACCGAAGGTGAACTTCTTGCGAGTTACGAAAAGTTCAGGCCGTTCAGCTAGGTACCCAATCTTATGGAATGCATATAGAATTATACGAAAACTGACGGAATACGATGGCACGCAAACAAATGCGAAACAGTCTGTTGTGGAGCTTATTGTGAAATTGGCTATCCTTTAAGGCGTAGCTGCAGATAGTGCGGTAGTATGTTTATAGGCACGGAAAAAACCA
Source organism: Schistocerca americana (assembly GCF_021461395.2). Classification (NCBI taxonomy): domain Eukaryota; kingdom Metazoa; phylum Arthropoda; class Insecta; order Orthoptera; family Acrididae; genus Schistocerca; species Schistocerca americana. Next base: position 997,888,666 of record NC_060130.1, read on the forward strand.
ACGTCCAGAGGCTGAATTTATCCAGTGGTTCCAGGTGGTATGAATTGCAATGTCACACACTTTTCAGGAGGGATAGTTTGCTCTAAAGGAGTATGATTTTTATACTCGAACCACTAATCATGCAAAAGTAAGTTATTTTGACCAGCTATTGACCAAAAGCACAGCTCATACCATAGTTGTAGTACTCTCATGAGCATTTTCCCATTCTTGTTTGCTATGGAGCAGATATCCTCAGAGAAAAAAATCAAGGGGTCACAGCACCTCCAACTTCCCTTAGCGCAGTAAACTTTCCAGCCAATTTACTATCCGTATTAACAGCCGGCATAATTATATACGAAAGCCTTAAGATATTGATGTTAGTTGATCTTCAAACAATGCTCTTGGTACCTCTAATTTCCAGTATTCGTTATATATGCATTTCCTCTTCAAATCCCCACTGGTCGAAATTGAATACGAATTCTTTACTAAACGATGGAACAAGTTTGATTATCCCGTCTACAAATTTTCACAGTTTGCTATGCATCGTCAAATTGACGCTTTGTTTGAAATTTCATTACCTGACATCTTCCATTTCTGTAGCACTGTTTGAAGTTATGCAACAGTCCACTGCTTCCCTTGAAATTAATGTACTCTATGTCGCGTGCGGTCTGATGTGAATAACGTAGTAGGTCACATCATACACATTTTGTAAATTGTGTCGAGCGTCCCTGAAACGCAGAAACACCAGTTTTTGTAACAAGTGCAACTTGTCCTCCCACGAATATTCGCAGTTTTTCCTTTACTACGTTTCACTGGAGACGAGACTTGAGGCTCCTTGTCGACAAGGATGGTGAACACTATGGCTCGACACCTGTTTCAGTATGATGGTTCAAATGGCTCTGAGCACTATGGGACTTAACATCTGAAGTCATCAGTCCCCCAGAACTTAGAACTACTTAAGCCTAACTAACCTAAGGACATCACACACATCCATGCCCGAGGCAGGATTCGAACCTGCGACTGTAGCGGTCACACGGTTCCAAACTGAAGCGCCTAGAACCGCACGGCCACCAACGGCCGGCGTTTCAATATGACTTTCACTTGTTAAGCACGTACCGTCATAATTGTACTACTTATGAACATTGTCCGCACAGTCGATTGTATACGACACCACACATTCCACTGACTCATCTTGCAGAAACGCTAATATTATATCTGCCACTTCTTTGTCACTCTGCGAAATTTCTTGGGTTCCCTTCTCACGAAATGTCAACTTCGGCAACTGTTGTAAACAGAATACAATTTTTGCTTTGTTTATCGTTGCCATTGCTCTGTTTTGTTCAGCATCACTAGCACTGTTTTGAGTTACTCGTCGACTAACCAGTTCAGCTACGCTCTGTAGCTTCATGCTGCGCTCACCATTGGATAACTCCATTCCCGCCCACTGTTGCCATTAGCGACCAATATTCTGGTTGCGGCAGGCAAATGCGGGGCGTCGAAAGCCATAAACATAATTGGCCTTTTGAGACCTTGTACTCAAGGGGTTCATTGTTAGTACCCAAAAATTAAACATTGTTGAGAATATACAGCGTGTCAGTAATACAGTACTACATCGCATCCAGCCTCCGCATATTTGTAAACTGTTGAAACGACACGGATGTTAAAAGTCTGTGGTTCAGGCGCCGAACAGAAGTATGGGCGAAGATAGTAGAACGTCTGGTATCCGAAAAAATTTGAAACGGTGCAGGGGGAAGAGGGGGCAGCTTACGTGTTCGGATAAAGGATTTTTGAGTAACTGATCCTTTACGAAAACGTATTTTACAAGAATTCATAGCAATACGGAACAAAGAAACACTGAGTTAAAAGCAAAAATTTTAATATATGAGGTCCATTCACATAAATGTGATAACAGCCTATGTTCGATGTCAACCACTCAATACGGCAGGTGGCAGCACAATCAGTGGAGGATATATAAAGCATGTTGGGGTGGCGGGGGAGGGAAGAGGACGCGGGAAAGAGTGCAGTTCATACAAGCACGTGAAACTGTCATAAAAATCGTTCTTCGGGATGTTGTTCAACTCGCGAGTCACTTTGCTTGAATGTCGGTTATGTCGTCAGAGGGTTGACCCTTCATGTGAATTTCTGCACTTCGTCATTTTGTGGTAAGTTCATTTTGATAACACCATCACTCTAATGATTTTCTCCAGAAAAATACTGTCTGCATTTTGCATTTCAATCAAGTCGCGGCAGGCGTCCACGCGTCGTTATTTTTGTTTGGGCGTCCAGGCGTGCGAAACAAACTTTGCACACACTTCTTGAGAATACGATACAAAAAGTCTTCAACATTTGCCTCAGAGGCATTGCTCCACTGCGTTTTATGGAACAACAGGTCCACTGCTTAACACTGCCTGCTCACAACTGACTGATCGAATGCACATCTGTTGTTAGTTCAAGATGCCACCGTAGTTACTGCGCAGACGTCGCTTATACGCCAGGAATAACAGCAGTCTCGGAGCTCTTTTTTAGTTCGCGTGCCTCCGCGGTTAAAGTATATCGTGTACGGGCAAATGGCGATCCAAAACAGGCACAGACACAGCTGTGGTGCACCACGGGCCGTGGATGATACAGGTGTGTACGGGCGAATAGACGTGCAAACTTTGAGCAGATGAGCCATCAGCGTCTCTTCATGCGACCGTTCAGCGAGTGTTATTGTGCCTGCGCCACCAAAGCGGTTTTAGGCGCTACAGACTGGAACCACTCGACCGCTACGGTCGCAGGTTTGAATCCTGCCTCGGGCGTGGATGTGTGTGTGTCCTTAGGTTAGTTAGGTTTAAGTAGTTCTAAGTTCTAGGGGACTGATGACCTCAGAAGTTAAGTCCCACAGTGCTCAGAGCCATTTGAGCCACTAAAGCAGGCGCTTGGTTCACACACTAGCGCACACTGCTCTTCATCGGCGACGAAGGCTGAAATTTGTACACCAGAACCACAACTGGACGTCCACAGGTGGATTTTTCAGATGTATCGTGATTTACGCGCTATCAGACAGATGGGCGTTGCACCGTCGTAAGGATGCAGGCTGGAGGATGGAGAGTTAAGGTCTGGTGAATGTTTTCGTGGCAATCCCTGGCTGATATCGTCATTCTGGAATTCACAATGGATCAATACAAGTATGCATCTATCCAGGGGCCGATGTATACTCCCACATGCAGTTTTTTTCCCTCGGGTCGATGGCCTGTACCAGTGGGACAAAGCAACGAGCCACACAGCTCGCAGTGTACGGGCGTGATTCCGAGTGTGCCAGGATGAGTTTACCACACTCCCCGGACGTAAACCCAATCGAGAATCTGTGGGACCACCTCGATCGCCGGCCGGGGTGGCCGTGCGGTTCTAGGCGCTGCAGTCTGGTGCCGAGCGACCGCTACGGTCGCAGGTTCGAATCCTGTCTCGGACATGGATGTGTGTGATGTCCTTAGGTTAGTTAGGTTTAAGCAGTTCTAAGTTCTAGGCGACCTCAGAAGTTAAGTCGCATAGTGCTCAGAGCCATTTGAACCATTTGATTTGAACCACCTGGATCGGGCTGGTCGCGCCATGGATCGTCAACAGAGAAGCCTACTGCAGCCGGCCACGACTGTGGAGCCAGCATGGCTCCATACCCCTGTGGGCATTCAAGAACCTCACCGACTTTCTTCCTGCATGTCTCGCAGCGGTTCACGCTGCAAAAGATGGTTATTCAGGCTTTTGACAGATGGTAACATTAATGTGACTGGTTAGTGTATGTTTTCTGCAACACCTCTTATAAAACACAGAAACTGACTGTGTAGCGTACCTAATAAATTATATAGTTAGGATGACTGATGGACAATTATTTTGATACATAGTACACTATTAGGTGAATTCAAACTGGGATTTTATTACAGAAGATATCTCGGATAGCCACCTGAACTGACCTACCACTTAACTGCCCTTTACATTTGCTTGCAAAGAAAAAGTAGTTGGTGGAGAGGCCTCAATTCAGGAAAAATTAATGTAATTCCGATATACCTTGATAACTCTTCATTAATTTTGTAGGAGAATCAGCTTGGGAGATATTTTAAAATATATTAAAAGTCATACAGGTGTGAGTTAAGCTGGCTAGGAAGAGCTTCGATAGGGAACTGGATACGTAGCGGATGAGTCACTGAACATGTCTTTTACTATACATTTATTTCAGGATTAAGTCTTAAAAACGGAAGCACAAGAACATTTAATAAAGGAAACAAGATCTAAATTGGGTTAGAGAGAGACTAGCCTCGATGGTCCAGTACTTTCACAAGAAATTATTTCCAAATTTATAAAAAAACAATACGCGAGATTCAAGTTAAGAACAAGGAATAGGATCTACGTCCTGTGAACAATTCTTCCAGTAGGTAGAAGCCACCGTTCGTAACTAACAACAATGTGGTTACCCACGGCAAAGAAAAATCGATAGCATATAATACAAATTCACAGCAAAAAAGAATCGAGAATTTACTTAAGCAAGGAAACTTATTCACTTGATAGCACAGAGTGCTCAAGCACAATCTCACGAATGGCTACCAACCATGCACTAAGAAAACTCACTCAAATCTGCACAAAACATAGTGGCCTTTTTCTTAGTGCGACTACCGAATGTTAAAATCATAGACACTGCTCGTAATCAGTTACACGATTTATTCAGGAATCTAGACACGCTCGTAGATACTTCTGGTCTCACACAGTCCCAAAATTATAGAGCGCAAAGAAAACAGTGCTATAAATTACAAAAAGCGCGAAATTATTCTCAATTCCTGCCTCGTAAGATATCGTGTTTTACTATAATAGCTGAAACCTACTAAGAAATGAAGTAAGGATTAAGTTAAGCTGAAACTTATACATCCACAAAATTACAACATTAAGGACTAAAACTAGATGTTACCTGTTCTACGATTACTTCTGTAGTGAGGCTGCTTGATACTAAACCACTGTCCCTATAACGGACAGGAAGCCGGCGCACAGATAATATACATATCCTATTTGTGCCAGCTTCACAAAGGCGACAGATCATCGCTCGCCTGTGTCTCTCTGATCCAGAAGAGTTCCCCTTTGCTACACACAAAAGTTGGCGAAGCTGTCCCTACATTCAAAGAAACTCACCCCATGTCCGAAGACATACACACTGAAGCGCAAAAAAAAAAAAAAAAAAAAAAAAAAAAAAAAAAGGTATAGGTATGCGTGTTCAAATACAGAGATGTGTAAACAAGCAGAATACGGCGCTGCGGTCGGCAACGCCTATACAAGACAACAAGTGTTTGGCGCATTTGTTAGATCGGTTACTGCTGCTACAATGGCAGCTTATCAAGATTTAAATGAGTATGAGCGTGGTGTTATACTCGGCGCACGAGCGATGGGACACAGCATCTCCGCGGTAGCGATGAAGTGCGGATTTTCACGTACGACCATTTCATGAGCACACCGTGAATACTGGGAATCCGGTAAAACACCAAATACAGGCCGGAGTGGCCGAGCGGCTAAAGGCGCTACAGTCTGGAACCGCACGACCGCTACGGTCGCAGGTTCGAATCCTGCCTCGGGCATGGATGTGTGTGATGTCCTTAGGTTAGTTAGGTATCAGTAGTTCTAAGTTCTAGGAGACTTATGACCACAGCAGTTGAGTCCCATAGTGCTCAGAGCCATTTGAACCATTTGAAAACACCAAATCACCAACATCGCTGCGGCCGGATAAAGATCCCGCAAGAACGAGACCAATGACTACTGAAGAGAATCGTTCAACGTGACAGAAGTGCAACCCATCAGCAAATTGTTGCAGATTTAAGTGCTGCGCCATCAACAAGTGTCAGCGTGCGAACCATTCAACGAAACATCATCGATATGGGCTTTCGGAGCCGATGGCCCACTTGTGTACTCCTGATGACTGCACAACACAAAGCTTTACGCGTCGCCTGGGACCGTCAACATCGTCATTGGACTGTTGATGACTAGAAACATGTTGCCTGGTCTGACGAGTATCGTTTCAAATTGTATCGAGCGGATGGACTTGTACGAGTATGGAGACAACCACGTGAATGTATGGACCCTGCGTTTCAGCAGGAGACAGTTCAAGCTGGTGGAGGCTCTGTAATGATGTGGGACGTGCGCAGCGTGAGTGATGTGGGACCCCTGATACGTCTAGATACGAGTCTGACAGGTGACTCGTACGCAAACATCCTGTCTGATCATCTGCAACCATTCATGTCCACTGTGCATTCCTACGGACTTGGGCAATTCCAGCAGGACAATGTGACACTCCACACGTCCAGAATTGTTACACAGTGGCTTCAGGAACACTATTCTGAGTTTAAACACTTCTGATAGCCACCAAACTCCCCAGACATGAACATTATTGAGCAATCTGGGATGGCTAGCAACGTGCTGTTCAGAAGAGATCTCCACACCCTCGTACTCTTACGGATTTATGGACATCCCTGCAGGATGCAAGGTGTCAGTTCCCTCTAGCACTACTTCAGACATTAGTCGAGTCCATGCCACGTCGTGTTGCGGCACTTCTGCGTGCTCACGGGGGCCCTAAGCGATATTTGGCAGGTGTACCCGTTTCTTTGGCAATTCAGTGTAGATACTCCAGTAGACGACAAACACGTTTCCAAGCAGACAACTGGAGAGATGGAACAAGGAAAACATAGGATGACGACATATCTATATGATAATTGCTTTTCTGTACCAAATTAAACTCTTCATATGTATCTTGCTAATGTGGAAAATGATTTAGATATGAAATACAATTCAAATTACCGAATTTGGTATTGAAATATCACTATGACTGCCAGATACACCACCCAACTGATCGTGTTTCTCCCAGTTTTAATTTGTGGGAGCACCGACACGTAAACTTTGCTGTTCAGAAATGTAAAAGTGGGTATCAACCCTAAAATCAATAAATCGACTTATATAAAGACGCTTGGGAAAAAAAGTTCAAAATTTGTTTTTCATCATTGTTAAGCCTCGTTTTTTTCGCTAAATCGTGCAAATGTTTTACAGGTGGTAATTGGACAGCATCACGTTATTCTTCTTGTTCTAACCACTTGATAATTGTCTAAAAGTAGTGAAAAACTTACTCAGGACCTTCTCCAGCACAGTTACTGTCGTTAGTTTTCTTCCTCGTCTTCGCAAACGCCTTGGTCGTTGCTGGCACATCCTCCACTAATGCTAGGAGCTCAGAGTCATCGACATCACATTTTTACCAGCCTTGACTATTGTCCTGATCGCATCCTTCAAATTCTGAATATCAGTTAATCAGTACAACCAGTTCGGAAACTATTCAGCTTTCGGGCACAGTGGATCATCTGAGAGAAGGAGATTTTCTGCCATTTTCACCGGTTTTCTCTGCAAGCTCCCATTTTCATTTGTCACAAGTGAAGGTTGAGATTCCAAAGCAGAACAGAAACAATAATGGTTAGCAGGGAGGTGGTAACCGCCGAACTGCAGCACAGTACAGCTTTTCGGTTAATCGATGTTCTGCTATACTACATAAATGTCTGTCACATGCGGTTGTAATGAACAGGGAACAGCTCGAGGAAAAGAAAATTAGCGCTCTTTCCAGCCTTCTGGGCGAATATTTTGCCACATTATATTCGAAGCATTTATAAATAGAGGAGGTACGAACGCCAATTTTGTATAACTAACGATTATGAAAACTGTGCGTTATGTAACTACAACCCAAATTCCGTTTCGACTCTCGTTAAAACATGACCTGAAGGACGACAACGTTCTCCTGTTTTGAGATTACGGAGTGGGACGAAACGCATTGTTCACAATTAATGGGGCCTCCCTCCGAGGCGACGAGAGGAGCGAACGAAGGACGCGAGCGGCGTACGTGCGTCGCAGGAAAATAGCCGAGAAAGAAGAGTGGATACGGGGAGGTTGTTATTGTAGTGCGGGTTCTTGACTTGGTAGCTCTTGTAGTGGCACTTAACTGGAGAGGTCGTGCGGGGGGAATGACAGCCGCCGGCACAAAGGGGAAATAACAAGCAACTGTTGCCAACTGGAGCGCGCCTCTCCGCTCTGTTTGCTTCTTCCTGCCCCGACTTAGTTCCCTGGCACTAAAGAAATTCCAAAAACCTGTAACCGACTAACGTGTGCAAGTAAAAGCTCAATATGTCCTTTCCGCTAGAATAACGAAAAAGAAACAGCTCTCTAGCGTCAGGAGTATGAACATAACGGACAAACCCTCCGTCGAGAAGTCAGTAAGGAGGGAATACAGAGACACATATAGTGAGATTAGAAAAGTTTATGTCCATGAAGCAGCGTGCATACAGAAAGCGTTATTCATGCGAAGAACAGCTCGCCCTTTTCACACACTTTTCGAACCACGGCTGCAGATGAAAAGGCAAGTTCCGTATTTTTACATTTCGAGAAAAGGTTCTGCACTGTACCACACCGTAGTTCGGTATAAAGGGTCCTCGTGTGTGGAATAGGTCCTCAGATACTTGCCTGGCTTGAAGACGTTTTGAATAATAGAAGCCAGTACGTTATCCTGGTCGATGAGCGTCCATCTGGGACAAGAGTGACGCCATGAGTGGTATAGTTATGGAAAAGCGAGGCGCATCTACAAATGAGTGTGCGTACAGAACACTTGTGCGGCCCTCCCTTAAGTATTGTTCGAGTGCTTAGAACCCGCATTAGATCGGATTAAAGGAGACATTGAAGAAATTCAGAGAATTGTTGCTAGAATGAATGCTGGTTGGTTCGACCAATACGAGAGTGTTAAAAAAGTGCTTCGCGATCTTAGCCGCGCGGAGTGGCCTTACGGTTAGAGGCGCCAGGTCATGGATTGCGGGGCCACTCCCGCCGGAGGTTCGAGTCCTCCCTCGGGCATGGGTGTGTGTGTTGTTCTTAGTATAAGTTAGTTTAAGTAGTGTGGCAGTCTAGGGACCGATGGCCCCAGCAGTTTGGTCCCATAGGAATTCACACACATTTGAACGTGATCTTAGCTAGGAATCTTTGGAGGGAAGACAATGATGCGTTTGCGAAATATTATTGAGGACATTTAGAGAAACAGCATTTGCGACAGAGTGCGCAACGATTCTATTGCGTACAATGTTAATCTCTCGTAAGAACTAAAAGGATAAAGTAAGAGAGATGGTAGTGCAAAGGCCGAAAGTCAGTCGCTTCTCTCGTTCCATGTACGAGTGGAACAGAAGAGGAGAGAATGTATGTAGAAGACATTGGAGATACCTCACAACTGTAAAAAAAGAAGCGCTTCTACTTGTTTTCGGAGTAAATTACTCATATAGATTGCGAGGGTCATTCAGTAAGTAAAGCAACCCTTTTTTTCTCGGCCAGCTTCGGTAGAAAAAACACGGAATTTGTTGTGCTTCAGGTCGTATAGTTTCACGAATTACCAGTAGACGGCGGGCTGATATGTAGTCTTCAAAATGGTGTCTGTAAGGGAGGTACGTTCCAAGCAGGGAGCTGCTACTGCGTTTCTTCTGGCGGGAAACCAGAGTATCACAGATATTAATAGACGCTTGAAGACTGTGTGCGGAGACCTGTAGGTGAACAAAAGCACGGTGAGTCGTTGGGTAAGGCATCTGTCGTCATAGCAACACAACTGTTCTCCTGCAGTGTTGGAACGTTGATCGTTGCAACTCTCATTCAAGGTGACGGACGGATCACAATTAAACACCTCAGTGCTCAACTGCACGTCTCTGCTGGTAGTGGTGGCACACTTGGGGTACTCACAGGTATGTGACCGCTGGGGTCCGCGCCGCCCAAGGACCATCTGTGCGGGACTGATGCCGATCGTGACAATTTTTTTTCGAACATCGTCACAGGCGACGGAACATGGGTTCGTCGTTTCGACCCGGAAACAAAACGACAAACCGTGGAACGGCGCCACATAACCTCTCCTCTGAAGAAAAAGTTCAAAGCCGGTAACGTGATGGCGACGGTCTTCTGGAGCTCCGAAGGGGCTGTTCTGTTTGCTGTGCAACGAAGTGTACTGTCATACTCTCGGGAAGTTAAAGAAACGATTTTAGCTTGTTCGTCACCAGAAAAATGCGAACGAATTTCTCCGTCTCCACGGCAACGCAAGGTTTCAAATAAGTATGCGTCCCGAGAGGAGACCTCAAAACTTCACTGGACTGTTATTGCGTATCTACCCTACATCCAGCATGTCGCATCTTCCTACTTCTGTCTGTCTGCTCCAATGAAGGATGCACTCCGGGGTAAACAGTACGTGGATGATGGGGATGCACAGAGACGACCAGTAGAGCGGCACACAGGCCCTCGTAATGACGTCTCATTGAACGTAGATTATGTTGAAATTCAACGTTTTGTACGTAGCCAAAAGAGTGGGGAATTATATGGTGTATTGGAATCCTGAATAAAACCAATCTGCTTTCAGAAAAAAAAGGTGTGCTATTACTTATTGGACGCCTCTCGTAACTGCTGCTTTTATCTGAGATCTCCGGTTTGAGAGTTTATTGGTCCCAATTTACATCCCCTCTTTACTACCTCCAACATAAATGTCGTGAAATGATCACTGCTGTAAAAGAAAAAAAAATCGTATTCCTGCAGAGGCTTACTAGAATTCCTTCAGATTCACCACTTGCGAAGGTTGCTTATTGAGGGACCAATAATAATGGTGCACACAGATTTGAGAGAGATATTAAACCTGCAGATATTGTGCGTCTACTCTAACTTTTGACATCATCAAAATGGCAAACTCAGACAAGTCATCTAAATCCAATATGCTAAAAATACGTCCCATAACAAGAATTGCAGCTATTTTCACATCGCATACTGTCATCTTCGCAACTCGCAACCAACTTGCCAGCTTTCAGCCAAACCTAAACCTCGAAGCTACACTACTGATCAATATGTTATCACAAATAATATTTCGTAATGTCATTCGTTGACTTCGCCAGCTCATAATTTAACTCTCACCTTCGAACTGAATCTGGGCGTCGGACAACGCTAAGGATTAGTCGGTCACCAAAACCTACATTCAAAGAACAAAATAGAAGCAAAGTAAATATTGTCAGTGGACTGTTCTACCTTTGTTTGGCGCTATGACGCCCAACGTCTTTACGTAACGGTTCAAAGCCGACGGCCGGTAAGAGCATGCTCAACCCTCCTCCTCCCCCCCCCCTTTTCCCGAACCAGTTTTATAGTCGATGAAAGGACTCGAAAACGAGCAACATTTCGATCTCTCTTTCAAAAATAAGGCAAAGGCTGAGAAAAATAAATCCTATTTGTATTCAGAAGTGACGAAAGTATCGACACTAGGCACATGTAACGCACAAGAAACATCGATTACCAACCCATTGTAGACGATAATATCGTTTCCCTGACGTCGGTACTACGCTTTCGTCGGGTACAGGAATGTTATTACGCCAACGTGATACCTTGAGTACCATGCACTACCATTGGTGTAAATTCCTCCATCTAAGGATTAAAAAAGCTCGTCTACTTGAAAGGGTCCTGCGCAAGGATCGCTAGAGGTGGTAGTGTGATACTCCCTGCTAGGCATCTCTACTTTTTTAAGCATTGGTATGGAATGCCTATGTGTGATGCATCCTAACCTTATGTAAAATCGCCAACTAAGTCTAAAGCTTCCATCCAGATCCAGTCCCTCGTTGAGCAGTCTGGTTTGGCTGTAGAAGGTAGCGTAAGGAAGGTCGACGTTTAAAATTCCATGTTTAAGAAATAGTTCACGCAGGAGAATCGTACAAACGTACCGTCGTTTGACCATCACACGGAGCCCCGTATAGATGACATAGAAATAAGCATCCCTGGCGTAGAGAACAACTAAAAGAGCTAAAAGCAAATAAATCGTCAGGTCCGGATGGAATCCCAGTTTGGTTTTACAAAGAATACTCTACGTCATCGGTTCCTTAATTAGTTTGCATTTATCGTGAATGCCTCGACCAGCGCAAAATGCCAAGCGACTGGAAAAGAAGTGCAAGTGACAACTGTACATAAGAAGCGTAAAAGAACGGACCCGCAAAATTACATAATAATCACCTTAACTTCGGTTTGCTGCGGAATTCTAGAGCGTATTATGTGTTCGAATATAATAAATTTCATAGAGACCGAAATACTCATGTCCACGAATCAGCACGGCTTTACAAAGATTCCAGATATGTGACTAGCTCGAAGACTTCTTGAGTAATAGGACAAAGTAGTTTTTCCTTGACGGCAAGTGTTCATAGGATACAGAGATAATATCAGGAGTGCCCCAGGGAAGCGTGATGGGACCGTTGCTATTTTCCATATACATAAAAGATCTGGCAGACAGGGTTGGCAGCTATCTGCAGCTGTTCGCTGATGATATTGTGGTGTACAGGAAGATGTCGAAGATGAGTTACTGTAGGTTGATACAAGATGACCTAGCAAAATTTCTAATTGGTGTGATGAATGGCTGCTGTCTCTTAATGGAGACACATGTAAGTTAATGCGGATGAGTAGGAAAAACAAGCCTGTAACGTTCGGATACTGCGTTATCAGTGTCCTACTTGACTCAGTCACGTCGTTTAAATATCTGGACCTAACGTTGCAAAGCAATATGAAATGGAAGGAGCATGTTACGATTGTGATAGGGAAGCCACATGGTCGGAGACCTCACATAGGATGCTAGTGCGACCTATTCTTGAGTACTACTCGAGTGCCTGGGATCCGCACCAGGTCGGATTGAAAGAAGAAATCGAAGTAATTCAGAGACGAGCTGCTAGATTTGTTACCTGTAGGTTCGATCAGTATGCAGGTGTTACGGATATGTTTCAGATGCTCAAGTGGGAATTCCTGGAGGGAAGAAGACATTCATTTCGAAGAACACTATTGAGAAAGTTTAGACAACCGGCATTTGAGGCTGACTGCAGAACGATCCCACTGCCGCCATCATACATTTCGGGTAGGGGCCATGAAGATAAGATACGAGAAATTAAGCTCATACGGAAGTATATAGACAGTGGTTTTTCCGTTGCTCTGTTTGCGAGTGGAAAAGGAAAGTAAATGACTAGTTGTGGTACAAAGTACCCTCTGCCACGCACCATACGGTGGCTTGCGGAGTGTGTATGTAGATGTAGATTCCGACCTTCTACTGACGTGTTACTCCTTATATTCACTATCCACCTAGAATTTCAACTCCTTTTCCAATCGATGTTGGTGTGCACCAAGGGTCTGCGCTCTCAGATTCATTGTGCCGACAGACACGGTGACTTTAGATATTCAGACACCCCATCCTAGGACGATGATTATACTAAAAAGTGTTTCTCGCCAATAGAATCCACCAAGATTCCGAAAATCGGACACTAGACTAGAAGGATGGTTTATTTCATAAGGAAGTTAACCGCCAAGAAAATTGAGTATCTGGAATAGGACCTCAGACTAGTGGCATCATTAACGCAGAAGATAAACACAGAAAAACTACACAATTTAAATACTTCGGTTCTTCTATAACTTAGAATGGGTAGACATCCCTAGACGCTCTAGTACCAGCTAATGATGTGTAACTGAAATGGCGCCAAGACAGTGGAGCCTATGTTACAAGAGACCATCCAGTTACCTTAAGGGGAACGTTTATAGATCTGTCACCCGTACAGTGGCTCCATCCGATTCAGGATGTTGAGTAGAAAAAAAGTGCTGCTCGGAATCGAAATGAAAATATTACGCTGATCCACGTGTGTATCACTAGGCTGGACCACATGAGAAACGAACATGTGAGGCAAGGGATGAGGGTAACACAAATCACTAATAAATTGAGGGAACCATTCCGTAGGTGGTATGGACCCATCACCAGAATCGACAAAAACTCAAACTCAAAAACAGCCCACCATTATCATCCAGAAGGCGTGGTTGTCCTAGGAAGCGACGGTTGTCTAAGGTTAAGGACAGCCTAACTATGCTGTAGACAAAAAATTGTGACGAAAGTCACCAAGCAAACTGCTCGTGTATCAATGCGGAACACACTATAAAAGAAGAAGGTATGGAAATAATAACGACAACATGCTGAGTCAGTCTCAGAGTTGACCTTATTAGTAGGGTAATATGTCGTCAGAACACTGGTGAACCAGGTCCGGCTAAACACTAGGCTTATTATAAAACTAGTAAATTTTCTATAAACCGGTAACGACTTGCGTTCTTTGAAGACGTTAAATACAATGAAGCTATGTAAATTAAAAAACGTCATAACCACATTCTAGCTGTCGCTGTATTACAGTCGAAAGCCTTACTGTCGAACAGAACTTGCGAGGAGCTCTTATCCCAGGAGATTCACTCTCTACCGGGTGAAACATACGCGTGATCACAACGGGAGCCTTGTCTATACGTATATACTACGGCAGATGCGTTAGCCAGTCATATCTCGCTCTTCCGAACTTCATCGATACTGTTCTTTATATACGTTTCTGATGCTAATTTCTCTTTCGGATATATCTATCAGATCTACTGCCGCTATCATTTGCCATTTTACTGTATACATATACTTCTCGTGTCACATTAGCAACTTCTACAGGAAGCTTGTCTTTGATCCGTCGCTCGATATTGTTCAGAACGCGTCCTGTAACGTGTCCGAAATCCCTCCAGGGTAGCTCACGCGTCTGGCCAGCGGTCTTACAGAAGGGTGAACTGGCAACATCACCGGTCACTGACCTGTGGCCAGCTGCAAGCGAGAACTAAACTGGACCCTCCAGCTCACCTCTCCTGCACCAAAAATGATAGATTCATCCCCCTATAATACTCCTTAAACGGCCATACAAATTATGCACTGCCCCGTCGCATACACACCGGAGATGAATTCGTCACTTCTTGCAACAAACTACGAGTATTTTATAGACGGTCGAAGGAATCTGTTTCACTACCACCATGTCGGGCCTACGATAGAGCGCAAGTCTGGAAACTGAGAGATCCTGGAATGGAACCCCGGTCGGACTACGGAATTTTCAGTCTACCTTAGACGTAGCCTCCATCTCTCAGTGGTGCAGAGATTCGCCAGCAGCGACACGTGGTCCGGATTCCACACTGAACTTCGGATCCCCTTTTCCCGATAGGAATACTGGGGAAGGTTAGGAACACACGTCCAATTGACAGAGTTAATCTACACGAAATTATTGTTATTACTTCTTTCATCGTCTGCGTACTGCATAAAACCAAAAGGTTACTCTCTCTCTCCCTGTCTGTCTGTCTGAGCCATACTGTATAACATTGTCTCCGCAGCGGCCGGTTTAGTTGTTGCAGGTACGATGGTAGCTTAGCGTGTTCGGTCAGGTAACTGGCAACCCACGGTGAAATTTGTAAGGAGTGTGTCAGAGCTCTCCATTACATTGAAAATAATATATCGAACTTAACGCTATTCTTTGCATTTTGTAAGATTGGAAATAAATAAGCACGCAGATATCGATAGTAACAATCTGAGGGCGAAACATGGGAGCGCGATTCTAAGTAGTGTCGGTCGAGAGCTCGGAGCCAGAAGACGTGTCACGCTGCCCTCACGTCGGTGATGGCAGACCTTACCACACTCAAGACCGGATTTCATTTATTTGGCCAGGAGAGATTTAGATGGCTTAACTACGCTTGAAGATGTAATTCAAGGTAAAATTCGCAAGAGTAGCGTAAAGCGCAATTCAAGGGTTAGGCTCATGATTGTTAGGCCGAGTTTGCAATAATCCCATATTTTGCTTGTCGGTTAAAGAAGCCTCCTTATCCTCTAAATAAATATGCTGTAGTTATTAAATGTTAATGTAACTTTGAAATTGAAATAATTTTTTAATCTGGCACCTATTCATTATTGACACTTACGTCATTGTCAGGCATTTCGCCATTATTAATACTTATCAAACTATTGTTAATCATTACAATTTCTGAAGTTTTAAATAACTTAATTTATGAAATCCCTTCTTACAAGTTATTTAGTGGTTAACAGGAGCGAAGCAAACTCCTTTTTATTAAATTCATTCTTAGTAACAATAAGCTTTAACAGCTGCTGCTGCATACTGCTGCGAATTACTATAAACAACATGGAAAAAGGCAGCCATTTAAAGAGGTGAGTGCAAAACGTAGGACCAAAACAGAGACACTGACATACCACAACATGTCATGTACTCTAATCCAGTAAATTCAGTTGCACAAGTCAGATTCCGTTTCACTTGTAAATTCTTACTCAAAAACGCTGTCAGATAGCTTATCGAAATGTTAGTTTTAAGTTGTTCATGTAACGATCTGTTGATGGCTTAAATGACAGTCAAACTGACATTCATACAACACGCACACAGTGTTGTGTAGGTTAGATTCTGGTTACTGATAGCATTTTCTCAGACGAACATAGCCTTTATTTGTAGTAGGTAAGTTATATATTAGTTGTATGTACGTTACAAGTTTTCGTCGAAGGAATTTGAGAAATGTCATGCGACATCCGCACAGAACTGCCGAAGACGAAACTACGTAGAAAAAATAAAGAAGTTAGTGTCAAAGCCTTTACGTCCTAGCGTCGCGTATTCCATTCTCGGTCGTGGCGGGGATTTTATTTTCTTTGGTGCTGGATTTTTGAGCTGTTCTTACCGTTTCATCTCATCTTGATCAACGAGCAAGTCACCGAAGTGATGTCAAATAGGACTTGCTGCACCAGACGGCTGAACAACTATAGACGAAGGGAGTCTCCCTGCATAAAATGCCATACGATAATCTTTTCATGTAACGGCACTAATGATTTTGGTTGTGACGAAACATATAGCCGAATGGATGTAGATCTGCGGCAAGGTTACTTTTGTGGTTTTCCGTGAGAGTTTCTGTCAAACGGAGCTACTAGTCTGATAGTCTTCCGGACGCGGCCGGGCCCGTAGTTGGACGGGTTGCGTACGTGGTCCGAGCTGCCAAATGTCCAGTCGAATGAATACCAATTTTGTAGGATTACAGTCCTTTTATAACCGTAATTCATATTATGTTGCCTAGCCCATAGAATTTCTCTAATATCTACTTATATTTAGTATTGGATGACTGTACGGATTCGAATTACGTGAGGTACGTTGAAGATACGTCATGGTAAAAACCAACGAAGAATAAATTGTTTTGAGGTATGCAGTATACGGGTGCCATTCTTCGTTGAAGTTACTCTCGTGCATCTTCAGTTAGTTCTTCTCTTTCTTTATGAGACTCAACTTTGCTAGTAAGAAAAAATATCTTACAGCAAAAACTCCAATAACACAACGCCATACTCACAAGTGCAGGTAAGAAAAAAAATTCACGGCACTCTAGAATTTCGCCGGCCGGTGTGGCCGTGCGGTTCTAGGCGCTTCAGTCTGGAACCGCGTGACCGCTACGGTCGCAGGTTCGATCCTGCCTCGGGCATGGATGTGTGTGATGTCCTTAGGTTAATTAGGTTTAAGTAGTTCTAAGTTATAGGGGACTGGTGACCACAGATGTTAAGTCCCATAGTGCTCAGAGCCATTTGAACCATTTGAACTCTAGAATTTCAAAAAGAAAACAACATTACAAATCTGGCCAGAAATCTAAACCTAAAATTTGAAGGAAGTTCAGAAAACGCTGAAGTACATAAAGGCACATTCACCAATGGTCAGATAAAAAGAATTACATAACAACCGGAACGCACACATTTTAAATACCTAGTTAAATTTTCATAAGACAGGTATTCCTTTAATACGAGTTCATAACTTTAAAAATGCTGCATCGTCCACTAAGTTCAGTACACACACACACACACACACACACACACACACACACACACACACACACGTTACTGAAGGAAATACTTTACATAATTTTGACAACAGGAGGTACCTGAAAATGTTCAAACAGTTAATAGACAGAAACGTGAATAGTGACGTACTAAACACAGCATGCCTCATATCACATAAAAAAACAAAATAGTCCACAAAACAAGTAACGTATCACAGAAACAGGGACTTCTGACAGAATATTAATTGGAAATACAACACAAAAACAAACACTCAGATCGCATAATACACACACTGACAAACTCAACAAATTAGGCATTTATCATGTAACATGCGAGTCTTGGCACACAGTTTATATAGGAAAGACATGCATAAACTTTACAACGAGAAATTCTGGGCACCTTAGCGCCTTAAAAACGCAAAAGCTTCCTGCATTATCGACGGAATCTTCGTCGACCGCACGCGGCGCGCCGCACACAGTGACTTGGGATAAAGCACATCCGAACCTCCCACCGGCGCTCTGCAGGCGAGCTTCCTCTTTCACCACTCGCTGTCTCCGATGGGTCGCACCACGCATACACGGCGCCAGAGGACGTAAATTTACATGACCTCACTGCCCGCGTCTCTGATTAACCAGCGCGTTTTTCAATTAGCCGCACTCAGAGCTTCGTCCCCGATTTACTGTATCTAGAGACTTGTATTAACCTTACAAGTCAAACTCCCATAGCACCACCCTCAGATTTAATGGTAAGATGGTCCAGTGGATAGCCAGTCAAAAACGGAACACAAATCAGGCATGGAAACAAGAAGGTGTACTAAACTGTGAAAAAGGAAGCAAAATAGAAACAGAGGACGCTCCAAGCTCAATATGTGCAACATCGAACGACTGTGCTTGAGCCATGACCACGTGGTTATGTGGTCACTGTGCTGGACTTCAAAGTGCAAGATCCGCCTTCAAATCTCCCTCGTGCCCCACAATTTTTTTTCACAAAATTACGAACGGTCCGCCCGCTCATTGACGTGTCTGTTCTCTTTCTGTAGTCTTGGCAATTGTCATATTATATAGTGGTTATAATATAAGAGTCATGTGGTAAGAATATATTACTGTCGCAAGTAAATGTGATGAATAGTGAAAGCATGCGAGATGCTGCACAAACCTTTCACAGAAATGAAAACGACAAATAAGAGGGGGTGAGAACTATGTTACAACAAAGAAAATCAAGAATCAAAACCTCCAAAACGGAACACAAGAATCATGACATGTATTACTGTGGTGTGCGTACTGTAAGACCTTCGGTACACACACCATCAGATTATTTGACTTGTCGCTCTAACGAAGTAGGCGAGTGTCAGCAATATGTCTCGTGGTCTTATTGTGGCGTGTTTATCTTCTGCCGTTAGGTCAGACGATAGAAATGCCACTTGCACGCTTAGAGTAGCAGATTGACGGTGACCAACTTTAAACAGAACTTGATTAATTTTCACACACATTTATTAAAATAATAAAAAGGATAGACATTACGTAACTTGATTCTGTATGCTGTTTACAATTGACAATCTGAAGTTCCTTTGGTCTTGGTACGTTAATCTTATTCTCACATATCTCTGATACTTGACAAAAGTGTCTATACATTTATCTTCATGGCTGTGTATAGGCATATGGTAATCTTATTAGGCGCAGACTGAAACGTGAGGAGGAGGAGGAGATTGGTGTTTAACGTCCCGTCGACAACGAGGTCATTAGAGACGGAGCGCAAGCTCGGGTAAGGGAAGGATGGGGAAGGAAATCGGCCGTGCCCTTTCAAAGGAACCATCCCAGCATTTGCCTGAAGCGATTTAGGGAAATCACGGAAAACCCAAATCAGGATGGCCGGAGATGGGATTGAACCGTCGTCCTCCCGAATGCGAGTCCAGAGTGCTAACCACTGCGCCACCTCGCTCGGTGCGAAACTTGACTATAGCCTGGTACAGACTAATGCAGACTAATGCAGACTGACTAATCGGAGGTCTGTACACTCGTTATAATATTTCGCGCGTTCAGGTATCACTGCGCGAGTGTGATCCGCGAGGAGAAAAGGTTCTACGTTAGCAGCAATCTCATTGGCTGCGTTACATATTAATACGCAGATTGGCGGAAGCAGAATTTGGTCCGTCTCTAAGACAGCGCCATCTCGTAGCGCGGAGACGGACGAGCGCTGCGCCTGCGCTGTAGATGTAGTGCGTAGTGGGGCGCGCTCTAGTGGGAAAGTTGTGTTCGCGCTGACTACGCGCAACTACGAGGTGCATTCAAGTTCTAAGGCCTCCGATTTTTTTTCTAATTAACTACTCACCCGAAGTCGATGAAACTGACGTTACTTCTCGACGTAATCGTCCTGCAGACGTACACATTTTTCACAACGCCGACGCCATGATTCCATGGCAGCGGCGAAGGCTTCTTTAGGAGTCTGTTTTGACCACTGGAAAATCGCTGAGGCAATAGCAGCACGGCTGGTGAATGTGCGGCCACGGAGAGTGTCTTTCATTGATGGAAAAAGCCAAAAGTCACTAGGAGCCAGGTCAGGTGAGTAGGGAGCATGAGGAATCACTTCAAAGTTGTTATCACGAAGAAACTGTTGCGTAACGTTAGCTCGATGTGCGGGTGCGTTGTCTTGGTGAAACAGCACACGCGCAGCCCTTCCCAGACGTTTTTGTTGCAGTGCAGGAAGGAATTTGTTCTTCAAAACATTTTCGTAGGATGCACCTGTTACCGTAGTGCCCTTTGGAACGCAATGGGTAGGATTACGCCCTCTCTGTTCCAGAACATGGACACCATCATTTTTTCAGCACTGGCGGTTACCCGAAATTCTTTTGGTGGCGGTGAATCTGTGTGCTTCCATTGAGCTGGCTGACGCTCTGTTTCTGGATTGAAAAACGGCATCCACGTCTCATCCATTGTCACAACCGACGAAAAGAATGTCCCATTCATACCGTCGTTGCGCATCAACATTGCTTGGCAACATGCCACACGGGCAGCCATGTGTTCGTCCGTCAGCATTCGTGGCACCCACCTGGATGACACTTTTCGCATTTTCAGGTCGTCATGCAGGATTGTGTTCACAGAACCCACAGAAATGCCAACTCTGGAGGCGATCTGTTCAACAGTCATTCGGCGATCCCCCAAAACAATTCTCTCCACTTTCTCGATCATGTCGTCAGACCGGCTTGTACGAGTCCGAGGTGGTTTCGGTTTGTTGTGACACGATGTTATGCCTTCATTAAACTGTCGCACCCACGAACGCACTTTCGACACATCCATAACTCCATCACCACATGTCTCCTTCAACTGTCGATGAATTTCAATTGGTTTCACACCACGCAAATTCACAAAACGAATGATTGCACACTGTTCAAGTAAGGAAAACGTCGCCATTTTAAGTATTTAAAACAGTTCTCATTCTCGCCGCTAGCGGTAAAATTCCATCTGCCATACGGTGCTACCATCTCTGGGACGTATTGACAATGAACGCGGCCTCATTTTAAAACAATGCGCATGTTTCTATCTCTTTCCAGTCCGGAGAAAAAAAATCGGAGGCATTAGAACTTGAATGCACCTCGTATGTACACAACAATTACTTGTGCAGAACAAATACGAGGTACGTACATCTGGAGGCTCATCGCCCTATAATCACGGGATCCTACCATCGAGCACCAGTGCAAACATACAAAATATCCGAATAAATTTTCGTTATAGATCCCTTCCTTATACCTCACTGTCGCAAACGGAAGTTACATCACCACATAGAAACAAAAACGAATACAGTGAACGGACACGTCAGCGACCGGACGGACAGTTCATAATTTTGTGAAAAAAAGGGGCAGGAGAGGAATTTGAACACGGATCTCTGGCTCTGCTGTCCAACATCTTGACCACGGAACAACGACGCAGCAGCTCTTTCAGCTCGCTAGATGTTCCACATCTTCAGCTAGGACCATTCACTGTTTCTACACTCCTGGAAATGGAAAAAAGAACACATTGACACCGGTGTGTCAGACCCACCATACTAGCTCCGGACACTGCGAGAGGGCTGGACAAGCAATGATTACACGCACGGCACAGCGGACACACCAGGAACCGCGGTGTTGGCCGTCGAATGGCGCTAGCTGCGCAGCATTTATGCACCGCCGCCGTCTGTGTCAGCCAGTTTGCCGTGGCATACGGAGCTCCATCGCAGTCTTTAACACTGGTAGCATGCCGCGACAGCGTGGACGTGAACCGTATGTGCAGTTGACGGACTTTGAGCGAGGGCGTATAGTAGGCATGCGGGAGGCCGGGTGGACGTACCGCCGAATTGCTCAACACGTGGGGCGTGAGGTCTCCACAGTACATCGATGTTGTCGCCAGTGGTCGGCGGAAGGTGCACGTGCCCGTCGACCTGGGACCGGACCGCAGCGACGCACGGATGCACGCCAAGACCGTAGGATCCTACGCAGTGCCGTAGGGGACCGCACCGCCACATCCCAGCAAATTAGGGACACTATTGCTCCTGGGGTATCGGCGAGGACCATTCGCAACCGTCTCCATGAAGCTGGGCTACGGTCCCGCACACCGTTAGGCCGTCTTCCGCTCACGCCCCAACATCGTGCAGCCCGCCTCCAGTGGTGTCGCGACAGGCGTGAATGGAGGGACGAATGGAGACGTGTCGTCTTCAGCGATGAGAGTCGCTTCTGCCTTGGTGCCAATGATGGTCGTCTGCGTGTTTGGCGCCGTGCAGGTGAGCGCCACCATCCGGACTGCATACGACCGAGGCACACAGGGCCAACACCCGGCATCATGGTGTGGGGAGCGATCTCCTACACTGGCCGTACACCACTGGTGATCGTCGAGGGGACACTGGATAGTGCACGGTACATCCAAACTGTCATCTAACCCATCGTTCTACCATTCCTAGACCGGCAAGGGAACTTGCTGTTCCAACAGGACAATGCACGTCCGCATGTATCCCGTGCCACCCTATGTGCTCTAGAAGGTGTAAGTCAACTACCCTGGCCAGCAAGATCTCCGGATCTGTCCCCCATTGAGCATGTTTGGGACTGGATGAAGCGTCGTCTCACGCGGTCTGCACGTCCAGCACGAACGCTGGTCCAACTGAGGCGCCAGGTGGAAATGGCATGGCAAGCCGTTCCACAGGACTACATCCAGCATCTCTAGGATCGTCTCCATGGGAGAATAGCAGCGTGCATTGCTGCGAAAGGTTCATATACACTGTACTAGTGCCGACATTGTGCATGCTCTGTTGCCTGTGTCTATGTGCCTGTGGTTCTGTCAGTGTGATCATGTGATGTATCTGACCCCAGGAATGTGTCAATAAAGTTTCCCCTTTCTGGGACAATGAATTCACGGTGTTCTTATTTCAATTTCCAGGAGTGTATTTTGCTTCTTTCTTCACAGTTCAGTACACGTTTTTCCTGTTTTCGTGCTTGATCTGTGTGTAGTTTTTGACGGGCTTTTCACTGGGCCATCTTATCACTAAATCTGAAGGGAGTGCGATGCGGAGTTTCCCTTGTTAGTATGGAAGACTGCAGTGAGAATATACATCGACGTAGCACGACACACTGAGCATTACTACTTGCAGTGATCTGTCTGTTGGTATCAGCATTCAAGATGAGTTATTGCTATGAAGAACATCACCCTGATTGTACGTAACTCAGCACCACAGAAGAACTCACAGAATTTCAAGTTTTACACGGTGTATCATAATTAATGGCGTAAACGCATACAGTTGAAAGTACAGGACACTAGAAGCAAAGAAGTCTCAGTAAACGTAGGCTCGAAAATGTATACCTTACGAGCTACGGGAAATTTTTCATTTCGATACTGTGAAACAAATCTCTTCTACTGCAAGCTCTTTACTTTCAATATATTGGGAAGTGGCAGTATCGACCAAGAAAAGAAAAAAAGTCCAGTAAACGTGTGCTCTAAAATGCATACTTTAAAAGTTATGAGCATTTTTTCATTAGAAGAGTTACGTTTAAAAGTAGCGAAGATGAAAAATTGCTCGTAGCTCCTAACGTATGCATTTTCGACCCTATGTTTACTGAGACTTCTTTGCTTCTAGTATCGTGTACTTTCAACTGCATGCATTTACGCCAGTAATTATGATACACCCTATATACACCTCAATTATTAAGTGTACATACTTTAAGCAAGCTTATAAGTATGTTACCTTTTTTTAAATGTGTGATTGTCTTTCATAGTCATTGCAATTACCGACGCATCAGACGTTCACTGGCGGCGTGTCTGATGCTTTCATTATGGCAGTTGTAGGGAATTAGTTTTTCATAATTTTTGTGTAAAATATATTTTGTTGTGTTTAATCTGCATATGAAGTGACAGCTTCTGGAGAGCCCTGGACTCACTGCAGTTATTCAGCTTCAGAGCCAACAAACCGACTCCTTGGTAGTAACTATTGGCGGATTGCAGGGAGCACAACAGACAACAACGACTCATTCACTGAGAGCCACCGGCCCGGTGTCGCCTCCTGCCTTTCACTCTTTTGGCGCAAAATACGAGGAATGGACGGAGTACCGCCTGCAGCATTTTGCAGGATACAACATATCATGTGAATCACGACGCTCTTTCTTTTTTCATGGGTAGGCGTGTATATTTTTAGGTTGTGTAGGGAATTGTTCCCTCTGTTTCAGCATCAAAATCTGCTGTATGAAGCCATTGTTAGCAAACAGGATGACTTCTTCAATGATCACATTCATGCAGCGGCTGTTCATTTAATTTTTTTGTATGCGTGGTCATAATAATCAATGCTGAAAGTAACAGATCGCTGAAATGAAGAGCTGGACTAGGACGTGGCTATTTAACTGCTCTTGCGGAGCCTCATTTCATGACCAAAATGCTTCGCGATGCCTTTATTCAAAATCTTGCTGACAAAAGTATTCTGGGTTGGATTCTAAAGTAACGCATTCCTGGTATCAGTGAGGTGCTTAATGTAAGTATTCACCGAACTTCACATCGATGTGTCTGTTCACCGCGGCCGGCCGAGCTGGCCGAGCGGTTCTAGGCGCTACAGTCTGGAACCGCACGACCGCTACGATCGCAGGTTCGAATCCTGCCTCGGGCATGGATGTGTGTGATGTCCTTAGGTTAGTTAGGTTTAAGTAGTTCTACGTTCTAGGGGACTGATGACTTCAGAAGTTAAGTCCCATAGTGCTCAGAGCCATTATTGCAAATTACACTTGAGTCCTGCGTGAGTTAAAACTTGAAAAAGAGGTTCCAAATTTCTGAGATGCTCTTCCAATGTTTGTCCGGATACGGAAACGTCACCAAAATAATTTGAAGATGACGGATATTTCGACATCAGTAATTCAGGGAATTGTTGAGGAGCAGAAGCAGAGACGCTTCCGAACGCAGGGCGCTGGTACTGCTACAAGCCGACGAGGGCGTTAACCACCAAGTTTTTTTGTTTCTTTCCTCATTTAGTGGAAATTGAACATTTGCATTAGCTGATTCAATTTTTCAAAGAAAATGTCCACCTGTTTGGCTATCCGTAACAACGTCTATACGCGGAAGGAAACAATCACTATTTAAGAATTAACTGTAGTTTTGAAGTCGGCACGAAGTATGATCTTCCCGTACGCTTTTCTTATGATTACGAGAGGACATGTCCATTGACTTGCAAAAACAGGTTTCAAAACTGCAGTTTGTTCTGACCTGTCGAATTTAGAAGACACTTCAGCACGAATGGCGTAGGGCACAACACGATCACTGTAAAACTTAGGTTTTGCATCGTTCTTGAGCGTAATGTGCGTATGAAGATTCTTCGTATATTCCGCTATGTCATCAAATAAATATTCATATTTTTTACAAAATGGATTAATAAAATTTGCCTATCGATAGCACGTACATGGTCCTCAATATCTAAACTATATCAATTAGAAACAACTGTGGCAACAATTTGGGACTAGAACGTGACTGGACAACAGTGAATGGCACTGAAGTAGTCGTATTTCTGTATTCTGCATGTAAAGTGCACGCATGCGTGGTTTTTGTAGTTGAGGGTGTCCCAATTGTCCGTAAGTAGCTTGATCACTTTGTGTGACTAAAGCACCAGCATCTAACTCAAAGGGTACAGACTGATTGCAGATCTGCAGAGAGATGAACGGTTTGTGATTTGTCCACTGAATGTGACTGACTGTTCTGACAAGCGGAAGGCTGTCTTTGTCTGAACTATGACTGATGAGGCTTCCATTAGGAGAAAGCTTGTTACAATAGGGCACGTTTTGCACTGACCGTTTCACTGTGCGATTCCGTCGCTTTCGTCTACGATTCGTGCGTGTATTGCCCCGAGCTGGTACAGATGCAGAGTGAGAGATTGTTTTTATTTCCATTTTTTCAAGTCGAGATTTGTGTGAAACTGAATTTACTTGGAGTATCTTTTGCATACACACTTGCTGTGTGTGTCCTTATTTCAAATGGTTCAAATGGCTCTAAGCACTATGAGACTTACATCTGAGGTCATCAGTCTCCTAGACTTAGAACTACTTAAACCTAGCTAACCTAAGGACATCACACACATCCATGTCCGAGGCAGAATTCGAACCTGCGACCGCAGCAGCAGCGCGGTTCCGGACTGAAGCGACTCGTTACCGTCGACGCATACAGCAAATACTGTTTTGTCATTCCAGTGCATTCGACTGCTAGCGCTAGCACAATCAGAGCACTCGCTAGGGTCTTTTGCTTAGAAGGTTCGCCGCAAACAGTTGTTTCGGACAATGTTTCTCAATTTTCTTCGTCGGAATTTCAACAGTTCTGTAAAAAAAAAAAAAAAAAAAAAAAAAAAAAAAATAGAGAATTAAACATATCTTAATGACGCCGGTCTCTCCAAAATCGAACATGGAAGCCGAACATTTAGTTCGCTTTTTCAGGTCTAAGATGTCCAAACTTCGTGCATCGAACTCGAGGGAAAATGCTTATTGTGTTTTTAACCACTTATCGCACTACACCCGCTCACGACGCCTCGCCAGAAGAATTCTTACGTGGCCACCGCCACCGCACTCTGTTGCATCTCTTTCTGCCTCCCCATACTTCGCAATCAAGTTCCACACGAAGGCCATAGTTTTCTATCGCATCTATAACAATCCTCACAACTGGGAATCTGGGCGTGATGATTATATCTTTCATGGCGCACTTGGCAGCCATCAACGCCACCAAAATCAACTTCGTTCCAGTGAGTGTAGTGATCCTTCCAGAGACCTTCATTTTTAAGACATGCAGCCTGCAACCCGGCTGCTGCCCCCGCAGCCCTTGCTGGTGCCCGACGTCCAGGCGCTTGGGTCTTCCGACGACTTTGCCGTGGAGATCGACCCTTTCCCGCCTCCACAACTGTGCTGCCCCTGCCAAGTCACGGAAATCGAGCCTGCATCAGCCGTACAGCGTTCTGCGTCCTCAGCAGCGCCAACGCAGCACCGACCTGTGCTGTCGGACTGACGTGTTTTTGGCAAATGTTCCCGGTTGTTCGCAAGATGAAGGTCGGGACGTGGGCTGATTGGTCCCATCTGCCATCGTGCCACAGCCAACCCCATCAACAGTACCACGGCACGGACATCCTTCCTCGTCGTCACCCGGACCTACACTATACGACTACGGTGCGCAAGTTTGGGGGAGTGGGGGGGGGGGGGGGGGGAGGGGGCGAGGAATGTTGTATCGTCGGAGTCTTCATCGATTACACCTGGCGTGCCTGCGCCGCTCACAGCTATGCATCCTGCCACCGGCGAGTTCGCTCACCTGCAATGGCGTACACGCAATCGAACACCAAATTCACATGACCTCACTGCCTGCTACTCTGATTAGCCAGTGCCTCTTTTTAAGCAGCCGCTCCCAAAGCTACTCTTCCATATTCAGTGTGCCTTCAGACTCGTATTAACCGTATCACGAAAGACTGCAGTGAGAAAATACATCAAACCAGCAAGACGCTACTAAGCATTACTATTTGTCAGTGACTCATCTGATGGTATCAGCAGAAAAGATTATTTATTTCTGTCAAGAACATTGCTCACACTGCATACAACGTAGCACAGCAGAAGAACTCACATGAATTCAAGTTATGTACAGGGTTATTACAAATGATTGAAGCGATTTCACAGCTCTACAATAACTTTATTATTTGAGATATTTTCACAATGCTTTGCACACTCATACAAAAACTCAAAAAGTTTTTTTAGGCATTCACAAATGTTCGATATGTGCCCCTTTAGTGATTCGGCAGACATCAAGCCGATAATCAAGTTCCTCCCACACTCGGCGCAGCATGTCCCCATCAATGAGTTCGAAAGCATCGTTGATGCGAGCTCGCAGTTCTGGCACGTTTCTTGGTAGAGGAGGTTTAAACACTGAATCTTTCACATAACCCCACAGAAAGAAATCGCATAGGATTAAGTCGGGAGAGCGTGGAGGCCATGACATGAATTGCTGATCATGATCTTCACCGCACCGAAAATTCAAAGCGTTTGACTTTGTCATCGGGTGTCAGGGCTTGTAGCAATTGTAAACGGTAAGGCTTCTGCTTTAGCCTTTTCCGTAAGATTTTCCAAATCGTCGGCTGTGGTACGTTTAGCCCCCTGCTTGCTTTATTCGTCGACTTCCGCGGGCTACGCGTGAAACTTGCCCACACGCGTTCAACCGTTTCTTCGCTCACTGCAGGCCGACCCGTTGATATCCCCTTACAGAGGCATCCAGAAGCTTTAAACTGGGCATACCATCGCCGAATGGAGTTAGCAGTTGGTGGACCTTTGTTGAACTTCGTCCTGAAGTGTCGTCGCACTGTTATGACTGACTGATGTGAGTGCAATTCAAGCAGGACCTACGCTTTCTCGGCTCCTGTTCCCATTTTGTCTCACTGCGCTCTCGAGCGCTCTGGCGGCAGAAACCTGAAGTCCGGCTTCAGCCGAACAAAACTTTATGAGTTTTTCTACGTATCTGTAGTGTGACGTGACCATATGTCAATGAATGTAGCTACAGTGAATTTATGAAATCGCTTCAATCATTTGTAATAGCCCTGTATATCTCATTTTTAAGTGTACGTGTTGTAAATAAACTTACCCTGAGGAGTCAAAGAAACTGGTACACCTGCCTTATATCGCGTAGGGCCCCCGCGAGCACGCAGAAGTGCCGGAATACGACGTGGCATGGCTAACATCTGAAGTAGTGCTAGAGGGAACTGACACCATGAATCCTGCAGGGCTGTACATAAATCCGTAAGAGTACGAGGGGGTGGAGATCTCTTCTGAACAGCACGTTGCAAGCTGTCCCAGATATGCTGAATAATGTTCATGTCTGGGGAGTTTGGTGGCCAGTGTAAATGTGTAGCCTCAAAAGAGTGTTACTGTATCTACTCTGTAGCAATTCTGGACGTGTGGGGTGTCGCATTCTCCTGCTGGAATTGCCCAAGTCCGTGGGAATGCACAATGGACATGAATGGATGCTTACGTACGTATCACCTGTCACAGTCGTATCTAACGTATCAGGGGTCCCATATCACTGCAACTGCATACGCCCACACCATTGCAGAGCCGCAACCAGCTTCAACAGTCCCCTGCTGACATGCAGGGTCCATGGAATCATGAGGTTGTCTCCATAACCATACACGGCCATCCGCTCGCTACAATTTGAAAAGAGACTCGTCCGATCACGCAACATGTTTCCAGTCATCAACAGTCAAATGTCGGTGATGACGGGCCCAGGCGAGGCGTAAAGCTTCGTGTCGTGCAGGCATCAAGGGCACACGAGGGGGCCTTCGGCTCCGAAAGCCCATATCGATGATGTTTCGTTTAATGCTTCGCACACTGACACTTGTTGATGGCCCAGCATTGAAATATGCTGCAATTTGCGGAAGGACTGCACTTCTGTCACGCTTAAGGGTTCTCTTCAGTCGTCGTAGGTCCCGTTCTTGCAGAATCTTTTTCCGGCGGCGGCGATGTCGGAGATTTGATGTTTTACCGGATTCCTGATATTCACGGTACACTGGTGAAATGGTCGTACAGGAAAATCCCCAGTTCATCGCTACCTTGGAGATGCTGTGTCCCATCGCTCGTGCGCCGACTGTAACACAATGTTCTAACTCACTTAAATCTTGATAACCTACCATTGTACCTGCAGTAACCGATCTAACAACTGCGCCAGACACGAGTTGTCTTATATAGGCGTTGCCGGCCGCAGGGCCGTACTCTGCCTGTTTACATATCTCTGTATTTGATTACGCATGTCTATCCCAGTTTCTTTGGTGCTTCATTCTATTAATGTCTTATCTTTTTGTATAGGTCAGCCTGTCTTTCTTGGCAACCTCAGTTAACGACATATCACTAACGTTCTACATACGTTTACTGACGACTTAGCAGTGCGAAACCACTACTCAACAAAAACAGAAAAAGATTTAAAAGTGCTGAAATGCAGTCGCAAATTATACCAAAAACGTATCATCTATGTGGTGAGCAACATAACGACAACATATTTTAAATGAATGCACAATAATATGTAAAGACACATTATTCAACACAGTGAAAGAATCAAACAGAGCCGGCCGGTGTGGCCGTGCGGTTAAAGGCGCGTCAGTCTGGAACCGCGTGACCGCTACGGTCGCAGGTTCGAATCCTGCCTCGGGCATGGATGTGTGTGATGTCCTTAGGTTAGGTAGGTTTAATTAGTTCTAAGTTCTAGGCGACTGATGACCTCAGAAGTTAAGTCGCATAGTGCTCAGAGCCATTTGAACCATTTGAATTAAACAGAAAAGAGACACAAACAAATATAGCATTGCACACGAATTATCAAGTGCAGACTGTACTTCTCATATTGTAGGAGTACAAATACAGCATTTGAAGGTAAAGCTTGACATATCTGGAGGGCACTGTTTTCATACTTCCATCCACAAGGGAGGAACATGTGTATGATGACAAGAACGTCAAAAGAAATTGTAGGTACTTTCGAAATTTTTTCGCGCTAAAAATTACAGCTAAAAAGTTATTTTTCATTATTTCTGCCGACTACTTTCATAAAGACATCGTTTTGTTGCAGATGATACGATATCCACCCACCTAGTGAAAGCTCTAAAGAACCTGATCACCTAGGCAATAAGAGAAAAAACAAGTTATACAAAATTAATAGTGTTAGGCTTAATTTTTTCCTCGTAAGTGTAATCAAAAAACGTATTGTATTTTGCATTTCAGTGAAACAGGAATTCCCATAACAATGAAATATATGTGCTGAAATATGTTTGGACAGTAAAACTAAGACAAGAAGAATTAGTGTTTTGTAAAAATTCAGTTTAATTAAACGCCTTAGTTTGATTTATAATCGATTATTTGGTTTTTGATGCCCAATTCACTAGCGTGGCCTATGTAACTTGTAATGATAGACGCTGTCCACATGGGAGGAATACTCTGGCTGTACGCAGCAGCCATGGTGACGTGGTTTGTGGGCTGCAATTCTTAATACGGTGGTAGCAGCTTCTCGTCGTGCTTCACAGTGCTCTCAGTTGTTCCACAGTCACTGATGTACCGTACCGTTGCTCACCCTGCACTGCAACTGGTCTTCCAAAATAATGAAAGCAATTTGGATCCAAAACAATCACTGTCAAATTACATTTACTATCCAGGAATAGAATCGTTCATCGCCTTTACTGCTTAAGAATCTAAGAATAGGTTTAAATATGCTGAAAAATCCGTAGTAACTGCTCTTCACTCGAAGTCAAAACTCTTTCATTATACATAATTTTTAATAAACACATCAATTTTGTGGCAGTATATACAGACGAGGACTACCTTGACTGTCTAGTTTTCCCTGCTCGTTTTCTCAGGTTCCAACTGCCAAATGAATAGCCTTTACATGATGTAGAATTACATGGAGAAAACGAAATGCGATTTTCCTCAACTTCCTGAGCGCCGTTAGAACCACAGATCGCCTACATCCGACAAGGTAAAGGACCCAGAACATCTGAAGCACTGCTCTTCAATTACAAATGTAAAGAAAGACAGTTTGTTTTGACAAGGATGATCATCGGCACATCATGCAGTCCTCTTACACGCCGCTATCTTTCCGTTCAGTCAAGGACTTGTGCTTCGCTGGAAGTCAGTCTATTCGTACTACACAGCTCTTATTATGGTCACTCGAAAGAGGTGACCTACCTCCATTCTCAATGGCGCATGTGCTCCTTCTCTGATTAAAAGATTCACCAATACTGCTTCAAGTGCAAGTTTCGGTACTCCTCAAATGAATAGATTGAATTTTATTTTCTGGGAAGGACGTAGATTATGTGATCAAAAGTATCCGGACACCTGGCTGAAAATGACTTACAAATTCGTGGCAACCTCCATCGGTAATGCTGGAATTCAATATGGTGTTGGCCCACCCTTAGCCTTGATGACAGCTTCCACTCTCGCAGGCATACGTTCAATCAGGTGCTGGAAGGTTTCTTGATTCTTCATGGAGTGCTTGTGAGGTAACGGGCGAGTTGTGGCGCCCTGGAAATGTTGAGAGTTGTCGCGGCCGCGCTGGAGCCTCTCGGCGGGTCGCGGCTCGCCGGCGGCCACGTGGTGCCCAACGTTAGCCGCGGTCCAGGCCAACCACGTGGCTGCGAATTCCATGGCGATGCTGTGTCGATGAAGGAGACATGCCAGGAGTACCAAGGATGGCGGACTTTGTGAAATCTTAATGGCAGACATTTCACAGTTCGTGTAGAAATTAATAATAGCCAGAAGAATCATGACACCTTAAAAAAGATCGTGTACATTACCATTAGGGTCACGACGATTCTGATGGTGTAATCAGATTCTCAATATCTTTGTTAGTTTAAAGTTTAGTATCTGACTGAAAATTATACAAGTAACTCCCAGCAACGAATTTCCAAAATCTAAATGGTTCATCCGATTTTGTCGATCGACATAGCTTTAGAATGCTATTAGTGTAAACCTAAACTGGTATGAATTAGAGGCATGTAACTTGAATAGTACATGAGTCGTTGGAGGTCAAAGTGGCGGATTACTATCGATCACGTCAGGCCGTAAGTACTCCACAGTTACACGAAAAAGCGGTAACAGCATGCTTATAAATATATTTTATTCATCTACGTCTATGTTTATATCCGATATACACTATTCATGAAGAAATTGGTCAATTATTTACTGTGTTTTAGAAAGCACAGAGACATTAGGCTACTGGCTTACTTTTGTTTTACTTCTTTGATATGTTTATTTAATTTGTTTATGTATTTAATAATGTGTGTTAGAGTGTGTTCATATTCCAGCCGTAGGAATATTGACTTAATGTCAAGTTATTTAAATGTAAATCCAGTATTTCGAATGTGTTTCATTATTTTTGCGAGTGTGCGTTGGCTTGGAGACAGGGTGGGAGAACTCTAGCCAATCACAGCGACTGTATGGAGGGGGGGGGGGGGGGTTCTGAACAGTGCGGCGCGAGGGACAGTCACACTGGACACGGCAGAGTGCTGGACAGTACGGCGCGACGGACGCATGGTCGCAACTTGTGCACTTGTGAGATTCCCGTGGCTTCTGCAGTGAGGACGCAGTATGCATTTAGAAGTGAATGTCTCGCGAGCTATTTTGTTGTTCATAACTAATTACGTGAAGTAGGAATCTATTGTTTCCCTGTTATTTAACTTATATTTCATTTAATTGCTGGACCATCGTAACCAATAAGTGTTTTGCAGTAATAAGCGGCATTCTAAAAGGCACTTCTGCCATCGTACTTATCATTTAAAGTCGTTAAGATAGTAACCGCAGATTTTATTTAATTGCAATCTTTCATTTATAAATTACAATGTTGCATTAAAAATTCGCAATTGCCGAGTGATAGGAACCTTCGACCACTCGATTCATGTGTACATTCATATTGTATACTGTAGACTCAGCAGTATTTGGCTTGTAATGCGGCAACTGTGTATTCCAGCCCCTAGACTACGAAACCAGCCAAAACTTTTAATATTTCAACTCTGAGTCTGAGGGTACGTAGTTGAGGGCCACAACACCTCATTTCATTTTTTATTTGAAAGCCCGCATGCTGCACTGAGGAGGGGTATCGAAGTCGGTCGGTGAGGCCTGGCACGAAGTCGGCGTTCCAAAACATCCCAAAGGTGTTCTATAGGATTCAGGTGAGGACTCTGTGCAGGCCAGTCCGTTACAGGGATATTATTGTCGTATAACCACTCCCCCACAGGCTTTGCATTATGAACAGGTGCTCGATCATGTTGAAAGATGCAATTGCCATCCCCGAATTGCTCTTCAACAGTGAGAAGCAATAAGATGCTTAAAACATCAATGTAGACCTGAGCTGTGATAGCGCCTCGCAAAACAACAAGGGGTGCAAGCCCCCTCCATGAATTACACGACCACACCATAACAACACCGCCTCCGAATTTTTCTGTTGACTCTACAGACGCTGGCAGGTGCCGTTCACCGGGCATTCGCCATACCCACACCCTGCCATTGGATCGCCACATTGTGTACCGTGATTCACCATTCCGCATGACGTTTTTCCACTGTTCAATCATCCAATGTTTACGCTCCTTACACCAAGCGCAGCTTCGTTTGGCATTTACCTGCGTGATGTGTGGCTTATGAGCAGCCGCTCGTCCATGAAATCCAAGTTTTCTCATCGCCCGCCCAACTGTCATAGTACTTGCAATGGATCCTGATGCGATTTGGAATTACTGTGTGATGGTCTGCATACATGTCTGGCTATTACACATTACGACCCTCTTCAACTTTCGGCAGTCTCTGTCTGTCAACAGAAGACGTCGGCCTGTATGCTTTTGTGCTGTACGTGTCCCTTCACGTTTCCACACCACTATCACATCGGAACAGTGGACCACACCCAATCACCTGACCACGTTCGAGCTCCGCGAGTTCCGCGAAGTGCCCCCTTCTGCTCTCTCACGATGTCTAATGACTACTGAGGTCGTTCATATGGAGTACCTGGCAGTAGGTGGCAACACAATGCACCTAATATGAAAAACGCATGTTTTTGGGGGTCTCCGGATACGTTTTATCACATAGTGTACTTCCAGATGATCTGTTTTCAATTGACGGCCGTAGTGGCCGAGCGGTTCTAGGTGTTACAGTCTGGAACGAGCTGCTGCTATGGTCGCAGGTTCGAATCCTGCCTCGGGCATGGCTGTGTGTGATGTCCTTAGGTTAGTTAGGTTTAAGCAGTTCTAAGTTCTAGGGGACTGATGACGTCAGAAGTTAAGTCCCATAGTGCTCAGAGCCATTTGAACCATTTGTTTTCAATTTTAACTGGTGTGAGATGAATAAGTTATGGAACACCTGAATTCCTTTTTAAATCTGAATTAGGAAAATGTAGCTTGTTTTCAGTGTGGATAGTTCACCTGTATACTTACTAAGTGATGACGCTAATGCAGTGCCGGCCGCTGTGGCCGAGTGGTTCTAGGCGCTTCAGTCCGGAACCGAGCTGCTGCTATGGTCGCAGGTTCGAATCCTGCCTCGGGCATGGATGTGTGTGATGTCCTTAGGTTAGCTAGGTTTAAATAGTTCTAAGTCTAGGTGACTGATGACCTCAGATGTTAAGTCCTATAGAGCTTGGAGCCATTTGACTTTGCTAATGCAGTATTTACCTTTCGTTTCGTCACTTTTGTTGTATGTGGATGACGAATTTGAAACAAAGACTATTTAATAACGTGTAGCTATGTATGTTTCAGTGTGTTTGTCCTTCTACATATAGGTGTGTTTAAGAAAGAACAATTGTGATTCTGATTACGTTTTTAGATCGACACAGTGTGACAATTAGATCTTCTAACGTCATTGATCAGTGACGTTTTAATGATTACACGGGAAAACTAGCTGTTGAGCTCCCGAATACTAAAGCGCAACCACTTGAAAGTCGATGGTAGCTCTCTCCTTAACTTTAAAAAGCTGGTGATTGTGTTTGGCCGTTGTACACAACGAAAACACAGCGAGAACAACTTTGGTGTACATCCACCCGGTTACAGGATGTATTGATGGATTGGTCCCTTAATCCATTTGTTAAGCCGGCTGCTGTGGCCGAGCGGTTCTAGGCGCTTCAGTCTGGAACCCCACTGACCCCACTGCTGTTACGGTCGCAGGCTCGAATCCTGCCTCGGGCATGGATGTGTGTGATGTCCTTAGGTTAGTTAGGTTTAAGTGGTTCTAAGTTATAGGGGACTGATGATCTCAGATGACACAAGTTGCGTGGCAGAACATGTAAGTTGTGAGTTGCTCAGAAAAGGAATCGCGCAACCACAATTACGACACTTAATATTTCCCTAAAAATCAGCTAGTATGCGCCCGCCAATCAACGCCAGACAGCGACTGGAAGACGAAGCGCAGAAAACTTCCTTCTCCGTCCTCAACTTTGCAACCCTCTAAAGAAAACTCCATATGGAAGGGACGACTCAGTGATGTTGCTATTATGACGAACCAGGATATCGCTTATTCCACGAAAGATCAAGGGTAGTTATGGGATAAACGAGAGCTACCAGTCGATTGGTTCTTCGTTTAATCGGTTTTTTTCAGTCGAATGAAACAACCGACGTGACTCTTCATGTGCGAGTGAGTGGTTCGTTTCACTTAATTTGAGACAACCGACTGACACAGATATCTGTCGGCTACGTCAGTCTCTGGGTTCGAGTGATTTTCACTTAGTACTTTTTCCCACTTTTCCACGGCGGTGTGGTGACTTAGGGGGGGGGGGGGGGGGGGAGTTGTGTCCTGCTGCTGCAAGGGCCAGGGCCAGGTTTGCAGCCGGTCCGAGAGATGGTGTGGTGGCCCTTGCGAGCGCAGCACCCACTGCTGCTGGAACATATCCTAGCGGTGGCTAGCTACCTCTTCCAGCCGTCTTCTGCCCTGACCCCGGCAGCAGTGTGACGTTGACGTGGAGTATATAGACTGAAGTGATTTTTAGATTAATGGTCATCGGATTTTTCAGTAAAACGGAATGCCACTCGCAAAAATTTGCCAATGTTCCTTTCTTCTTCACGTTCCGCTAAGAGACCTTTTGTGCTTGCTATGCTTTCTCAGCTTTAACTAACCGTACCTGGAACAGTTTACTGCACAGCAATCAGTCTGTCTATCTATTTTATCCATCAGTTCTACATGGTGAAAAGAAGAATGAGTCTTGGCTCTGAGCACTATGGGACTCAACTGCTGAGGTCATTAGTCCCCTAGAACTTAGAACTACTTAAACCTAACTAACCTAAGGACAGCACAAACATCCATGCCCGAGGCAGGATTCGAACCTGCGACCGTAGCGGTCTTGCGGTTCCAGACTGCAGCGCCTTTAACCGCACGGCCACTTCGGCCGGCAAGAATGAGTCTTCAATACATTATTAAAGGAAAATTAATATTGCTTATTTTAACTTTGGCGTGCCCACTGAGATGTCTTTACGTACGCCTTGTAATGGTACTTGAATTATGTAACCTTTACGGCACCTCAACTTAACCTCTCGATACCAGCAATATTCTACTGTGTTTCTGTAATGTAGTTAACATATTTCTGAGACAACATTCAGATTTGATTTCATTAATGTAGAGGTACTTTGATACATCGATATGTTTATGTTGCAATGATATTATTCTTATGTGTATTCTTTCTT
Organism: Schistocerca americana; assembly: GCF_021461395.2. Classification (NCBI taxonomy): domain Eukaryota; kingdom Metazoa; phylum Arthropoda; class Insecta; order Orthoptera; family Acrididae; genus Schistocerca; species Schistocerca americana. The sequence goes on from NC_060130.1 coordinate 997,925,975, forward strand.
TTGTCACTATGATCTTTGACGTACTTGTAACTCTGATTTTTGAGCGCGTAAGCGATTATTTAGTTAGAGAGTCGGACCTTGAGAAGGTCAAGTCTTGGACGTCATGTTGGAAAGACGCATATTGTAGTCAGCTTATAAAATGTGAACTTTAACAGTGAGGAAGATGTTTTCAAGTATCTTTTGTATTGTGAAGTGATGTTTTGTGTGTTACGTGCCATTGATATAAAAGCAATAAAAAAGAAGTGTAACTTGAATTCGGAGTGCTGATTATTTTTTTACATCACCACTGTGCTAACTTTGAAAGGTTTAATCTTCAAGAATGGTTTGTGAAGCGCATCTACAAACCTTTTGAATATAGCAGAATAAAACCTAGGCCTCTTTGCATCCGAGCTTGGAATCATCGCCACCTAGATTTTCGACGATTGAGCCATGATTTTACAACGAGACCAGCGTGGGAAACACGAAAAGATGAGTGCCTAATTTATTCATTATTGCATGAAACGACTTTATTAACTGTGCTCTAATGACACCTGCCACATAATAACTTTGTTGTTGCCCGAAAATGCAGTATTTAGCAGCGTGAGCAACACCACAATCATTATTAAATTTTGACCTTTGTTGTGGTAGGATTGGTAGAACCTGGGGGTGGGACTACCCTTCTTGGTGTACGTGTAACCCAACCCCAGCTTGTATTGTACGCAACTGCTTTATTTCACCCAACGAAAGTACTACAGACTGGCATCACTTAGAAGTATAGCTGGATAATTAAAGTCAACTAAACCACTAAAGTCTAAACAGTGGTTCCAGTTGAATAAACGGATGAATACGTGCTTCAACCGACAGAAAAACTAAAAACTAGTTTCACTAGAAGAGAATGAATGAATAACTCAGTACGCAAAACACCACCCGATTGGGTCGACCGTTTCCATTCTGTTGCTCCCAGATACTGGTTTCACGCGACAGAAATGGATGAATAATTCAACCGATACGTAAAGCTACAACCAAATGCTGATACTGTACTTCACGCCGAGAAACCTTCCTTTCATGGTATCCGTGACTTCAAGATGGTCGTTTAACCGAAACTAGTTGTCTGGAGATAAACGAACATTGCAGCAGCGTTGGCTGTTACGTGATACCGTTCTTTAAGTCCAATGAAACCGTGTAGAACTATTTACAGGAAATTTCCTTAAAATCGTATGATAAACACGGTCTAGCAAATACAGCAATGCAAGAAGCATAATTTTTAGAAATTTTTTTATGCAAAATACGGAATTTTATCCTAAAAAACCTCTGAAAGGATGTATTTTATTTCTATAAATCTATTTTGTGTAACGCTGCTGTAATTTGAGTTGTGTTTTATTTGTGCATAAGCAGCAGCAGACAGACGAACACCTCCGTACATGCATGAATCTAGCTCTTACGAGCATTGTAGCATCTATAGTCGTCGTATACCTGTATAACCGTGCACAGTGCTTATCAATCGCCAGCGTGGACGACATTTAAAAATTTTCTCTAAGGAAAGAGTTCTTCCATCTTGTGGTAGAAGCTCTCTTTTTGATCCTGTTTGCTTTCAGTAATTACGGAAATCTGGTTCTGCCTAGAGCAAACACAAATTCTTAATCAACACCTATACTTGTTTCGGTGAAGTTTCGCCACCGTCAGTGGGTTAATTTTATCTTTCCACAAATAACATGTACCAACTTTGAACGAGAGTATCTAGTTTTGGGTATGGTATTTATGAAATCATTAACAAAACATGTACCTTAATAGCATATATTGATGTTTATGTAGCTGCTTGTCATTTACAGGAGTGCAGTTATTTTATTCCCCGTTGTCATCTGCAATTAATCAAGATTTCGCAATGGTACTGGGTTGGTGTATCGTTTTTCCATAAATTTAATAAACACAACAAATACATGTAACAGATACTTTAGTTATTAATAATATATTCCCCTTCGCTGTTTACAACAGTCTGCCAACGCCGGTGTAACTTTTTGAGTCCGCGACTGTAGAAGTCACGTGGTTTTGAGGCGAAGAGCTCGGCGAGTCACGTTCGAAAGGCATTGTCATCCGGAAAGGAAGTTCCTCGAAGGTTATTTGATAGAGAACGGAAAACGTGGAAATCTGAGGGCGCAAGATCAGGTGAATAAGGTGGACGCAGAATGACTTCCCAGCCCAACTCCTGTATAGCGCATTTTGTCAGTCTAGCAGAATGCGGGCGACGTTGTCGTAGAGTAGCGTTACGTCACATAATCTTACCGGTTGTTCTCTGACTGCGTCTGCAAGAAGTCTCAGTTATCAGCAGTGATGGCTGTACCTCAGGGAAGCAATTCGTAGCACTGCCCGATGCCGCTGTCCCACTGGATGCAGAACATTACCTTTTGTATTGCTGCTTCGTCTGGCCACAACCATTCCTTTCTTTTCCTTATTTTAGCATACAGACACCATCTCTCGCCACCAGTAACGAATGACCGGTGTTGTTTACGAGCCAATTGATGCTGAGCAAGCAGAGACGCACATATGGCCACCTGCTGATTTTTGTGATTTTGACTTAGAGTACGCAGTACGTATGCACCCTATTTTTAAACCTTCCCCATTGCATGCAAATGTCGCACGATGGTGGAATGATCACAGTTCATCGCATTTGCCAGTTCTCGAGTTCACTGACGTAGATCATTGTGGCTTAATGCGTTTAAACGATCTTCATCAAACCCTAAAGTGGAGAGTCAATAATATCAAAACAATCCTCCTTAAAACGAGGAAACCATTTTTTTCCGTGCTCTGTCCAGTGGCATTATACCAAAACAAGGCGCAAATTTCCAGCTGCCTCCGCTGTTGTCACCCCTCTATTGAACTCAAACAGAATAGTATGTCGGAAACTTTTCGAATTCTCCACTCGGTACTTGATTTTCCAGAGTCCACAGCTCCACTCACTATCTCAAAATGACAAAATAACAATACGTCAACTCAAATAGCAGCAGCAAATTACAAATAAAAAATGACAATCGATAAATAATCCCATAGCAGCCGGAATACGAGCATGCAAAACAAAAACGCTACGAACTTATGCACCAACCTAATATATGACACATATTTGCCGATTCGTAAGGTCTCAAATGAACTATTGTTTTTTCTCCTCCGTTTTCTTAATGTTGTAGTACTGCTATTATCTTACCTTCAACTGCCAACACAGATTTTTTAAATTATCCTTTACGTATCGTTTGCTATGTTAATGTAATAGCTTTCTAGACTATGAGTACCAATTTCTTTGGAAATTGGTGAATAAGGGGGTAGGGGACAGTGTGTGTAACTTACGTGTATTTACTTTTTGTTGTTTTCACGTTTTCATGGTTCTAAGCAAACTGTAGTTTTTATCACTCGGTGTGCCCCTGTTAAGAAGATATTCACTTGTTTCACCGTCTTGTTTTGTGTGATCTCAGAGGAAGTTTGCAGCTTTGTCTTTGTATTGACAGTAGGCTCTAAAGTGCGAGCGCACGTGTCTGTATGTGTATCTCTCTTATTACGTGTTGAACTGTACGGAAACAGCATTACTCTTTGTTTTGTATAATTTCATCATCTGCGTCTGTATAAATGAATGTGCTCCACCCTTCTGACGGATAAAATGTACAGAAGAAGAGGCAAGAAAGCGTCTACGTAGGAAGTCCAAAAAGTGGCAACGGCACGCTTATTATGAGAAATGATGCCAACCTGATCCCTGCAAACTACTTCATTACGTGTTTCTGCACGTTTCAAGCGACCACTTGAACTGGTACGACACCGTACTCGTTCCGTTGTCAAAAAAGAACTGTTGACTAAGAGGGCTAGAAGCGGTAACATGTGGACGGTAAAGTGGTTTCGACGCTGTGGCGTTCCACCAATTTAATTTATGTTTCTTTAAACCACTACTAGTGAATGCTGGATGGTCTTTCGAATAAATCACGCATATCTTTTCGCATTCTTCCTCATGGACTCAAAGTATGTGTCGCACCGGGACTCGAACCAGGGACCTTATCTGTTGAGGGCGGTTATCTTACAAGGTGAGCTATCCAGTACGTCACGAACCGCCCTCACAGCCTCATTGCTGCCAGTTCCTCTCTCCTACTTTCCAAACTCACAGAAGCTCTCCCGCATACTATGCTGGACTAATAAACTATGAAAGATTCATACTGGAAACAAATCCCTAAGGGTATGCCTGAGGTATTTCTCCGCACTTTCTTCTCTTCCGGGTATGCTAATCCAGCAACGTAAGTAAATGAGCTCGTGTGAATTTTGAAAAGTGAGAGAGAGACCCTCCTGGAAGTCAAGTACTGAAGACGTGTTATCAGTTTTGTCTCTATAGCGAAAGTCAAAATTCCAGGACTGATTCCTGGTCCGGTATATACACTGCCTCACAAAAAAAAAGCACCCCGGAGAAACGTTCGGATGTCAACGGAACTTCGTACCCATACACACCATCGGCGGGTATGTAAATTATTAGTTAGAGTTGCAATTCTCTGGGATAGGTCGAATGGCCACAGAAATGCATTAGTGTTATTAGTGTTTAGTGTAGCTGCCAGGTCTTGTAGCGTATATAAGTGGTGTGAAAAGCATCAGATGTTGACTGGTCAGAGTAAAGGGCAGGGAGAGACCGTGTACTCATATGAGACAGCGTTATCAGCACATCACAGGTTTTGAAAGGGGTCTCCATTTGGCTGGCAGATCGAATCGTTCGGTATCCAGATTTCTGCGGCGTTCGGGTAGGACAGTGGCCCGATGTCCGACTGAATGGGAACGTCAGGGCAGACAAACCCTTCATCATGAGTCCAGTGGAGCACGCCTGACCACCAGGAGGGAACTGAACTGAATTACCGCCGTGTCGTTATTGGGTTAATGTCTGCTCCGGTTTATTGCGTATCGATGGTGGAAAACGGTATCCACTGATGTTCGCATTCGTTTAGCTAGCGCACGTTGTGCCATCAGCTCCGCTGTGAGTGAGTGTGTCAAAATGGCTCTGAGCTCTATGGGACTCAACTGCTGAGGTCATAAGTCCCCTAGAACTTAGAACTACTTAAACCTAACTAACCTAAGGACAACACACACATCCATGCCCGACGCAGGATTCGAACCTGCGACCGTAGCGGTCGCGCGGTTCCAGACTGTAGCGCCAGAACCGCTCGGCCACCAGCGGCCGGCAGTGAGTGTGTCCGTGCGGAAGGTACTGTGATTATAAAAGACGCGTAAATACTGTTCGTGCATTCACGTGCGTGTAACAGCAGTTCTCCACCGCCCGGGTCGGATTGCGAAGCACGAGCGCAGCGCACATGGAGAGCAGCACCGGTACCAGCTGACACACCGCCGGCTACTGCACGAACAGCGACGTAGCAACAGGGTCGTGAAACCCGGCCTGTCACTGCTCATTGTGCCCCGTACGCTCTATTTTTACGCTGTAGTCAAATAAATTAGAAATCGACTGTCTTTTAGCAAAACAGTAGGACGTTGGCTTCCAACAACTCACACTGTGTTGCATTTCGGATGCGTGCGTTGTGCTTATTGGGTTGCGCTGTCTCTATATCCACCTAAAAGCGCTGATACTGGAGAAAGCTTGTCGGTCTCTGGTAGCGGTAGCGGATCTCCAATGTAAGTAATCGCGGATACTTCAAAAGGAATGACAGCCACTGAGAGGCAGATAAACTGGCACTGTAACGGCAAGCGCCAGTGCCGAAATGGCGTCGGCGATAACATCAGATGCTTCGAATGTGGAAAAAATCGCTGTTTTCGACGAGCTTCAAAACGAACTGAGGTTGAAGAAAACCTCAACAGTTGTACCAGCAACAGTGAAAATTAAAATCTGAGCGCTCGTCATTGCTCAAGGAAAGTTAGAATGGCAGAATGAGAAGTTGCGCAAAGAAAATCACTGTTTACGTAAAGAACTAGCTAATACCAATGAGCCAGATACGCTGGAACGAATTCAGCGTCTGCAGTCAGGAATAATAGGTCTCAAAGCCGAAAATCAAAGATTAAAAACAGGAAGTAAGTCAGCTCCATTATCCTTTGTGGCAGTTGCGGCCGCTAACTCACCTACAAAACCAAAAAGCAAAGTAGAAGACCGCATACGGCAAGCCAAATGCAAACAGTCGAGTGTCCTCTTTTTTTAAATCGGAAAACAATCAAGACACCAAGGTCATACGTTAAACAGTCACTAAAAAAATCAACCCAAGAAAAGATAAAGTAAAAATGAAAGTCATTTTTAGAAACGGAAACACATGCAGATAAAAGGAAAATCATATAAAATATAGCTCAACTAAAATATAGTAGATGCGAAATTCAGACATGTTCTCGGAATGTACGAGGTCTCATCTTCTCTAACTGATCAGGACTTGCTGGAGGAACTATATGACATCAACTTAAGTGAACGCGTCTCAAAGGAATAGTTGTACGAGGATAAAGTAAAGTTCAAAACTGGCCCAAAACGTAAACGAACAGTTAATAACGTCTTGGAAATCACACCAAGATTTCAGCATTGCTGAAGCAATCACAAAGAGTCTATAATGAAACCGAGCCCTTGATCATCAAAGATTTTGTACCTGTTCAGAAATGTTTAAGTTGCTGGGGCCTAGGTCATCCGCCAAAACTTCGCCATAAAGAAACAGTCCGTGGAAAATGTGCGAACCAGGGCACGAGGAGTCAGAATGCTGAGAGGAAGTCACAATTGGATGCGTACTATGCAAATATACGCTGAAATACAAAAGAAGCTGGTATGGACAAGGCTGGCCGAGAGGTTCTAGGCGCTACAGTCTGGAACCGCGCGACCGCTACGGTCGCAGGTTCGAATCCTCCCTCGGGCATGGATGTGTGTGATGTCCTTAGGTTAGTTAGGTTTAAGTAGTTCTAAGTTCTAGGGGACTGATGACCTCAGAAGTTATGTCCCATAGTGCTCAGAGCCATTTTTTTGGGTATAGACATGCGTATTTAAATACAGAGATATGTAAACAGGCCGAATACGGAGCTGCGCTCGGCAACGCCTACATAAGACGACGAGAGTCTGGTGCAGTTGTTAGATCGGTTACTGCTGCCAGAATGGGAAGTTATCAAGATTGAAGTGAGTTTGCATGTGGTGTTATAGTCGGCGCACGAGCGAGGGAACACAGCATCTCCGAGGTAGCGATGAAGTGGGGATTTTCCCTTACGACCATTTCACAAGTGTACCATGAATATCAGAGATCCGGCAAAACATCAAATCTCCGACATCGCTGCGGCCGGAAATCGATCCTGCAAGAAAGGGACCAACGACTAGTGAAGATAATCGTTCAACGTGACAGAAGTGCAACCCCTCAGCAAATTGCTGCAGATTTCACTGCTGAGCCACCACCAAGTGTCAGCGTCCGAACCATTCAACGAAACATCATCCATATGGGCTTTCAGAGCCGAAGGCCCACTTGTGTACCCTTGATGACTGCACGACACAAAGCTTTACGCCTCGCCTGGTCCAGTCAACATCGACATTGGATTGTTGCTGACTGAAAACGTCTTGCCTTGTCGGACGAGTCTCGTTTCAGATCATATTCGAACGGATGGACGTGTGCAGCTATGGAGACAACCTCATGAATCCATGGACCCTGCGTGTCAGAAGGGGACTGTTCAAGCTGGTGGACGCTCTGTAATGGTGTGGGGCTTGTACAGTTGGAGTGATATGGGACCCCTGATACGTTTAGATACGACTCCGACAGGTGACACGTACGTAAGCATCCTGTCCGATCACCTGCAACCATTCATGTTCATTGTGCATTCGACGGACTTGGGTAGTTCCAGCAGGAGAATGCGACACCTCACACGTCTAGAATTGCTACGGAGTGGCTCCAGGAACACTCTTCGGAGTTTAAACGCTTCCGCTGGCCACCAAACTCTCCAGACATGAACATTAATGAGCATATCTGGGAGGCCCTGCAATGTGCTATTGAGAAGAGATCTCCAACTCCTCGTACTCTTACAGATTTATGGACAGCCCTGCAGGATTCATTTTGTCAGTTCCCTCCAGCACTACTTCAGGCATTAGTCGAGTTGTGTTGCGGCACTTCTGCGTGCTCGCGCGGCCCCTACCCGATGTTAGGCAGTTGTACTAGTTTCTTTGGTTCTTCAGTGTAGAAATATATGTGATAAGGTAGGGGACGGGGGGCTGGTTGCCCTACTTACAAGCAGTTGTATATGCGTGGTGGGAAACTTCCAGGCCATTCCAGACATCTCATAACGATTACTAGGACCCAAGAGGCCAATGAAGCGATTGTAATACCGAATATCAATTGAACAGTCACAAAAATAACACAACTCTGTTCTGAACATGTGGCCACACCTAAAATTATGCTTGGACGAGAATCTTGGATTATCACATCCATGTATGTACAGTTTTTCTATGACATAGAACAGTTGTAGAACAAATAAGAGACATAGCACAATTTTCCCAGGACGAAAGATTACTCAGACTTAGTGACATCAATGCACGGTCGACGCTCTGGCATGCAGACAGAACAGACAATATGGGATAAATCGTAGTTGACACATTAAATGAATACAGCCCCTTTATTCTAAACAATGCAGGTCAAAAACCTCCATCCTGCAACAGAGCATCAGGAACCAGCAATATTGACATCTCACCAGGAAACGCAAAGTCCATAACATACGTCGGCAAATGGGAAGTACTAGATAGTGCCACACAAGGTGACCATAATGTCATACTCATCCACACATACACACACGTAAATACGAGCATACACAATTCTCAACAACAAAAACAACGGCGTCTTCTAAACAAGCCTGACTGGCAAAAATTAAAAATGTGGTTGAAGAATTTCTCCTCCATACAGACAATGGTATCATACTACGGTGTGTTGATGATTTTCACTTATGGACCGTCTGACAGCAACTGAATAAAACACAATTTTAGTGCCATACGCGTTTCGCCTTTATTTTCTGCAAGGCATCATCAGTGGCAGGTTGCGTAGACAGTTTCTTATATATTACGCTCCTGTTACATTTTTGGTCTTGTAACAGGAGCGTAATATATAAGAAACTGTCTACGCAACCTGCCACTGATGATGCCTTGCAGAAAATAAAGGCGAAACGCGTATGGCACTAAAATTGTGTTTTATTCAGTTGCTGTCAGACGGTCCATAAGTGAAAATCATCAACACACCGTAGTATTACGCGCAACTGAGGAGGACAGGACCAAAAAATTGAAGATGTCAATGGTATCATAGGCTATAAAGCACACATACTGACAGAACTTCTTCAAAAAGTGTAACAGTTAGCTATCTCAAACGCAAACCATGCGACGAAACAGAAACTCCCTTCGTCCACTGAGTTAACAAAATCAAGGAAAGACGCTAGAGACTAAAGGAAACATTACCAAAAAGCGAGAACAGCACAAGAGAGAGAGAGAGAGAAGTAAGACTGGAACGATACAGTGAAGCAGAAGAAAAATGAAAAAACGTTCTATACAAGATCATACAGGGGCACTGGAACAATTTTGTCAAAACTTACTTACAAATAATACATAGGGGGAACCATTTCAACTTCAAGCAGGTAAGGTAAAGACGCCGACGTACTGTCAACCCTTAGGCGCACAGACGGCAGTGTTATAAGGGGCTGGAGATATTCAACAGAGTACTTGCTGAAAACTCTTCTCCTTGATGATGAAAAGGTGCATGACCAGAAACATCACACAGACTTACGTATAAAAATGTATGACAACTACACAAATTGCTCCGCAAATGTCCCATTTGTCCAAGAAGAGGTAGCATTAGCAAATAAACAATTAAAGACTAATAAGACTCGCGATGAAGATGACATACTCACAGAAACACTCAAAAATACTTTTGCACGTATCACCCATTTTCTGACAGACTGAATGAAGGATTACTGCGAAGTGAGGTCTATGCCTCATGGAAAGCTGCGTATGTAGTAATCATCAAGACATAGGTCGATCGGGATGTAACAGACCTAAAGGCTTACAGCCCATATGCGTCTTGAACACTTTGGCTATGGTACAGCAGAGGTTCCTTTGCGATAGACTGTAGTCACACAGCAGGCTCTTCGCCCTTAGCCCACATCAGTACGGCCTTAGACCAAATAGCAGAATATACGATGCAGTTAATCACGTGCTGGAAATAATACAGGACACGCAAGCAAAATACGCAGTAGCAGTAGCAGTAGACATAGGCTTTGGTGGCCTGCTTTGTTCGTAACGCTACGAGAGATGCAGACACCAACAGTACTACACAATAACTTCCTCGGCTACTGCAAAGACAGGGTGGCTCAGTGCAAGCAGGAATACAAAAGGTTATCAAGAAAATAACTAAAAGATGCCAATGAGTTTCAATCACTACATTGGTATAACAGTTGTAAATTGTCGAAGCTGTGTTGGGAAAGTACCAGAGCTCAAAGCGCTAATACAAAGCACTGATGCTCAAATCGTTATAGGCACTGAAAGCTGGATAAAGCCGGATATAAGTTCAGCCGAATATTTTGAGAAGAACCTAAGGATTTTTCGAAAGGATAGGCTAAACACGGTTGGCGGTGGCGTGTTTGTTGCTGTCAGAGGAAGTTTAACTTGTCGCGAAATTGAAGTAGATACTTCCTGTGAGTTAGTATGGGCAGAGGTCATTGTTGGCAACCGGAATTAAGTAATAATTGGATCCTTTCACCGATCTCCCAATTCAGATGGTACAGTTGCTGAAAAGTTCAAAGAAAACTTGAGTTTGATTTCAAACACATACCCGACTCATACAGTAATAGTTGGTGGTGACTTTAATTTACCATCGATATGTTGGTGAAAATACATGTTTAATTCCGGAGGTACGTATAAAATATCATTCGAAATTGTGCTAATCGCATTCTCTGAAAATTATTTCGAGCAGTTAGTTCATGAGCCCACTCGAATAGTAAACGGTTGTGAAAACACACTTGACCTCTTAACAACAAATAATCCTGAGTTAATAACGAGCATCAAAACCGATTCAGGGATTAGTGAACACAGGGTTGTCGTAGCGAGACTGAATACTGTAATCCCCAAATCCTCGAAAAATAAGCGAAAAATATACTTATTCAAAAAAACAGATAAAAATTAACTTGACGCCTTCCTGAGAGACAATCTCCACTCATTCCAAGTTAATAATATAAGTGTAGACCAGATGTGGCTTTAATTCAAAGAAATAGTACCGGCAGTAATTGAGAGATTTATACCAAATAAATTAACAAACGACGGAGCTGATCCTCCTTGGTACAAAAAACGGGTTAGAACACTGTTGCAGAAACAACGAAACAAACATACCAAATTTAAACAGGCGCATAATATCCAAGATTGGCGATCTCTTACAGAAGCTCGAAATTGACCGCGGACTTCACTGCGAGATGCTTATAACAGTTTCCACAACGAAACTTTGTCTCAAAACCTGGCAGAAAATTCAAAGAGATTCTGGTCGTATGTGAAGTATATTAGCGCCAAGAAACAATCAATGCCTTCTCTGCGCGATAGCAATGGAGATACTATCGAAGACATTGCTGCCAAAGCCGAGTTACGATGTAAATATTCCAGAATTCGAAACGAGAACAGCTGCCTATATGAGTAACGTAGAAATAAATATCCTCGGAGTAGGGAAGCAACTTAAATCGCTTAACAAAAGCAGGTCTTTTGGTCCAGACTGTGTACCAGTTAGGTTCCTTTCGGAGTATGCTGATGCATTTGCTCCATACTTAACAATCATATATAACCGTTCGCTCGATGAAAGATCCGTACCCAAAGACTGGAAAGTTGCACAGGTCACGCCAATATTCAAGAAAGGTAGTAGGAGTAATCCACTAAATTACAGGCCGATATCGTTAACGTCGATATGCAGCAGGATTTTTGAACATATATTCTGTTCCAACATTATGAATTACCTCGAAGAAAACGGTCTATTGACACACAGTCAACATGGGTTTAGAAATCATCGTTCCTGTGAAACACAACTAGCTCTTTACTCATATGAAGTGTTGAGTGCTATTGACAAGGGATTTCAGATCGATTCCGTATTTCTGGATTTCCGGAAGGCTTTTGACACTGTATCACACATTCCCGGCGGGGTCAGGGATTTTCACCTGCCTCGAGATGACTGGGTGTTTGTGTTGTCCTCATCATTTCATCATCATTCATGCCAGTGGCGAGATTGGGCTGAGCAAGGGTTGGGACTTTGTACGGGCGCTGATGACCGCGCTGTTGCGCGCCCCACAATCCAATCATCATCATCATCATCATCATCATGTACCACACAAGCGGCTCGTAGTGAAATTGCTTTCTCATCGAATATCGTCTCAGTTATGTGACGATTTGTGATTTGCTGTCAGAGAGGTCACAGTTCGTAGTAATTGACGGAAAGTCATCGAGTAAAACAGAAGTGATTCCTGGCGTTCCCCAAGATAGTGTTATAGCCCCTTTGCTGTTCCTTATCCATATAAACGATTTGAGAGACTGTCTTCGGTTGTTTGCAGATGACGCTGTCGTGTATCGACTAGTAAAGTCATCGGAAGATCAAAACAAACTGCAAAATGATTTAGAAAAGACATCTGAATGGTGAGAAAAGTGGCAGTTGACCCTAAATAACGAAAAGTGTGAGGTCATCTACATGAGTGCTAAAAGGAACTCGTTAAACTTCGGTTACACGATAAATCAGTCTAATCTAAAAGCCGAAATTCAACTAAATACCTAGGTATTACAATTACGAACATCTTAAATTGGAAGGAACACACAGAAAAGTTGTGGGGAAGGCTAACGAAAGACTGCGTTTTATTGGCAGGACACTTAGAAAATGTAACAGTCCCACTAAGGAGACTGCCTACATTACGCTTGTCCGTCCTCTTTTAGAATGCTGCTGCGGGGTGTGGGATCCTAACCAGATAGGACTGACGGAGTACATGGAATACGTTCAAAGAAAGGCAGCACGTTTTGTATTATCGCGAATTAAGTGAGAGAATGTCGCGGAAATGATACAGGATTTGGGCAGGACATCATTAAAAGAAAGGCGTTTTTCGTTGCGACGGAATCTTCTCACGAAATTCCAATCACCAACTTTCTCTTCCGAATGCGAAAATATTTTGTTGATGCCGACATACATAGGGAGAAACGATCACCATGATAAAATAATGGAAATCAGAGCTCGTACGGAAAGATACACTTGTTCGTTATTTCCGCTCGCTATACGAGATTGGAATAATAGACAATTGTGAAGGTGGTTCGACGAACCCTCTGCCAAGTACTTAAATGTTATTTGCAGAGTACCCATGCATATGTAGATGCACTTGAAATAGCCAAGTAAAGGGAAATATTTTCCTATCTAAATTTTTCCTATTTTCTGTTATTTTCTTCTTAATAACATAGTGAAATTTGGTTTCCTTTTCCAAAATTTATGTTAGGTATCATATGTTTTTTTAAAATTAATAATGCAATTATGTGAAAGAGAGGATAAATAACGACACATAGAGTAGCTGCAGAAAAAGACGAAGAGCCCATCTGTGCAGCTTTGTGGCTAGTTTTCAGTAAAAGAACGACCCACCAAAGTTACAAAGCCGGTGGGTCACTCACGGCCGTCTGCCATCCGAAAAGAAGTAATGGACACAATGCATCAGCTGTGCCGCCAGCAACATTTTTCAAAGATTACCAGCAGACGGACTACGGAATTATTGTCACATGCCTAGGCTGCCGATAACGCCACAACACAAACGGCAGTATTTAGAGTGATGCCGTGACCTAGGAATAAGGACTGCTGAAGAACGGTGCTGCGTTGTGTTCAGCAATGAATCGTGGTTCTGCAGTACCCCAGATGGTCATCGTCGGCGAATATGTCGACGAGCTGGGGAGAGGCGCCATTCTTCCAGTGTTTTGGAGAGGCGTAGTGTGGGAATACAGAGCGTATCACACCAGATCACCGCTGGTGGTGATTGAGGGATCCCTGAAGGCACAACGATGCATCTATGACATCCTGCGACCTGATGTGTTGCGTTTCATGTGACAGTACCGAGGTGCGGTTTTCCAACAGGCCGGTGCTTGTCCACACATGGTACATGTCCCTATGAACTGTCTACACCGTGTGGATGTACTCCTGTGGTCAGCAGACCTCCAGATCTGCCCGCAGTGCAACACGTGTGGAACCAGCTCGGGCGTCAACTCCGCCTCAGTGCCAGTTCGAGGACCAGATACAACGGTTGTGGTTCAGCCTTCCTTAGGAGAGAATGTAACGGGCTTATGACACCCTTCCCAACCGGATCAGTGCATGCATACAGACCAACGTCATACAGATAAGTGAGCTCTTACTGGCAAGTTCTTCGTAAATTTGACTCGATTTTGTAACCACTAACATCGCATTCCCTTCACAACCCGTGATGTTTCATTTCCTTTCCTCCTCCCCTTCTGTACCTTTCATTTTTTTTAGTCAGTGATTGTAATTATAATCTGCTAGGAAGATTTTATTCCGTACGTTATTTGGTGAAGGAGGTTCCACAGTAGATGAATAACCCTGTCATTGAACAAGGGAACATCGTAATTGGACCATAGTAACATGGTGATTTGGCCTGTACGGCCAGGTGGAACGCGGTTTTACGAGGTACAATTATACGTATAGTTTCAATTATCATCTAGAAAAAATAAAGTTACCGTATTATTTTTTTGTTTGTTTACACGGTCATTTCTGCAGTTCTGGCGCACTTTGAAATCCCGCGCCACCGTACCGTAGCGCATCCCTACAGGAACCAAAACGAAATGGTGCAGCGCATTTATAAAGTGCAGTATCAGAATTAACAAAAATTTAAAAACAGAATCTGTGCAAATACTGAAAGGAGTCCGCCATGGCTGTATACTATCGTCATTACTGTTCAATTTGTATCTGGACAAGGTTTTTCGAACCAGTCAAGACTAAGAATTGTTTGGCATAAAAGTAGATGGAGTGAAGATCTGGAACTTACGGTATGCCGACGACACAGTTTTGTTTGCGCCATCCGTAGCCGAGCTACAGAATATACTTACAGAAATAGATGAAGCTGGTCAGCAATTTGGTGTTAGAATAGATACCAAGAAAACTAAATGGATATCAATTGAAAGAACCCCTGGTCAAAACGAGTCCCTAGTCATTAATGGTAGTGAAATCGAGAAAGTAACAAAATTTAAATATCTAGGATCTGTGATAAACCGAAACTTGACTGTGATGAGGAAATTAAGATTCGCTGTGGGATTCTCAAAGAAATGTTCCGAAAGCTACGAAATGTGCTGATATCCGCAGACATGCCGCTCCATCTGAGAATAAGGATGGTACAATGCTATGTTATCCCCGTCCTACTCTATGGAGTGAAAACTTGATCAATGAAAGCAGCTTCTGTAAAAAGGTTAGAAGCAACAGAAATGTGGTTCTTGCGCCGATTACTAAAAATACCATGGACTGAGAAAGTGAGCAATGCTGAAGTGCTGCGTAGAGCCGGGGTGGATAGAGAACTAATGGGGACAATTAAAAGAAGAAAGACATCGTACCTGGGGCACATTATGAGAGGAAATAAATACGAACTTCTGCAATTAATTGCCGGCCGGAGTGGCTGAGCGGTTCTAGGCGCTACAGTCAGGAACCGCGGGACCGCTGCGGTCGCAGGTTCAAATCCTGCCTCGGGCATGGATGTGTGTGATGTCCTTAGGTTAGTTAGGTTTAAGTAGTTCTAAGTTCTAGAGGACTGATGACCACAGAAGTTAAGTCCCATAGTGCTCGGAGCCATTTGAAGCATTTTTTGCAATTAACTCTAGAAGGCAGAATAGAAGGAAAGCGTCCACCAGGTAAAAGGGAGCACTCATGGTCACAGAATACCAAGACATGCACTGGCATCAACAAGTTTGAAGAGCTGGTTCAAGAAACAAGGGAACGCCGCCTGTCAGTAGCTGACGCACTACAAGTATATGGCACCAAGATGAAGAAGAGAAGAAGTATCCTGCACTAATCCGTTTTTAGCAACAGCTGAAATGTTGCACATGTGTCAAGCCTATCCGGATAGCTTCTTTGGGCGTCTGGATTGGCCTAACACAGCGGTAAAATTTCTGCTGCTGATGAAAACGAATTACCGCACTATACTCCGCTCTATGAATGAGTTGCGCCATTTTGCTTTGGATGCTCTTGAGGTGTGTTACGGTACTGTGAAGCTGCGGTTTCAGTGTGTACCAGGAGTGCATACGTGTAGGTGCAAAGAAACAAAATTTAAATTACGTAACTTTATATTTTTTCGCCATCGTAAAGAAAACTTTATGATTACTCCTCGTGCTACGGACATAGGCATCTTCTCCCACGACGAGAGAACTCGACATACGTACAGGGCGATAAGAGGATGGGGGAGCATTTTGTAGTATAAACTGAATTATATGCTTTATCAGAATGGGAGCAGAACATACGTTTGAACCTTAACACATCTGAAACGCTAGTAACCTTAGTCGCTCACAAGAAACTTACTACTCCTCAGTTCAGAGAATCTTTTCAATCCTTAATCCTAAACAGCACGAACATCGCCTTTCCTTTTTCTACAAGGAATTTGGGGATGATTATGGACTATCACCTTGAACTGAACACACAACTGCAGTCTGTAAGAAGGTGTCACCATCAGTTCATTCACTACAGAAATGTAGAAAAGTGTGTCCTCTCGAGTTCTCTAAATCATTTTCCGTATCAAGAACCTGACTCAGTCTTCCTCAAAACATCAGAGAAATCAAAATCATTTCAAACTTCAAAAGACAGTCAATGGCTCACCTTCTATCGCAATAGCTTTCTCTTCTTGCAGCTTACTCTCATTAACCCTCCCTCCTCCACGACTGTTCTATCCTCTAGTATACAAAGTTCTCCATCGAAATTCTCTTCTTTTCTAGCAACCACTTTCACTTTAATTTCAATCATCGGCTCTTCATTTTATTCCTTCCACTTCTTCTAATACCAAACAAGGCTTGAAAAGTGTTAAACTAATCGATATCATTCCCAATGCTTCCATTATTTTGGTATTATTATTAGTTTTACTATTATTATTCCAAAATATTTCTTTTATTAATAACGCAGTTTATTATTATTGAGTTTGTTCTGTAATAACTAATTAATGTAATTCTTAATACTCTCATTATTTTACCATCATTATTAATGTTACTGTTATTACTATGGCAATTATTATTTTTATGAATAATGCAAATTATTATTATTGCGATTGTTATGTAATTTATTTGTATGCGTTGTTGTGTAAGAGAGGGCCTTAAAGTCCTAATATTGTCAGGCTAAATAACCAATAAATACATAAATAAAAATAAATATACTGCGAAGCTGTGATTTAGCCAGATCCTTAGGATTGTTCAGAGAAAGAATCTTTGCTTGCACTCTTTTGAAACTAGCTGAAAGATTAAAACTTTGGTGAGTAATGCTCTGTCCCTAGAGACCTGGGGGTTAAACTGAAATCTGTCCGTCTTTCTTCAAATAACAAATTGAGGACACTGTTAATCAGTTTTACGTTAACTTCTGAAACGAGTTCAAAGCCGATATTTGTGTAGAATGCACTATCTAGAGAGGACTCCAAAGCCCCTGTGATGTGGATTACACCGGTGTTAGGCTAGAAGGTTTCAAATATATCGATACGGTGGAAAGGTTACTTCTATGAAGTTCCGCCCGTCAGCGAAGTAATTGTACTGACGTCGGAGCGACACTTTTGAAAAACGAATCGAGCTCGTAAATTATGCGTTAAAAAGGAGCTCGCATTCTGTGCGGTGTCGTCTTTTCCACAAATCCTCGAAGAAAACACGCAGCTGCGAGTCCTCGAATATATCAGACGGCCACGCTCCTTTTCTTCCGCTCGGCGTGTTATAGAGGAATCGGTTGTCGAATCTGTTGGCGGTGGAGGGTGTGTGCGCCGTTACGGTGTCGCAGAAAGAGGGCTGGATGGGTGCTTAATTAGGCCCCCACAATGGCGGCGCCCCACTGACGGCCTGATTGACGCACAAAGAGATTGTCGCGCTCGGCCGCAGTGTCGCGTTGCCTCCAGAGTATACGCGCTGCGCCTCACAACGCGACCCGCTGGCGTGCCGAGCTGCTCGTAGGAATGCCTGCTGTGCTCACCACATCAATTACGGCACAATGGCGGAGCATTCAAATGCACATGAAGCAATTATCAACTAGGTTCGTCATGTTTTGCTGTTAATATGCCATCTTCAGTCACCGTATTATATTTTACTCATTTTAAATGAACGACACAGCTGATAGTTCTACAAGAAAAGTGATTCGAACGAGATTAACGAACAGGGTTTGGCCAACAAATGCTTTTTAATCGATGAAAAACTTCTACACTTCCAGTTAATTGTACTACATTATTAAAATTACACACTTTAATTTGTGATTCGTGAGTGTATTAATTTCAGGTATCTCGGTGAAGTCATCCAGGAGAATGGATTAGAAGAAGAAGCAATTAATGTCAGGATGAGGAAGTTAGACCGGGCATACCAACTGACAGAGAATACCTATAACAAAAAGTCTATGAGTATAGGGGACAAGTTCCGACATTATAAAACAGTTCTAAGACCTGAGGCCTTATATGCGTCCTAAACTTTGACCGTGAATAGATAAGGTCAAGCTGAGCGGCTGGAAAAGCGAGAGCGTAGGATATTAAGGAAAATCCTAGGTAATAGATGGGTTGATGGAGAATGGCGAATGATAGCAAATAAGGACATGTACAGAAAGACAGAACCTATCACAGCATCCATTTAGAAGAGACTATTGTTATTTTAGGGCCAGCCCGTGAGGCTGGACGGCGACCGACTAAGAAAAAGAATATGAAGTTTCATTCAATCTAAGAAAACAAGGCCGAGATGGTTCGAAGAATGTGAAAAAGATCTTAGGCAGATTGGTATCTCAGAGAGAGAAATTCCTGACAGAAACAAATTTAGAAGATTGGTGAACAACTACCAAGGTTTTAAAATGGTATCTACGTCCAAAAGACGGAGAGGACCTTTGTCCGAAGAGCATAAACAGGCACTTCTTGGTGAGCTCAGAAGATACTGGCAGGAAGTCAAAGCTGGAACAAGAACAAGACCTAGACACTAAAATGAATTTGGTTGTTACCAGGCAATCCATAGAGGCTCAACGCGAAATTAAAAAAAAATGTCAAAAATGTCGTTTTATTTTCGATTATACAAACAGGTGGAATCAAATTACATAGACAAGTGTCTGTTAATGTTTTTTACATTATTGCAACCATTTTGCGAAATTTGGAATGTTTATTAGCATAATTTTTCACTCATATTACTGGTCACAATTTTCTACTTTCATTGATATGTGTGGAATTTATAAATTTGAGTATGTGGTCAAGCAATTTTATCATCCTACTTTTATTAATGTAAATAAATGAGGTTAAATTAAAAAGCCTACTGTGGACAAGGGACTATGTATATGATACGAGTGTGAGAGGAAGAGGACATTTATGGGGTAGGGCGGGGTGTGATACGGTGAAAGAGTGAGTGAGAGATAGATAGAGAGAGAGAGAGGGGGGAGGGGGAGAGAGGGTGAGTGGGGGAGAGAGAGGGGGGAAGGGGGAGAGGGGGTGGCTGGGAGAGAGAGAGAGTTCCAGAGCAGTTAGACGACGTGGAAGCAATGGATAGGATAGGCTGTATTTACTTTACAGTAAAGGAGAAGGGAATTCGTGCTTACAGTAACAGCAGAAGCTCTTGTACGTAAAGACTTACGAACATCACAAAACTTCCAATAGTTGTCAACCTACCTCATTCTCTATACTCAATACACTATTTCATATTTGGCTGCTGTGTTAATGAATTGCTGAAGACTTTTCTGAGCCAGGGTAAAATTGTTTTCATTATATGTTATAAGATTTATGGTATAAAGAACTTGCACAGTTTACGTAGCTGTTAATAAAGCATTCCCCAAAAGTCGTTGTAGAAACCAGCTGGTGTGATATACCACATGTTTCTCTAACAAGGGTGAGCACACGTCTACTGAAATATTGATTTTTTTTGGTGATAACTGAACACAGAAGCTTTCGTAATGCGAGCTGAGTTACTGAGTTTATGTCCACGATATCTGTTTACTTAAATCGGTAATTAATTTATTTCAAGTGACGGAGTGACTTTTTCCCCAGTTAGATTAGGGGAGACAGCTGCATGGTGACAAATTCGTATTCCAGGACAACTAAGAACAAAGTTCTGTCTTACCCCCAGCAGTTGAGGATAATGTCCTTTCCAACAAAGATATAGGAGATAACTTCTAATAATCTCGCTGTAATTAGAGTCCAAAAACTTTAATAAAGGAAAAGGAGTAAAATGATGTGAGACGCAAAACAAACGTATAAGTGTATATAACTGCTAAATAACATAAAATCACTTTTAATTTAATTATACAACATACTACTGTCTTACCTTGGTTTAGTTACTATCCTCTGAACTTGCCATGTACCGGAGAAAAAGGAGTCACGTAATTATAGTCTTGTCCTCAAGTAGCCGGCCGTTGTGGTCGAGCAGTTCTAGGCGCTTCAGTCCGGAACCGCGTTGCTGCTACGGGTGCAAGGTCGAATCCTGCTTCGGGCATGGATGTGTGTGATGTCAAAAATGGTTCAAATGGCTCTGAGCACTATGCGACTTAACTTCAGAGGTCATCAGTCGCCTAGAACTTAGAACTAATTAAACCTAACTAACCTAAGGACATCACACACATCCATGCTCGAGGCATGAGTCGAACCTGCGACCGTAGCGGTCTCTCGGCTCCAGACAGTAGCGCCTAGAACCGCACGGCCACTCCGGCCGGCTGTGTGATGTCCTTAGGTCAGTTAGGTTTAAGTAGTTCTAAATCTAGGGGACTGATGACCTCAGATGTTAAGCCCCATAGTGCTCAGAGCTATTTGAACCATTTGTCCTTCGGTCCGTGGATAGGTCTGATGCAACTCTCCACGATTTTGTAACGTTTCAAAGTCTCTTCATCTCCCCATAATTACTGTTAACTACATCTGCTTGAACCTGCTTACTGTGGTCAAGCCTTGGACCCATTCTATAGCTTTTACTCCTCACAATTCCGTTCATTACCACGTTAACTAACCGCAGGATGTTTCCTAGCAATCTATCCATTCTTTTACGCAAATTGAGTCCTAGATTTCTTTTCTCCCCGTTTCGATTCAGTACCTCTTTACCAGTTTTCCAATGACCCCATCTAGTCTTTAGCTTTCTTTTATAGAACCACATTTCAGTCTTTTATAGAACCACATTTCAAACGTTTTTTTTTCTTTTTTTGCCTATACTGATTGTCATCCATTTTTCAATACCATATACGAGTAATGTTACACTCCAGGCAAATACTTCCATAACGGACTTCCTAGAACTTAAATTTATATTAGATATCAAGAAATTTATATTTTTGTGGAAAGATATTTTTGCTGTTGCCAGTCTGCATCTTATGTGCTCTTTACTTCTACCGTCGTCATGATGTATTTTTTTTTTCTTAGGCAAATAGAAAAACTCGTCTACTACTTTCAAGACATTGCCCGTCCTGTTCAGCTGTGCCTGAAAGTTCTTCCGTCATTTCTGCAATCGAAATACTTTTTCTAGAGTTCGTTTTCAACTCAGTGTATGCCTCTACCACGTCTGCAACATCGATATTTGGCTAAGCCCTCTTCCGTGAACCACGTTTGTACTCCTTCGGCCAGCCAGAGCCAGTGACGTCACAGCGGAGGATCCGGAGGCCCAGTTTTGGCGGCGCGGAGCGTACCGGCCCTGGTGTAACTGGAGTCCGGCGGACGTGTGAAATGCTATTATAGCTGACCGCGAACCGCCACCGCCGCTGCCACCTCCGTTTATACAATTCGCGGCGAGAGAATAAGGCGGCAGTCTGCGGCTGCAGCCCGCGCCCGCCTGCCTCAGAAGGTACGCTGCGCTCGCTCGCTTCTCCTTTCTGGCCTAACTCCAGAATGTCGATAGCAATCCGATTTCAGCCTTATGCCGATTCGTATTAGTGTCAAGTTCCCAGCTTTTAAACTTGAGTGTCGGTATGAGATAGCGTCTTTTCTTTCTAGGACGAATTCGTTTGTCAACACGTATAATGTTTCTTAAGGATCCACTAATGCAAAATCTAGGGGTAGTCACTTTTAGCAGATATTCTCTCAAAATCTCGTGCCTATTAGTAAGTCGGTAAGCCTCTTGCTCTGATTTTCTCGGCGTGGTCACTTCACGAGACAGTTGTGGGAAGAAAGAAACAAGGGAAAGAAGATTGTGGTTTAACGTCCGTTCGACGACAGGGTCATTAGCGACGGAGGAAATACTCTGGTTACTTAAGGATGGGGAAGTTGATCACCCGTGCCATTTCAAAGGAATCACCCTCCCATTAACCTTAAGTTGCTTTTGGAGAACACAGATAAGCTAAATCTGAGTAACTGGAGGAGTGTATGAACCGCCATCCTCCACTGTCTTATTTGCTGCCCCATCTCACTCAGTAGATGTATGTGGGCGCAAATTGAACGTTGCCCGACTCTTCATGGAACGTACACTCTCGGTAGTTTAGTGTTAAACCTGTTCGTGATGCACAAATCCTCTTTTGTAACGTCCGTCACTGGAGTTTGTTGAACATCTCCGTTAATCTCTCGCTTTCACCAAACGAACCCCTGACGAAATACTCGATTTTCGAAGCACCTTCGCTGTTTCTTCGGTTAATCCTCCTTGGCAAGGATCCCACGCTGACGAGCAATACTCGAAGATTGACATAACGAGTTGTTTGTAAGTCAGTTCTTTCATGGATAAGTTGTACTTTCTTGGGATTCATCGAATTCCTCGGGATCTGACATCTTTTTATGCGATTAATACACTTTAGATCGCTCCGGACGATTATTCCTAGGAATTTTACGATTGTTATTGAATCTTGTGTTTTATCGTCAACAGTGTAAGCGGACAATAATGGATCTTTCCACTTATTTGTGGTCAGTGAGCTATATTTACTTACATGGAGAAATAACTTCCATTTTCTATTTCGAGCAACGATTCTCTGCAGTACGCCCTTCATTTCGTTACAGTTTTCGGTCGTTCCCACTTTCCTATATATACCAGCACCATTTACGAACAGCTTTACAGAAAAAAAAACTTGAAATGTGTGTAAATGCCTAAGGGATCAAACTGCTTAGGTCATCGGTCCCTAGCCTTACACACTACTTACACTAACTTGAACTAACTTACGCTAAGGACAACACACACACCCATGCCCGAGGCAGAACTCAAACCTCCGGCGGGAGGGACAGCTTTACGGAGCTTGCTACGTTGTCCTCCAGGTCATTGGTATATATTGTAAAGAGTAACGGCCCTGTATCATTTCCTTGGCGTGTTCCAGAATTTACCTTTACGTTTGCCTATTTCGTCCCGTTAAGAATGACGCTTTAATTCCTATTTACTGGGAAGACCACAGTCCATTTGCTCCGAGCAAACGACAGATCGTTTCACGATTTCACAGGTTTGTGTTGTTGGACCTAAAACCTAACAAAGTCTGAGAAATGCACTCCGTTATGCTCCTACGTTCTCTCTGCCAGTGTATGCACATTTTGTGAATAGTCTACCTACTACTTTTAGTGGCAACACAAAAAAGTGGATATTTAATCTGAGACGCCGTGCACCGTCCCTCCTCCGACAGGAGAGAACTAGGAAGAAGGAAACTAGGTAGCTCTCAGAGCATCTTCCAATACATTGTGGAACAGTTTGTTTGGAGTCTTACTATTTCATCAGTATATTGTTATTGACATCATTAGATTTTCCAGTGGGAGCTATAACATTTAAGTCGACATTACTTCACTGACTTGTGCTTCATAACCACGACTTCCTTATTCGAGTTGCTTTTTAGCTGACAGTACATTTCAGAGTCAAAATCATTTTAAAATTTTCCCCCTTTTGAGAATCCTTTTACAAGTCCAATGCGGAATTTGTTAAATGTTGCATTGCACTTGTCTTAAAAGTTATATAGATCGCTTCTGCAGGTCCGAAAGCTTTTCTTCATTCTATATGACGTCGTGCCTCTCTCTCCCGCACACGTGCGCGCGCGCGCTCACACACACACACACAAGTAAGTATTAGCTTAACCCATGCATGTCTAGAAAAACTACTCTAAATGTGAACCTAGAACGAATAAGTTCATGGAAGGTAAGCTACTCATGTTCACGGTCAGTAGATATGCTTAACATCACTTATGTATAGCTTGGTTCAACCCACTCGAAGCTCCTACTTAGTTGTAGAAAATTTCACTTTTTGTCACCTTCACTATTAGTAAAATAATTGACGTAACTGTATAATATTGTTTACCACGTACCCACAGCGAAAACAACAGAAAATATCAGATAATGACTAAATGTGAATGTTTGTCCATATTATAGTTTGAATCGAAAAAGTTCTGTAAGTAATTAACGAAATGAAAATTCATTATTATGAAAGTTTTACTTTATCTTAGGAAGATAGTTCAGGCTTATTACCGGCGTTATGTGTGACGTTCACGAGATAAATAGGGCAGAGGGCGGACCAAAGCTAAATATGAGAGTGATGCAGTCCTAAGCCACCCAATCCAGTGCCCTGCAGAAGCTCCCCAAAAATGGTTCAAAAGGCTCTGAGCACTATGGGACTCAACTGCTGTGGTCATCAGTCCCCTAGAACTTAGAACTACTTAAACCTAACTAACCTAAGGACAGCACACAACACCCAGCCATCACGAGGCAGAGAAAATCCCTGACCCCGCCGGGAATCGAACCCGGGAACCCGGGCGTGGGAAGCGAGAACGCTACCGCACGACCACGAGATGCGGGCAGAAGCTCTGCAATTTACAGTAACTGATGTCGTTCCTACTCCCACACCAAGATTCGGGCATTTATTCTAGTTTCTTGGATCAGCAAGTCTATGTTGATTAGCTGAAAAAGCCTGTCCTCGCTGCATATTATCAACGAAATTGGTTCAAATGGCTCTGAGCACTATGGGACTTAACATCTGAGGTCATCAGTTCCCTAGAACTTAGAACTACTTAAACCTAACTAACCTGAGGACATCACACACATCCATGGCCGAGGCAGGATTCGAACCTGCGACCGTAGCGGTCGCGCGGTTCCGGACTGAAGCGCCTAGAACCGCTTGTCCACCGCGGCCGGCTATCAACAAAATTTCTTGACCTCGTATGGAACGATAAAAAATTAGCAAATAGTTACAGAATTCAAATGCGTGCCTCCCCTGTATGTAATGCTATCTAAGGCGGCGGAAGGTACCACTGTGATTCGATAACAGTGTTCTACAGCTTTACTGCTTTGTTACAATTTATTTCGTCATCCAGTGATGTAAAGACTGGGATTACTTTGCTTACTTTCACCTGTCGTATATGCTACCAGACCGCTGTTTTACTGACCTAATAAATGATGTGTGTCCAGATTTTATAACGGCATCCCAGATATATCTTCCATGTGAACCAGCCACTTTTTCGCAATAAGCCAATCCACAAATAAAAGAAAGAATTTATGATGTGTTACTGTATGTACTAAATTTTTCATTCCCTAGATAATTACAAACATTTCAAACATCAATATTGAAGACATTTACGTTCTTGATGTCACATTTGCTCGTAGTCACAGGTTCATGTCTTGACTGTGTAGCGAGGATTTTTATTTCGTGAGGTGTTAATGTTTTTAGCACGTGCTGCTTCTACTTTATCAAAACACATTTCATCTCGGATAGTTTAATTTACTATCGTCAGTCCAAAAAATTCTTCATCTTTTAAGTGTCTTTTATACTGAAGCAATACTTCCAGTATTAAAGCAATTTTTTCCACACGTCATAAAGCTGGACACACTCAAATGTGAAGTGGCAGATCTAGCTGGAAGACGTATCCCGTCTTGTAGCCAACGGAACCTCGTATGGCAGTAATGTAAGCTAATCTCGTAGGTAACTGTAAGATGGTCACGAAATAGATCCCCTGATCTAATTATCAATCGCAGCACATGATAAATTTATTAGGAAATGATGTTGATTTCTGTCAACAAGTAAATGCTTGCTGATATTTCGTAAGGTCGCCTACGAAAGCTTGAGATGTTGTTGATGCCGCCAGCAATTTAAGGGGTTTAAAACACAACGTTAATGCAATTAATCGATTCTTAGCACTTACCTGCCGAAAAATTTCTAGTGTGCAACTGTCTATCCTTTCTGATTTGCACAATCTACCCCATCACGAGGGCCACAACCAAAAATGGATCCTAGTTTTATTGATTTATATTTACAGTTTTTTGTTACTCTTACAAAACTGCCTGCACAATCGCCTCCTCAAATATTTATTTCCCATACTGGAAGAAAGTACGTATCTTTATTTATTAAACTACGTCTAGGATTATAATAGTGTCAAGGAGCAGAATACTCCGACGTTGAGCTCACTAAATCAAATGGCCCTACCAGAGTGATGATGTGAATTATGATAGTGTTATTATCATTATTATTTCTTCGTCTCGGCCCACTAGGGACGACGTCAATTCAAATGACTCTTTTTCTGAGCTCCAGTGACCGCATTCGTTTCCGGAGTTGGTCTTTCTTGGGTCCACGCCTTCCCTGTATCCAGCTTCGTAGTTTTTCCTTAAGTGGATCACGCTACTGGATGTATGTTGGAGCAATTTCCAACTCTCGTAGAAGTTTCTCAAATACTTTCAATCGTGGCACTTTAGTTCTCATATCTGGAAATCAGGCTAATATCCTTTTAGATATTCTTCCTGGTGTCATTCGTGCCACATGGCTTAAAAGGCAATCCTTGTGCCCCATATCATGTCACTAATCTTTTTCACTTGCTTGCATAGCTCGTCCAATGTACTTCCTTTTTTCTTTGATGGCACCCAGGATACCAGGATATTTTCAAAGTATTTCTTTCTTTGACCTGCTGTTTCTCCATAAGACCTTTTTAGTTCAATGAAAGAGTCTCTGTCGCATATAGAGTCCCGCTAGAATAATAGAGCAGTAGTGTCTAATTTTGACGTTTAATGATATCGATCTCCTATCGTAGATGCCGTTAGTTTGTTATCAGGACACTTACGTTTTCTTTATGTGTGATACGAAGGCTTCTTCCTCTGACATGTTAGGCTCTATTCCTTCACCTTAGTATTTAAATTTTTCCGCCTGCTCAATTTTTCGTAGTCCGATCTCCAGTTTTCTACGTGCTGATTTCATGTTTGTCATAAAAGTGCTTCTTCTTAAAGGATATTTTAAGTCTAGCCTTCACTGTCTCTGTTTTTAGATGGTTAAGTAGTTTTGTTGAGTCTGGAAAGATCTCTCGATCATCTGGATAGGCTAAATAGTCGACTGTAAGATTTATAGACAAGCAGCCTACCACTCAATTATTGCCGGCCACGGTGGTCTAGCGGTTCTAGGCGCGCAGTCCGGAACCGCGCGACTGCTACGGTCGCAGGTTCGAATCCTGCCTCGGGCATGGATGTGTGTGATGTCCTTAGGTTAGTTCGGTTTAAGTAGTTCTAAGTTCTGGGGGACTAATGACCACAGTAGTTAAGTCCCATAATGCTCAGAGCCATTTGAACCACTCAATTATTCATTTCTTCTCGCCGTTCTCGAATGACCTAATCTAAAACACGACTGAAATGTTGACTCATTCCTGTTCTGATTTCAAAGACATCAGGCATTTTTAGAGTGAACTTTACTTTGGAGATGGTGTTGGGCAGTGCTTGCTGGATAATCGATTATGTCTTGTTATCTAAACCGAACCGTTTACGGATTTGAGATAGGGTGGCTCGATCAATTGAGTCGTACTCCTTCCTGAAATCTGAGTGGAGGATATGCTTGTTATTATTATTATCGTAGAAAATACTAGTATTAGTGCAAAAAGTGAAAAAATTCTCCCATCTATGGAGTAAAATTTCACAGCACGGCCGAAACATTAAAGGTATCAATAGTAGATTTGCACAGGCGAAAAATACGTTGTTCACTATATGAACTCTGTTGATATGGAACTGGAGGAGAACTTCCTGTAATTGTTGATCTACAGATGATCATTGTATGGCAATGAAACGTCGACCATTGGAAACCAGGAGAAGAAGGTATTGGAAACGTAAATATGGTGCCATCGAGAAGTCTTAAAAAGTAAGTGGGCAGATAAAGTGCTACATGAAGAGGTATTAAAGAGAATAGGTGAAGCTGAAAGTCTATGGAGACACATACCCGAAGAACCGACAGGCTAGTGAGACATCTGCTAGGGTATTCGGGAAAAGTTAAACTGGCTCTGTAAGAAATTCTAGAGAGGAAATATCATCTACAACATCTGATTCCTTGTACAAATCATAAACTTCATCATAACATAAATGTCTCTAACCTTTATTGTTGCTGTCTCTAAGGGGTCCAAATATTTTCCTAAAGATAATATTTTCAAATATCCCGAATACGTTTTCTTTTTCTATTACTTTTTCTTTTAAAGTCCAGTTGTAAGATTCGTAGATCAAATCTGGAACAGTTAATGATTGATATACAAGATATTTAAGTAAAGTGTCACGTGTTCCTACGGGAAGCAGTATCGGTCAAAAATAAAAGAAAATCTCCGATAATTATGTGTTCGGAAACCAATACCTATTGAGATGGGTCAATCTGTCCTCTCACTCCCATGTGACTGTTACACTAAAACCAGTGTCCACATGGTTTCCACGCATCCTGACACATACTTCGGCCCTGCTTCGCAGTGAGTCGCACACTCTTTCAAATACAGTTGTCTCTATTCTCCATTCGGATCGCGTCGCGTCCATTGGTTCCGTAACGTCTGCACATTGTCGATGGGTCGGGGGTACACTAATGCCTTTAAATGTTCCCATATCCAGAAATCCAAATGGTTCAGGTCCGTTGAAGACGTCCCCAACCACTCCGTCTCCCACGAAACGTTGCGAAAGACTCCGTCCCACAGTCCGTAGAAAATGGGATGGTGTCCGTCGTTCAAAAACCACATTCGTGTTTCTGCAAGGAAAACGTTCTTCATTGGTGCTGGAAATTTATCAGACAGTGGAGACTGCAACAGTAAGAGGTCCTGCACCAGAAGATA
This sequence comes from Schistocerca americana, assembly GCF_021461395.2. NCBI lineage: Eukaryota > Metazoa > Arthropoda > Insecta > Orthoptera > Acrididae > Schistocerca > Schistocerca americana. Next base: position 997,955,044 of record NC_060130.1, read on the forward strand.
GAGCCTGCTCCACGTCACTAGTCACAAGGAAAACGGCGCATGTCTCAACAGGTATAGGAACTTTTCTTCTATTTTTGACCACTACTAACTTTTGTATAAATGTGAGACCCTTTTTTTAAACACCTGTACATGCAATTTAGATTTTCTGGAGAGTACATTGCTTTTAAAAACTACCATAAGGCCTGAGTAGCATCTCTTAGAATTTTGAACTCATGGTTCTGTTTCGGCTTTTATGTAGTTGCAGGGGTTAGTAATATGCCAAACTAATAAAAATCCGCAGTGTTTACAAAAGTTGTGTTATTAATCAACAAAGCATTACTATTGGCTGGACTGCCAGTTAAGATAAAGTACACTCTTAATCCGTATCTTCTGAAAATTCTTGCCTTTTCGTAAAATTTGTGGACTGTGTTGTAGCAGTTTCTAATTCATTTTATTTGTCAGTTAACAGAGTAATGTCGTCAGCATAAGACATTAATCCTGCCCCTTTGTTTTCAGGTTGTAATAATTTTTGGTTTCAATTATTTTATTGACAATAATGTTAAATAAAATTGGAGGTAATGAAGTCCCTTAAATAACACACGTTTTGACCTCTTAATCTTCCGAGATTTTGCATAAATCATTCATTTTATAATTGGATTTTGAAGTTCAGAATGTTATTAAATTTATCAATGTGTTAGGGATACCTCATTGCCTCACGGATATCCATAAATATTCCCTATTAATATCGTCAAAAACTTTTTTTAAATCTCGTTGTGGTGTATGTAATTAACGTATTAACAAGTAACGATATGTAAACAACACAATGATTCACTGCTAAAATATATGTCAATCACTACACTCTGCGTATGTTATTTCCATCTCCAGCTTATTGTCGAATTAATATAACGCCGTCAGTTGTGGGAGGGGGCGGGGGGTTGGAGGCGGGGGGCGGGGGGCGGGGGCGGAGGCAAGACACACGCAAAGACTGCAGTCTAACATATTTCTGTGATGAAACCCAAACGCTCAATAGCTTGAGTTCCACCTTACAGGAAAAAAATGATTTTTCTACAAAATTATCGTAGGTTTGTTAGTGTGTTACGGTGCAGACTGCTTCAAAGTTGGGCTAACAAATGCAGGTTGCCCTCATGAGGTGGTGCTGCATGTAAATAATGTAAAACACATAACGATACGTAGGCAACTGAATGCTCCATTCCTTAAAAAAAATCTAGAATTAATGGATTTTGCGTACGTTATTCCCATCCCAACTTATTCTCGAAGTACTATTACGTCGTCAGTGGAGGCCAAGACGCACGCAAATAGTGGAGGGTAAAATTTTTTGCTTAATAACGGCCAGCTTGCACGTCGCGTTGAAATGTTCTGACGAAGAAGAGCGCAACTTTTAAAATATTTGCCGGGTGCCGGCGGTGGCGGCGGTGTGCGCGCAGCGGCAGTTTGAAAGTATAATGGGCGCGGCGCAGTCGAGGGGTGTGGTCACTGCGCTTGATTGAAGGAAGCGACCAATCGCAGCGGCCGACATTAGCATCACAATGCGAGGAAATGGCCCGCGCGCTGCCACTGGCTCTCATTTCCCCTGCCCCGCTTCGCCTACAATCAAACAACAATTGCATCTGCGCGCATTAAAACCCGGCGGCTGCTAGTATCGTGGCCCAAAATAAAAGCGCACACGTGCCCGCCTCGCGGCCAACTTCCGCCGCCTCAGACACCTATGCTTTACGCGGACGTTTCATAAAGTGGAGAGATTACCTCGATTTCCGAGCAAAAAGCCATACGTAACAGCTCGTAATGGCGACTGCTCGAGAAGCATTTGTCTGAGAGGCCGAGGAAATCCCTAACGCTGTTCGCGGCTGATGCTGTTGTACATATTGAAGTCACAGCGGTAGAAAATGCAGGAAGACCTCCAGAGATCAGATTCGAGGATCGACAGTTGACTATCAGTATATTACCACACATAAATACTCGGTAATGACTGATTACACGATCTCCAGACCATCACTGGTTACAGTCACATCCAATAAAATGTATCTGGGAATATGCTTGCGGAGCGATTTAAAGTAGAACGACAACATAAAACTAATAGCAGATGCCACACAGTGACAGTCATTGAAGGATCATTATGAAGTGTAGTCTACCTGCGAAGGAAGTACGTTACATAACACACTATTGAAAGCTATTCGAGTATAGCTTCTTGGTATGGATCCCTCGATTGGTAGAAGTGAAAAGGGAAAGTCGCCACAGAGGTTCTCGTCCGATTCCAGTGGAAGCTGCTACAAAAACTGGCGTTGTGCATCATATTGTGGTTCACTGCTAAATTACTGAGAGCGTGCGTTCCTAAATCAGTGAACCAACGTAATGATTTAGATGAAACCCAGATTAAATGTAAATGAAAACTCTGAAATATTATTTCCTAATCTATTCGGCTAGCAAGTATTGGAATCCCACGCAGAATATAATTTCAATTACAGCTCAGCTGAAGCCATCGCAAATTTTCTTCCCGTTTATTCTTATTTCGTACGGACCAACTAAGGACCACGACATTCGGTTACTGTGTATGCAGCAGATTACGATGTTCGTCCAGTAATTGCGCAGCCTCTGTCCACAGAGCACCCATCTTCTTTCTTGATCGTTTGTCCTGTAACCTTATTTGCTTAAGTATTCTTCGGAGAGATGCCCTGTCTTTTAAGTCTATCCCAGTAGCTTCCATGTCCTGTAGTACATCTTCCGTCACTTGATCCGTGTCTTGATCTTCCTCTTTTGCCAGTATGCAAGAAGCTGACTCGGTAATTTGCTGGGACGCATCCTGTAGATAAGTTCATAAGAGCCTAGATGTCACTTCCTAGCTAGTTCACACACTTGATATATCGGCCTCAGCAATCGACTCCGCACGAAAATTTGGGCGATAATTCTGATAGTACGGAATTATGATCTTCCTAATGCACAGCTTTTAAATTTTCGTGCGCACCGGGTGTTTGCCACCTGTTCACCCAAACGCAGCCGCCTAATGCCCGAGCGTGAAGTATTATACGCTGTAGTGAAGGAGAGGGCTGGGAATTACTTTTACGTCCGCCTAGTTAGCTATACCGTCAGCGTGGCGGGTGGGCAAGTGAAGAGACCGATTCCCGGCCAGGTCGCACTTTTCTCTGCTCAGTGACTCGATGTTGCGGTGTCCTTACGTTCGTATCGTCATAATCGACATTCCGCTGTTGAGCTGAGTGAATGGGCTCCTCCCAAAAGCCAACAAATTAAAAAAATTGCTGTTACGACGTTGGTAACATGCTTTGTTCACTGTGTGAAAGTGCACTTTTTCTAACATGTAGCTAATACCACAGATCTATTTGTTTTGAACATTTTGATGCAACGATCCAAAAATGCAGTGTAAAAGAATGAAACAAATCAGTGTGTCATTAAAGTAGCGCAGCACTATTTAACAATAAATATTGTTGTTGTGCGTTATTTTCATTAGATATCAAAGATGGTACTTTTAAAGTGAAGTATGTTTACAGGAGATGCGCTATTCTTCAACATGACTGGCACGATGAAATTGTAAATAGACAGTCATTAACTTCTCATAATAATTCTTTAGTCACTTAGATTTATTCGTTTTGATGTGTATATTCAGCAGCTAAATATCAATACGAAAATAGTGTTAAAATAATATTGAACGTGTATCTGCGTAAGGTTGACATATTACGTTCTTATATTACATACCTCTTTTTCGAGTAAGATAACATGTGTTCTCGAAAGAAACTTGAAAACACGTTGGGCAGATGTGACCCCTCCCTCTTCTCCCAGAATAGGAGGCTCCGCTGTACATTACTGGCGGCTGCAGTGGAGCGGTGCCAGTGACAGCTGTAAGCTGTACTTTCAGCTGCTCACAACTCCGTACTATCAGAAATATGTCCCAGATCGAGTGCTCGGGCTGATATCTTGCAACTGTGTTTTTTTTTCTTTCTGCAGTATGAGGTCAGGTTGGTGATGTTTCCTTGTTAGAGCACGGGTGGGCAACATGCTGCCCGAGGACCCGAGCCGGCCCGCGCTTGGTTTCAATGAGGCCCCGGAAGAAATTCGTGGGAGAAAGAACAAGGTGCTGCACAATTATGCAACGGAAGTTTTTAAGACAGCTGAAAACTTTGTAAATGAAGGAACGATGGTCACGACGAGTAAGTAAATTTGATCAGCTGAAGATGGAGTGAACATATAATGAATTTGCTATCAAAAAACGCGTGTTTTGAGGCATATTTTGCTGACGTGGCTTGTCTGGAAAGGACTGTCATTCGTATCGGTGCTTTACCCCATAAACATTAAATTCTCAGACGATATAGTTTTGATTTCATGGGCCAGTGGTTCCGCTGTTTCGTCACGTGACAAGGCTGCCCGAGAGCTTAAGTAAGCATTTGAATCAGGCCCAAGGTCCACCAAAGGTTGCCCGTGGCTGACCTAGAGAGTAAGAAATGCTTTCTATAGTGTATTTCTCAAGAAACGTGTGTCACACCGGTTTTTTGAGGAAATACGTGGGGATCTCAGTGTCTTTCCGCCTTTATAATTTTACCTCTACAGCTATGACATTCAATTGAGTTCTAAGAAATTAATTTCATTGTTGTGTACGGTACACCCTCACCATATTTTGCTGACATATATTTCTTGCTTTTGGAGTCCTTCCCATCCAAAATCTCATTTCTCAAAATCGCTCTCTGCAATTTTCTTCGTTTTCATCTCGATCTTTTGTTCTATATATGTGACTGTAGGGGCACTTGATAACTTCTTGGTGGTCTATAGCTTCGTTAAAGTTAACAGCCCTGAAAATTAATTATCTACGCTGTGTGTAAAAGAAGCAGTGTTCCGGCTTCTGTTTCTTTTATTTCTTTTCTGATTTTGTGTTGGATGCTCCTCTTCGTGAGATTCCTGGTGAACTTAGTTCCTGTTGGAATGAAATAAATTTACTGAAATGAACGGATTGACGAGGATAAAATTAATGAAGATACAATAACATCAAATGACGTTAGAGAAAACCGTTCAGATATGCTTAACCTACGAAGTAATAAACGCGTCAGATCGGGGTTTAACACAGATTCTAAATCATTACGACACTACAACTTCAGCGTTTCTGGCCGGCTTAAACCAATAACGTTTCACTGCATTTTCATTGATTTCATCTGCACAAATCCATTCGTTCCATTTCAGCGCTTTCAATTCATTTTGTACACATCATCATATCATCCCTTGTGGCAGGGTAAGCCACAGATTTCTTCCAGATCCATCCCTCCCCACCCCACTCACCACACACACACACACACACACACACACACACACACACACACACAACGGAACGCTATACGCTATACCGAGTGGGAGGACCCTGATTACAGTGTTCGAAAATCATAAATGGAAACATCAGTGACAATGAAATTTGAGTCAGGCACGGAGGCGTGTCAGTCAGCTTAAAGGTTAACCCGTTAAGTGGGCATGACGGATCTACCCGTCGACGTCGCTCGTTCTCACCGGGTTCGTCTGTAGCATTTTGTAGCTTGCAGCTAATGGGAACGACGAGTTTCAGGACGGCAGATGTTATAACGCTATCAGTTAATGCCTCCTGCAAGACATGGTACCTCTCGGCAGTCATGAGAATATATTCTCGTCCTTTATAAAATTTTTCATTGTTTAAAAACGAATTATGGCAGTCATTATCCTCAAGAGAAAATACCTTCTCGAACTGTTTTGGAACTTGCTCATGATTAGCTCGGAAAGGATTCTTGTATTTACCTCGAAAAATGGTAAACTAACCCATGTTCAGTTGAAGAATTAAAGAGTAAGAACACCAATATCATTGGCACAATAAGGTAAAACAGAAAATAGTTTCCGGAATTCATGAAAAATGAAAAACTGGAGAAGAACCACTAGGTCACGGTGTACAGAAATAATCAGATGTTGATGAAATTAAAGGACAACAGAAGCTTCACGATGGTCAGTACATTCGATAACGATAAAGTTAGAGAATTAAATTCAAAGAATGGTATCGTGCAAAAAAATGTCTTAAAGGATTAAAAAACAATATGGCAGCATGAATAGAAGCACTTCCCAGCTGAAAAACTACCGAAAGTCCAGCATAAGACCGTAAAAATATTATCAGAAAACTTTTCGCCATTTATTGGGTGTTCCGTCCTTCAGTGCATACGTTCTGCGCAAAAAAAAAAAGAACGTGGTGTTTAAGAAAGCCGAATGGAATTCGGGATTAGTCTCCTCTCTACCAGCCAGCGCTAGAGAAAATTAGTCCGCAGCTCGTGGTCGTGCGGTAGCGTTCTCGCTTCCCACGCCCGGGTTCCCGGGATCGATTACCGGCGGGGTCAGGGATTTTCTCTGCCTCGTGATGACTGGGTGTTGTGTGCTATCCTTAGGTTAGTTAGGTTTAAGTAGTTCTAAGTTCTAGGGGACTGATGACCATAAATGTTAAGTCCCATAGTGCTCAGAGCCATTTGAACCATCTTTTTGAGAAAATTATCCCCTGAGGCAGAGGAGCGCTCACGGAAAAGTCACACTTCAGGGATCCAAGAGACTGCTCGAAAAAAAGTAAGAAATAAGTCTTCGAGCCCCAATCTGATACAGATTTTCAATTGCCACGACATATTTGTATGTTTTCGTTGTCTTTCGGTTTTGTGTCTGCATAGGGGCTGAACGCGATAAAACAGTTGTTGCGACACTAGCCTTGTTATTGGGTTCCGAGTCCCGCTCGAACATTCTCATGTTTCACGATTTTTCTCATGCCAGGATAGTACATTCACGAAGTCCGGTCGTTTCTTTGTGAAATGTAAGCCCCCGACACTGGTAGGACATTAATCCACAAAAGTCCCCTATTCCCGCACAGCAGACTGGATGCTTCCAGTAGCAGCGTAAAAACTGACACATCGCACCTGTTCAAATTAGATAATTTAGGATTTTCATCAAGTTGGATTCCATTAGGAACCGTTGTGCTCAGTGACTGTGAAATGAATATAATCATGGTAGAACACAGCAAGAAGTCGCGTATCAATCTGTATTTTACTGCAGATCTAGCTAGATTTCAGCTACAGTAGAGCCATCACGAGTGCGTTTCGTAGTGAGTCAGATGGACCCAGAAAGCTTGTGCAAGCACATGTCGTTAAAACGACCTTAAACTGTCCATAGCTCAGTTCACGAATTGATCCGTGACTGAATGCTGTGTTCCTCTCTGGTCGTAATTTAGATTTCCCTTGTCTGTAGCTGTTGCACAGGGGATTTTCAACTTTAGTGAAGGAAGTTGTGGGACTGCATTTTCTGATGGTCCAAAATGGTTGACTTTCGAGCCTGGGGAGAGCTTAACTTTTCCGAGAAATGTCTTGAGATCCGTTTCTTCTCTGTTGATAGCCATTTTCACTGTTCTACTTTACTATAAAATATCTGAAACTATTATGCCAAGGAACCGGCTTTCCCTGTACCTCTTCTTCTGTTTTCTATCAACTGCAAACTTCATTTACAGAATCATTCTCCTCCATAAATTTTGTTACTGAATGTGTCACTATGATCAATGGCAATGGGACTAAACAAAACTCTTCTGAGATGATAAGCAAAAAACCTGGGTGCGAGTTTTTTAACTTCCTAGCAGCAGCATGTGAAGGTTGATCATTTATGGTAATATAGTTCTTCAGTTGCTGCCATTTGTTTGAAACGACTCACGCCGTTAGAGATTTACCAAAAGTTGATCTTACACCGAACTCGCGTCGAAAGAAATTGACACAAAGGCTGCTTCGAAGCGAAATACTACAACAGGGAAGAGAAATTCTGAATTTAACAGGAATAAAATGTAGGGAACGGAAGTTATTTAACTTGTAGAGAAATAAGACTGCAGTTACAAGTGTCTAAGAATGGCACACGGCTCTTGCCTGTCGTCCATATAATTCAAACTGTATATCGATCAAGCAGTCAAGGAAACCAAGATTAAAGGTAAAAAGGAAATTAAAGATCAGCGAGAAGAAATTAAAAAGAATTGATGTTTCCCTTTATTTCAACAGCCATATGTATTTCACCTTCACAGTTTTAATGGACATTTACATGTTATGTGATCTGACCTAGGTAGCTCGTGATTCATGTAATATGTTTTAATTAATGGTAACTAAGTAAAATCATTTGCTTCTGAAGAATATACTCATAATAGTATCGAAACTCAAATTAAGTTCACATAAATAAACTTCCGGCAACTGATTGGCTGTCCACTTCACTAATCAGAGAAATTAAAAACTTCAAAATTTTTCAATGACATTGAGGTTCTTTCAAACAACTAAAGACGTGTTGAGCGGCATTGATAGTCTCTTGAGAATAGATTATAAGATGAACGTCAGTAAAAGTGAAGTAAGGGGACTGGAGTGTAATCGAATAAAATAAGGTGATGTTGAGGGTATAAAATTAGGAAATGGAGACTAAAATGAGTAAATGAATTTTGTTGTTTGGGCTACAAAATAACTGACAAAAGTAAAGACTATATAAAATGCAAGCTAGCAATAAGAAGAAAATTTTTCTGGAAAACAGAAATACGCAACATCTGATACAAATGTAAGTAGTAAGAAGGCTTTTCTGAAAATGTTTGTCTAGCGCGTAGCCTTGTACGGAAGCGAGACGTGTACGATAAGCAATATAGACAAGAAGAGAAACGTTTGAAATGTGATGCTATAGAAGAATACCGAAGATTAGGTGGGTCGATCAAGTAATTAATGAAGGGGTTCTGATTGGTTGGTTAGTTTATTCGGGGGAAGGGACAAAACCGTGAGATCATCGGCCTCATCGGATTAAGAGAAGGAAGTCGGCCGTGCCCTTTCGAAGGAACCATCCCGGCATTGCCTGAAGCGTTTTAGGGAAATCACGGAATACCTAAATCAGCATGGGCGGACGCGGGTTTTGGAATGGGTACTGAATGAAGCTGAGTGCATGAAGATTGAAATAGTTTTGCAGAGATGAATAGACTAGCACACAATGGACTGATGTCAAGAGCTACATCAAACCAGCCTTGGAGTGAATAATAATAACAGGGGAGGTTAATTCTGCCTCTCGGTAAGTTCTATAGCCTCGTGCTGGAAGAGCACCCTTGTGGAAGATATGCTGTGAGAGATGTGTCGAGCTCAGAGCGATGAAAAAGGAGAGGGAAAAGGCGACAGCCTCTGAATGAAGCGAGTGGCACGGCGCGCTTTAGGCTTCGCTGACTCATCACGCGAGATTGATTTCTCGGACGGGGAGCATTAAGCTCGCTGCTTTCCGTTGCGCGAAAAACTGGTTTCACTGACGGCGTCCCTCACTCTGGCCGCGTTACTTTAGTAATCAGATTAAAGCTGCGTAACTGCAAATACCAAATCAGAAACAGTAGTACCTCAGAGAGGTATCTGTCGGAAACGATTATTTTCTTTCTTCGAGATAATATATTACTGCTTTTCTTTGTTTCTAAAACAGCCGTTACCAATCTGTCTTTGAAGACAAATAAAGTTGTATCGAGCATTATGGCCTCCGAAATTATATTCCTTAAGAATGCTTCTTTTCATTTCCACGTTCCGTTGATTGGAACCAGGCACGTCGACAATAAGGTCATTAGTGTTACACTATGTTTACGTTAGGTACTGGCGAGGAATGTAGCTGATGACGCATTTAAGACTAAAGACTGAAATCGGCTGTAATGCTAGAAGCAAGTTATGTTGTATATACCTGTGAATCAAATAACAACAGCAGGAAATCAAGATATAGCAGTTGTTCGGAAGTGTAATACAAAATACAAATGCGTGTTGACATACACTCATGTTCAGAAAAAACAAAACATCTTCAACGACTAGAGATAGGACGTTCATACTCACAGGACACGTACATTAGCATGTTCTGCAGAAATGATTAGCATTTCAGTCACCTCGGTTCTGCATGTGTTCTGTTGTCTTGTAGGCACAGGCTCCGCCATGGGCCCTGGTAACTCGTTTCGTGTGCGAGATGGCATCCCACTGGCGGGACAGGGCAAAAGGCTGACATCCTGCGACACCAAGAAGGTACAGAAACATGTGGTCGTGCAGTGTCTTGGAATAATAGGCACTTAAATGTGATTTTCAGAGTATCTATGTAGATGTTGATATAGATCTAGATTGGATCGCTTCAGAAATGTCATTGCGTTTTCATCCCCTTTATGTCACTGTTGGGAGAGTTTCACACACGAACCCTTCATCAGGTGTTGCTAGGTTTCCTGAAACAGTTAAGATCTTCAAAAGTAGAAAAAACAACTGCATGTGAATTCTGAAAGCGTTTTAATATTAAAAATGCTGATTTGGAAATAACTCCACGAATAGCATTCAATTTTGAATGCAACAACTATTCCCTTAATGGGTTAAAGAAATTCCGGGAATGGTCCCTTTGAAAAAATTTTGATACCGATTTCCTTCCCCATGCCTGTACAAGCCGAGCGATGTGTGTAGATGTAGATGAAAAATGGCGTTTGGGGTAGGGTCCAGAAAGCTTATGGCCGCGGGTCTCAGGATGTCATTCACGTAGGTCACACTGGTCGCAGTTCCCTGGAAACGCACCAACTGTGGTAAGTTCCTGTGGGACCAAACTGCTGAGGTCATCGGTCGCACCAACTGCGATTTGTACTTGTGCTCAATAACACCCCACAACATACGGCGTTGAGTTGGCGCTGTATGTCTTCTGCGAATGCGATCACTGTGATGCCGCTCCCCCTATCTGATGCGAACGAAAATGTGGTCATCATTTTCAAACAAACAGAACCTAGATTCGTCCGAAAACACTATCTGACGCCAGTCCTGTCCCCAGTGACATTGTTCCATTACCGTCTAGCATGCTTCTGCACATTCGTGAAAGGTAGACGGAGAAGTGGCCGACGCGCACGTAACCCATGCTGTAATAAACGGTGACGGACTGTCGCTCCTGATAATGAATGATGTGTTACACTGTTCCAGTATTGCGCCAGAGCCGAGGCGGACTCAGATCTGTCCAGCAATATCATTCAGATGAGGTGTCGATGTTATCGGGGGGTGGTCTGTGTTCTACAGCCTTCCGTGAACCCTTCCGCACACACCCGTCGCACTGTCAAAACACTTCGTCCCACAGAAGCAGCAGTTTCCCGGATGAATGCATCACATTCTCTCATGCCACTAATGCGCCCTCTTTCAAACTCACTGATTTAACGATACGGTTAGCACATACGTCAGCGAGGCATCCTGCACGCCTACTCAAATCACACTGATCCATTACCTTCAGATTATAGCGACAACGAGAGTACATTTTTCCGGTAGGTGGTGTTGCGCCGCAATATTGATGTTGACCTTGAACCCGCGGGCCGACATGGTTCAGATGCTAATCATTTCTGTAGAACATGTTAAAGCACATATCCTGTGAATATGAACGTCCTACCTCTAGGCCCCAAGGCGTTCTGTTTTTCTGAACATGAATGTATAACTGGGTTGAAAACTTGTATAAAACAAATATCACTGCCTAACATATACCGTTCACTATACGCTTCCGATTTAACCTCCTAGAAGTAACCTGCATATCAAGACAACATGTAAATATATATTATTATATAGTACATATGTTAAACTAAGCTCCGCGTTCAGAAAATGAAGACCACGTGATGTTGACCGACCACCGTGTCATCCTCTGCCATGTTACGTCATGGGAATGCCGTATGGAGGGGAATGTGGCCGGCAACCCGTCTTTCGATTGTTGTCAGCTTACAGACCTTGGAGCCGCTACTTCTCATTCGAGTAGCTCTTCAGTTGGCATCACGAGGCTGAGTGCAGCCCGTTCCACACTTCCCACCAAGGGAAAATCCCTTGCAGTACCGAGGGATAAACCCTGTCCTCCGCATGAGAGTCAGATGCGCTGACCACTCGGCTATGGAGGCGAACTTCTTGTACATACGTCACAGATGTTATATTATTATATATTTTCTTTCGGACGTGGCTCAAAGCGGAATTATTCTTAGGTTAGGACGCAGGCCTGAACACCTACTGTAGGTGGAATGCTCCTATTTCTCTACCAATTTCTTTTTAACAATCGTGTGTAGTTCAATGCGGAATCAAAGCCACTGAGCGACGTTGCGTACAATAAATTTGCAGGACATGCTTATAGGATTAGTTTCCCGGAAGGAAAATAGTAATAAATCTTAGTATGGCTGGAACCGAACTATAGCCACCCTGATTGCTGAAAATCATCAGGCGTTCAACATCCACTTTTCCGTACTATACACATTCGTGTTGCTCCTCCATGTCTTTTGATGTAACCTACCCAACTTCCACTAGCTCCTCATATAAGTCTTCTCTTGGCATCCAGCCAAGAACTGTATGTCCCGTCTACCCGAATTTCACTTTCGTTTGAGCCATAATTACCTCTTCTACACCAGTCTGTTTTGTGATCCGTGTCTTTTGTCTTTGTTTTAATCTCCACTCTCAACATGTATCTCTTCGTTTATCAAGGAGTAGCCCTTAGTTTCATGATGGGTTTTGCGTTATGAGTCCACATCTCAATACCACAAGTAAAAATGACAATACAAACGGATGTAAAATGTCCAATTTCAGGTACACACGAAACTTATTGTTAAAAACTGTATTTAGTTTGCACTTCTCGCTTTATTTCTTTTCCTATCCGTTCAGGTATTGTCTTCAAATGGTCTAAATATACAAACTCATCAAATGAAACTGTGAAGATTATACGTTACTTTAGACAAACTGCGACAGATATTAGGCTAATTGTCAAATTTACGGTAATACGACGTTCCAAACTCTGCAGGTAACCTGCAGAAGGTAACCTACACTACTGGTGAATCTTTTTCAAATTTAAGGATTTCGAAACTTCCTCTAGGGCTGCAGAGCATAGTTTTGGTGATAGTCCTAGTCAGACTCCTCTTTCAATTCTGTATTTTCCACTATGCTGGTCTATAGACTAACATATTTTCTGCGCGGCGTAATGCAGCAGCTCGACGTTGCATGGAGTCAACGTGTCGTTGGAAGTCCTCTGCAGAAGTGCTGAGCCGTGCTATCTCTATAACCGTAATTAGTTACGAAAGTGTTGCCCTTGCACGATTTTGTGCACGAACTCACCTCTCGATTATGACCTCTAAATATTCTATGAGATTCACATCGGGTGATCTGTGTGGGCAAATCGTGCACTCGAACTATCCGGAACGTTCTTCAAACGAATCACGAACAACTGTGCCCCGATGACACGGCGCACTGTCATCTATAAAAATTCCTTCGTTGAATGGCTGCAAATGGTCTCCTAGTAGCCGAACATAACCATTTCCAGCCAGCGATCGGCTCAGTTGGACCAGAGGACCCAGTCCATTCCACGCAAACACAGCCCACACCATTATGGAGCGACCACCAGCTTGCACAGTGCCTTTTTGACAACTTGGGTCCACGGTTTCGTTGGGTCGGAGCCACACTCGAACTCTACTATCAGCTCTTACCAAATGAAGTCGTGACTCACCTGACCAGGTCAAGGTTTTCCTGCCGTTTAGGGTCACGAGTCACGAGTACAGGAGAGGCGCTGTAGGCAATGTCGTGCTGTTAGCAAAAGGCAGTCGCGTCGGTCTCTGCCGCCACAGCCCATTGATTTCGCCGCACTGTTTAAAGCAGTATTGCTTGTCTATTAGCACTGAAAACTCTACGCAAACGTCGCTGATCTTGGTCGTTAAGTGAAGGCCGTCGGTCACATCGTTGACTGTGGTGAGAGGTGGTATTCTCGGCACAAACTTGGCACTGTTGACCTTAGAATACTGATTTCTTTACCGATTTACGCAATTGAATGTCACATGCGTCTAGTTCCAACTACTAGTCCATCTTCAGATACTGTTATTTCCCATAGTGCAGCTCCTTGAATGTACTGCCATTTTATACCTTGTGTACGCCGCACTGCAGCCATCTGTGTATGTGCATATCACTATCAAATGAATTTTGTCACCTCAGTGTACACTGATGAGCCAAAACATGATGACCACATGCTTAACAGCGTATTGGTCCACCTTTGCAGTAAAGCAGTGGTTCTGTGTGGCATGGGTACGACTTGTTAGGTTTCTGGAGGTATGCGACAGCACCTATCTACGCAGAATTCACACAGTTCCCGAAAATTACCAGCCGACGGTTTGTGGGCGCGGAGCTATCGCCCAATAGCATCCCTGGTGTGTTCCAACTGGTTCAAAATTGGCGAATTTGCTGTTCAAAGCATCAATGTAAATTCACTATCGTGATTCTCAGATTATTGTGGCACGACTTTGGCCTTGTGACAAGGACAGTTATCCTGGCGGAAGATGTCATCGCTGTCGTGGAAGGCATCAATCGTGATGGGATGAACGTAGTCGAGAAGAGTGTTCTCGTAGTTCGCAGCTGTCACTGTGCTTTCGCTCCCACGGAGGCCCAGGTGGATTTCTCCCATAGCAGAATACTGTCCCCAACACCTAGGTCAGTGGTGCAGTGCACGTTTGGAGCAACCGTTCGCTTGGAAGACGGTGTCGAGCTGATGAAACAAGAAACTTGTTTCCATTGATCAACGGTCCAATTTCGATGTTCCCGTACGTCTTGCAATCGTAATTGACGATGAAATTAGTCAACATGGGAACACGTACGGGTTTTTTTGCCTTGTAGCCCCTTTTTTCAACAACGTGAGCTGAGCAGGGTGTTCCAAAACATTTGAGCCTGTAACAGCATTTAACTCTTTCGACATATCTGCCACATTTCATCACCTAACGTGGCTGGCAGAGACAGCAAGCCTCCGACCTCCTCATTCTGTGATGAGACATAGACGTCCAGCATCTTGTTGCTTACTTACCGTTTTATCGACCTTCAACCAATTTCCATAGATGCTGACGACAGCAGCACGCGAAAGCCGAGGAGCTCCGGCTTTCCCGAGATGCTGGACCATGCACTTGACCATGGCACTTGACCATGGCAATGTGCCCTGCGCCAATGTCGCTTATGTCAGTGGGTTTCCCAGTTATGGATGGGCACTGTCGCTAGAATGATTTTCCATTCGTGTCTGTTCCGTTTACA
Organism: Schistocerca americana; assembly: GCF_021461395.2. Lineage (NCBI taxonomy): Eukaryota > Metazoa > Arthropoda > Insecta > Orthoptera > Acrididae > Schistocerca > Schistocerca americana. The sequence goes on from NC_060130.1 coordinate 997,970,076, forward strand.
CAGGCTGGTACAGTGATGATGTTATAAACATTCAGAGATGATAAATAAGGATAAATGCCTTGTACTAGTCAAAAAACGACAGAGTCCAATAATTCAGCCAAAATCTACTCAAGTTCCGGCTTAGCCTTGCGCAGCGCTCAAACTAAAGTTCCTGATCGTGACGTACAGAATGCTCGGTGAATACGATTCCCCAATGCCCTCAGCTAATTTCCCATGTTGATGGACTAGTATCTTGATGTCCCAACGACCGAAAATCCTAAATTTACGTTACAATAGTAATGAATTTCATTTACCTGGACAAGATTACAAGCTGCTACATTTACAACAGTTGTTCATAGTGGTACTCCCCAGAGCCAATGTTCTGCCGTACACGTAGAATTCTTGCTGGGAGATCCTCTTCAGTCATGACGCACGTCTCGTAAACAAGACTTTTCACTTGTCCCCAAAAGAATAAACCAAATGGGGGGAGATCGGGTAAACTTTCTGGACACGAAACGGGACCTTCTCTGCCTATCCATTTTTCAAGGAGTGTTTGATCCAGGTATTTACGAGCCCTCAGCCCAAAGTGATATGGGGTCCACCATGTTGGCACCACATCCGTTGACGAATTTCAAGTGGGATATGTCCCAGACACCTGGGCAGTATATCTCTGATAAACACTGTAGATATATTTCATTGTCAGAGCTATAAAACGATTTTCGCTTGTCAAGTTTCGACGCAGTCGTTTCTGGACAAGGGTTCCTTACCTCCAGTTGCTACATTTACCATTCTCCACCACGCCTGATAGCATGTAACTTCATCTCTGCTTCATGCTCTTGTTTTCAGTTATTTGTCTTAACATATTTGCGATGTCTTCTCTCATCCTTACCGCGTCACGTGCCCACAGACAATCAGTAAACAATTTTGCCAGTTTATTCATGCAGTGAATGGCTTTACACACTACGTCAAGGACTATTTCTGGAATGACACTATTTACATTATTAACTGTATTTGGGGTTCAGCTCTCGGAGTTTAGAAACATTAAACAAATCTTTAAATTCTTGTATAATTTTGTTCCACATTGATAGTTACTGTACCACCTGCCATTGTAACTGATGCATTATGGCGCCTCCCAACACAAGTTTCTGTTTTCTCTTCTTCATGCTCTTGTTGTTTTAAGTTATCTGTCTTATCATATTTGCAGTATGTGTTCTCATATCCTCTCCTTCACATTTCCGAGTATTTTTACTGAATTCGGCATACGGTATTAATAATGTTCGTGTTGTCCTTTGCACGGACCTCTTTAATTCCTGGATTGTTACATTTTAAACATAGTATTTCTTTGCTTCATTTTTAATGTTGACACCTTTTGCTCTTTGTGTTTGTAAATTTATTAAATAACAGCACCTTTAGCTCTGAGTTGTTGGTGTAGTTGTCAGTCCGAAGACTCGTTTGTTGCAACTTTCTGCATTAGTCTTTCCCATGCATAGCTCCCAATCCTTAAGGGAGACTCTGGGCACCAAGGGAAGGTTAGAGGTCAGATGGAAACAGATGCTGAATTACTTGAAAGGGGGGGGGGGATTACATTACTATCTTCCGAAGTAGACCATCATGGTGAAACTTCTTGAACAAGTTTACTAGTAATAACAAAGGCATTAAAGCATATTACTAGGAGAAAAATGGTTCAAATGGCTCTGAGCACTATGGGACTCAACTGCTAAGGTCATTAGTCCCCTAGAACTTAGAACTAGTTAAACCTAACTAACCTAAGGACATCACAAACATCCATGCCCGAGGCAGGATTCGAACCTGCGACCGTAGCGGTCTTGCGGTTCCAGACTGCAGCGCCTTTAACCGCACGGCCACTTCGGCCGGCTTACTAGGAGAGAAAGGGGTGAGGAAGAGAAGGAATGGGGGTGGTGAGGAAGAAAGGGGGAAGGGAAATGTTGGTCCAATGGTACATTTTCACTAACTTTATATAACAAACGTAATAACTTTAAAAATACAATAGCATTGTCCATTTTTTAAGTATTTGAAACATCCTTAGATTACACTACAATACTACAATGGTCTCGGTGGGAGGAGCGGGGACATTTTCCACCCCCCCCCCTTTTCTTTCTTGTTCCAGTCCATACCTTCATGCACCCTTCCTTCCAGTTCCTCAGTTTCTCCACCCCTCCCCAACCGCTACCAATTTTCCTACACACCTCCCCCTGTCCCTTTCCCCCCTCGAAGTAATTCAAAATCTGTTTCCACCTGACCGCTTACCTGCATACAAAACGTGTGTGGCTTTATCCAATGATTGTTCGCAAATTATGTAAGCAAACAATAACGGATCTTTCTGTGTATTTATAATCCAGAGACTATGGTGAGAGGACTAATGCACGTGGAGAAGTGTCAGCAGCTGTCTGGTCCAGTCCCCATTACAAAGAAAGAGAGTTAAATTAAAATTATACTGCCTTTCCCAGTTTGCACAGGTAACCAAAAGTTCAGTGGAACTAATAAAGAAAATATGAATGAATTAATTAAAAAGTTGGGGAAATTAATCAGACAATTTTACGCATTAATATCAGTTTACCTTGGTCAGCTGAAACCACCGATGGTTTGCCTGAGTAGAGGACTAGCGAATGGTGGGGGCGGAGCAGTTTTCATTTCCGCCTATTAATTAATTCAGAAAATGCACAAGATGATGAAAATTGGTAGAGGGTCGGGGTCATTACTTTCAAGTTCAATGTGCAACTACACTGAAGCAGAAGTGCAATACCCCACCCGCATTCGAGTACTGGTGCCACTACAGGGTCATCAGCCTGAATGCCAAGAGGCCGAGCTGCCTCGTCGGTCGAAAGCAGCAGGAACCGTTTGCTTTTCCATCCTCAGTCAAGTTGGCTACAAGGCCCTTTTTCTATTGGAGGAGTCACAGTGCTGTGTTCACCTGAGGCTACAAAACTGCAGAGAGGCGCTCTCCTGACTGCATTTGGTTGTAGTTCTTAGTCGGCTTTGATATGTGCCGCACTCCTGGAGGCACAGTAAGAACACAGCCCAGGTAAACAACGCAAAACAATACCAAATTGTTAAGGCTGTCATGGCCACTTGTTGACAAACTGCCTGTTGGCTTATGTCTCGGGTTGTCCTGCTGACGTTCGTCTGACGATTTTTCTGACTTTTCACCAGCGCGAGTGGCTGACATAGCCAATGTTTCACCCTCCATTGCTGTCAGTACACCACCAGCAGTGTAGGGTGAAACTCCAACTATGTCAGCCACTAGTGCTGGCGAAGCGTCACAAAAATCGTCAGACGAACGTCGGCCGAAGAACCCGAGACAGAAGCCAACAGGTAAGGTAAAACAAGTTTATTAGTAGACATATGAACTCGTATGACCTCCGTGGAGTAAGACAGTAGGTGGATAAGATAGAGTTGCACTTGAATGGCAGAATAACTGTTTGTACGGCTGAAGGCCCCATGAAATATCAATCTTAATTTCTGAGTTCACGTTGAAATGAGCACGTAAATAATACGAAGCACTCCGATAGCCAATAATGAAGTCCACACGTGGCTTCAGTGCAGAGGCATGTAAGATCGTGTTGGTTTCGTACTGAGTCTCTGATTGATGAACGGCTACTGTGTTTACATGGAATGGAATGGGTTCTCTGGTCCAACTGAGGCGATCATTGACTGGAACTGGCCATGTCTGGCTACATGGAGACCATTTGCAGCCATTCGTGGACTTTGTGTTCGTAGACAACGTTGGAATTGTCACTGGGCCGCAATTGTTCGTGATTTGGAAACATTGTGGACAATTCGAGTGAATGATTTGGCTTCCCAGATCGCACGATATGACTTCCATCGCACATTTTTGAGAAATAATCGAGAGGTCAATTCGTGCACAAAAACTCGCAGCAGCAACACTTTCTCAATTATGGACGGCTATAAAGGCAGCACAGTCAACATTTCTGTAGGGAACTTGAAACGACTTCTTGAGTCCGTGTCATGTCGAGCTGCTGCACTACGCCAGGCAAAAAGGAGCTCCAACACGATATTAGGAGGTACCACATGACTTTTGTCACCTCAGTGCAGAAGACGAGTGCCCTCATCCCAGGGAGTATCATTGGTGGCTCGGTCACAGGAAAGGTGAGTGAAGGACGGTTGTGTGAATAATCAAGGGTTCCAATCGATGGAACCTGTCGTGTATTTTTGTGGTCAGGCTAAACCCGTCTTGTAGGAAGGAGTGGATGTTGGCTAAGAACAGTATGAGTGCCTTATCCCGTGCATGGTGCTGGTGCAGCTTGACCATTTGTGTACTGAACATGCGGACAAACTCCTTCACGGGACTGTTGGACACTAGAAGCAAGATTGCCGTGTGTACGCAGATGATGCCATTTTCTGAACAAAAACTGCCAAATTCAGTGAACGTAAATTGGGGGCCATTATCTGTCACGATGGTTTCTGGGAGCGCCCACAGTGGAAAAAAGTGCCACTCCAGAGACTGAATTGTTTCTGATGAGGATGTCGAAGACATTCAAGAACATATGGAAAATCGCTGTTTACACCAATGACAATTAAACAGGAGTGGTCCCAAGAAAGGGCTCACAAAGTCTAAGTGAACGCGAAATCATTTTATTGATGTGGCCGGCTAGGTAAAATAGCCGATAGCTGGAGACGTCTGTTTACTCTGACAGGTGGTGCATGCTGCTAGCATTTTAGCAATATTGTTGTTAATAACTCTCCTATATATGTGTCGAGGAACCAGTTGTTTGGGCAGGACTATTCCTCAATGACCGCTATGGAGAAGCACCAGTATGCATTGAATGAGGGCTTTTGGAATCACCATTCAGGTGCGACCATTTTTCCACAACGCAATACGATGCCGCTGAGAGTTGACAGTACATTCTGATGTTAGTAGGCTTGCACTTCTGGGTGATCCAGTTGCTTCTGCCCCTCTGGGCAACTAAACGAATTACTTCCAAGATGGCTGGGTCATCCAAAGACTGGTGGATGACAACTGCTGAATGCATGGGGAGTTTGGCCACTGCTTCTTCTGGTTCACTATCCATGCGGAAACAAACCTCTGTAACCGATTTGAGCTTCGGATCTCGTCCAATGGTTAGTCCTGAGAGGATATTAGCGTTGGTGTGTTGTGCCATGGACCTAATGTAGGTGAACCCTTACAGGAGCAATGCCAATCACTGGAAGTAGCATGCCATTCTGATTGTAATGATATAGTTAGCCTCAGACAGTGACGAAAGGGGTTTATGATCTGTTAATAGAGTGGAATGGCTGCCGTATATGTAATTTTGGATCATCTTGAGGCTGAAGATAATAGCCAGGCTTCCTTCTCAATTTGGCTATAATAAAGTTGTGCTTGTGTTAGTGTCTTGGAGATGAACAAAATAGAGCATTCAACAACATCAACTTCATTCAACAGGACCACACCCAAGCTGTAATACGATGCATCTGCTGCCATAATTAATGGCCTGGAAGGATCTTAGGTTGTGAGAAATGTTGGATTAAGTAGAGCTTGTCTAAGATCCAGGAAAGTCCTGTCAGATGCTGGAGTCCAGTTCCATTTAACATTTTTCCACAGCAGCTGATGGAGTGGTTCAGCGATGGCCACCACACGAGGAACGAATTTTCTACAGTAGTTAAATTGTTTTGTGTCGTTGGGTGCTGGGAATTTCTGGATGACCTGGATGTAGTGTGGTGTGGGCCGTATCTCCGATGCACTGAACAGATGTGCTAAATATTCTACTTGTGATACAAAAAACAGAATTTGTCCCTGTTACACTTGAGACTGACCCACTGGAACACGTCAGGCTATGAGTCGAGGCTGGCAGCTGAATCTTAAGCATTTTTACCAGTAACAATAATGTCATCTAAGTAGCTGGCTGTCCCTGCTACCTCGCATATAAGATGCTCTAAGTAGCGTTGAAAAATATCTGGTGCGCTGATAATGACAGAGGAGAGTCGATTATACCCAAAAATTCCAAATGGAGTGTTTCTGACAATATTTTTTGACGCCTCATCTAGCAGGAGTTGAAGATATGTATTGTACAGATCAATTTTTTCGAAGATCTTGCCATCGACAAGATGAGCAATGATGTCTTCTACTTACGTATAGAGTGGGTATCAATGACAAACTGGGAGTTAATCGTGGATTTGAAGTCTTCGCAAATACTTAGCGAACCATTGACTTTTAGTAGGATAGCAGTGGGAGTGGCCCTCATACTGTTGAGGACTAGGGTCAAGACGCCCTCATCCTGCAGGCACTGGAGCCCGCTCTGAAGCTTTTCTTTGAGTACAAAAGGAAGATCGTGTGCTTTAAAGCTGTGGGACATAGCCAAGGGGAGGAGCATGAAATGTGCCTCAAATCCTGTGACGCTGGTAGAGGGACTTTGGAGCAAAGATCCCAAAGCGAGGAGCTGGCCTCAGATGGTTGGATACTGTTAGCAGAATCGTGAATGCATGGAATGGCATTAATAGCCATTGTCAACATTAAGAACCAATCACAGATATTGATAAAGGCCTGGACATTCAGGAGGAAAACACCAGGCACCTTAAGTGATCCCATTGGAGGTCCAGGGGACTGCAATCCACGTTCATTTTGAGAGATGGCTGACAAACTTCCACCTTGTGTCCAGTTTTTCCACAGGCCAAGCATCTGTTTCGGCAGTAGTAGCACTGCTGACACTCAGGTGTCACGAAACAATAACTGCAGAGGGCAGCTGTTGAGGACATCGCCTGCCTGCAGCACCTTTGCTTTGGAAAGCGACACAGGCTGGTATGGAGGCTGAGACTGGGTGTGGCAGACACCTGAACGGGATCCTGAAACACTGCCGAGGATCTACTAGATTTTTCAAAAGCCCTAATGATATGAATACATGTATCCAATGAGGGTCTTTAAGCTTAAGGAGCCATTGCAGAGCCCTTCAACAGGCAAGTGTATGAGGATCGTGTTCTAAAGGAAGGACGCTGTGCGGAATCGTTTGCACTGGGGTTCTGTGCACTGAAAAAGGCAGTCTCTGGATATATCCTGTAACCTTGCTATACGATTGTCTACTGAGCTTACTGCAGCTGTAAAACTTGTGACAGGCAGCTTCATCATGCAGATGTGAATCAAAGCAATCTACTAAGCACGACTTCACTTAACCACATAGAAGGGCAAGCGGCTGAACTTTTGGGTAGGTATGCTGCAGGAAATGGTGTACTTCAGTCAACTGCTGCGTCAATTGCTACGTGACAAGTGGTTGGAGATTTCCAGTGACATCATGGTGATTTCAGTCCTCCTCTCCAGCAACAGTTCTGCAGAATTTCCGTTGACTCAGCAGTGCTAGAACAGAAATTAAACGTCAGTTCACTCGAACGTTAGACACTACACAGAAGAAAATACTGCATACCAGAAAAAAACATCTCATTGCCTACTGAAACATACCATTCTGCTGGAGGCGTAATAAGATCACAGCTGACGTAAAAATGCAGAACACGTTTGTTAGTAAAAACATGAACTCAAACTCCTCCACGGAGTAAATTCGTTCAGAAGTCAGAATTGTACTTGAGTGTCTAAAGAACCACCTGAGGGCTGGCAACCCCAGGCAATATCAAAGTTAATTTCTGAGTTCACTTGAGAACAAACAACTTAACAACACGAAGGACCACAATTGCCAATAACAAAGCCGACACATGTCCCCAATGCAGATGCCATGTCTCGGTGAAGCCTGGTTCTGACACTGGCTACTCCATGCAGAAGAAGTTTCTGGCAGGAATGTGGTGTCGAAGATCCTGACGGTTCCTTTGCGAGACTACGTCTGATGAACCATTACTGTGGTCAGCGCCTGGTCCTGAGAGCTCGTGAGGAATGAACTGTGGTAGTACAGTCCACATGCCAGCCTAAATATCATGAACGCATCAGGGTACAGTTGGTTCTGTTTTGGTCATGTGACCCTGCAGAGGCAAGTAGGTCTGTAGGGTCAGTGAACCCTTGTGGCGATAACACTGCACCTGCTTACCTGATGGGCATGCAAAACATTTTGGCTGTCGTCTCCTGGAGTGGCCCCTGTGGCTTTGCTGTACAAGACATAAACGTCCCTAACATAGCAGGCTTTACTTCGTGACAAAAAATGGTTCAAATGGCTCTGAGCACTATGGGACTTAAAATCTGAGGTCATCAATTCCCTAGAACTTATAACTTCTTAAACCTAATTAACCTAAGGACATCACACACATCCATGCCCGAGGCAGGATTCGAACGTGCGACCGTAGCGGTCACGTGGTTCCCGACTGAAGCGCCTAGAACCACTCGGCCACTGCAGCCGGCTTACTTCGTGACCGGCAGCAGTGCAGGTATTGCTGCCATTTCGCGAAACATGTGTTGGGTTCCGTCCCTGTGAACAAATTTGAAGGACCTTGTTTATTCTTTAACTCAGTGGGAAGCGGCCCTCCACTCTCAACGTTATGTGGGTCGAGAATCTGCTTTTTCCTGCCGAGCACCAGCTGCATGTACTGAGTGCGGTGGAGCGTTAGTTGAAAGTGGCTTCATGCATGAAGGTATATTAACAAGTTTTTATTCCTCCATGTACTCTGCTTGGTCAGGTATATCATAGATACAATGAGATTACAGCTTTTTGAAATAATTATGAAAAATCCTCCTCGATTGCACCAACTACCTGGTGTTTACCTAGGTTTCAGCGTGGGTAACCACGCCTTCTTCAGAACAAATATAAAACAAATTGCCTAAACAGGCATATTCAAAGGGTAAAATCAACACCTACAGCGGCAAGACTCCATAAAAAATTTATACAAATACACGGTACATATGTACCAAGTCAATAATATTACTTATCTCAACCCTGTGTGTGCTGCCTCGCCACAGGCAACGTACGATGGTCACAGGCTCTCCACCGAACTGAGCCACACGAATGACTGGAAACTACGAGTACGTACAGTATTAAACTACAGGAGGCAAGGCAGTGTAAGACTGTGGCATGTAACAAATGAAGCAGTGCCGCTGCTAAGCGTTCCGACCTCACAATACACGCAGTGTGCCACCTGCTGCGTCTGTTTTCCTACAGTGCCATTACGGAGGCCGCAAACAGTCTCAGAGCGACTGCAATTTACATTGTCTCCTTTACTCCTTGCCTAGCTTGTGGTCCAAACTCAATACGCCCTCCTCCAGATTTCAGATATGCTAGGACGCAAACGAAGCGTTTTAGAAATTAAGTTTATTAGCAAAATTTTGATACTTTCTGATGTCATGAATGGGACGCTTGGGATTATCCAGTATGTTCTTTATTCTTACGTAATAAAGATTCCTGCCTTCTGAGACAAGGTGGGCGGATGTGACGGGAGCCATTGAGTTGGTGTACATTTTAGAAATAATTTGGAGCTAAAGCAAGGGAATAAGTTGTATTGGTGACCAACTCAGATTTTACATTACCTTTCCGGCCATTGGGACTGCTGCTGTTTCTACTAGAGCGTTGCTCTGCTGAAATAGCGCTCAGTCATCTGCAGTGTTAAACGATGTAGTAATGCAGCAAAATACGGCCCATTACCGATTTTGCCATTGTCCGACTAATCTAAGACTGCACTCAATAAAATGGACTCCTTCTTCTTCAGTAAGTTCTCACAAGTTTTGGTCCACTGTTTGAACTGCTGTTTGCGCACAGAAGTGTACTAACTTATCCATCCATAACGACTGTCCTTATCATTGTCAGACTCTGCACAGATTTTTCTCTTTGTGACAGAAAACCTCCATTTCTGGCACCTGACGCCTGTGGGGCTCCTTCATATCCAGTTTCTTGGAATAATGTAGTTCATTCGTTCAGCTGAGATACCTAAAAACCGACTGTCTCGTGTCCTTAATGACTGTCTCGTGTACATTATGTTTGTGACCTTGGATTACCACATAATAAACTCTCTCATTGGTTTCCTATGTGGTGACAGCTGCCTACACAGAATGTGCTTACGCTTATGTGATTCTATGATCACAATTAAACTCTTTAGTACAGCCTAAAAATGGCTCTTGGGTGACCTTAAATGCTTACTTAAGTAATACCGGGTAATGTCATTCTAAACGTACAACTTCATACGAAGTACACTTCATACGAACTACAATTGGTGAAGTTCCCGAAAATGGTTCAAAATGGCTCTGAGCACTATGGGACTTAACATCTAAGGTCATCAGTCCCCTAGAACTTAGAACTATTTAAACCTAACTAACCTAAGAACAGCACACAACACCCAGCCATCACGAGGCAGAGAAAATCCCTGACCCCGCCGGGAATCGAATCCGGGAACCCGGGCGTGGGAAGCGAGAACGCTACCGCACGACCACGAGATGCGGGCGAAGTTCCCGTCTCGAATTATCTCGCTGTCCCTTCTCTCTATGAAAAGAATAAAATAATTACCTGAAATTGCAGATCGGCTTATGCTAAATAGATGGAGAATATTCACTTAGCAAATGTCATTTAAAGACACCTCGGCCTCTCTCCAGTCTGCATCTACAAAATCAGTGTGATTTTTCCCTATCTGAATTCATTCTATTATAGCTTAAACTAAGCTATTTTCCGCAATGTGTCGTATCTTCGTTCAGCCCATTCTTCATTTCGACGGCGTTCTTGGGACGTGACGCCAGCATTTGCCCCTGAGTTCAATAGTTTATTAACTACTGACATGCTTTTCATTACGTTTCCAAGGCTACATCAGCTGCCACTGTAGATGTCTTAATAAGTGACATGAATAGTATTGCACGATATCCGTTCTGACACCACTGAGTACGGCTGGCTAGAACATAAGCGCTGACACGGGGCACATTTGCTAAGATTTTACGAAATCACACGAAGTTTCAGCTAGTAATGCATTTACGGAACCAGCTGCACTGATTTCCACGCTCGTGAATTCAATATAAAACTTTTCACCCTTCACTGACTACTATGTTGGAGGAAAGAGGCTGTGCCTCCCTCTATTATTCCATTATCGAGGTAGGTGAGACTATTATAAAAGATATCTAAATATTTATAGTGAGTGTTCATTTCTCTAGTGGAAGAAGATTATGTTAAAAAAATACTTTTACATCCACATCTACGAGAGGACTTCATTAGGTAAGTCACACATGTCGTCCTACACTAAGACCATTGCGTAACAAGATTGACGCATTGTCAGGACAGAGTACTGGAGATCGGGGCAAGTTTACGCAGAGGGTATGTTTGCGCAGAGCATTTTCTCGGGAACCATTCTTGGTAGAGCGCTGCCGACAATGAAATGTTAGCAACTTCATCTGCTCTCCCGAACTTTATGACACCGCTGAGTGAACGCCTTAGCGCGAAGAACCTGTTTATGCTTTGGGGCAAGGTGAGTAAATTTTGACATTCTAATATCAAAGCTGCTAGAGAACATACCTTTTCGAATTGAGAATAGATAAATATATGTTCCTCGATAGGAGATTATTCTACTTCACATCTACATCACACACCGAAAGCCACTTAATGGTGTGTGGCGTAGGGCACTTTGGTACCACTAACTGATTCCCCCTATTCTGTTCCACTCACGAATGGCACGTGGGAAGCATGGTTCTCGTTAAGCTTGTGTATTGACAGTAATTTCTCGTCGTCGTCATTACATGAAACGTATGTGGAAGGAAGTAATATATTGTTCGACTCTTCCCGGAAAGTGCCCTCCCGAAATTTCAATACCAAATCGCTGTGATGGACACAGCCTCTCTTGTTACGTCTGCCAATGATGCATGTTGAGCATGTCGGGAACGCTTTCGCACCGACTACACAAACCAGTGACGAAACGCACAGCTCTTCGTTGGATGTTCTCTATCTCTTAGTCCTACCGGTAACATCCCATTTTGATGAAGAATACTCAAGAAGCGGTCGAACAAGCGCCTTATAAGCCACTTCCTTCGTGGATGATACATTTCCTTACGGTTTTTCCTATGAATCTCACTCTGGCGTCTGTTTTTCCTACCGTTTCTTTTATGTGGTTATTCCACTTCACGTCGCTCTGGATAATTACTCCTTACCTTTTAAGGTAGTTAATGTTTCCAGCAGTTTCTCATCAACCGAGCAGTTGTACAGTAGTAGCTCTGTTTTCCAACGTATGCACAATATGTTACGTTTATTTACGTTCAGGTTCAACTGCCAGCGCCCGCACCATTCACCAATCCTCTGCAGCTCATCGAGCAAAACGAATCTATCTTCTGGCGTTGCTACTTACATATAGACAACCGCATCATCTGCAAACAGTCTTAAAGAGCATCCGACGCTTTCTGCTAGACCATTTATGTACATTATAAACAGTAATGGTCCTGTCACATTTCCTTGGGGTTACTCCGGAAATTACTGTTACATCTGTTGATTTTGTTCTATTAAGAGCAACATGCTGAGTTCTCAAGGGTATCTTGAATCCAGTCACAAATCTGGTCCGATACTCGATAAGCTCGTGAGGGACGTGACTTCACAAGGTACATTTGTACAGTTTTGAAGCCTGAAAGTTCAAACATGTCGATGGGGCACGATTACGGAGCTCTGTTGGGCATGTTACGCACTGTTTTGCATTGGCATAGTAACAGACATCACGGTCAAGGCAATCTTAAGACTATAGCAAAGGAGAAGAAAACGCAGAAATTGCTAAAAAAGCTATTTGAACCTAATGAAAAGTAGAAAGAATTAATTCTACGAGAAGGAGGACTGATTAGGTAAAGAAATTGCTGAAAGCAAGAACAAGGGAAAATGTCGATAGGCCTACTTCTGAAGTAATTATTAGTGCTCTGCCCAAAGGCAAGTTTTCACACAGGAATTCGCCACACTGTCTTGTCTTTTGGAACCCTCTTCAGGTCCGCGTCATTTCCGCTTCCCTTTATGTCGTCTGTCTTCTTGTATCTTCTCCTTGCTTTGAATATCCTCTCACAAACTAGTTCTTCCAAAGCATGTGTTATTAAGCGCCCCCATCGGTTTTTGCTTCATTTCTCTTATACCCTGCAGAACTTTGACGAAGAGGGTAAAATTGCCTTTGTATATACCGCTTGAAACGACACAACCAATCAAAGAGAAATCAAGAATGTGTCCCATTGGCTTAGATGTAAGAGGTGCGCCTACAGCGATTGCGCCACAGGAAACACTTTCTGTGTGCATAAACTGCAGCTCGGACAACGATGACAAACAGGCCTTTGATTAACATTCAGACTTCTTGTGGGCCATTTTATTCTAACAGGTGGATGTTCGCCTTAGAATTTATTTACTGCCAGTAATATTTTTGTATTTTACTATGTTAATTCGTGTAAGGAATCCGTAATTTTGTTTAGTGCCAATAAAATGTATTTTGGAAAGTTTAGAGAGTTTTATGTTTACCGATTATTGTGTTCTGTGTTACGCGTTAATATTCCCCCGTAGGTGCGTAAATCAACCCCGTACCCGGGGCACATACAAATATATGCACTCGACTTGAGTCTTTATAAAATTATTTTGCACTCTTAAATGGAATGTTGAGTTTGAGATATTGATAAAAAGTTATAGTTTAATAGCTGTGTTATGAGACTAAATAATTTTAAATACCATAAATCTAAGGAAAACAACTCAAAAAGTTCCGAAAAGAAATCAGCGTAAATGTGTCCCAGTCTCCCCTACCTATTCTGATTTTCAAGCAGACGGACTTCTGCTGCGGTACGGATAGCGGGTGCATCGCAGTGTGGGAGAGAAACGGCGCGGCAACTGGAAAACTACCCCAAAATTGAATAATGATTCTTGTCGGCAAAACATGTAAGCTGCATACAGACTCAACATGAAGTTCAGGCAGTATATGGACCAAATGCAGTGCCGTACAGACGTGGGTAACGCTGATCGGGGAGGAAGGCCGTCGACATCGACCAGGCCATCGAGGAACTGATTAACAGCAATCGAAGATTTTTCTGCGATGAGGGCGTTCACACAACGGTTCTCGAACGGCTTCGTCACCAACTGGCGGATTTCGATCGTCGAAGGACTGAGAGATTGGTATAACATTCCGATCTTTGGTTATGGAAACTTGGTAACTATGTTGAAAAACAGCGTCATATATTTGCGTCACTTTGAAGTACAGAGGAGCATTCACCAGACGTTCGTTGACCTGCCATGTGTAACTTACTTTCTGAAGTCCTCTCCTATACTCCGTAAATCTCCTTATGGTGTGTGTTTGAGGGTACTTCTGATGTCGTTATTTTCTTCTTTCATTAGCCCATACGCGAATGGTATGTGGCAAGAGCGACTATCTATAGACCTCCCTATGACCTCTAATATTTATGATATCTTCATCGTGATAATTTCGCGGGACGTATACTGTCCGATCATCGATCCTCTTAAGAACGTACCCTGTCGGAATTTAAATAGTAAATTTATTCCTGGTGCTCAACGTCTGTCTATTAACGCCGGCCACTGGAGCTGGTTGAGCATCTCCCTGCTCAACTAGCTCGGTGACGAAACGTGCTGTTCTTACTTGGCTCTTCTCGAGCTATGCTATTAATGCAGCCGCAATCAGGTTACAGTAGACATATCGCTGACACTGATGTCATTCAGTTTGGAGAACTAGCTTGACCTAGGCAAGGACTGTTGAAGGAACTATATCGACATTCACTTTAAGTGACGGAAAACACAAATCAGGATTGCCGGATAGAGATTTGAGGGGTGCCCCGGCCGAATACGCATCCAGTATCGTAACCGCAGAAACACCTCCATCATCAGCAACTCTTGCCTAATTAAGCTAACTTCAAAATAAAATTTAACTATAATATTTATGATTTTTTGAGTATTAGAATGAAACTTACAAACGCTAAATAAAGGAAGGTCTGTTGTGAAATGTATGTTGCGTCTTTTTGATTTATATGTAAAAATTGACTTGGGTCACAAAAGATGCGTATTTTGCTTCATTAAGGCTGTATTTAGACCACTGCCACCCATGTTTAGTTTAATTTGTTTACTACGGAGTGTACTTCGTCACTGCGCAAGCAGACTCCCCAAAAATCTGAGCGCTCCTTCAGAAAGGCCACCCTTTAAACAATGAAACTCGCAAATAAGAAACTTTGTTTGATTAATTTGTCAACATTTGTCACTTGAACGAGGTAAAGGCGATTTAGACTATTTGACGTACGACATTTAAATGCACAAGATGTTTTTCCTACTATCCTCATTTTGTATTATTTTCCTTTAGTATTCTGTCACTCGAGTTTTTCATTGATTAATGCAAAAACAGAAGTGGTCTCTTCCACGCACTCTAGAAAAAATTAACGAGCTTCTGGTCCAGGCTGTGAAGGCCCAAGGAATGTCCACCGATCGCCGTGTCACCCGCTGCCTTGCGGTGTCATGCGAATTCGGTATGGCGGGGTATGTGTTCAGCACACCTTTCTCCCGGCCGTTTTGCGGAATTTCAAAACCGTGGAGTATCTGCTAATTCCTCAAGTAACTCCTCAGTTGTCATCACGAGGCTGAGTGCAACACGTCCTTCCAGCGCGGAGATATCATTGGCAGCACCGGGAATCGACCCCGGTCTCTCCTAAAGGCAGCTGCCTACGCTGACCACTCAGCTACGGAGGCGGACGAAAACAAAGAAAGCACTGTAACTAATCCCGTCACACCTGAATACGAATTTCAGTGTCCAAATGCGTGGAGAAATGCAATGAAATTCCTGACCGTTGAGGAGGGTGAAGGGTGGTGGGGAATGGGAACTGGCAGTTGGCAAGAAGGCAGCTAGAAGGAGGAGGTATTCAGAAAGTTATACTTTGCGTATATGCAATAGATTTGACCAATTGTTAGAGTTGAGTGGAAAGGAGCCATATGTAGCTCAAAATGTTCAAATGTGTGTGAAATCTTATGGGACTTAACTGCTAAGGTCATCAGCCCCTAAGCTTACTCACTACTTAATCTAAATTATCCCAAGGACAAACACACACACCCATGCCCGAGCATATGTAGGTGTTGATGTAGGGAACATGCAGCAGTCCTCAGCAGTTAGGAGGCCTAGGTCAGTTGCAAAGTCTAACAGAAAGAAGGTTCTGCTGCTAGGTAGTTCACACGGTAGAGGTTTGGGCCAGCAGTTGCAGGAAGTGTTGGGGAATGAGTACCAGGTCACCAGCATTGTGAAGCCTAGTGCAGGGTGGTTCAAATGGCTCTGAGCACTATGGGACTTAACATTTGTGGTCATCAGTCCCCTAGAACTTAGAACTACTTAAACCTAACTAACCTAAGGACATCACACACATCCATGCCCGAGGCAGGATTCGAACCGGCGACCGTAGCAGTCGCGCGGTTCCGGACTGAGCGCCTAGAACCGCTAGACCACCGCGGCTGGCAGTGCAGGGTGGGCTCAGGTGACTGACAGCATAGGAGAATTATGTAGGAATTTTACGAAAGAGGATCAGGTAGTGATAGTGGGTGAAGCACGGAACAGTCTTGATAGGGACGGGGAATATTATGTAGGTGGTGACCCGGTAAAGATAGCTACTCAGACTGGTGGCACTTATATGCATTTCGTGTAACTGTTTCAGCCTCATGATCGACCGCATCTTAATGCGGCTGTTAGGCGCGTTAACATGGGGCTGGGGAGGGCGCTGATGGCAGAGAACATGGGTCACATTTCAGTGGTGCCAGTTGGGTCTGTCAGTAGATCGGGTTTCACTAGGCATGGCCTGCACCTCAACAGGTATGGGAAGGGGAGGCTGGCAAAGCTTATAGGTGACAGTGTAGTGGGTGGTGGTGGTGATGGTGGTGTCACTCATGGAAAAATTCCTGTAGTAGTTAGTGTTAGAGCTGCACCTTTTTTAGATTGAAGCCAGCTGTTTAAAGGAAGTCCCTCTAACTAAGGGCTCACCTTCAGATGACATCATGTTTCCAAGTACAAAAGGAATTAGCATATTTCATAAAATATAAGAGGTATTAGAGAGAAAGTTAGTGAACTGCTTATAGACGTTGACTTTGAAATTATTGGTATGTCGGAGCACCACTTAAATAATCTGGCAATTCAGAGGCTTCCTTTACCAGGATACAGATTAGCTGACTGTTTTTCAAGGAGTTCCTTGCGGGGTGGGGGAGTGGCTACGTACGTAAGAAACAGTATTCCTTTTGAGTCCATAGACTTATTATGGCACTGCATGAACAAATATTTGAATGTCGTGCATGGGCAGTTGAATTTAGTGAAACTAAACTTCAAATTGTTGTTGTTTATAGGTCCCGTAATTCTGACTTCAGAGCATTTCTGCTCAAGCTGGAGAGGGTTCTTGATTCACTTTGTAGGAAGTACCAAAAATTAGCTGTATGTGGTGACTTCAATATAAATTTTGTATATGATGGAGCAAGAAAAAGGATGTTGGTACATCTCCTAAATTCGTATGATCTGATACAGACTATGTTTTTTTCCAACTAGGGTGCAAGGGAACAATAGCACAGCCATAGGCAATATTTTTATTCATTCTTCATTACTAGATAGGCATTCTGATAGTAAAAGGGTGAATGGCCTTTTAGACATAATGCACAAATTTTAACATTAAAATGTTTTTGTACTCAAACAAATGTCTTATATCATTAACTGTGTAGGAAAGTTAACCCAACAGAAATTGAGATTTTTTAAAATCTTGTCAAGGAGCAAGAGTGGCAGGATGTTATAGTGCCGATAACGTAGATGATAAATATAATGCTTTCCTTAACACATTTCTCATGCTCTTTGACAGTTTATTTCCATTAGAACGTTCTAAACGGGGTACTAGCAGTAGTATGCAGCTCGGGTGGCTGGCTAGTGGGATAAGGATATCATGTAGAACACAGTGGGAATTATATCTAAATGTTAGAAGTAGTCACAATCAAGATACAGTGGCCTATTACAAACAGTATTGTAAGGTGCTTAAGAATGTTATTAGGAAGGCAAAGAGTATGTGGTGTGCAAATCGAATAGCTAGTTCACTGGATAAAATTAAAACCGTATGGGCAGTAGTAAAGGAAGTGTCTGGTCAGCAGCATAAGGTCGACGCTAAAAAGTCGGTTCGTAGTAAAAATATTTCTATTACTGATAAATCAGATATATGTACAGTATTTAACAATCATTTTCTGAGCATTGGTGGTGAACTAAATAAAAAAAATTTTCTACAGGGAATCTTGTAACTTTCTTGGCAAATGCCTTTCCGAGATTCAAGTCTGAAATACTCCTCTGTGATACAGACAGGGGGGAAATTGTGTCAATAATTAAATCACTATATAGACTAAGGACTCTCATGGTTATGATGGAGTGCCTAGCAGAATATTAAAGTACTGTGATGCACATGTTAGCCCTGTATTTAACCATATTTGTAAATTTTCGTTTAGGAACGGTCAGTTTCCTGAACGATTTAAGTGCTCAGCAGTAAAGCGGCTTTATAAAAAGGGAGAAAGGGATAACGTAGACAATTTTAGACCTACTTCTATGCCATCAGTGTTTGCTAAAGTTATTGAAAAGGATGTGTATGTAAGGATAATTGATCATTTTATTTCACATGATTTGCTATCAAATGTACAGTTCGGTTTTAGAAGTCGTTTAACAACTGAAAATGCTATATTCTCATTTCTGTGTGTGGTACTGGATGGATTAAACAAAAGTTTTCGAACGCTAGGCATATTTATGATCTAACTAAGGCGTTTCATTGTGTTTATCACAAAATATTGCTCCAGAAGTTGGACCATTACGGAATATCGAGAGTAGCTCACAATTGGTTCACTTCTTACTTTAACAACACACAGCAAAAGGTCATTATTCATAACGTTGAGAATGGTTGTGATGTGGGGTCTGAGTGGGGTACTGTGAAGTGGGGGTGCCCCAGGAATCAGAGTCCTTATTTGTATAAATGAATGCCCTCTAGTATTACGAGTAACTCTAAAATATTTCTGTTTGCTGATGACACTAGCTTGGTAGTAAAGGATGTTGTGTGCAATATTGGCTCGATTTCAAATAGTGCAGTTCATGACCTAAGTTCATGGCTTGTAGACTAAGACTCAGTTTTTACAGTTTCTAACACACAATTCAACAAAATCTGACGTTTTAAATTCACAGAATGGGCATATGATTAGTGAAACTGAACAGTTCAAATTTCTGGGTGTTCAGATAGATAGTAAACTGTCGTGGAAAGCCTACGTTCAAGATATTGTTCAAAAAACATAATGCTGCCATTTTTACTATTCGAACGGTATCTGAAGTGAGTGATCGGTCGACACGAAAATTAGTCTACTTTGCTTATTTTCAGTCGCTTATGTCATATGGTATTATATTTTGGGGTAAATCTTTCCATTGTAAAAGGATATTTTTGGCTCAGAAACGGGCGGTTCGGGCAAAAAGTGGTGTAAGTTCACGAACCTCTTTCCGACCCCTGTACACGAGTCTGGGTATTTTAACAATATTAGCTTATTCCCAAGAATAAGCAGCTTTCACTCAAGTTAATACTCGGCAGAAATGAAACCTGCATTTGAATCGGACTTCCTTAATTCTAGTGCAGAAAGGTGTGCAGTATACTGCTGCATCCGTTTCAATAAGGTACCACTCGGATTCAAAAATCTTAGCAGTAATCCACGCACTTTCAAATCGAAGCTGAAGAGTTTTCTCATGGGTCACTCCTTCTATTCTGTCGAGGAGTTCCTTGAAAAATTAAGCTGATTCTTGTTGTGTTGTTGATTGCGCTTACTTAAACTTATGAACTGGCTTTTCGGGTTCATAAAAATTTTATTTTAATCTTTTATTACTTTTATGTTGTAATTTCATGTACTGACACGTTCCATGACCTTGGAGATTTGTCCTCAATTTGGTCTTACGGAACTTGACGTGGAAATAAAAAATAAATAAGATAGACTGTCCCCACTTTCACTTGCAGTGGTACCCATATCTTGATGTAACAGAGTACTAAAAGAGCATAGTACACATATAAAAAACATAGAAAAAGAAAAAACTTTTAGACAAAGTGATCACTGAATCTAGAAGATAATTTGGCAACAGTGCATACATAAAATGATTTTTAGAGGTTTTAAAGTAGCATTTATGTTCTATAGTGGTGCAACAATTACTCATGTGCTACATCACAAAATTTGTGATTGGATCGAGGATTTCTTGATAAGTTGCTAGCAGTTTGTTATGTTGGATAGAGAGGCATCAAGATTAGTTGAAGTAACTGCGTATGTGCCCCAGGGAAATGTTTTGGCACCTCTGCAATTCATATTGAATATCGGTGACGTGGCACGTAATAGTAATCTAAAATTTTTAGTAGATGATGCAGTTATCTGTAATGAAGTACTATCTGAAAAAAATTTACGCAAATATCCGTCAGTTCTTTATAAGATCTAAAAGTGATGTAAAGATTGACAACTTGATTTTAACGTGCAGAAATCTAAAATTTTGCTCTTCGCAAAACGCATAAAATTAGTATCATTTGATACGTCATCAGTAAGTCACTAATGGAGTCAATGAACTCGTACAAATACTCGTACCTAACGGTATGGATATGAAACTGTATGATCACCAATGCGCAATCGTAGGTGACAGACATCGGTTCACTGCTGGGAAAGTCGGTGTACTAAGAACAGTATTTATAAACCACTTGTGCATCTTATTGAGAGTATTGGTCAGGTGTATGGGATCCACACCAGATTGGAATAACAAAGGGTATTCAACGTATGCAAAGAAATGCTGCGGGAATGGTAACTTTTTTTTGATTCACTGAAGAGCTCTACGAATTGCTGAAAAACCTGAACTGACAGAATCTCGACGGTATACATCAGTTATCCGTGAAAGCCTACTTACAAAGTTACGCGAACAAGGATTAAGTGAAGAATTCTTTAGCTCCCTAGGTATCCGTCCCATAGAGACCTGGAAGAAAAGACTACACTAATTACAGCGCTCACAGATGCATGTAAGCAGTCATTCTTCCTGTGCCCTATACACGATGGAACGGGAAGAAACCCAAAAATGTGTGCCCTGTGCCAAGTACTTCACAATCGTTGGCACAATATGTATGTAGATGAAGAAAATGTAGAAGTAGTTTGTGAAATGAGTAGTGCTGCAAATGAAAGTCTAGACAGGGTCAGAAAATCAGTGTCAAAGCCAAGAATACCTGACAAATGTTCATGCATACACTTGCGGAAGTAAGCACGCAATGAACAGCAATGCAGTAACTCATAGAACACACACTTTAATGGCTTATCAAACCAAATGTTGTTTATTTTAAGCAAACCGAAATTGTAATTACGTTGCATACCACTGATGAGTTTAAATTCATTAAAACGAAATGTGTCCGCCGAAATATAAGGGGCGATCAAGAAGTTTCCGTTCGAAGCGGGCACAGTCCAGAATCGGTATGCCAATCAGGCAAAACCGCCTTGAGCATTGACGCAATCACCAGGTTGAAGATACTAGTTTCGTGGACAACATATCCTGCTGCGTGGAGAAGTCCGCAACTGCCTGCTGCACAGCCTCGTCCGACAGGAATCATCAAACCTTCAAGGATTTTTTTTTTTTTTTTTTTTTTTTTAAGAGACCGAAGGCGTGATCATCGCTGCCCCATGCAAATTCTTCATTTACCAGTGCTTCTCCTTCGGAAGGCAAGAATAGAATATGAGCGCGTTGGTCCTGTTTGGACGAGCCTGGTAGTAGCGTCTCCATAGTTCACTTTCCCGCATTTACCACCTGCACGTCGAAAGGACACCATTCCCATACTAATCCCTTGCTTACATGTCCGCGCTTATATTCTCGTTCTGGAGTCACGCTACGCTGCATATACGCCGCAGCAACGTCTTCAAACGGAATCTTTTTAATAGTCCTTTATAAATAACGCATTCTTAGGAATTGCATAGACGGGTCCAAATCAAAGCAGACGCCCACTGCCCGGTTTAACACGGCTCAAAACTGCACGGATAACCGAAAGCACAGACGATCCGTAAATACACACGCTTTTTAACGGACACAGATATTTACTGTTTTTATTAAACACACTACAATTCACATATAAAATCTCACTGCAGCACTTACGATCTACCTACCGGCAACTAACAAACTTATTTATTTACATAATTACATTCAGTTCGCTTTCGGGAAATAATCGTCCATTTTTGTCTGTTTTGCTTTTCATTCGTCTTTTACCCCACAACGGTCCTGATTTTTTACAGAGTCAAAACATCAGTTGTTGTCGAACTATTTTGTCCTGCGTAGGGGAAAGTCGTGCAACATCGGGCGAGTTACAGTACCGGCCACGACTGTGATTTCCCTTTCCTCCCCCAATATGGCAGACGTGTACAGTACGTAGAAGCGAGCTTGTTTATCTATGTGCGCTGGAGTCGTGTATCTTCTTCCTCTCTTCAGTGCTTTGTCCGCTCTTAGCTTGATGGTGTTGTGATAGCTCTTAGCACACGGAAGATATTTTGAGGAGTGTGATACATGTTTTTAAGGTAAGTGATTAATTTCGTGGCTATTTACGGTAGTCTATGTTATATAAGGCATAACATCTAACAAACGTTTCATGATAATTTCTATAATAGTACATACAGTATGGCTAGCTCTTGTTTGTCGTGCGGTATCGACCAACCAGGTATATTTCAGAATCGGCCACAAGTAATTTCAATTTTTAATTCCATTTTATTTTTCTTACTTCGCCGGCCGCGGTGGTCTCGCGGTTCTAGGCGCTCAGTCCAGAACCGCGCGACTGCTACAGTCGCAGGTTCGAATCCTGCCTCGGGCATGGGTGTGTGTGATGTCCTTAGGTTAGTTAGGTTTAAGTAGTTCTACGTTCTAGGGGACTGATGACTACAGTTGTTAAGTCCCATAGTGCTCAGAGCCATTTGAACCATTTTTTTCTTACTTCTTTCTTATGTCTAACAAAATGACCGCGAGAGAGGCAGCTGAAGCGTTTTCAACAATTAGAAAAGGAAATGGTCGCCACCCAACAGAAGAAATTAAAAGCAGAAAAAGTAAAGCCTGAAAATGAGTTGGAAAAAGTTGAACATAAGCCGGGTTGTTTAAAATAAGATAACTACGCGAAGGGTGTCCGTGGAAAGCTGGTTACAAAGTGGCGAAGAAAATTAGAATTCACTGCAAATAATGGATCGACAATAGAAACTGAAAAGTGCATTACGTGTTTGGAGTCATTTGAAGAAGACTGGGTGCTTTGTACCAATTGTAGAAGTTGGGCACGTGACGGATGTGTGGATCAGGAGGACATTTTGCGTACTATTTGCGATCTCCGTAAATCAGTGAGCTGAACACTGATGAACTGAGCTGGAATAGTAACAATAAGTTCCCAGATTTACACGTTCTACTATTATTCAATAAGTACCAGTGCAATGTATCATTAATAGCCTTTATTATCACAGAAAAGACAGCTGCTGATACCGCAAGAAACTTTCTAGAAGCCTTGTAATTGAAGCTCTTTTAGTTTCAGAGTAATTTTGTACTACAAATAAACAATAATAATCATTACACTGCGCTGTTCATAGAAGATGTCTTGAGGTAAGAGAATAGTGCATCAATAGTCCTATTAACCACTACAAAAAAAAAAAAAAAAAACCAAGCTGGCGATACTGCACGACTCGTCTCTAGTCCACTAACAGATCAACGCACTTCAATGCCTAATGCGTGTGATGAACCTTTCATACGATACATAATAGTGTATTCTAGAACAGAAGACTTGGGACTTCTTTTTTAGTTTTTCTAAAAGTCACCGAACTATGCACAGAAAATCTGCAAACTCAATAATCTTCACGCGAATAACCGCGAGTTTGGTGTACTTTAAGTAATTATGTAGCAGCGACCTACACCGTGACCAGACAAATAAATAACGATGAAAAAAGTAGTAGCTGTTATAACTACCGAAGCTATAAGGAAAAGTAAAATTTAGAAGCGCGCTTCGAACAACAAAAATGTCGAGGAGCTGTCAGGGCGTTCTGAATTCTATTTAACAAGCGAAGCGAGCTGAGCAGAGCTGAGTAGAACGGCGAGAGTTGCTCGGCCCGCAGAACAGGATGCGGTGGCGGTGGCTGAGGGAAAGGGGGAGGGGGGCAGAGCGCGGGCGTCGGCGGATGCAAATTGGGATTGCTGGCGATGCGCGCCAGCCGCTCGGAAATATTGATTCGCTACGATAGCGCGCGGATGCCGCCCTGTTTTCTGCCTCCGTCCTCCGGCCTCGGGCCTGCGGCGCTGCCTCTGCGCTGTTGGCACCCTCCTCCACTCGCTGTCACGTATTTAGAGACGCCCTTCATTCGGGGACTCATCATTGGAAACGACGCAGCTTCGGGAAGGCCTGAGGGAACTGTTATGGGAGCACCGCTATTCACAAATTCCGGCGTGAATAGAAACTGTAGGGACAATCTTCACGAAGTCATTCCCGATAAAAGAAGGAACAAACAAAGCTTGTGTCTGGAAGTGGACTTGACTCTGCAATGTAAGAACTATCGACCTTGTAGGAATTGTCGCAAGTCATCTACATCTACAAGGTGGACAAAATATACTCATCGACAAAAGTTTTGCTTCGCTCTTTCATTTCGAAATTCACAGCATGGAAAACACAAATTGGCTCTGAAGCAAGCAAACATCTGAGTTACGACAAAATGGTCTGTTTCTAGATATGTAGGATTACTGTAAGTTACAAAAGACTATCGCAAGAAAGTGTAGGCTATCGTAGTGCTCCTAGTAGCTTTGGTCAGTTAGCCGCGCGGGATTAGCCGAGCGGTCTTGGGCGCTGCAGTCATGGACTATGCGGCTGCTCCCGGCGGAGGTTCGAGACCTCAGAAATGGCTCTGAGCACTATGGCACTTAATATCTGAGGTCATCAGTCCCCTAGAACTTAGAACTACTTAAACCTAACTAACCTAAGGACATCACACACATCCATACCCGAGGCAGGATTCGAACCTGCGACCGTAGCGGTCGCGCGATTCCAGACTGAAGCGCCTAGAACCGCTCGGCCACTCCGGCCGGCTTTGAGTCCTCCCTCGGGCATGGATATGTGTGTTTGTCCTTAGGATAACTTAGATTAAGTAATGTGTAAGCTTAGGGACTGATGACCTTAGCAGTTAAGTCCCATAAGATTTCACACACATTTGGTCAGTTAAGACCGTAACCGCATTACCTGTTCCTTAGATGTGTTGCATACCTATCGGACGTTACCGCATTTAGATCACTTTGTTTGCGTGAACGATTGGTATCTTACTAATTTCCCCAGTAGCCAGAAGTGGTGAACCGTCTAGAGACGTAGTGAGGATATATAAAGGGCCGCGTAACCTACAGAATATTTTTGTTCTACATAGTTATCGTCTTGCCTGTTCCTTAAAATTGAACGGTATTTATAGCAAAATTGAAATTGTCAATATTTACTTTAGGTTTTATTGGAAAATTGTTGATTTGTAACGTGGAACAGAAGGATGGTGTACTGAAAAAAAAAAACAGTTTTGATGTCTAGCACTAGAAAACGCCATTTCCATATAAAAAGATAAAATTGAAAAAAGAAAGACAAAATCATGTCGCCGGCCGAAGTGGCCGTGCGGTTAAAGGCGCTGCAGTCTGGAACCGCAAGACCGCTACGGTCGCAGGTTCGAATCCTGCCTCGGGCATGGATGTGTGTGATGTCCTTAGGTTAGTTAGGTTTAACTAGTTCTAAGTTCTAGGGGACCAATGACCTCAGCAGTTGAGTCCCATAGTGCTCAGAGCCATTTGAACCAAAATCATATCGAACGTCACTTCAGCACTTCGTTGAGCTCATATAAATCATGTTTCTGTTATTCATACACAAAAGTTTGCACTGATCATTGATAACAGGAAACTCTTGCCTTTGATCATGATGAATAACATTCTACTGAGTACAAAAAACAACAACAATAATAAAGCTTCTTTATGTTTGTGCATGTACACCGTATTTGTATCAAAAATATTTGCTTTGGTTACATAAAAGGGCAGAAGTTATGCGATCAATAAATTTTTATCACTTATAAAATGCAAGTTATATTTTGTAAGGTAATAGAATACACAATGGACTAAGACTGAACGTTGTGCAGTTCTAATTGTGTGCAAAGCAAACAAAAAGCAAAGAGAAGTCGTAGGCTTCCAGGTTCTCTCTCACACATTCATTTATGTTTATTTGCCTGCTAATACTGCCAATGCTACCAGCAATCCTATCACTTACGTGCTGTTCCAAAACGACCGACCTGTAGTTTTGTTACAGCGCACCTCTACCTGTTCCCCATGGGGAGTTTTTCACAGCACTCCTGAGCAACGTCAATACGTTATGGAATGTCCACTTGCTCGGATGCAAGCTTCAATCCGCCGTGGCATACCATCGATGAGATGAACAAGCCTTCCCCGGTCCAAATTGTCCCACTCTTCAGTGACGATTCTGCAGAAGTCGCGCCGAGTACGTGGTCGTTGTAAAGGAACGTTTTGACGAGAACACAACAGTGAGCACACGAGTTTTCATCCACCAATCTCGTCCCTGAATCTTAGAGCAGTGAGACTGCCTAAAAAACCATGAGGGTTGTACGGTTGCTCCACTTAATGTCACCCAAGAACGTCACACCACCCACCGTATTGCACACGTGTGGCACAGTCTGGTGTCGTGCGATATTGTTGGGTTGTCTCCAAACAAGTCTGCTATTATCAGGGTGAAGCAGATCCGAGTTTGGTCCCCAAACAACACCAGACGCCAGTTCTGGGGGATCCATTCTGCGTAAGTTGCCCGCCTATAACGGAGTCCGTGGTGCGGTGGTTTAGGACGTGCCGCTCACCATGAAGATTCGCATCATTCAGTCGCCTAACACATTGATACGAAGCATACGTCATGTAGCCTCTTCGAACGCCGAATTCACGTGTGGAGCACTCAATCCAATGTTCCTTTGCCTCAAAAGTCGTCATCCTGAGCATCTGTCGATCCTGGAGCGCCTGTCCTGTGTAAGTCCTGTCAACTGGAACCGAATTCATGTCCGCATCACATCACTTTGACTCTGGAGCGTAGACTGAGCATCTTCCCTGGTGGACAAGACATCTGTGCGTAACGTGGTGATGCTAACTCGATCATTAGTTGCGACTGTCATTCGTGGCATAATGGATGTTTACTCTGCTACTCCACGGTCGTTTATAACGCGTCCATACTGGTGATTTACTTCCAACTGAAATGCCGCAATCAATTCGAGTGTGTCACTCTATCCGTACGTAGCGCTCATTGTAATTGTATGTATGTTTGCAAACAACGTCAGAGGCGACCATCCGATCAGTACAGGAACAGCCACAATAACAGTACACATACAAGACATATCGGGATGATGGAACACTTTTTTTGATCTGCGTAGAACTGTCCTGAAAAGTATTTCGTGTACCTTGAGATAGTCAGCTCATCTTAACTTCATCTTCATCCAGGGCAGATGACGTAAAATGGATTGCCTACCTTAAGATGCACGAAATATTTCTCGGGACAGATTTATTTTACCCATCCTGTACTTATATACTCTACAAGTCACTGTGCGGTGAGTAACGGAAGGTACAATGTGTGCCTGTCTCATTTGCTGAATCTCATTCCTTTTCTGCTCCGTCCCGATAGCTGCGTGATCAGCGTGATGGATTACCGTCCTACGAGCCCGGGTTCGATTCCCAGCAGGGTCGGGGATTTCCTCCGCTCACGGGCTGGGCGTTGTGCTGTCTTCATCATCATTTCATCTACATTCGGCGCGCAGGTCGCCCAATGTGGCGTCGAATGTAATAAGACCTGCACCAAGGCGGCCGGACCTGCCCTGTAAGGGGCCTCCCGGCCAATGACGCCAAACGCTCGTTTCCATTTCGATTCCTTTTGTGAATGGTATGTGGGAAGCAGCAATTGTCGGCATCCCTTGGTATGGGTCCGAATTTCTTTAATGTTTGTGCCATGATCATTACGCGAGATGTCTGTTAGAAGAAGCAGTACGTTTCTCGACTATTTTTGGAACGTGGGCTCTGGAAATGTTGTGAGCAGGGTTTTTCGTGATGCACAACGACACTTTTGCAATGTTTCCCACTGTAGACAGTTGAGTAATTCTGTGACACTATTACGTTGACTAACCTCTTCAGTCCTGAGCTATTATTTTATTAACGAGAAGTTCGTATTGGATGAACAATGCATTGTTCTGAGACAACGTAAGACTGTAGTACTAAATTTTAAAGATAGGGTTGGTTCACCAGTATTTAAGGACATGTTCAAAGTGAACTTTTTTTATGTTACAAAATAACTGAAATATATGCAACACTCAGAAAAGTCAGTATTAAACACCTAAAAATTATGAAAACAATTCTTCTATAGAGTGCAATTACAGCTCGTTGCCGAATGTAGACCCAGTGTTACGTGGAAAAACTTTATCTCTGCACTGTTGTGATGAAATAAACAACCACTTTTCATTAGTGTAGGGTGTACTAGCATATTACAAGACACTGCAAACACATTTTAGTTCAAAGCTACTAAAAAACAGACATTACCTTTATTTCTCGAAGACATGCTCACATTGTGATTAAACAGCTTTCTTCAAGCGGAGTGTGACACCTACTGGGTACATGCAGCAACGAAAACAAATGACACACAGAAAGCACATAGTACACAATGTGTGCTGCAATAATTTCATTCCATGGGCTAGAAAAAAATTAAAGTTGGATGTAGCATATACATGCTACATTATTGAGGAAGCTGAAGAAATCCGCTCGAATCGCTCGTATCTTCTTCGAATCTGTTCTAGCTTTTCTGTTAATTCAGCTTCGTGAGGCCCACAACAAATGGCTCCTGAGAATTCTTGCAATAACTCTGAGTCTTGTATTTACCTTCCCCGCAGCTAAACTAATCTGATCGTTCACCCTTAAATCGCTCCGGAAGGAAACGTCAGACACTTAGCTATGTGTCCTGTAGGAGTTAAAGACATGTCTGTCCTGAAAGAAAGACTAGACCAGGCTGATTATCGCCAGTAACAGTAATCCAAGCACTGATGCTGATGGCCAAAATAATACTTGTAAACACTGCAGGGGATAATGCTACTGACGGCTTTCCTGTAAAATGTGAAACACGATCCGTCGGCCTTTATAGTTTAGCAGGAAGTGTTCAGTACCTAGAAGAACCTGATTATTCCAATTTGGTGTACGAATTTGCTGCAGTGACTCTCCTCTTTTAACCGTTTCATCAGGGCATGCTGTCTCACGCAAGGATCCAAACGTGGTCACAAACGTTTCCACGTTTTGTGTCGTACTATCTGTGAGGGCAACGATCCCAGTTTGGCTGCGTTTCCCTTTGCTCCTGATGCGAATACTGGACTAGTATGTCGCTACGCTTGGCTGAATTCGCTGGAAACACCTAACAGCCTATGTGAGAGAATAAAATACTAACAGAGTTACGAAAAATATGCAATTATAGAGATAATAATTGTCGTAGTCTTCATTCTGAAGACTGGATAGAGGCAGTTTTCCGCACTGATCTATCCGGTGTAAGTCTCTTTGTCTCTAAAGAATTATTGTGATATACTCTCGTAAACATATTTCCGATACGTACGTACTGTGCAAGAAATAATCGAATGACATTGTAACTGTTGATTAACGTGTGGAACCCTTGTGGAAGTCTTAACAAATTACACTGCTATATAAAAAAATATGGTTCAAATGGCTCTGAGCACTATGGGACTTAACTGCTGAGGTCATCAGTCCCCTAGAACTTAGAACTACTTAAACCTAACTAACCTAAGGACATCACACACATCCATGCCCGAGGCAGGATTCGAACCTGCGACATTAGCGGTCACGTGGTTCCAGACTGTAGCGCCTAGAACCGCTCGGCCACCACGGCCGGCTTACTGCTATATCAAATACCTCAGCCATTCACCATAGTCTGACATGCTGGTATAAATTTAAACGTAAACATCTTTTTCATTTTTAATGAACTGGAACGTAACAATTTCGTTACTTTTTACATGTATACAAAGCGCTGCTGGAGGTGAATGCAAAACGAACCAAAAAAGGGCTAAAGCCAAATGTTGATCGACTTATCCTTTCGTGCAGGAACGCAAATGTGTTTATCTGGGTCAATAAAAATTGTTTCCTCTTTGTAGTTAGTTTACCGTAGTGTTATTATATGGAGATTGAGAAATGTAACAAATTTCTGCACTCTTGCGCAGTTAGTAGCATTTACTTCAGTTGGCGCGGCAATGCTATCATGAAATGCGCACCAGTCATTCGTTGAATGATTAAAGGAGAAGTATTTTGTTTCTGTTAGAGATGTTGTTCCGTGATTTTTAACTTGTAATATACTTAGAATAATCCTTTAAGTAGTTCTTTCACACTTCAGTCAAAATGTGAGTCGTAACGATCACTGATCATGTATGGTTGTCACTCACCTATAGATGTCCGGAACCGCAAGACTGCTACGGTCGCAGGTTCGAATCCTGCCTCGGGCATGGGTGTGTGTGATGTCCTTAGGTTAGTTAGGTTTAAGTAGTTCTAAGTTCTAGGGGACTTATGACCTAAGATGTTGAGTCCCATAGTGCTCAGAGCCATTTGAACCACCTATTGATGGACTCTATGTTGAAATCTAATTCAACTGCTGCTTAATGTTGGCGAAAGTCGAAAATAATTTTATCCGTGTTAGGTAACTTGCAAAACAGAGTGCATTTATTTGGGCATTGCACTCGATTTAGCTGACGATATTTCATGACGAGAGGACCACAATCAATATAAAGCTAATTAAATTATTTTTAATTTTTCTGATCCGGTTCAAGGTCGGAGATGCAGATGTAATTAGTGGTTGACTTCATCTTTAACTGAAGTTGTAGGTTCAGAAGGTAATAATAATTATCATCATCATCATCATCATCATCATCATCATTTGACATCAACGGCCTGCATTATGGTCTGCAGCTATACACATCCATGTCTGTTTTGTAATATCACCCACCCACCCTTTAGGTCGTCGTCTCCATCTTTTTTTATCGTCGAATGCATATATTTTTCATTAAGCTTTACAGTGACTTATTGATAACGAATGAACAACAAGTTTACTGTTACCAGTCACTATTTATTTATCTCCACAAAGCGTTTCAGAGGTCTAAACTCTCATCATCAGGAGGATTTATGTGCGTCAGTATGTTGTGTATGTGTTGTGTTAAGACTCTGGAGTAACCAGTGGCACCGTCTCCAGTGGTCACAGGCTCATTTTCCTGTCGCATTACATCACATATACTTTTACACTCCGTAAACAAAGTTTGATGGTGTCTCTCATGTAAGACGACAATTATGTAGGTTTAAACCTCTGAAATTCGTTTTGCAAGTATATAAATAGCGACTGGCAACAGTAAACTTTTCTTATCTCCTGAAGCCAACAAAGGATTTCCTTGGTCTATCTACTATCCGTTCGCCTAACTAGATGTCACATCTACCTCCATTTTATCTCCATTAGAGTAATAATTAAGTCTTCCCCTCCTCTCTGTTATGTGATTCAGTCGTTTGTTTTCCAGTCCTTCACCTAATTTCTAACATACATAAGTCAAAACTGGTAATACACCTTGACTGTTAACTTTCCTCTTCAGACACATCGGAAGCTGTTCACTACATCAAAGGAACTCCAGGCCCATTTTATTCCTCTGTTTTATATATTTTGCTGTCCACCCAATTGTCCTAAACTGCCCTCAACACAAAAATTGATCAACTGGCTCTATACCTCTATTGTTAAGTTATGGTTTTTTTTAGATATTATTTTAGTCTCGTTGGAATTGATTTTCCAGACTGCTTTCAGATCTGCTCTAGTAAGTTTTTTTCCATTCGTTATTGAAGTTTACTGCACTGGAGGCAAAAATATAATTTCATCAGAAAAACTGTAGCCTCTTAGATTTGTTTCATCAAAATTATTCACTGTTTATTTTTCTCATTTAAGAATCTGAAAGCTTTTAGGACTGCTGAGAATAGTTTCGGTTTTATGGAATATCCTTTCCCGATTCCTTTCACAATTCTAAATATCTTACTGTCCTGATGTACTCCAATGGAAGCTGCAGCAATGATATATATGTGTGACCTTCAGTATACTAACATCACGACTTCCTTCTTTAGGGCTGGCAATGCAAATTTCGTTGAAACCGAGTCCAAGGCGTTCTCAAAGTCAACTAGTACTTACTCATTGGTCCGACACATATTTTCGTTCAGGACTTGCTAATGGTCCATTGTCCCATATTCACAAAAAGCCAGATTTTTCATTTGCTTGATTAAAATTCAATTATTTTTCTAAGCGGGTGCTAATAACTTTTTTGAATATCTTGTACATTATGAAGACGAAGCTGATAGATCTGTATCTTTTTTTGCGTTTTGTATCGCCCGTCTTGTGAAGTGAAATAATTACGTCATTGCTTCAATTTTGATGATTAGGTTCTCCCGCGCAGACATTAAGTAAGCAGTTATACAAATTTCTCTTTTATTACTTCTCATTCATATTAAAACTGATTGACTACTAACTATCTGTGTTTGTAATTCATATCTGGAACTGTACAAACATTTAAGGAATTCTTCGACTGTTTGTACTATTTTCTTTCTAGAGTTAGTTACTACAGCATCTGCCGCCTTAGCTGATGAAATATTGCGCCTCCCTAACACAATTTTCTATGACCCATCTTCACGTTCTTATTGTTTTCTCTTGCATATCTGATCATACTGTCATTGCCTCTTCTCTCGAAGAGATATCGAAATAGTTTTGTTTAGCTCTGCATGTTTGATCACGTGGCTATTATCGTTTACTTCAAACTTAGCGTTTTTTTAATAACTGCCTCGCTCCATTTCAGATTTTCGTTTTGGTCTTTTCGTGCCAACAATATTATTTGCTGTTCGCATAAATTTCTTTGTTAAATAATTATCACTTTTTCGACTTCTTGGGAGCTCTGTTTTCTAGGTGGTGAGTTTTTCGTTTGGTATATCCCACTGAACTCAAATAAATTACTATAATACGTGATAATTATTTCCTACCGGACGAGTTCGTTTTTTATAACTTTGTGTTTCTCTCTGTCTTTCTAGTTCACGATCACTTGCAATTTTTAAAATGTTTTAAGATCGACGATCCAGTATTCTTTCTTTGTTGTCTAATAACATATAGTCATTTTCAGTATTAATTACGTTTGGTTATTATACATATTTTTCCTGAAAAATTGCTTTAAGGGTAAATATGTAGTTCCTCGCTGCCACTTCTACTGCTGCCTGGCCCTTGTAATTTCTAGTATCATATTCAAAGATTTTTCTTGAGGAACCATTATTTAGTTTTGGACCTGTTTTACATAAAAAAATATTATTGTCTTGTAACTGAATGTGCGATTATTTATCATATTGTGTGAATTTTTGTAGAGGTCGTCTATCTCCTCGTCAGAATATAAGCAAGTTAGCGGATAAACAGAAAAGATTTTCGTGAACAAGTTTCGTTTAAATTCGAAACAAGTTTGCTGTTCCGTCCGAAATTTTATCAACATTTTTAATATTATTTAAGGTTCTTGTTTATAATAGGGTCTACCCTGCGTGGTAGCCGTGCGTGTTAAAGCTCCACATCTCCGATGGGAATATGCGCCGTCTCAGGATCGAATCCGCACGGCGGATCAACGACGACAGTCGGTGTGCTGACCAGCCTAGATGTGGCTTTTAGGCGGTTTTCCACATCCTACTAACTGAATACTAGGGCGATCCCCAAGTCCCGCCTCAGTTACACGATTCGCAGAGATTTAGAACACTATCGACAACTTTCAGACGGATAACATTACACGCAGACAGTTGGGCTGCACACATTCCGTCCCAGGGTGTAACGGGGTCAAAACGGAAGGGCATCCATATTGAACTAATTACGCAAAATCTGTAAATAACCATGCCGATCTTGCGCCGTTGCGTGACAAAGGCAAGAGAAAGGAAAAATTTACAATAACGTCTGTCCTTGAGTGGCCTTCCTGCCATGTTGCAGTTTAGAATTGAAGACAGGTCGTATGTTATAGAGCATAATTTTTATTATGCACCGAAAGTGTGCGAACGTATGTACAACAACCATGACTGTACGCTACGCAGCCGAAACATCAGAGAATGGAGAGATCTATTTTTGATATATTTTGTGAAGACGGTGCTCCACAGTACTTGAGAAAAGAAGGCATAGCCGCAACAAGCAGCAATACGGCTTTATTCATTGATGACTAGCGTCGAGAGTACTGTTCTCTCGACCTCGATGTTATCGAGTCATACTGCCTTGCTAAAGCGAGTCTTTGTCGTCATAGGCCGTGAAGCATGGAACATTGTAAAAATATTTGTTACTGTACTTTTACAACTGGTATATCTTCGATAATTCGATAAAACTTGTAAGGTTTAGAATAATGATCAATATCGTTATATAACTGGTATATATCAGAATTCGCAATGCAAATAGGAGTGTTCACAGTTCTTGTCAGCACGTAACAACTAACGTGTTTAAAAAAAAATGAGTAATGCCACTTTGTACAATGCGTAACGCAGCTACTGCATCTTCTTCTCGGTCAAATCTTCTTTGGTCACAAACTATTTTCGTCAGAACACCGAAAATCTTACTTAATACTAAGCGAAAACTCGAATATTTATAATAACGTTCTGTTGTCAGAAGGCCCTGTTGGGCGGTGGCTGGCGGCAGTTTTCAGGTTGCGAGGCGGCTGTTAAAGCCGTCGCAATGGCAGCTGGAAGACGGCCGAACATCACAAGCCTAGTTACGATGGCGGCTGCGCTGGGGAGGCGCCTATTCAATCCACACACGCGGCCCGCCCCACCGCGCGCGCATGAATGCGTCATTAGAGCCGGGCCAAGTTACCATTCCGGTCTCGTTACCCGCGATAACGTTATAACACCCTTTTGACATCCCCTGTCCTTGACCAATGGAGGGGAAGTCTAGCCGAGCGAGGGCGCAATTGCGTTACTGGCACCCCTGTCGCGTCCCAGGGAAATTGTAGCCTCGCTCGCTGCGTCGGCCGCCTCTGGCGAGCGCCTAGGTGGCGCGCCGGTCCTGACAGCGATAGCGCTAATCCACCGTCCTCGTCACGTACCAATGGCGACTGCGACGCCATGAAAGGTGATTAAAACGGCGCCTCGCAAGAAACTGGAGAGCTACTTGTGTGTTAGTTAAAAAGGTAAAGATTAGTTGTTTTATGGATCTGTATCGATATTCTCATTATTTTTCGTTCGGATTGAACAGTTACAACCGGGTGGAAAACGGGTACAAGGTGCAGCATGATGAAGGAACTGTCATATCTTGAAGTTTGATCCAGAGACTACTCGTGGTGGTTTATTTACTTAGCGCATGGCTAGTACCACATTATCTTATAATTTTTTCTTATACAATAGTTATACAGACATTTAGTGCACATAAAAATTCGTAATTATCATTTAATTAAATTTACGACGTTTACTAAACACGGATTCTTTGCACCTGAATCTTTGTTGTCATCAGGAACTCTTTCGGATCGGCAGGAAGTGATCGTCTTGTGTACGGACGAATGATGTGCTGAACATATTGTCGTTCTGCAGTACAGTAATAGTTTGACGATGTTGTTAATCCTCATTTGTACGCCGAGTCAATACATCTTCCGCAATTTGTACTTATTCTGCTGAGCGGACGAGATGCGGCGCACCTTAAGCCTTTCTGGAGTAGCATTGTTCTGCCATATTCTGCACATCAGTCTTTTTATGTAGCTCAGTTATTCATGAAATTTTTTTTACTTTGTAAAGGAGGATGATGCAAGCCAAGTCTGTTTCTATTGAGTGCAAGACTGTCCTATTGATGATACAAGTAAGTGATTGACGTCTCATACTCGTTCGATTTCACTGATACCGAAACACGTACATTCTGTAGCCACCCCAAACTGTAATAAAACTGTCTTCACGTCTCGGCTATAGATCGGAGAAGAGTTTGATTGATTTCTGTGATATAAACCCCTGCTCCATCACCATTATTTTTCCACGCGAATCTACTACTCAGCAGAAGGATAGTAATTGAATTAAACTCCATCAAATGAGAAGGTTAGAAGGAGATAAAGCTGGCGGTGCTCTACATTTACACCTGTGCTACGCAAATCGCCTTACGAATGGTGGGGTAGCGTACTTCATGTATCGCTGTTGCTTTCCCCTTTTCCTATTGTGACTACGGAGAACAGTTGATGGTCAGGCCTCCGTATGAGCTGGAATCTCTATAATCGCCTTTTCCCTTCTAGAAACGTACGCTGTCTGAATGTTAGCAATGATCCACAACGTAATGCTCAACGCCTTTCTTGTTGCGTCTGCCACTGGATTTGGGTGAGAACCTTCGCAACACCTCAAGCTCACGAAACCAGCTAGTGATGAAAAGAATTACTCAACTTTGGATCTTCCCTATTTCCTGTATCCAGTCTGTCTGCTGAGGGTTCCGGTACTCTAGCATCGGTCGAATGGGAATTTTGTAAGTTACCTCCTCCATGGAGGTTTATCCCAGTGATTACTCTCCCTCTCTCCTAAAGTTTATACCCTCATGTGAAGTCCGCTGTTTTCATGATTTAGCTAATTTATTTTCTTTTAACGTTTTGTGACCTTCCTGTCGCAACAGTCGCAGTCAGGCTACGGCAGAGAAGCCGTTTGCGCCATCTGTCTGCAAATTGTGGAAAAGACGTTCCTCTGCGTGTAATGGTATTTTAAATGTTTGTGTGTCGTATTTTCTGTGGTGGATATTGGAGACCAGCATTTGCTCAAACGAGAGTGCAAAATCAACTAAAAACCACTCTCAGACCAACTGTCAATAATCCGTCGCGCGGTTTCGATTTGTGTCTTGCTCTCTTCCTTCTAGAGGGGGAGGAAGAGAGCGCACTTTTTCCGCTTCTTTCGTATCGCTCTAATATCGACTGTACCTTTTGACGTACACGGAAAGCTACTGATTTGTAGTGAGCCCCTTGTTTACGCCAGACGTTAAGATACCCGAGCAAGTAGTTCCAGCGATTACTCGAGGTGATGGAAGTAAACGATTGCCTTCTCGTACCTGTATAACTGTACTGCTACCGTATGTATCCTTATCGACGTTACTCCAAGCTGCAACAAAATCATCTTCACGTCACGGCTCCAAGTGGGCTTCTTTGGTACCACCAACTCCTATCCCCAGGATGTTTCAACCTTTAGGTACGATTCATTAGACGGTATTAGTCCACTAACCGAGCGACACTGGCCCGTAGGTTTTTACTTGGTGCATAGCAGACAGACAACGGAAGACGCAGTACATGTTGCAACATCTTCTCAGAATGAAGCTCCAACACGCATGTTTAAACCCAGCGCTGAGGCCTTCATTCGATGATAGTGACGTGTCCGTAAATTAAGCGTGTTGTCCACTCATAAATCATTGACTATATTCATACTGCATTTACCAACGGGTACAGCGACTGTTCAGAGTGATCTCACTCCATCCGCTGTAGTTCATTATGCTGAGCGAACCGCAGGTATGATCCTATCTCTCACCATTGATTTCCTCAGCGAATGCCGCTGATACCGCTGTAACCGTTGCCTCAGTCCTGTTTCGGAAGCGAAACTCATATTATATTGCAATATCGTGCAAATAATTATGCTACGATCTTGACCTTACAATTCCCTTTCTAGCTTCTCTCTGCTTGCTACCACATTAAAATATCAATGAAGTCAGTGTTTTTTGCTGTTGATGTTGCGATGTTCAATTCGAAGACTGGTTTGATACAGCTCTCCTACCTACTTTATTCTGTGCAAGCCGCTTTATCTTCGAATAACTACTACAACCTACATCCATTTGAGCCTGTTTACTGTATCTACCTCCTGGTCTCCATCGGAATGTATTCCATAGACCGATCACGTTTTTTAAGATAAGTTATGCCCCAAATTTTTCTCCCAATCCTCTTCAGTACCTTTTCTTCTGTAGAAACACATTTCAAACGTTTCTATTCTCTTCGTGTCTAAACTGTTTATCGTCTACGTTTAACTTACATACAGGGCTGCATTGCAAACAAACACCTTCAGAAAAGACTTCCTGACACTAAAGTTTATATTTAATGTCAACAAATTTATATTCTTCACACTTTTCTTGACATTACAAGTCTACATTTTGTATCCTCTCTACTTCGGCTGTCGTCAGCCGTTTTGCTACCCAAATATCAAAACTCGTCTACTACTTCAGGTGTCTAATTTCCTAATCTAATTCCCTCAGCATCACCTGATTTAATTCAGCTACATTCTATTTTATATCCCCGTTTCAAGACTCTATCCATTCCGTTCAGTTGAAGTTACAAGTCCTCCGCTGTCTCTCACAGAATTACAGTGTCGTCGGAAAATCTCAAAGTCTTTCTTTGTTGTCCGTGAACTTTAATTCCTTCCCCAATTTTTTTTATTTCCTTTACTGCTTGCTCAGTGTACAGATTCAATAACATCAGGGATAAGCTACAGCCTTCTCGCACTCCCTTCTCAATTACGGCTTCCCTTTCATGTCCTTTAACTCTCATAACCGTCGTCTGGTTTCTATACAAGTTGTAAATAACGTTACATTCCCTATACTTTACCACTGCTAAAATTTGAATTTCAAAGGGTATATTCCAATCAACAATGTCAAAAGCTTTCTCTAAATTTACAAATGTTATGAACAAAGGTTTGCCTTCCCTTAAGCTATCTTCTAACAGAAGTCGTAGGGTCCATATGAATCAATGAAATCAGTGTGAAGCAGAAAGTAATTGTGTGAAAATCGGAAAAGTAAAGTTCACGCACTGGTAACATATATCAACTATAAAAAATTAAATATTAGAGAGCCCACCTTGCATGATGCAATCCACAAAGAATACGATATATAACTTGAATGTCAAGTCGCATGGAACACTAAAGCTAATCGGCGCAGTGCGGCGCGAGCCGTAAAAACAGAGCTTAACGTCCACTAAAGGGCTGTAACATGCGAGCTACACCACGCACAAAAGCCATTCGGAAACATAAAAGACACGCCCTTCTCAGTTCGAATATAATTAACTTTTTTGAGGATAAGAAGCTTATGTCCACGAATCAACATGATTTTAAAAAGCATCGCTCGGGTGAAACTCAACTTGCCCTTTTCTAACGGTGATATACTGAGAACTATGCATGAAGGGCAGCAGGCAGATTCCATATTTCTAGATTTCGAGACAGCATTTGACACTCTGCCCCATTGAAGGCTGTTAACGAAGGTACGAGCGTATGGAATAAATTCACAGAAATGTGAGTGGCTCGCAGACTTCTTAAATAATGGAACCCAGTATGTTGTTCTAGTCGGCGAGTGTTCATCAGAGACAAGTGTATCGTCAGGAGTGCCCCAGGGAATTGTGATAGGACCGCTGTTGTTCTCTATATACACTATTTGATCAAAAGTATCCGGACATCTGGCTGAAAATGACTTACAAGTTCGTGGCGCCCTCCAACGGTAACGCTGGAATTCAGTATTGTGTTGACCCACCCTCAGCCTCTATGACAGCTTGCACTCTCGCAGGGATATGTTCAATCAGGTGCTGGAAGGTTCCTTGGGTTATTGCAGCCCATTCTTCACGGAGTGCTGCACTGAGGAAAGGTATCGATGTCGGTCGGTGAGGCCTGGCATGAAGTCAGAGTTCCAAAACATCCCAAAGATGTTCTATAGGATTCAGGACAGGACTCTGTGCAGGCCAGTCCATTACAGACATATTATTGTCGTATAACCACTCCCCCACAGGCTTTGCATTATGAACAGGTGCTCGATCATGTTGAAAGATGCAATCGCCATCCCCGAATTTCTCTTCAACAGAGAGGAGCAAGAAGGTGCTTAAAACATTAGTGTAGGCCTGAGCTGTGATAGTGCCTCGCAACACAACAAGAGGTGCAAGCCACCATAACAACACCGCCTCCGAATTTTACTGTTAACACTACACACGAGCCGACCGAAGTGGCCGTGCGGTTAAAGGCGCTGCAGTCTGGAACCGCAAGCCGCTACGGTCGCAGGTTCGAATCCTGCCTCGGGCATGGATGTTTGTGATGTCCTTAGGTTAGTTAGGTTTAACTAGTTCTAAGTTCTAGGGGACTAATGACCTCAGCAGTTGAGTCCCATAGTGCTCAGAGCCATTTGAGCCAGCCACTACACACGCTGGCAGATGTCGTTCACCGGGCATTTGCCATACACACACCCTGACATCGGATCGCCACAATGTGTACAGTGATTCGTCACTCCACACAACGTTTTCCCACTGTTCAATCGTCCAATGTTTACGCTCCTTACACCAAGCAAGGCATAGTCTGGCATTTACCAGTGTGGTGTGTGGCTTATGAGCAGCCGCTCGACCACGAAATCCAAGTTTTCTCACCTCCCGTCTAACTGTTATAGTACTTGCAGTGGATGCTGATGCAGTTTGGAATTCCTGCGTGAATGTCTGGATAGATGTCTGGCTATTACACATTACGACCCTCTTCAACTGTCGGCGGTCTCTGTCAGTCAACAGACGAAATCGGCCTGTACGCTTTTTTTGCTGTACGTGTCCCTTCACGTTTCCACTTCACTATCACATCGAAAACAGAAGACCCAGGGATGTTTAGGAGGGGGAAATCTCGCGTACACACGTATTACACAAGTGACACCCAATCACCTGACCACGTTCGAAGTCCGCGGAGGGTCCCATTCTGCACTCTCACAACGTCTAATGACTACTGAGGTCGTTGATATGGAGTAACTGGCAGTAGGTGGCAGCAGAGTGCACCTAATATAAAAACGTATGTTTTTGGGGGTGTCCGGATACTTTTGATCACGTAGTGTACTTAAATGATTTGGAGGACAGGGTGGGCAGCAGTCTGCGGTTGCTTGCTGATGATGTCGTGATGTACGGTAAGGTTTTTAAGTTGGGTGACTGTAGGAAGATACGGCACGACTTAGACAAAATTTTCAGTCGGTGTGACGAATGGCAGCTAGCCCTAAATGTGGAAAAATGTAAGTTAATGCGGATGAGTACGCAAATAGACCTTTAATTTTCGGATATATTATTACTGGTGTCAGCCTGACACAGTCAAGTCATTTAAATATCTGGGCGTAACGTTGCGAAGCAATATGAGGCGGAACGTGCACGTGAAAACTGTGGCAGGTAAGGCAAATAGTCGACTTCGGCTTACTGGGGGGATTTTAGGAAAGACTGTTTCACCTGTGAAGGAGACCGCATATAGGACACTAGTGCGACCTACTCTTGAGTACTACTCGAGTGTTTTGGATCCGTACCAAGTCGGATAGAAGAAAGACGTCGAAGCAATTCAGGAGTGGGCTGCTAGATTTGTTACCGTTAGGTTCGAACAAAACTTAAGTGTTGCGGAGATGCTTCGGGAACTCACATGGGAATCCCTGAAAGGAAGGCAGCGTTCTTTTCGGGAAACACCATTGAGAAAATTTAGAGAACCGGCATTTGAGGCTGACTGCCGAACGTTTCTGCTGCCTCCAACATACATCGCGTGTAAGGACCACAAAGATGAGATACGAGAAATTAGTGCTCATGTGGAGGAGTACAGACTATCGTTTTTCCCTCGCTCTTTTTGCGAGTGGAACAGGAGAGAATATGATAGTTAGTGGTACAGGGTACCCTCCACCACGCATCTTAGGGTGGCTTGCGGCGTATCTATGTAGATCTGGATGTAGATGTAGATTCAATACTTACAAGTTAGTACAATATTTGGGTAACATTGTTTGGCGTAATTTCGTGACTACAAGCTCAAGTTACTAAAGTAACGGTAACTAATCTACTGTGAAACTATTTTGCTATTTTAGGAATAGCAAAGAGGAAAGAAAGATTTAAAGTTCGTAGTCGTTTGGAATGCAGTAGCCGTTTTCTCTAAATCACCAGTATCGTTCATTGCGTTTTGTATTGCCCGCTACAACTTCTAGGAAGTACGCCATCAATGTAAACAAAACTACAAAATTTAAAAGGAAATGTCATCTAGAAATCAATTAACTGTCAGTCAGGGAATTCCAGTGCCGATGATATTGAATACAAAAGAATCAATTTAGGTTAAATAATTATTTCCAAAGAAAATAACGACATTTTGTCACATCGAGGACTCCCCACGTTCGTAACAATATGGACCATATCGAGTGAGGTGATGCAATGGCCAGACACTTGACAGCGATTCAAATCCGCGTCCGGCCATCCTGATTCATGTTTTCCATGATTTCCCTAAATCGATTAAGACAAATTCCGGGATGGTTCTTTGAAAGGGTACGGCCGAGTTCCTTCCCCATCCTTCCCTAATCCGAAGGGGCCGATGACCCCACTGTTTGGTCCCTTCCCCCAAAGCAACCAACCAACCAACCAACTGATTATGGTTTGCCGGCCAGGGTGACCGAGCGGTTCTAGGCGCTACAGTCTGGAACCGTGCGACCGCTACGGTGGCAGGTTCGAATCCTGCCTCTGGCATGGGTGTGTGTGATATCCTTAGGTTACTTAGATTTAAGTAGTTCTAAGTTCTAGGGGACTGATGACCTCAGAAGTTAAGTCCCATAGTGCTCAGAGCCATTTTTTTATTATGGTTTTCTGTGGTTTCCATAAATCAATTAAGACAAATGCCAAATTATTTCCTTTGAAAAGAACTCTACGGATTCCTGTACTTAATGCTTCCCTCAATCCGAACTTGTGTTCCATCTACAATGACCCTGTCGTCGACGCGATTTTAAACCGTAACCTTCCTTCCCTCATTTTTTTTCTCAATGCCCATTCAGGCTGTAAGTACACTCTCTGCAGAATTTAAGAGTGAGATAATTAAAGTGCCATAAGATATTAACAACTCCTTGGAAATGAATGAAAGTGCGGGAGCATGTTGCCAGAGCTCTCCCAGTCGTGCACAGACTGCTGGATGTCACATGGCGTGAAGTCAATGTGACAGTAGCGTCCCGCAGTGTGAGATAGTTGAAGGAAGGGAAAAAGTCTGTGTGTGTCAATCAGCCAGCAATTACGGTGCGCTGTGGTGGTGTTCTTCATTACATCATGGCTCGGCGACATGATTTGCACGACTTCACACTGGGAACGATGTTCGGAAAAGTAGGAGGACGGAGTATGGCGAGTATAGACCTAGAATTTGGTATTGATTACGGCATATTTCACGTTCATGGGGAGAGTCCGGAAACACAGGCACTGCTGCCCGAAGGCGAAGAGGTAGTCGGCCTCGGTCAACTACAGTAGCAGATGAACGCTGCACTGTGCAACAGGAAAAAGCGAACCACACCAAACAGCGGTGCAGTTGCAACCACATTTACAGGAGTACAAGGCACGCAATCTCACGCTCCACTGTAGCACAGTGACAGCATGGGGCTGATCTCTTTGCCCAACGACCAGTACGTTGTGTTCCGTTGACATCCGCAAACCGGTGACATCGTCTGCGATGGTGCCAAGAGAATAGGGACTGAACCAACGAGGAGTGATGTCGTGAGCTCCTCTCAGATGTGAGCAGATTCAGTCTGAGTAGTAATTTTGAACGTACCCTGATATGGTGACAGGTGGGAACGT
Source organism: Schistocerca americana (assembly GCF_021461395.2). Taxonomy (NCBI): domain Eukaryota; kingdom Metazoa; phylum Arthropoda; class Insecta; order Orthoptera; family Acrididae; genus Schistocerca; species Schistocerca americana. Next base: position 998,013,524 of record NC_060130.1, read on the forward strand.
GTTATGCACCCTGCAACATTGTCGAACATGGTCGTTTTGGTGGTCCAGGAGTTTTGGAGTGGGGAGGCTTGATGTTGCGAGTGCGTACTGACATCCAAATCTTTGAAAACGGTGGACTCACCAGCCAAAGTTATTATGACGCTGTACTCATTCTTACGCGTCTTTTATGTTGTTCTTAGCGTTAGTTAAAGTTAGATAATGTGGTGTGTAAGCCTAGAGACCGATGAACTCCGCATTTTGGTCCCAAAAGAAATTGCCACAAATTTCCAACAACTGCGCGAGACACGTGTTGCCTTGCATAGGCTTTGCCGACCGCAGCGCCGCATTCTGCCTGCTTACGTACCTCTGTATTTGAATATGCATGCCTATGTCAGTTTCACTGTGGCTTCAGTGTATCTACTTAACAACTCATTCTGCTCCATAGAAGAATTTCAGAAGACGTGGTTGGATGTCAATGTAATTTCGTACACGTATGCATCATCGGCGGATATACAAACGATTAGAGCTGCAATTCTTTGTGATATATAGAACCAATGCATCCATCCTAGCTAGATGGGGTGCAACGTCATACCGATAAGTGGGCACAAACTGCCACTTTTTTGTAAATTTTACTCGATTTTGCTGTCACTGAAATAAGATCTCCTGCTCTATCGACACATGGAGTGTCATTTCATTTTCTCCTCCCCTACCAAGTGCTTCTCTTTTTTTGTCAGGTATATATTCAGGATGATTATAATTATAGTTAAACTTTCAAAACGTTGTAGAAATAACACCATTGGTCAGAATGACGTCAAATTGCAACGGAATATTATTGGAGAAGTTGGAAAACGTATGGAAGAAGAAAAAATAGTGTGAAAATTCATCAACAGTTGGCGCTCTATGTGTCAGAATACGTAAATGAAAACACCTGTCATGAGCACGACCCACTGAAGTTGGTATAAACACGCTTTTCGTGTCTGTGACGTTCGCCATGACTGTCTCAATGCAGGATCGCGCTCTGCTTGTAACGCTGTATTGCAAGGATGATGACTGTGCACACGTCGCTCTGCAGAAGTTCCAGACACTGAAGGGTTTGAAAAAAGGCGATGGGTCGATGACTGTAGTGGGTCTCTAGAAAATGATTCGGACATTCGAAAAGACGGGTTCTTTTGGTGTGCATCCTGCTAGAGGGAAGAAACGAATTGATTCGACAACAGTGGAAGCAGTGGCCACAGCGATGCAAGAGGAGATGAGTGGTGGTGACCGAGAATTGCCCGAACATTCGACATACCCGTGAGCACGGTGTGTAAAATCCTACGAAACATCCTTCTTTGCTATCCATTCAAAATTAACGATGTGCACGAGTTGCTTCCTGTTGACCTGCTCAGCAAGAGAGACCGTTGCTTTAGAATTTCTTGCTCGCATGAAAGTGGACAATGATTGGCCGTGGAAGATTTTGTGGGCAGACGAAGCCCACTTCCATCTGACAGGATATGTCAATACGCAGAACTGTCGAATATCGGCAACGGAAAATCCACACGCAAATCATCCTCAAAAGGTCACTGTGTGGTGTGGGTTTACGGCATCATTTATCACAGGGCCATATTTTTTCTAAGAGACAGGTGCTTCCGGTCCTGTTACCTGGCCGACCTGGGTGGCCGAGTGGTTCTAGGCGCTACAGTCTGGAGCCGCGCGACCGCTACGGTCGCAGGTTCGAAACCTACCTCGGGCATGGATGTATGTGATGTTCTTAGGTTAGTTAGGTTTAAGCAGTTCTAAGTCTAGGGGACTGATGTCCTCAGAAGTTAAGTCCCACAGTGCTCAGAGCCATTTTTGAGTTGCTGAAGTGCCATTTTGGAAACGCTAGAATTATTAGCCGCCTTTTCCTTACAGCCTAGCCGTCCCGGTCACCTGATCTTAATCCGTGGGTCACTTCTGGCTGTGGGGCTATCTGAAAGCTGTTGTGTTCAGTGTTCAGACTCCAAACTTAGTTGCACTGAAGGAAGGCATTGGGTAACACATTCTGAACGTGACCCCGGAAACACTTCGATCAGTTGTGGAACATGCTGTTTCTAATTTAAACTTGTTGCAGAAAACGGTGGACAGCATATTGAACATGTTTTGCGCGAGTTACACAGAAATTAATAATCCGATTTGATTTTGATTGATGCTTTGTATACGGTTTTTGGCCTCTGGACATTTAAAAACCGATGTGATTGATGCTTTTTATGCGGGTTTTGGCCTCAGGACAATTAAAAACCGATTCTTCCCATCCGATGTGATATGACGTTACCGTGGTGGACGGGCTTACCTAACTAACAGTATCATACCTGTACAGCCTTGCACACTGAGTAGTACAGTTTGTTTAACGTCAAACGTACACCATAAGCATTGCTGTATGATTCCTTCGCATTTGCAGTCGAGCACTATTAAATTATGATGCTTACAGCGCCATCTATTGATGCATATTTTACTACTTATTTTGCTTCTGCAATACGTTTTCCCCCTTCTCCGATAGTATTCCTTATATATAAGTTAGCTTAAGACTAATTTAAAGGACAGTTAATCATGTAAATGGTCAGCTCGTTGCGATATTTTTTACTGAGAAATTTTATTGTAATTGTCAACTGACTCGTTCCACACCGTAGAGAGAGGTCATAATTGTCATTCATCAAACATAAAAATAAATGACTAATTCGAAACGTGGTATTGATTTAATCAATTCGTCGTGTATTAGAGTCCAAGTTCATTTTTATTTCCCTCTACAGGTATTGTGTTGGTTTCTTCTTCAGTCTCCGATAGTGGCGTAAGCCACCAGCCTTGGCGACTGATTCTTTTTACTCTTTTCCTTCTTTCATGGTGTTGAACATCCCCTCCGCAGGGAGAACAGTTGAGATGATTTACCTAAGCATGTTCGGTTGGTAACAGACTGCAGAAGAAACCGATAGACCAAGAAATTCCTAGAATTGTTCACTGAATCCACAGAAAATCGAAATGAGCATTATTGGTCTCCTTTCGAACCACCATATTTCGTATCTAACGTTTAATTTCGTCAAAATATATTTCAACAACTGTTTTTTTTAACACGAGCACGAGTAACAGAAAAAAACCTTTTGCAGTTATTTGATGACTTACTCTTTGCCAACGGAATTGTAAGAAGAAAATTCGTAGTTCTCTCGATGAACGATGTCAACTATAACTGCTACAATACACTGCCGCTTTCTTTTTTTCTCTCACTTTTTCCCCCTTGCGATTGTATTCGGAGATTTATGCGAACTAAATGTTTTATATTGTCATTATTGGCCAAACATAGGGTGAAATTTTTTACTTGCAGCTGTTATGTCAGTACGATGTAGTTCCACTCTGACTCGTATTCGAGACCTTAGCCCTTATAACAAGAAGAATTTCAGGTATTGTTTGGCATATGTCTGTAGTTTTTTCCCCTTCACAACAAGGGGAGTAGTTTTGTAGCCGTGTGCTGTGACTGTCAACCGGTGATATACCTCGTCCCAGTGATGTTCACTTTACTCGAGATGAGGATTCGTGGCCAGTGAGTGCCATTATTTACTGCATTTCCTCACTCTTGTCATGTGTTGTCTTTGGCTCAAACAACTGGGATATTTATTTAAAACTGAAACACAGTACAGAATTGTCCACTGAGGTGACAAAAGTCGTGGGATAGCGATACGCACGGTGGTAGTATCGCGTACACAAGGCAGTGTATTAGCAGAGGTGTCGTTTGTACATGGTTGATCCGCCGTCACTATGGCCGCACCACGGCAATTAACAGACCTTGAACACGGAATGGTAGTTGGAACTATATGCATGGGACATTCCATTTCGGAAATCGTTAGAGAATTCACCATTCCGAGATACACAGTGTCAAGGGTGCGCCGAGCATACCACATTTGAGGCATTACTTCTCACCACGGACATGGCAGTGGCCAACGGCCTTTACTTAACGACCGAGAGCAGTGGTATTTGCGTGGAGTTGTCGGTGCTAACAGACAAGCATCACTGCATGAAATAACTGCCGAAATCAATGTAGGACGCACGACGAACGTATCCGTTCGGTCAGTACAACGAAATTTGGCGTTAATGAGCCACGGCAGCAGACGACCGACGCGAATGCCTTTGCTAACAGCGCGATATCGCCTACAGCGCCTCTCCCAGGCTCGTGAGTGTATCGGTTGGACTATAGACGACTGGAAAGCAGTGGCCTGGTATGATGAGTCCAGATTTCGATTGATAAGCGCTAATACTAGGGTTCGAGTGGGGCGCAGACCCCACGATGCTGTGGATCCAAGTTGTCAACAAGGTACTGAGCAAGCTCGTGTTGGCTCCATGATGGTGTGAGCTGGGTTTACATGGAATGCACTGGGTCCTCTGGTCGCACTGAACCGATAATTGACTATTTTGAGACATTCATGGATTTAGTGTTTCCGAAAAAACAATAGAATTTTTATGGATGGAAATGCGCTACGTCATTGGGCCACATTTGTTCGCGGATAGTTTGAAGAACATTCTGGACAATTCGAGCGAATTATTTGGCCACTCAGATCGCCCGACATGAATCCTATCTAACATTTATGGGACATATTCGAGAGATCAGTTTGTTCAAAAAATCCTGCACCGGCAACACTTCCGCAGTTATGGACGGCTGTAGAGGCAGGGGTCAATATTTCTCCAGCGGACTTGCTGAGTCCATGCCACGTCGAGTAGTTGCACTACGCCGGGATGAAGGAGGTCCGACTCGATATTAGACGGCGTTCCGTGACTTTTATCACCTCGGTGTATATAGGCGTTTATGGGTTGAACAAGAAAAACAATGGAGCGAGATCAAACCACGAAAACCGTGGCCATAACATTGTGTCTGAGAATGAGAGATTTCCTTTCGGTATAAAGTCGGGTTCGTATGTGATTCGTCGGTTTACTTGGTGCTCTTCCACTGTTATTGACTCGATAGTTGCTTTTAGCAAGAGACGCCTATTTAATTCGTGATCCTTGCTTTACGTGTTGTAGTTCATACTCGATGTTACAGTATAAACATTTGTTGGCGATCAGTAAGACTAACAATCTCGTTACCAGATGCCAATGGAAAGTCTGTGGCTATTAATAGTTACGTAGCTTCACGCTCGCACTTCACTACGCATGGTCTTCAACATCAATTTTTCTGTAACAGGAGCAGTCTTGTATTGTGCCCGACAGATATGCAGCTTGAATATGAACAATTTGTTTTAGATCCGTGTCAATAATTGTCGGTATGGTTTGAGGCTGTGCTGTGTTATCTTCTAAAGTATCTGGTAAGTGTGCAAATGTGTATTTTATCAGACTTTTTGGACGATAATGTAGCTAATCAATGTTTGAGTTTGTGGGAAGAAGTAGCATCATTTTCATAGAAATTTGTGACTTTGTTTTGAAGATCTCACCGATTTTTTCAACAAATTCGTAATGATTTCACACTGCACACAAAGAGAGTGGGAGTAGTATTATATTTTGTGAATAAAAGTCCGTTTATTTACCTATACGTGTTTCGGAGCAAAAGCTCCATCTTCAGTTTTTAAACGTTTGAATCGAGGCTGTTCATCATGGCTTGGTGAAGTAGCGTCGCCTTAGGAAGGAATATTGATAAATGGAAAAGACATACGAGTCCTAGGGAAAAACAAACTACAGCGATATAAAATATCTGAATTTTGTGAAAATCTGTCGCACTGTTAGTCTATGACGAATTTCTTGTGTTGTTTGTTTATCAGAAACATAGAGCCGCAACGAAACACTGGGCGCATGGCCTGTCCATTTTCAAAGATGTTAGCTCACATTACTCATACTTTATAGGTATCATACATTACCATGATCGCTGTCAACGACTTCACAATTTTCTTAGAAGTACGAGTAATGTTGTGAATCATAATGAAACAATAAAGACTTGCTAAGTAAATAATTACTGAACGTGGAATCTGTTTTGGTCAAAATCTTGCAGGTGTAGTGCAACTTCCAGCAGCATTCTGCATTCGTGTTATGATCATTTCAGTTACTGAAGCTAGGTTACTTGTCTGCATCTTTGAGTGCCAGTGACAAGTGGCAAGCTGTGTCTTCATGCGTACTGCACTTCCGGCTTCAGCATCTGCAGGCTGTTGGCTCGCTCATTAAATGATTACAGTTTCCGACCTCTGATGCCCACTTCCCGTTTCCTCCGGAATATTTTATCTTTGCCTAATAATATTCCACGGAACTAGAAGTGGATTTACACCTTCCTTTTCAGTAAATGCTTCTTTAGTAATATTGGAGGAATTCAGCTTTCGTGTGTAGGAGGCCTTACCTACCTAGGTTATGTAGTGGCTACATCGTCAATCTTTCAATCGAGAAGAACGGGATTCAGATTCTCATGCGCTCACTCTGATTAGGTTTTACACTGTGGATACTGCAGGCAGCTACTTAAAGGGTTCCCTTAATGAAGGCAACTGCTCTCGCGCCCCTACAATCTTTCCAGCTGTCGCAGCAACGTGAAACTCCGCCGTACGACAGCCCGCATTAACTTGAGCCCTGCGCTCCTCCGACGCTACTTCAACACCGCTGTCGCTCACATCTGCCACAGCCTTCCGTTGAAGTTACGCGAACGAGGCTTCCGCTGTTTACTGCAACAGTTAACCATAAATTTTCTATTGGAGTTCATCTTGATATTCAGTGAGAAACGCCAATGGTGCAGAAAGCATCGGTTACTTCGGAAGATGGGGTCTTCTTAATACACCATAATATGACTTTTTATAATGAATAATTCCAGTAAGCTGCAAGAGATTAATTAAAATTGTATCTTATTTATTACAAGTTGTTTCGGCTATAGTGCCATTCTCAAATAAACATGTACTCTACTTACTCTACTTACAATTATAAAAGTTATTCGTAAAGGTCAATTTACATACACTCAAGCGCCAGAGAAACTGGTATAGACATGCGTATTCAAATACAGAGATATGTAAACAGGTTGAATATGGCGCTGCCGTCGGCAACGCCTATGTAAGACAACACGTGTCTGACGCAGTTAGATCGATTACTGCTGCTACAATGGTAGGTTACCAAGACGTTGTGTTACAGTCGGCGCACGAGCGATGGGACACAGAATCTTCCAGGTAGCGATGACGTGGGGATTTTCTCGTACGACCATTTCACGAGTGTACCGTGAATATCAGGAATCCGGTAAAACATCAAATCTCCGTCATCGCTACTGCCAGAAAAAGATACTGCAAGAACGGGACCAACGACGACTGAAGAGAATCGATCAACGTGACAGAGGTGCGACCCTTCTTCAGATTGCTGCAGATTTCAATGCTGGGCCATCACAAAGCGTCGGCGTGCAAACTATTCAACGAAACATCATCGATATGGGATTTCGGTGCCGAAGGCCCACTCGTGTACCCTTGATGACTGCACGACACAAAACTTTATGCCTCCCCTGGGCCCGTCAACGCCGACATTGGACTGGTGATGACTGGAAAAGTGCTGCCTGATTGGAAGAGTCTCGTTTCAAATTGCATCGAGCGGATGGTCGTGTACGGGTATGGAGACAACCTCATGAATCCATGGACCATGCATGTCAGTAGGAGACTGTTCAAGCTGGTGGAGGCTCTGTAATGGTGTGGGGCGTGTGCAATTGGAGTGATGTGGGACCCCTGATACGTTTAGATACGACTCTGACATGACACGTACGTAACATTCTGTTTGATCACCTGCATCTAGTAATGTCCATTGTGCAATCCGACGGACTTGTGCAATTCTATCATGACTATGCGACACCCCACACGTCGAGAATTGCTACAGAGTGGCTCCAGGAAGACTCTTCTGAGCTTAAACACTTCCTCTGGCCACCAAACTCCCTAGACATGAACATTATTCGGCATATCTGGGATGACTTACATACTGTTCATAAGAGATCTCCACCCCCTCGTACTCTTACGGATTTATGGACAGCCCTGCAGGACTCATGGTGTCAATCCTCTCCAACACTACTTCAGACATCAGTTGAGTCCATGAAACGTCGCGTTGCGGCGCTTGTGTGTGGACGAGTGAGCCCTGTGCGATATTAGGAAGGTGTACCAGTTTCCTTGGCACTTCGGTATATAAAAGACGGCTGAATTCGCCTGCGTGTAACAGTCGTTCTCCACGGCCCGGGCAAGTGTACCAGTTTCTTTGCTCTTCAGTATATATACTTACATCTAGCTGGAATAGATGCCCATATTACGTCAGTGAGTAAACTGTCGACTGTCTATTTGCTGCTAGATTGTTATAATCACGTAAGTTCTATTTGTATATCATGTTTTTTCTGAAATACTTTAGGCGGTTGGACTATTCTGGTTGTTGCTTTATGTTTGTAGGCTAATCTCTGCTAGTCAGTGACGTTCATTGTATTTCAGTGATATTATAACTTTGTTAAGATTTGTATTTATGGTTATCTTTTGTTTTTTTCCTATCGTGTTTTTTATCCGTCCTTGTTTTCCAAAATATCAGTAACATTTGCTAGATAACTTTTATGTTTGTGATGCATTCCGTCATTAAGGATATCGCCAGAATGATCTTTTTGTGTGCGTATATGTTCCTAATTGTTCTTGGATGTTTATGGCGTTATCTTTTGTATTCTATGTAGAACTTGTAGTGCATTTTCGGTATGTTCTGCTTTGTGGTTTTGGTTTTTAAGATGCAGGTGAAAGTTTGATTGATTACCGTCGCAATATCTTGTGTGTTCTTTGAATCTAATGCAAAAATTTAGTCCCGTCTGACTAGTACAGAGTTTTGCGCAATCGTTACACGAATTGTTGTGTACGGTTGGGTTGACAAAAACCGGAATTTTGGTTTTTCCAGATCGAATTTTCGTTCTTAGATTGTTGTTTGTTCGGAAAGGTAGTTTGATGGCTGTTTGTTTTAAGATTTGGTTTATTTTATTCGATATCTGTCCTAAGTTTACTGTTGGTACGTAAGTTGTTTTTTGTTTAGCTTTTTTCTCTTCTTAATTTTTTGTCTTTGGGTATGGTTTGGTTTTTAGGATTCTTGTGTTTTTCATACAGTTTGTGAATTATATTCGGGTTGAATCTATTTTGTTGGACTATACATAATGGGTCGCCAGGTGGACTTATCCTGGCGTTTCGGCAGATATTTGCAGTTTCGTTTCTGCAGTGCGTAGTTGGAGTCAGCCCAAACAAATACTCCTGATCGAGTCTTTCATGCGACATCCCGTTACGAGCAAAATGATTTTTAAAGCGGTCCCAAGTTAATCTAGTGCGATATTGCTTTTATCGATCTGTATTAGCAGGGACACCTGAACACGAAGAAAACCGGTGTTCCAGCAGTGACAGCTCGCGCTGACCGGTGTCACCACGCAGTAGGGTTCAAATGGTTCAAAATGGCTCTGAGCACTATGGGACTCAACTGCTGAGGTCATTAGTCCCCTAGAACTTAGAACTACTTAAACCTAACTAACCTAAGGACATCACACACATCCATGCCCGAGGCAGGATTCGAACCTGCGATCGTAGCGTTCGCGCGGTTCCAGACTGTAGCGCCTAGAACCGCTCGGCCATTCCGGCCGGCCCACGCAGTAGGGATACTCAGTAACTGCTGATGGAGTACTGGTTATTCTTCGCGTTTTGCTGTTGCTTTTAATGCATGTCGATAAAACAGACATCGCACTAGACTTGCGGTAGCGTTCCCGCTTCCCGCGCATTGGGTCCCGGGCTCGATTGCTGACGGGGTCAGGGATTTTGTCTACCTCGAGATGACTGGGTGTTGTGGGTCTTTCACCATCATTTCATCCTCATTCACTCGCAAGTTGCCGTAGTGGCGCTAAAGAACTTGTGGAGCGGCGGCCCAACCGCCCCGCGATGGGTCTCTCGGCCACCAATGCCATACGCTATTCTTTTTTTCTTTAAAAAAAAAAGCCGAATGTGACTGTCGAGATGAAGGCACTGCAGACCATGTTCTATAGGAATGTCATCTGTAGTTATCGGTGTGTCGTCAGCTCCTGGTCTCGCTTCCCGCGCTCGGGGTCCCGGGTTCGATTCCCGCCGGGGTCAGGAATTTTTCCTGCCTCGAGATGACTGGGTGTTGTTGTGTCGTCTTCAGCATCATCATTCATCCCCATTACGGTCGGAGGAAGGGAATGGAAAACCACCTCCACTAGGACGTTGCCTAGTACAGCGGTGCGGGTCTCCAGCATCGCCCCCTACGCTTCTCGGAGTATGGGACCTCATCACCACCAGTTATCGGTGTGCGGCAACAACAAGAACAACAAATATGGTTGAGTTAAGATACCACATGCCAACACGGTACATTATGAGCAACACTATACGAGAGCTATCCGGCAAATAATCTCCGTTTCCATTAATAATGGGAATTAGTTTGGGGGGGCGGAACAGTCAGTACACTATCTCATTTAGTAGCTGCGTGTTATTAGAGATGCAACAGGGAGAAAGCCACATTGCCTCTCGTTCACCTACAGTATGCGTTCAAAATGAGCGTAACAACTGAAAATCCGCTGAAATTTTGTCTGTAATAGTGTTTTTATTGGCGAATTATCTCAAAATTACAGTCACGCACGTAAAATTTGTGCTGTATACGTACCAAATATCATGTTTGATGTTAGTGTTCCTCAATTGGGTCGTTTGTTTAAGAGTAGAAGAATGAATGCTCATGATGGAAGAAGTGCCCTCCCGTGTATACTGGTATGGATAACTGACGGAAAATCGTTAAAATCGTAGTTCCACAATATCTCAACCGTCGAAAAATTCTCCACGGGCTTCTCGGAGGGTTTTGTGTGAGATCACGACTAAAAAGTTAGCGAACCACAAGTTCGTCTGCTTCCGTGTTTGGGTGGTCAGCGCCGCTGAAACCGTGCGGAGGATCTGGGTTCGATTCCCGGTACTACCCGGGAGTGCTGTTTGGCGGGGTGACGGAAGGAGGTGCAATCAGCCTCATGATGCCTACTTGACCGAGTAGTCGTGGCTCCACGTCATGAAAGTGACGACAGCGGTGTGCCGACCCCACGCCTCTTCATACCGCCGTTGGCAGAGGATAACACGGTGGTCGGTAGGAACAGATAGGCCTGCTAAGGCCTGTGGGTGGCGTTTACGTTTACCACGAGTTCTGTGATCGTTGTATTCCAACTCACCATTCTGAAAACTACAAAAAATGACAGACGATGTCTTCTCTCGACTTCCTTCCTGATTACGATGCGGAAGAAGAAGACCTACCAACCACAACTGTGACAAATAACGAGACATGCTTTTAGTATGCTAACAAGAGAACTAAAAAACAGTCAATGGTATGGGATCATATTTCCCTACCCAACAACCGAAACAAAGTATTTCAAACACTTGTGGACCACGAGAGTTGTGTCTACTGTTTTAAGTACAGCTAAATGATTATTTTGTATGGCAATTCTCGGCCACGTTCTGCCCTAAATATGAAAGAAGTGTAGCTTCAGTTCAATAGAATGTCTTCGAATATTCTCTGTATAGCCCAGACTTGGCTGCAAGTGATGTCTACCTCTTCACACATATAAAAAGTGGCTTGGTTCTCAACGGTTTGACCCCAGCATTTTGTGCAAAGGGAGTTAGTCAACTCGTTAACATCTTTTCTATTATATATACAAGGAAGAATGTATGTGTGTTTTCCGAGATCTTCTCCCAAACACCTCAATCGATTTCAGCCAGAGAAACAGCAGATCTGACAAGTATCGGCACTGTCGAGTTTATAACCTCCTAGCTCCAATAGCAGCAGAGATACATGCAAAAACATGTTTTTTCTAGCCCCTAGTACTGTGTCGTCCGAACAAGACACAACCAGGGCTAAAGTATCACAGGCGCAAAGATGCGAGCTGCTGCCAGAGCCATAGACTCGCCACTTACGCGAGTTCCACCAGCGCCACGGGCGGCGCTGATGGTGAAGATACCGACTTCGCCTCGCCCTGTTGCCGGCCGAATATAGTTCGCCACTGACCTGACGACAGGTAACAGAAGCGGACTCGGGATAGAACAGCAGCTCTCGCCTACTTGCTTAGAGATCAGCGCCCAGGGCTGACTTAGACAGGGAACATCGTTTAGTGAACTTTTAGAGCCGTCCGCGGTGACCGAGCGGTTCTAGGCGCTTCAGCCCGGAACCGCGCGACTGCTACGGTCGCAGGTTCGAATCCTGCCTTGGGCATGGATGTGTGTGATGTTCTTAGGTTAGTTAGGTTTAAGTAGTTCTAAGTTCTAGGGGACTGATGACCTCAGATGTTAAGTCGCACAATGCTCAGAGCCATTTGAACCTTTTTTTTTTTTTTGAACTTTTGGAAGTGAACACACAGTTGTTTTAAATTGAATTTGCTGTGTACTGTGAAGTTTACCTACGATTATTTGCACTTAGCCATTGAGGGCCTTTTTGTGTTATATTACAAGAAGTGTGCAGACTTCATTATTCAACAAGTCACAAAGATAAGTAAACGTTTTCAACTCATTTGTTACTACTTTGTTGGAGTGTCTTAAAACCTTCGTTTTCCTATCCTGTTACCTAACTCTGGGACATAGCTGTGTAATAGTGGCAGGGAGAAATTGTCTTAGCGATGTACTGCACCAGAAGCCATTTCATGAACTCACAAATTCGGCCTACTGTAACAACAGTGGCAGCTCAGCCTCTCCAACAGTAGCAACGAGGCCCTTACAAAACTGGCGACGAGGAGTTACAAAACCTAGTCTGTACACCGCCCAGTTCAATAGACATGTTATGTGGGAACATGCAGGGCATCCTACATGTCAGGGGTAAAAATGGTCTTATGGGCCCTGAGATGCAGGCTACATTGCATGTTTTGTGATGGAGTTGTATTGGCCTGTTTTATCGAGCTGCTTTTCATGGTGGTCTGTAAATCAATGGCAAATAAATGATTTGCAAACGTCTGATGTGTAGCCTGCTCTGTGTGTTGTGGGTGTAGCATCGGCCAGCTTGATTGAACTGTATTGCAGGGGCTACATATGCCGATGAGTAGGGTTAGGAACAGGTCTAAATAGAGGAGTTGATGGACAAATTGAAGGGTAGGAGGAAATGGAAAGAGACAGGGGTGGAGACATGTGTGAAGCAAGCGGAAGAAGTAGATGGTTATTGGATAGCTGGAAAAGGAAGAGGCTGTGATGGAAAGAGAGAGGAGGAGGAGGATATGGAACAAATGGACAGATACAGAATGGAGGAGATGAAGAGACAGAGTGGACAGGAGGAGTGAGACAGATGGAGATGGGAGGATGAGGTTGACAGACAGTGAGAGGAAGAGGTGGACACTGAAAGCGGCAGGAGGAGGTGTGTACAATATATGTGTCGAGCACATATGTGGACGAAGGCGTGGGAAAAACGCTAGTATATTATACACAAGTAAATCTGAGAAGTGGTTATCTAGAGAAGTAAATCAAAGATGCAGTTTTAAAATTTATCAAAAACAATGGTTTCAACTATTCCAGTATTTCATTTATAGCCTAAAAGAAGTTACTTGCCACATATCTCTCGAAAGCACACCGATCAAAAAAATAGTCATTCTCAGGAGGCAGCTCCCAAAAATCGTGTAAAAGCTCTCTAACCTTGATAATGGCATAGGAAGAGAGACCAAAAGTTTTTTCAGCTATGCCATATCCAGATGAAGCCATTCATTGATGATCAGAGCCTGTAGATCTAGCAAGTTATGGGGATGTTGACTGCTACGTTCCACCCGCTGTTCCCAATAGTTGCAGACATTTTAAGGGAATTAAGAGCGGGTGATTTAGAAGGCCACTCGAGGTGTGATAGTGAGCCCGATTGTTCGACAAAACAGGAACGTACGCGCACAACATGGGCCCTGGCTTCTTGGAAGACGGAAGTATCCAAAGCCCACTAATAATGAGGAAGTAGAATTCACGGTAATCTGAATGAGAAAGTCCAAGCCATGGTACGAAAAACACCTGCAAACAGAAGCCTACTCGGACGATAGAAGAGCAGCTCTCGCCTACTTGCTTACAGACCAGCGCCCAGGGCTGACTTAGTCAGGGAACATCGTTTAGTGAACTTTTAGAGTCGGCCGCGGTGGCGGGCGGTTCTAGGCGCTTCAGTCCGGAACCGCGCGGCTGCTACGGTCGCAGGTTCGAATCTTGCCTCGGGCACGGATGTGTGTGATGTCCTTAGGTTAGTTAGGTTTAAGTAGTTCTAAGTTATAGGGGACTGATGACCTCAGCAGTTAAGTCCCACAGTGCTCAGAGCCATTTTTTGTGGTAAGGTCTTATGGAACCAAACTGCTGAGGTCATCGGTCCCCAAGCTTACACACTACTTAATATAACTTAAAGTAACGTACGCTATGGACAACACACACACCCAGGACTCGAACCTCCGACGGGGGGTCTGCACTGACGGTGAAGAGGCACCTCTGAACGCACGGCTACCCCGCGCGGCCATCATTAAGACAAATGCGCTTTTCGTTTCCTCGAGATCTGTTCACGAAATTTAAATTATAAACTTTTTCCTCCGGACGCCAAAATATTTTATTGACTCCCACGTATATTGGGAGAAATGACCATCGTAATAACATGAGAAAAATCAGAGTTCACTCGGAAAAATGTAGGTGCTCATTTTTTCTCACGTGCCATTCGTGAGTAGAACGGCCCAGAAAAAATATGCAAGTGGTTCTACTAGCCCTCTGCCAAACACTTTGCCGAATAGACCTGCTAAATCACTCGCCACTTGGTTAAATTACTGACCTGGTGAGTACGAGACTTTATAATGTGCAGTGATACATTTTCATGGTATCTTGCGACAAGCCATTTTTTTTATTATTATTCTGTTGAAGTTAATGGCCTGTCCAGAGAACGGCTTAAGTATCTGGAATCAGGGCCGGTTGAAATGGACGTGCTGTCTAGTCTGTTAGAGAGTTTTTTAACTGCAGGCCGAATAACAGGATCGTGTGTGTGCCGCGTCGTATCTAGGCGCCTTGCCACGGTTCGCGCCGCTCCCCTCGTCGGAGGTTCGAGTCCTCCCTCGTGCAGGGGTGTGTGTGTTGTCCTTAGTGGAAGTTAGTTTAAGTTAGCTTCAGTAGTGTGTAGGACTAGGGACCGATGACCTCAGCAGTTTGGTCCCATAGGACCTTACCACAAATTTACAAACGTGTGTGTATTTGCATATTTATTTGCAGCGCTGTATTTCACATTTACACTTTTAATGATTGTTTTACCATTTCTTATGGCATTTCTATCCCCACTATTGGATCCCTCTGGCAAACATTAGAGTTTTTTTTTCATTCAGAGGTGTGGCCTTAGTGTCCATAACTGCTGCATGCTTACTGAACGTATTTCAAATCCGTCTTTGCAGCATCTAGATACGGTGTTTTAGTAGCTGCAATAACAGATATGAAACACCTTAAGTAACTTTAGTTAAGTACTTCATGAATTCGATATTGTTATCTCTCTGTCTCTAAAATAAAGACGATAGCTGATGAGTGAGAAACCTACATATCTATACAAGAGGAAAGGTTTGAAAATTAATATTCAGTATAGAGAGTGAAGAATTACTAGAAAATTTGACCTATGTCAACAGAATTCAGCTGCGACATGTTATTAGAGGTCTGTAAAAAATTTATTTATATTGCCAACATGTTTTTCAAATAGCATTAAACGCGGACTATACACGTGACTTCTCCAAGCGAATTTTACAGAAATCAAATTGATCAGATATTAAGATAAGGGAGGTAGGAATGTTGCGTACAGTCATCAAAAACGTTATCAGACGGAGAACGAAACTCAGACTACTAATTGGAAGTAGCCAAAATTCGGAGGAAGCTGAAGAATCTATAAACAGCACGCAGACCGCTGAGTTATGATGCTGGAAACATATCAGAATATTACATTGTAGACACAGATTGGTTCAAATTTTTTGACGCCGTTTACATTGATGTTAATGAGCTTTAGTTGAGTATTAAAACGACATTTAAAACGACAGATGAGACGAGCATTCCTAAAAACCACAAGTACCGGGTGATCAAAATGTCAGTATAAATTTGAAAACTTAATAAACCACGGAATAATGTAGATAGAGATATAAAAATTGACGCACATGCTTGGAATGACATGGGGTTTTATTAGAGCCACCCCATATTGCTAGACGCGTGAAAGATCTCTTGCCAATGCCTCACCATAACTCCGGACATGCTTTACAGTGCTGTTCACAACATTATTCCTCGACTACAGCTATTGTTGAGGAATGATGGTGGACATATTGAGCATTTCCTGTAAAGAACATCATCTTTGCTTTGTGTTACTTTGTTATGCTAATTATTGCTATTCTGATCAGATGAAGCGCCATATGTCGGACATTTTTTGAACTTTTGTATTTTTTTGGTTCTAATAAAACCCCATGTCATTCCAAGCATGTGTGTCAATTTGTACCTCTCTATCTACATTATTCCGTGATTTATTCAGTTTTCAAATTTATACTGACTTTTTGATCACCCGGTATATCAGAACACAGTGGCTGTCAGAAGAGTCTATGAAAGTGGCTGACGAAAGAAGCCGTAAGAGAGCAGAAGAGAATCTAATGTAACCAGAAGACTGAATGGTTGGAACTTACTCCGTCCTCGAAGCTTCCATGGCGACGTGGCTGCGGTCTGAATCTACCCACTCTTGACATTGCACGGCGCGCGAGACGAATTACGTGATGTACTGCTCCGCGGTTTTAACTGGAAATGCCTATTAGCAGACCCGAATTACACGGTCTCGTCACATTAATGTGACAACCACCTGTGTTCGACGTCCACTCACAGACGGCAGGTGGCACCACTAGCAGAGGAGGGAATATAAAACGTTTCGGGGGCTGACACGGAAACATTGTAGTCGCTGTCGTACTGCTATTTATCTGACGTTCGAGAGAACGTGAACATTATCTTTCGGGTCAAGAGTGGAAGCGTTTCCGAAACAATTAAGTTCGTTAACTGTTCTCATGCCGCCGTGGTAAAAGTGTACCATTCGTGGTAAAATGACGTTCTCCAAAATCGGTGCACAATGAGGGCAGGGGTGAACGACGGCTGCGGATATGTGTACGTGCGAATAGACGTGCAACTGTTGAGCGACTTACCGCTCATACGAACGAAGGGGTACCAACAGTGTTTTCCTCAATGATCGTTCAGCGAACATTGCTGCGTATGAGTCTCCACAGCAGGCGCCTTGTTCGTGCACCCATGCTGATTGCTCTTCATTGGCGAAGAAGGCTGGAATTCGCTCTCCAATACCGCAACTTGAGGTCCACTGAGTGGGCTTGTCAGATAAATCTCGTTTTATGCTCCATCGGACTGAAAGTAAACACCCTGCAACAATGGTCGGAAGGGTCGAGACCGGAGGAGGAAGCGTCACGGTCTGCAGTACGCTTTCATGGAATTCCCTGGGTGATCTCGTCATTCTGGTAGACCCAGTATTCACGTACCCTTGGGGACCAGATCCAGTCCTACATGCAGCTTGTTTTCCTCGGGACGATGACATCTACCAGCAAGACACTGCAACGTGTCACGTAGCATTGTAAATGCGTGTTTCGGAGAGGACCAGGATGAGTTTACTCTGCTCCTCCGGCCACCAAACTGCCCGGATTTAAATCCAGCCGAGGATCAATTGAAAAGTCTCAATCGGGCTCTTGACGCCATGGATCTTCAACCGAGAAATCTGCAGTGGATTCGGCATGGCTCCACATCCCTGTAGGTACATTCGAGAAACTCACTGACTCACTTTCTGCACGACTCGCAGGGATCCGCACTACAAGACGCAATTATTCAGCCTTTGGACAGGTGGTCACATGAATGTGGCTGAACAGTGAAAACGTCTGCACTGCTAATTACCAAACCAATATAAATAAGAGTCGCCAGCTCTTCTTTGACCGGCGCTACATGATTAAACCTCACAACTCAAAAAGCCCTGCAGCTACTTAACTACTTTCAGGAAAGATCCCATAGTACAATCACCAGCCTGGAATACGTTCATCGCTAACAGTTCAGCATGCCACCTTAAAATGGCTAGCAGCAGTTGTTGGTAATGATCATAATGAAAAAAAAAACCAGAAACACAGTTCAAAGTCGGAGAGGAAAAGCTCATCAAAATATGACGCTCAAATTTGCATGGAAACAAACAAATTATCTGGTGTCAGTTGCCCCTAGTCAAGTCTGCCACGTTTGTCCAACACCATCTCCAGCTAGCTAATGGCTCCTCACTCTGTTCTTAGGTCTTTCACTGAAGATGTCCACGCTCATTAATCCGAAATAGTCATAGATAAAAACCCGGCAATTTTTAAGCAAAATTCCACACCAACGCCCAGGAACGCACTTCAGACTCTCTCAGTCTTTCGTAGTGCACTAAGATGGTTGCGAAGGATCACATATTCCCGCCTTAAGACATACACTTCCACCCCACGAGAGCTGCCAGCCAATACCTCCTTTTCGCCACCTCCAAAGCGCTCCACGAAATTATTTAGCTCTAGCGAACCCGACAACTCTTCGTAATATCTAAATAATTATGATATCAGCTATACGGCCTAATCAACTTTTTTCCGATCTCTCTGTCCATCTCCCTCTCCCCTCCCTGGCTATCTCCTTCTCCCCCGCCCTCCTCTTTGTATCCATCACCTCCTCCCACTCCGTCTTCTCCTTACGTCTATCTGTCTCACTTCTTTCTGCTTATCTCCTCCTTCCTCATGTCTATGTCCTTTCCTTCCCCTCCCTCCCTGTCCATCTCCCTCTCCCCTCCCTGGCTATCTCCTTCTCCCCCGCCCTCCTCTTTGTATCCATCACCTCCTCCCACTCCCTCTGTCCGTCTCCTCCTTACGTCTATCTATCTCACTTCTTTCTGCCTATCTCCTCCTTCCCCTTGTCTATGTTCTTTCCTTCCCCTCATCTCTGTCCATCTGCCCCTCCCCTCCCTGTCTATCTCCTCCTCCTCCGCCCTCCTCTTTGTATCCATCACCTCCTCCCACTCCGTCTTCTCCTTACGTCTATCTGTCTCACTTCTTTCTGCTTATCTCCTCCTTCCTCATGTCTATGTCCTTTCCTTCCCCTCCCTCTCTGTCCATCTCACCCTCCCCTCCCTGTCTATCTCCTCCTCCTCCGCCCTCCTCTTTGTATCCATCACCTCCTCCCACTCCGTCTCTGCCTTACATCTATCTGTCTCACTTCTTTCTGCCTATCTCCTCCTTCCCCATGTCTATGTCCTTTCCTTCCCCTCATCTCTGTCCATCTCCCACTCCCCTCCCTGTCTATCTCCTCCTCCTCCGCCCTCCTCTTTGTATCCATCACCTCCTCCCACTCCGTCTCCTCCTTACGTCTATCTCTTTCACTTCTTTCTGCCTATCTCCTCCTTCCCCGTGTCTATGTCCTTTCCTTCCCCTCCCTCTCCGTCCATCTCCTCTACCCTCTCTCTCTGATCTTGAGCCTTTTTTATTGTTATTGGGATAGAAATCTCGATTGGTAACTGAAGTCGTTTAAAATGAATGGTTACATCGTTTGGGATCATTGGTCTACGGGGCATGAGAGACCTTTAGAGCTGCTGGATCTGTGAAGATAGTAGCTTCAATGACGGAATTTCGCATAGTTTTAATCAGAAAATGGGTAGGATTACAAAGTGCCGGATGATTCAGATTCTGTAATAATATTAGAATCACAAGCTGATAAGAAATAAATGCAACACTCCTGATCAGTGTTATAATCGACTGCGAGCAAGAAAACAAAGCAGCACATAGTTATGCATATAATTTTTGTTTAAAGTTACACGTAACGAGAAAGAACGTGTGTTGTTGGTTGAAAAGTCTCTCTCTCTCTCTCCCGTTTATTATAGTAGCTTGAAAAATCTAAAGAAAATTGGCAATCAGCCAAGAACTTTACGACATAGTTGCTAGCAACATTTTTATATAAAGTCCGTTTGAACCTTTATTAGAGTATCGTGTGGAAATCTGAAGTACATTGGTCAAGAACCTTTTGAGATTTTAAGTTACAACGCTAAAGAAAGACTTGCCTTCATACGTATAATTGAATAGCTATAGGGCTTTCAGGCAATCAGGATCAGAATGTTGGGATTTTCATTGGCCATTTGCTGTACGTGCTGGCTAGTTCAAATGGTTCAAATGGCTCTGAGCACTATGGGACTCAACTGCTGTGGTCATAAGTCCCCTAGAACTTAGAACTACTTAAACCTAACCAACCTAAGGACAGCACACAACACCCAGCCATCACGAGGCAGAGAAAATCCCTGACCCCGCCGGGAATCGAACCCGGGAACCCGGGCGTGGGAAGCGAGAACGCTACCGCACGACCACGAGATGCGGGCCTGTACGTGCTTACAGCACTTCTGTAAGATGCTGCCTCCTGACAAGATATTGAGAAACTCTTCTGTAACGGAAGTTGGAAAACCACGCATCATGGATAAATTACGCTCCCTATAAGCCCGCCATGTAGATTCCCGTCACAACCCATTTAACAGGATTTGGAAGAAATCGGCCCGTCATCTGCAGGAAAAAGAAAAATCCCCTTCCCCTGCATCTGGATATTGACTCCGGCAGCTACAAGCGAACAGGACTAGCAAAGAGGGGTTGCCAGGAAAGATACGTTACGTGGTTCCAAACACATACTAGAAAAGACAAGGAGGAATACATCAAAAACGTGTGAGATAAACATTGGGATACCTCCTAATATCGTGTTGGACGTCCTAGTGCAGCAGCTCGACGTGGCAGGGACTCTTAAGTCGTTGGAAGCAATACTCAGCCATGCTGCCTCTATAGCCGTTCATAATAGCGAAAGTGCTACCGGAGCAGGATTTTTGCTCACGAACTAACCCCTCCATTATGACCTATAAATATTAGATGGGATTCATGTCGGGTGATTTGGGTGGCCAGATCATTCGCTCGAATTGTCCAGAATGTTCTTCAAACCAGCCTCGATCAATTGAGGCCCGCTGACATGGCACGTTGTCATCCGTAGCTGAAGTCGATGAATGGCTGAAAAGGTTCTCCGGGCAGCCGAACATAGTCAGTTTCAGTCAATGACGAGTGCATTTGGAGCGGAGGACCCAATCTATTCCATATATACAAAGCTCACAACATTATGGAGCCACCACTAGCTTGCACATTGCTTTCTTGGGAACGTTGGTCCGTGGCTTCTTGGGGTTTGCGCCACACTCGAACCCCACCGTCAGCTCTTACCAACTGAAATCGCGACTCCTCTGACAAGGCCACGGGTTTCCAGTCGTTTAGGGTGCAACCGAGCCTGGGAGAGGCGCTGCACGCAATGTCGTTCTGTTAGCAAAGACACTCGCATCGGTCGTCTGCTGCCGTAGCCCATTAACGCCAAATTTTGCCGCACTGTCCTAACGCATAGGTTCGTCGTGTGTCCCACACTGATTTCTGCGGTTATTTCGTGCAGTGTTGCTTGTCTGTTAGCACTGACAGCTGTACGTCGGACATGAAGTGACGGCTGGCACATGGTGGGAGGTAATGCCTGAAATGTGGTGTTCTCGGTAGTCTCTTGACACTGTGGATCTCGGAATACTGAATTCCATAACGATTTCTGAAATGTAATGACCCATGTGTCTAGCTCTTCCGCTTTCAAGGTCAGTTAATTGCTGCCGAGCAGCCAGAATCACGTCGGAAGTCTTTTCACGTGAATCACCTGGGTACAAATGACAGCTCCTTCAATACACTACCCCTTTGTACCCTATGTACGCGATACTACCGCCGTCAGTATATGTACATATCGCTATTCCGTGACTTTTGTCACCTCAGTGCACAATAAAACAACAAAAAATTGAGAATTAGAGACTTTTTTAAAGAAGCCAAAGACCTAGCCAAAACATTCCTCCCAGAGTCCACGGCCTAGTCCAGCTGGACTCGCGTTTCCTCCGGTGTGTGGCGGAGGATACTTCCGGTGCCACTATAATTTCCTCCTCTTACCTGTTCCATTCATGAAAATAGCGTGGAAAAGAAATACTGACGGTTAAGCTCCATAGGACATCTAATTTCTCTAATTTTCTCGTTGTAATCATTTCGCGAGTCAAATGTATGGGGAAGCAATATGTTGCCCTACTGTTCTTGGAATGTAAACTCTGGGAAGTTGATCAGTAAACCTCTTCCTGATCCACAATGCTTCTCTTGTAGCTTCTGCAACTTAAGTCTTTTCAGTATGTCAGTAATGCTCTCCCGCCCAGTAAATGATATCGTAACGAAACGCGTCGCTTTTCGTTGGACTTCTCTATCTGTTCTTGTAACCTATCTTGCTAAGGTCCCAAAATGATGAACAGTACTCAAAAAACGAACGGAGGAGTGTTTTGTAAGGCATGCCTTTCGTGAGAGTATTATATTTCCTTAAGACTGTCGTAGGTGAATCTCTATCTGCATCTGCTTTTCCTCTATTATTTTTGTATTGTTATTCCACTTTAGGTAGTTCCTGATGGCTACTCTTAGGTTACTCTCTCTCTCTAACTCTCTAATGATCTCTGTGTCGACGGAACAGTCATTTTCTTGTATGAGAGCATTGTGTTGCGGTAATGTGACTGAATAAATTCTTCTCTGGCTTCCGGTCGCATCAAGTGGTTATACACCGCCAGAAAGAAAAATTGAAGCATTCAGAAGAGGGAATGAAATAAAACTTCTGGTCGACAGGATATGTGATGTTATTTCAGTGACTGCAAAGTCGAGTTAAATTTACAAAGACCTTGGCAGTATGAGAGCACTTATAATTATGACTTTGCACCCCCTGTGACCCGGATGTGCGCAGTCATTCGGGTAGGAAAGGTGTAATAACGCTGTTGTATCCTCTCCTGAGGCGAGCTGGTCCACGACTGTTGTCACTGGTCCTTCATGTGCTGGGCACTGACACTGGATCGGAGTTGTCGTCCGAGTTCGCCCCATACTTGTTCTATCGGCGACAGATATGGGGTTCTTGCTGGCCGTGGCATTACTTCAGCATCACACGAGCAGTTAATAGAGACACGCGGCATGTGTCGACGGACATTGTCCTGTTGAAAAATGGCACCGCAATAACGTCGCATGCGAAGTGACACACGAGGACGCAGGATGTTTGTGACGTATCGTCGTGCCCTCCATCACTACCACCCGCGACCTGAAGTCGTACCCAGTTGTTCCGCACACCGTGGCGCTACGAGTAACACGATGGTCATCGGGGGTAGTGCAGAACCGTGATTCATGCTGAAGACAATGCGACGCCATTCACCAGGAGTCCGTGCTTCGCTGTCACGGCTCCACGTCAGATGTAGCAGTTCATTTTGGGCTGTTAACAGCAGGTGCGGGATGACCAGAATGTCGCAGGGAGTTTATTACTCGTTATCGGATGGCAGGCTCAGATGTGAAGGGTTTATACTGAGCTTGGTGCTTGGGGCGATCCTCGAGGTAGTCAGACGTGTTCGACCGAAACCTTGACGACGAGTATTTCTGCCCTCACACTTCCATGCGGTCCAACATCGGGCCACTGTCAAACCCTAATGCTCCACAAATCTGGATATTGCGCGATTCGACCAGCCGACCAAATGGAAAACCGCAATTAGGCCCCTTTCACACTCTGTCAAGTTCTGATAACGCTGTATCATATGAGTACGCGACCTCCTCCTGTCCTTCACAGTGATCACGGAACATCTGACGCTGTTCACGCCCCATATACATCTTCCAGTTCTGTTAGGAACACTAATGTAGTCTCGTGGTCGTTCTAACTGTCACACAGAGTTGCAACTCTAATAATTTACATACCCACTGATGATGTGTGTTTGTACGAAGTACCGAAGGCGTGCTGAAAAGTAACGCCTCCGCATTTTTTAAACAAAAACTCTCGAGGATTTTTAAATAAACCAAACTTTATTAACGACCTAGGTCTTTGTTCTTCATGTCTACATGTTTATATCTCGATATACTCACCATGGCGACGAACACATTTCTCCCAGCGACCAGTTTGTCGATACCGTCATTGTAGATTGTTTGACATTGTTGACGGACTCACAAGCTCAGCTCGCGCTTGCTCTGTTTCATCACTATCAAAGTGGAGTCCAAAAGGTGTTCTTTAAGTTCTGGAAACAGATGACACTCGGATGGGACCAAATCGGGACTACATGGAGGATGATTGATGACAGTGCCGGATTGTTGCATATGTCGCACTGCTTGTGTGTGGTCGGATATTGTCATGCTGGACGAAACGGTGCTCCACGTGCGCCTCCAGTTTTCTGAGTTGTTTCTAACGCACCGACATAGTTCATTTACACGCCGCCATGTTATACGCTACAATTTGGAGCCCTCTAGATGCAGAGGGTTGCAACTTGCGTCAGCAAAGCGAGAACGTTGACTGAGTAATGTGCATGATATGTAACGCGTCATCCGATATTGAGAACAGAATGAAAAATTTGGAGACATTACTTTGCAGTGGCTTCTCGTACATTGACATCCAAGCACGTCTACGAGTACTTCACTTTATTTGTCAGGTGGTGTAGTGTATTTCCAGTATCTTTCGACCGAATGCTCCTGCTGGATTTCTGATAATTCTGTCTGTTTTGCGGAAACGGTTGGGGAGAGGTGCCGTATACAATGGAAATCTCTTTCTGCAACTCATCTCCCGTCGGCTTAAATGTGGCTTATATCAGTTTTCTCGTGTGCTTCACTAAAAATATACTGGAAAAATAGCTCGATAAATCTTCGCACTCCTGCAGAAGGCTATAGAGTATGTGAATGTCGGGTGTCGCTGTTGCGGTGGTCTGATGCAAGCTAGCATCTCCTGTGCAGTGCATAACTACTGCCCCTTACATCCATTTGGCTTGGTCACTGTGTTCAAGTTGTGGTCTCCCTCTACAATCTACAACTCCCCAAAAATTTCTTCCATCCAGTGGCGCCTTCGTAGCGTTACCGCCTACCACGCAGCGGACCCGGCATCGATTCCCGGCAGGGGGCTGGGTGTTGTGTCTCTTTCATCGTCATCGACTCGCAAGTCGCCGAAGTGGCGTCAACTAAAAAGTTCTTGCAACACGGCGGCCCCCTCCCCCGAATGGGGCCTCCCGGCCAACAATGCAATACGATCATTTCCATTTTTATTTTCTTCTATCCAGTACCAAATTAAGTTTTTCTGTATGCTTCAGGTTGTGTCTTGTCAACCTATCCCTTATTTTAGTCACCTTGATCAGTCTGGAACCGCGTGACCGCTACGGTCGCAGGTTCGAATCCTGCCTGGGGCATGGATGTGTGTGATGTCCTTAGGTTAGTTAGGTTTAAGTAGTTCTAAGTTCTAGGGGGCTGATGACCTCAGATGTTAAGTCCCATAGTGCTCAGAGCCATTTAGTCACCTTGCGCAATAAAGCACTGCCCATCTAATCTTCAACATTGTTCTGTATCACCACATTTCAAAAGCTTCTATTCTCTTCCTGGCTGTGCTGCTTAACGCTCACGATTCCCTTCCATATCAGGCTACTTCCTAACATTTAAATTTATGTTCGATGTTAACAGACACCTCTTCCTCGGGAAACATTTTCTGATGGTGTCAGTCTACATTTTACGTACTCTTTGATTCTGTTTCTGTTATTTTGCTACCCAAATAGGAAAACTCGTCAACTGTTTTCACCATATCATTACCTAATTTACACAGTCCAGTCACGTTAATGCGATCAGAACCTATGCTTGACGTCAACGTACAATAACCATTCCCAGACAGTAGGTGGCACACGAAGTGTGTCGGAGGGACGCGAACAACACTGTAGTCTTTGTAATGAGGAAACAAAGCGATTTATCTGACGTCCAAAAGGGAGTCATCATTGACTTTCGGGCCAAGGGTGGACACATTTCCGAAAAGGCTAAGTTCGAAAACTGTTCACTTTCCGCCGTGGTTAAAGTACACTGTGCAGACAAAATGGCGCTAGCCGGCCGAAGTGGCCGTGCGGTTAAAGGCGCTGCAGTCTGGAACCGCAAGACCGCTACGGTCGTAGGTTCGAATCCTGCCTCGGGCATGGATGTTTGTGATGTCCTTAGGTTAGTTAGGGTTAACTAGTTCTAAGTTCTAGGGGACTAATGACCTCAGCAATTGAGTCCCATAGTGCTCAGAGCCATTTGAACCAAAATGGCGCTATCCGAAACCCGCGCCGGGCAACTGTGGTGCTTCAAGTGCATAGACGACTGTGGAGGTGTGTAAGGGCAAACATACGTGCAGCTGTCGAGTAACTGACCGCCCAGATGAACCAACAACAAACGTTCGGGATGGGCCTGCGCAACGGCCGCCTGCCTCACGCATCCTTGCTGACTGCCGTTCGGCGGCGACGAAGGTTGTAATTTGCGCAACAGTACCGCGACTGGACGTCCACTGAGTGCAACAGATATCCTTTTCAGAAGAATCACGTTTTATGCTCCATCGGACAGACGGACGTTGGCGTGTACGGCGTGAAACATCTGAGAGCAAACAACCTGCAACAATAGTCGGAGGCGTCCAGGCCGGAGGAAGGAGCGTTATCGTGTTGTAATATCTGTTTATATTCGATGAATTATTGTGATACAATTGTACCCTTGAATGACGTTTACTAATTTTCTATCTTCATACTCGCAGAATCCATGCGCAAAGTAGTTTCATACAATAGCTATGCCATGAGCGCATAATTATTCTTTGTAGTACTCTCTCTGGTGGTTGTTAGAAAATAGCTTCCGAGATTGCCTTTGTGGTGTCACCGCCAGACACCACACTTGCTAGGTGGTAGTTTTAAATCGGCCACGGTCCATTAGTACATGTCGGACCCGCGTGTCGCCACTGTCAGTGATCGCAGACCGAGCGCCACCACAAGGCAGGTCTCGAGAGACGGACTAGCACTCGCCCCAGTTGTACGGAAGACTTTGCTAGCGACTACACGGACGAAGACTCGCTCATTTGCAGAGCAGCTAGTTAGAATAGCCTTGAGCTAAGTCCATGGCTACGACCTAGCAAGGCGCCATTAGCCTTACATAGCAATTGATACTTATCGTATAAAGCATGTCTCATCAAGAACGATGTATACAACAAGGATGGATTAAAGTTAAGTATTCCAAAAGCTACGTACTTTTCTTTATAGCATTCATTACGTATCCTGTTTCAGACCTCACGCCATCCTTCGTGTGTTTATAGCGTGCGTTGCGGTCCCCTCAAATCACAGTGTCGGCACTTCTGTCGACACATCAGCCTTCGTGCCGATTAGCCTGAGCATTGTTTGAAGAACTGTAATCTGAATATTGAGATTTATGACAAAAGATAACTGATACGAAATTGTACGATTAAAAGGAAAATATATACATATTGCTCCTTCATACAAAAGGTGTGTAACAATTTACATTATTGGACAATTGAGAATTAATGATATTCATCGATATATTGCGTAGTTGTTAGAAGGGAACTTCCGAAAGACTGGATACGAACCTGCATTTAATAATCCAAGAGCTCCATTACTTCTTCGGAAGGTTAAACTTCATCAAAGCCAAATATCCGCTTGATCTGATGTTTCGCGACTGATTATACAACGCTCCCAAAAATACGAGGCATTTTATTTGTACAGATTATCAGACTGCCGCAAAGCACGAGCCTGCAGAGAAGAAGAATCATCGCCTGAGTTCATTCTAACAAGTAAAATTTCTGAATCATTTGGAGTGACTGAGTTATGACTGTGTTTCCTATTATGAATGATTGATTGCTCGAACGACTTGAGAACTACATAATTACATAGATAGGAGGAAAAATTACAGTGTGGTGAATATTTTCGTGGCATTTCCTGAGTCATTCTGCAAGGCACAAAGGTATGGTTCAAATGGCTCTGAGCACTATGGGACTTAACATCTGTGGTCATCAGTCCCCTAGAACTTAGAACTACTTAAACCTACCTAACCTAACGACATCACACACATCCATGCCCGAGGCAGGATTCGAACCTGCGACCGTAGCAGCACAAAGGTATGCATCTGTCCTAGGAGACCATGTCCACCCCTACATGCAGTTTTCTTTTTCTCGGCATAATGGCTTCCACCAGCAGGTTCAAATGGTTGAAATGGCTCAGAGCACTATGGGACTTAACTTCTGACGTCATCAGTCCCCTAGAACTTAGAACTACGTAAACGTAACTAACGTAAGAACATCACACACATCCATGCCCGAGGCAGGATTCGAACCTGCGACCGTAGCGGTCGCGCGGTTCCAGACTGTGGCGCCTAGAACCGCTCGGCCCCCCAGCCGGCCCACCTGCAGGACAATGCTACGTGCTTCGTTCGAAGAGTACCACGATGAGTCTACCGTAGTCCTCTGACCACCAGACTCCCCGGATTTAAACCCAATCGAGAATCTTTGGGAGCACCTCGATGTGCCTGTTCGGACCACGGATGCTCAACCGAGGAACCTAGCGCAACAGGCGCAGGAACTGGAGTCTGGATGGCTCCACATTCCACAACTTGACTGGCTCTGAGCACTATGGGACTTAACATCTTAGGTCATCAGTCCCCCAGAACTTAGAACTACTTAACCCTAACTAACCTAAGGACATCACACACATCCATGCCCGAGGCAGGATTCGAACCTGCGACGGTAGCAGTTCCGCGGTCCCGGACTGAAGCGCCTAAAACCGCACGGCCACCGCGGCCGGCAGAACTTGACTGGTCCTCCTTATTTTCGCATTAGGAGAGACCTATCGATGTTAACCAGGATTTACCTTGTTGCTCTGACACTCGTAGACATCTTTAATGGCGTGTCAGATACATTACTGCAGAGGTGTTAGTGTGACAGATTTCAGCAGACAACTGTAGCAGTAGAGCTCAATCGAACTTCCGCGTAATTTTACAGTACCTCGAAATCAGTTTTGTGCTTCAACTGAATGGTACACCGTAATACGTCGATGCAGAGATGGCTTCGATTGGGGCGCGCGACAGCGTCTGCAAGTGGGAGCGTGTATGTGCCGTATCTGCTGTCCGCGGCAGTACACGTAATCCATTATACAGCAGCAGCCACTGGCAGCGTGCTCGTCCCCTCCTAGGAAACAAAGCTGGCTGCGGAAATTGGTCGACGCGCTGCACATTTGTCCGAAGAACACAAAAGGCGCGGGAGGGGCTCCCGGAGCGCCGTTCGATTCGCAGCCATCGGCTGGGCGAGTTATTGATAATCTCCAGCGGGCCGGCTTGGCTTCCTCGCGCCGTCGCCCCGTTCGGTAAACATATTGACTCTCCGAGTAAACCAAAGGAGGACGAGTGTAGAAAGCGAGATTCTCTGCGCCGCCGGAAGAACGTTGAGGCAGTATTCGCCACTGCAGCTACATCCGTATGGTGCAAACCATTCTAAAGTAAAGATGGCACTAAGTACTGTATCAGATCTTACGTTTTATTCCTGTTCCGTTCGTATACGGAGCTTGGGAAAAATGACTTCTTCGATGCCTCTCCGTAGGCTGTATTCAATCAAATCTTATCCTGGCAAACCTACGGCGACGATGCGTAGGGGAAGGGGGAGGGTAGAATTTTCCTGTTTCTCAGATTCTTCAAGTACTACTGGTTCTTGAAAAATAGTAAGAAGACGTTCACAGTGTAGTTGGTGTCTTTCTTCAAGAATCTACGTATTCAAGTTTCTTAGCTTTTCTGTGACTCAGTGACACGAATCAAACAAACTTGTGACCATTATTGCAGCCCTTCTTTGTATACTTTCAACATCCCCTGTTAGTTCCGTTAAGTATGGATACCACACACTTTAATAACATTCTGTGATCGGCTGCGCGAGTTTTTTAAGCATTGTTTTATATTTTTCACTAGCGAACCGAATTCTGCCACCTGCTTTATTTGCTACTGAGCCTATGTGATCGTGTCATTATTGTTACACCTGGGCATTTGTATGAATTGTCTGATTCAAATTGTGACTCATTGATATTGCAGTCTCAGAATACTATGTTTTTTCGTCTTAGGAAGTTCACATTTTTATTATAGAAATTAATAATTTTACACACATTTATAGAGGGATCGTAATGCCTTCGTTATAAAAAAAAAGTCTGTCACGTTTGATGTTATCGTTGTAAGTGCTTTCGGCCAGAAGATTATCATCAGACAACAGTTAAGATAGCCGTGACGTCGGCTCCGAAGGAATACCGACTGGTATGGCAAGTGATGAACAGAGTTCTCATATGCTGACAGAAATCGTATATTTTTCTCTAAATATAATTACTCTCCTCAATCTTTTGACTAACCGGAAAGAAAATTTTTGAAGCTAGTTTGTGTGGAAGTGATTTTGTGTAACATCTTCCTGTGATTACCATGAGAGGCAGTTGAGGAGCACTAGAGTATGATTCGAGCGAAACAAATTGTAGCTCACATACCTTCAGAATTAGACACACACAAAATGTTGCTGTTGGACGAGTGCACATGTTTGGACGGCGGTATATCAGTTGCTAGTATCTTCATGAATAATTTGCTTCTGAAGTTGGCTTGCTCAGTCGATCTTCAAAATGTTCAAATGTATGTGAAATCTTATGGGGCTTAACTACTAAGGTCATCAGTCCATAAGCTTACACACTACTTAACCTAAATTATCCTAAGGACAAACACACACACCCATGCCCGAGGGAGGACTCGAACCTCCGCCGGGACCAGCCGCACAGTCCATGACTGTAGCGCCCCAGACCGCTCGGCTAATCCCGCGCGGCCCAGTCGATCTTCAACGTCTACTCTAATTCAGTTGCTCGATTTACTCCATGGTCGATTGGCTTCGATAGCTCTATGGGCACTTGGGGGTAGTGTTACACAGTATAACCCTTCAATCGGTAGCATAATATAAATATGAACGTCATAAAAAAAGATAACTCACTGGAATATTGGCAAATACAGCTGAACACCCAAGGGGTCCATCTGAAAAGATATCGATTTAAAATGATCCTGTGTTTCAAATTGTGGGTTATATTCTACTAGTGCAGCCCAACAAATGCGCTCTTTATCCCTCATTATGTCACACTGTT
The DNA here is from genome assembly GCF_021461395.2 of Schistocerca americana. NCBI lineage: Eukaryota > Metazoa > Arthropoda > Insecta > Orthoptera > Acrididae > Schistocerca > Schistocerca americana. The sequence goes on from NC_060130.1 coordinate 998,044,466, forward strand.
GTATACAATATCTGAGTGGCAATCCAATAAAGCTCAGCATGTAATTTAATAAACTTGACAAACATGTGTCTTAAGCACTCTGAACAAGCATGCTCTATCGCTTTCAGAGTAATTCTAGGGAAGCATTCGTCCTGCTCAAGTTTCTTAAAGCTCGGCATATTTTCAGTCATGTAGGCATGTTCAAGCATTTAAATGTGCTTATGCTTGAGCGTGTCTGCCAAAAATGTGCAGGCTTGTATAAGCAAATGTTCGCTCCGACACAATCTTCATAGTTGAAATATGTCGTGCGATATGAAACAAATCAATAGTAAATTGCTGAAACATTCGAGAATACGAAAATAAGCCTTACTTTAGGCGCCTTACGTCTAAAACGTACCGCCTCGTCGTAAGGCAAAGAAGGATGTAGCACACGTTATACGCTTGATGTAACACAAAAAAGTTGAATCTGTCAGAGGCAAACAACCTTTTTTTTTTTTTTTTTTTTTTAGGAAATCACCTAGAACTAGCTACACGAAGAAAAAGGAAAAATGACAGTATTTATTGATCTGAAGTAGGAAATACTGAGGTGGGCCTCCATAATGCAACGCTCGCATATTACAGAAATTCATAGAAGCATAACTGAGGTCTTCATGGCCCCTTCTGCTTGTGAGCAGTCGCAAAATTGTACTGTCAGCCATTCGTGTGGAGTTGCTGCTTTCTTCGTGATTCCTGTTTTATGAGCATTAGGTGGTAGTCCAAGGCCGAACATTACATAACCTAATGCTGGAGGTATCCTCAGAGGCTGTAAAGACTCAGATAATACTTAGTTTCAGACTGAAACAAGCTGTCGCGATTCTTTTGTCTAAAGGGTTTGTAGTGACTGAGTGTAACTGGTAACTGTCCCTATTTCCTGCTCCCGAGTGCTGCACAGATAACATAGTTCTGGCTCGCGTGAATGTCCATCAAATAACGGGGTTCAAAAAAGGCTCTAAGCACTATGGGACTTACCATCTGAGGTCATCAGTCCCCTAGACTTAGAACTACTTAAACTTGACTAACCTAGGGACATCACACACACCCATGCCCGAGGCAGGATTCGAAACCGCGACCGTAGCAGCCGCGTGGTTCCGGACTGAAGCGCCTAGAACCACTCGACCATAGCGGCCGGCAATAAGGGCGTAACACACAAAACCCTCAATAATGCGCAACGGATAAATATTTATCGTAGCCCTAATGTGCATCTTACTGCCTACATACACGTAATTCCTACAATTGTAAAAATCTACGTTTCAAAGAGTATAGAGCTCAGTCTACGCATAATTAACACTCGCTATAACACATCGCACGCTTGAAATTAAAAGTTAACTCGCAATAAATTCAAACCTTATTCATCGCACAGTCCCACACACACTTGAAAAACTATAACAGTAGCATTCTCAACAAACAGTCTGGGCTATGTTCTGGAAAACAAATACACACGCAATACGCCCCGTAACAGCTAATTATCGTTTCGTCAACTGAGTTCCAATTAATATCAGTTTCAATCATATATTGCGCCCTGGTGCAACCACACGCATAACGTCAGTCAGACGTGTATATAAAACAGAGGCTGACGCTTTACAATGTAATTCGTGCCCTGCTTTTACTCAGCACCAGCTACTGAGCTCTATGCTGGCCGTTCTACTCACGAGTCACCATCACCGCTCACGCTGCTTACGACCAGGTACTCCGACCCGTGGCGGTTTTAAATACTGCTTGGTGACTCGTTGCTTACATGAAACAATTTGTCTAAGCCATTAATACAATCAGTATCTCCCACCTGAGGCTCTCATTCCATCACTCAAGGAACAATTTGACGGCACAATCCTAGAGTTATTACTTGATAGGGAGAAATAAAAAGGGCGAATGAACGGTCAGTATAGTCAGACGGTTACGAAGTTCAGCAAGCCGAAGTGTTTACACGAAGCAACACAATTGTCGGGTTGTGACGTCATCAGTACGCTTCCTGTGATAGCGGCGTCGCATCGACATGTGTCATGGATCTTGTAGTGCGGAAGAGTTGGCGCTTTATTTGTCGCTAAGGCCCTCAACTTTTCTAATTTCCATCCTTCTTCTTTTCTGTTAAAGTTGTTCTTTGGCTTTTGAATATTTATGGCCTCTCTGGGCATCCTAGCATAATAATAACTGGACTTTGATAAATACGTAGGATTGGAGAATCGAATTTGTTGGTTCCCTGGTACCAGTATTTAATTTTGTGCTGCTTTTTAATCAGTGGTATTACGAATGATAGGAGAATCACATATTACCCTGAAATAATTGTAGCGGTCATGCGATTATAAGTTTGTGCAGGCTTCCTTGGACTGTTGGGTAAAGGGTTCGGTTTTGGCTGAGGGTAGGATGGGGGCACGCAGTTTATTATTGACCCCAAATATAACTTGCCGTGACTCTCTCTTATAATGTGCCACAAATGCCTAGGATTTTAATAATTATAATAAGAATAACAATAAAATGGATAAAACGATTTAATATGACAACAACAACTTGTTTATGTAGGTGTTTAGTTCATGGCTTTCGCATGACAGCTAAGAAATACCAATTCAGAGAAATACAAAATTTCAGTAGCGTACGTCCGAATATTTCAGACGTCATGCAATTAATTTTAGAACTATGACGGCAACACACTCTCTCAACTTTGATATCAGCATATAAAATCGAAATGTACACTCACCAATACCACGTTTCGCAAAACATTACGATAGAGGATACAGGTTTCCAATCGATGACTGTGCGAGCGTTCGGTGAGGTGCATTACATTTCCCTCACAGTTTTCGCCCATTTTCAGGAAGTCATTTTTTCTGTTGTTTAATTTTTTTCGTGGAGAATCCTTTCGTTTCTGTCTTGCCTCTATCAGCTTCCTGCCATTTGCCAGTTTTACCTATAGACTCACGAACCGTATCGGATTTGTTGTTCACAACACGTACAGTGAGCAGGGAATGTGTGCATTGAGCAACTGAAAAGTTACCTTAAGTTCATCCACGTGGGCAGCCCCTCACCACCAAGCAACTGAGAAGTATTTCGTGTTGACGTAACTTGTTTGTTTATTTTTACGTTGAACGTCACGAGCCAAAGCTGCTTATCGTGGAAAGAGTCAGAACATAGTTCACAGAATGCTGATTAGAAAAGCTATAAACAATGAATTAAAGAGTCAATAAAATATCAAAACTCTGTGAGTATAGGAATAAATAACTCATTACAGAGAAAAGTTCGTAGATACGGCGAGGAAGTCCCGATCAGAATAGAAAGAGCCTGTCACAAGAAAACCGTTCAACACGAATTTGAAAATTTTGTGTTTATCAGTTCTTTTTTCCAGTTCTGCTGGAAAAACATTGAAAATGAAACCTGATGAAAGTGAACACCCTTCTGTAAAATGCTTAAGGACGTGTTATCGAAGTGTACATCGTCTTTTCGTCTACTGTTCACTAAATGAATGTTGCAGTTTCTTCTGAATGAGTCGATACTGTCAGCAACAAATCCGACGATGGAAGAAAGGATACAGCGTAGACATGGCTTAGCCACAACCTGGGGGATGCTTCGAGACTGGAATTTTCACTGCTGATATGAAACCCCCTGGCAGATTAAAACTGTGTGCCGCACCGAGATTCGGTTTGGGACCTTTGCCTCTGTGCTCTACCATGAACCCACGGGCTGTGGCTAAGCCGTGTCTCCGCAATATCCTGTCTTCAACAGTGCTACTCCCGCCAGTTTCTCCGGAGAAATTCTGTGATGTCTGGAGTGTAGGAAATGAGATACTGGCAGTAGTAAAGCTGTGAGGACTGCAGTTCAGTCGATAGAGCACTTGCCCGTGAAAAGCAAAGGTCACAACTTCGAGTCCCAGCCCAGCACCCAGTTTTAATCTGCCAGGACATTTCGTACCAGCGCACACTCCTCTGCAGAGTGAATATTTCGTTCTGACCTACATGGAATTCGCGAATTGAGACCGCACATAAATCTGATTCTCCGTTTCTCAGCTACGAATGTTCTTGATGAGTACACCGAGTTGCCCCATATTACAGGAAGAATGGTCAATATTCAGATATGTGACAGGAACGATATTTCAAAGCAAAAAAAATCTGTTAAAATCCATATGTTAAGAGCTATGAGCATTTAATCATCTCCGCTACTGTAAAACACATCTCTTCTACTAAACAAGTGCCCATAGGTCTTAAAGTATGCAGTTTACAGCCCATATTTAATAGACATTTTTGCTTCGAATGATCGTTCCTGTCATATCCCTGGATGCTGGGACACCCTGCATGGCATCGTACGTGATAATAGAGTGAAAGCGAGCAAAGGGAACGAGCCTTGGCGTTGGAGTGTCAGACACGTTGGAGATCATTCTCATGGAGAAGATAGCAGCATACAGTTTCTGCACAAGATACTTCCAGCCCGTCTACCCTCAGTCTAAGAATTTAAAATAGATTGCGTCATTGACTGTTTCACCATCTTCGGACAGCAGAATTTCGCTTTTGTAAGAGTTCCATGTCAGAAACTATATGCATTGCGTTTTGTTGCAGTTAAAAGTAAATCTGTTGTTTGAAATCCACCTGCTGATATTATTGGTACCCTGTTAGGTACGTCATTTACGTTGCGTTCCACGTTTTTCACATTTACATTTGTGTCGTCTGTAAAGAGAACAATTTTTGTGTCATATATAATATGTATTACATATATTTTGTATATAATGGATCCTGAACAGAACCCTGTGGCACCCCTCACACATTAGAATTATTTGCCATTTTTGAGGCACTCGAATTCCGTGCTGTTTCGTTCTCCGACAGTTAGCTGTGAATTTTGGAAATGTAAAAATACAAACGCTTCTACTAAAGCGTTTTCCTGACGCGTGTGTAGCGACGTGACCCCACGAACACCCCTCCCCCTTCTCCCACTTGGGTCCGCGCTGGGAGGCGAAGGGGATTTGTGCGCGCTGGCACAAATGTTTGAGCATGCCGCGTGCAGTTAGGTGTGCGCCTGCTTGACTCCACAGCTGGCGCTGAGTGGGGTGCCAGCTGCAGCCACTCGCGGCGACGGCCGCCGGCAAAAAGCCGCCTTTGTAGCGGGGGCCATCTTGCGCCTGCAGCCAATAACGCGGTACACGCAGCACTGCACCGCCATTTTCTGCATTACGCGATACGGCACGGTGCACGCCGCACGCAAAACCCGTTGTATTTTGCTTTATTATTTTTGTGGCCTTCGTTGTTGTAAACGCTAACCGTCACCAATGAGTCGTCTATACAATGGCATTAGTTCCTTTCTTCATGCTTCTACGTCTGTATAACGCAAGCCATCGTGCCTGACACCGATCTACCGTTCGGTTATACGTGATTTTTTTTTTTTTTTGAGGGGGGGGGGGGGGGAGGACTGTTGCTGTCCCTCTCTCTCTCTCTCTCTCCCCACCCTCCCAAATAGAACTGGCTCTCACCCCAACTTTTATTGCCCTTAGTGTAACTGTAATTTAAAATAAAATAACAATAAAATACATAATAAATGTTAATACAATAATAAAAAATAATTTAAAGGCACTTTAATATGTAAATAATTTTAGTGTAATAATAGACTAACGACAATAAGGATGTGTTATCGGTGATTGGGGCGGGGAACTGTCGCTGTCGCTGTCTCTCTCTCTCCCCCCCCCCCCCCCTCTCTCTCTCTCTCTCTCTCTCTCTCTCTCTCTCTCTCTCTCTGTCTCTCTCTCTCTCTCTCTCTCTCACACACACACACACACAAACACACACACACACACACACACACACTCCCCCCTCCCCTCCCCTCGATATAACTTGCTGTCACCCCACGTATACTGCCCCACAGATGCCTAGGATGTTAAATAAAATAACGATAAAATTATAAATCATTTTAATATAATAATGATAAATTATTTAATGAGCCTTAAATATATAAATGGTTTTAATATAATAATAGATTAATAACAATAGCCGGTCCCAAACCCGGTTGAAAAAGGAGGAGGGGGAGGAGTAACACCTCGTAAAGAAACCTTGGTTCAGCTGGCCCGGGTGATAGTACCTGGCGAGGGCCCCTTGCCAGGGACCTCAACGGCAGTGAAGATCATCGATACGGCGGAACTGGTGAAGGAGGCAACCATGCTTTTTGGGATATTATAAAAGCTATCGTCCAAGGTTATTTGGACGAAGGGCACGACGGTTCCACAGGTTAGCCGGTACCCCTACAGCGTCTGTCCCACATGTTAGTACAGGCTGATCTATAAAACTCAGAACTGCAACTCTGAGCTTAACCAGACTAAAATCTCAATTTCAGTCACAAACCCAGTCCAAATAAATCAACATGGATACAGCACCTTCAAAGAAAAGTCACCCCAGTGGGTCAAATTCCAAGGTTGAAATACCGCAAGTGGTCCATTCGGATTCTGGGGAGAGCACAGAAGTGTGCGTGGAATAAGTCGGAGTGCCTCAAAACTCGGTAATAACAAAATCACACCAAAATCGAGAATTTGGCTAATGACATTTAATGTAAACTCTCTCTTAAAAATGGGAAAACTAAAAAACATCCTGGACAAATCCAGAGAATGTAAAATCAAAATTCTCGCATTTCAGGCATCATGATATACAGATGAAAGTCCTTTTGATTCAGAAGGATACAGGATACACAAAGGAAAGGAAAACGAGCCATGGCAAATTGTTCACACTTTGTAACTGCATTTATAATAGATAAATCAATACTTGATTCAGTCACGAGTTTTAAATCTTTCTCTGGTCGGCTCTCCACGATGACAATAAAATCAGCTAGTAAGATATACACTCCAATCAACGGACAAGCATCAACTAACATCACTAAAAAAACCAAGTAGAAGAAGTAGAATAATTCTGGAACCAATTAGATTATATTCTCCAAAAGATCCCAAAAAACCATGTCAAAATCCTTATGGGCGATTTCAGTGCAGAAATTGGTAAAGAAAAGAAATAACGATATTGGGTAGGTAAATGGTCAGGACATACACAGACCAACCGGAATGGCATGCGACTCATTGAAACCTGCAAAAACGACGACCTATTTTTCAAATCGACAGTTTTCAACAAAAAAGCCTCGAAAACCAAAACTAGGAACTCACCTAATCCATTACCAGGAAAACTGTCATTAAAACAATACGAACAGTACATAAACAACACGAAGATAAAAAATTGCAAGACATAGAAGATGATTCCAAGAAAAACAATTACCGAAATTTCTACAGAATATTCAAACAAAAATTAACAAAGTACTCTCCTCCATCACTACAATTCAGAAGTGATCATGGAGAAATTGCCCATACCAACACCGAAAACTGTGAAATTCTTGCAAAATACTTTTCTAAATTACTGAATTGTGGAAAGCCTGCAGAAAAATTTGAATTCCGTCATACACAACGAAACCCAGACCCAAACCCACCAAGTTTACGGGAGATTAAAGAGATAATTCAGTCACTGAAACATAACAAAGCATCAGGAGAAGACCAAATCACCGCAGAATTATGGAAAAATGCAAAAGAAAATCTTATTGAAAAACTCAAAGAAATTGTTGATGAAATCTGGAAAACTGAAAAAGTCCCCACAGATTGGAAGACAGCAATCATACATCCTCTGTACAAAAAAGGAAGAAAAAAGACCCCAACAACTATCGTGGAATTTCTTTATTGTCAGTAACATACAAAATTGTGTCTAAAGCCCTACTAAACCGAGCAGAACCTCAGCTGAATTCAAAACTAGGCGAATACCAAGGCGGATTCAGAAAAGGCCGATCATGCGTAGAACAAATCCTTAACTTGAAAAATTCGATGAAATATTTGCATAGTACTTCAGACAAAATTACGTCATGACATTTGTCAACTTTAAAAAAGCATATGACAGTATAGACCGAGAATCCCTTTTTGAAATGTTAGCAGAATTTGGACTAGAGCAAAAGACAACAAACATCATAAAAGAAACACTCACCGAGACCAAATCCAAAGCAAAATTTATGGGAGAATTAAGCACACAATTTGAAATAGACACAGGAGTACGACAAGAGGGTGGACTGTCCCCAGTGCTCTTCAATTGCGCTTGAAAAAGTTGTTCGAGAATGGAGAAAAGCAGGTGCACCAGCACACAGACTGGGACCAAAACGTAAGGGCATAGAACTAGACTATTTAGTATTTGCTGACCACATGGCACTGATCGCCCAAGACATTACCGATTCACAGCAACAGCTACAATTACTACAAGAGCAGGCAGCAAATATAGAATTAGAAATTTCATTTGAAAAACCAAATTTATGACTGACATCAAAGATGCACCTTCTGATCTCAAAATTGAAAACAACTGCATCTCTCGTGTAAAAGAATTTAAATATTTAGGTGAATGGATTGCAGAAAATTGTAATGGAAAGAAATCTGTCAGATCAAGAGTCCAGAAAATGGAGACGGCGTTTCAGCTAGCTAAAAATGTTTACAACAAAAAGAGTCTCTCGTGGAACTGCAAAATACGACACTACACGACAGTAATTAAACCCGAAGCTCTCTACGCATCTGAGACACTAAATCTTCAACACAGAACACTAAAAGGGAATTAGAACTGATAATGAGGAAAATCGTAGGACCAAGAATTAAAGATGGTGTGCATTAACCAAAACCCAATGCAGAAATATATAAAAATATTTCCAAAATAACAGACAAAATGCGCATTAGAAGAATCCTATTCATGGGGCATTTAGAAAGAATGGACTCAAACAGGTTAAGGCACAAAATCCATGCATTTTTAAAGAACAAAACTACAAGAGCGAACTGGTGCAAACAGACGGAAAAAGACCTGAGAGAATTAGGGTTTCCAAATCTACATGACAGAAATGAAATCAGAAAAATCACAAACACACGGGGTTTTGAGGAAGAAGAGAGAAAAAGTAACCGACATACGTGTCCCGCGCAACGAAAACTAACCCATTCGTTGCGTATGAAGGAATACTGGGCGAAAAGGAAGGCCAACAAATGTTGGTTATGCGTGGTCCTAAGTGATCCATCCGCAGAGAAGAAGATAAGGACGTGTTGGTTGGTTGGTTGATTTGGGGGAGGGGACCGAACAGTGAGGTCATCGGTTCCATCGGATGAGGGAAGGATGTGGAAGGAAATCGGTTGTGCCCCTTCAAAGGAACCATCTAGGAATTCGCCTGAAGCGATTTAGGGAAATCACGGAAAACCAAAATCAGGATGGCCTGAAGCAGGTTTCTACAGTCGTCCTCCCGAGTACGAGTCCAGTGTGCAAACCACTGCGCAACTTCGCTCCGTAAGGGCGTGTTATATTAGTGCTTGGGAGCAACATCACTTTACCATAACTTCCGAAAAACTGCAGTTCAAAGAAGTATGGGATTTGAAAAGTGTGAGACATACGGGAATTTGGGTTGGACTCGAAGCGTGCTCGGATAGCAGAAGTTGTTTTCGTGAACAGCTCGCGATAAGCGGGAATTCCGGGTTTGAGACCCGGTCCGGCACAAGTTTTCACTTGTCACAATTGGATTTACACTGAGGAGCCAACGAAACTGGTATAGGAATGCGTATTCAAATACAGAGGTATGTAAACAGGCAGAATACAGCGCTGCGGTCGGCAACGCCTATATGAGACAACAAGTGTCTGGCACAGTTGTTAGATCGGTTACTGCTGCTTCAATGGCAGGTTACAAGATTTAAGTCAGTTTCAACGTGGTGTTATAGTCGGCGCACGAGCAATGGGACACAGCACCTCCGAGGTAGCGATGAACTGGGGATTTTCCCGTACGACCGTTTCACGATTGTGCCGTGAATATCTGGAATCCGGTAAAACAAACTGCTTATTGGATTCTGTCTCGGGTCTTCGGCCGACGCTCATCTGATGATTTTACTGACGTTTCGCAACACGAGTGGCTGGCATTGCCAAAGCTTCATCCTCCATTGCCGGTGGTGATGGAGGGTCAAGCTTTGACAATGCCAGCCACTCGTGTTGCGAAACGTCAGTAAAATCATCAGATGAAAGTCGGCCGAAGAACCCGAGACAGAAGCCAATACGCAGTTTGTCAACAAGTGGCCACGAAAGCCTTAACAATTTTGAATCAGGTAAAATATCAAGTCTGCGACGTCGTTGTGGCCGGAAAAATATCAAAAAAATGGCTCTGAGCACTATGGGACTTAACTGCTGTGGTCATCAGTCCCCTAGAACTTAGAACTACTTAAACCTAACTAACCTAAGGACATCACACACATCCATGCCCGAGGCAGGATTCGAACCTGCGACCATAGCGGTCACGCGGTTCCAGACTGAAGCGCCTAGAACCGCACGGCCACACTGGCCGGCGGAAAAATATCCTGCAAGAACGGAACCAACGCCGACTGAAGAGACTCGTTCAACGTGACGGAAGTTCGACCCTTCCGCATATTGCTGCAGATTTCAATGCTGGTCCATCAACAAGTGTTAGCGTGTGAATCATTCAACGAAACATCATCGATATGGGCTTTCAGAGCCGAAGGCCCACTCGTGTATCCTTGATGACTGCACGTTACAAAGCTTTACGCCTCGCCTGGGCCAGTCAACACCGACATTGGTCTGTTGATGACTGGAAACATGTTGGCTTGTCAGACGAGTCTCGTTTCAAATTGTATCGATTGGATGGACCTATATGGCTAAGGAGGCAACCTCATGAATCCATGGACCCTGCAAGTCAGCAGGGGTTTGTTTAAGCTGATGGAGGCTCTGTAAAGGTGTGGGGCGTATGCAGTTGGAGTGATATGGGACCCCCTGATACGTATAGATACGACTCTGACAGTAGACACGCACGTAAGGATCTTGTCTTATCATCTGTATCCATTTATATCCATTGTGCATTCCGACGGGCTTGGGCAATTAAAGCAGGATAATGCGACACCCCACACGTCCAGAATTGCTACAGAATGGCTCCGGGAACACTTTTCTGAGATTAAACACTTTCGCTGGCCAGCAATTTCCCCAGACGTGAACATTATTGAGCATATCTGGGATGCCTTGCAACGTGCTGATCAGAAAAGAAATCCACCTCCTCGTACTCTTACGGATTTATGGACAGCCCTGCAGGATTCATGGTGTCAGTTTCCTCCTGCACTATTTCAGACATTAGTCGAATCCATGTCACGTCGTATTGCGGCATTTCTGTGTGCCCGCGGGCGTCCTACACGTTATTAGGCAGGTGTACCAGTTTCATTGCCTCTTCAGTGTATTTCAGTGCCAAGAATGAGATTGTTCTGCCGAGGAGAACAATATATGATTCGTTATTGACAGCTGTTACTGTCGACCTGTGAACGTACGCCTATACCTGGCTGCAATGTTCGTTACAGGCGGTCAGGCCTAAAGCCCGTCCACGTGGGTTAGCCCTGACATGAACTGATGAAAAGTGTTCTTTGCTAAACACGGTTTACAATTTCCACATTTCCTAGCAGCTTTCGAAATTCTTAGTATTCATGCTACTCCAATCTCCAAAAATTTCCTGAGAAATTTATGAATCAATACTATCTGTACAAATAGAAACGCTTTTACTAAAATGTTCTTCGGGTCACTCCTTTCCAGTCCCTGAATTCACGCCTGCCATACGACGCGTGTTGGTGGGTCTACAGTGTGTCAATATCATTTTGCCCTCTCACTTTCCTATCTATTTCGAAAGTTTTAAGCAGGAAGAAGATCCTCGTTATCCCTCTGTTTAAGCTCGAATTTCCCTATTTTTTGCGACATGGCTATTTTTGACTCGTTTTGCAGTATCAACTCATAAAATTTATGAATCATACCTTCTCCAATTCTAACGTCTACCACTTCCGTTGGTTGCTAATTTCTGTCTTCCTCACACATTTACTAAATAAACCCGTGACGAATCGTGCAGCTATTTTTTGAATCTCTTGGAACTTCTGTGTTAATACAACTTGCTAAGGGCCACAACCTTAGGAATAAATCTCAAGAATTATTTGAAAGAGAGTTACGTAAGCGACCTCTTTCCAGCTTGAATTACACTTCCTTTGCATTCTTCCAACAATCCGAGTCTGAAATCTGTCTTCCCCGTGGTTAGATTCGCGTGGTCGTTCCATCTTAAATCGGCCCGGACAGAGACTGCAAGATATTTGAACACTGAATAACATACATTAACCGTATTCGCAGTTGCGAATATGGACAACCATCAGACATGTAATGAAATTTTTTGCAGGGCCGGGACTCAATCCTGGATTTCCTTCTTATCGCGAGCTGTCGCTTTACCATTAGGCTATCCTAACACGACTCACAGGAACACTGCATCGTATTTGTGAACAAAACAGGCACTGCCATATCGTATATATCTGCCGACACCGGGCAAGCCACTTTCAATTAAAATGTCTCCCCTGTACGCAAGTACACATAATGGATGTACGAGTGCAGATTTTAGATACGTGGTTGACGACATTTGGAAGTTTGGATCTGTCCGTGAGTCGTGTTTTGATGATAAGGCATGCATGTCCGAGGGAACACTGTGTCGTACTTCTGAACAACACAGCCACTGCAATATCATACTGCAACGTTGTGTCTGATTCAAGGGACTGATTGCTGTTTGAGCAGTCAAAAGATATTGGCTCTTTCGTCCAGTTACGCACATCACGTTACATTTGTTCATGCCTAGTGTCTGCTGCCAATCTTTGCACAAGCGGCTGATTATCTGCATGTCTTTCTGCATTTTACAAAAGTTTCTTGCGATGTTACCTCCTGGTGCACAACTTCGTCATCTGCGAAAAGCCTCATTGGGCTAAAGACATTATTTGTCATATACCTACATTTAGGAGAACAGATATTTTTTGCCACTCAGTTATGTTTGAAGAAAAAGAGAGAATCTTCAGCCGCATATTGTAGAATAGAAATTAATATATACGGAACCAGATATTAATTTACGTATACTGGGTGTTCCAAAGTCTTTGCATCAAACGTCTGGGAGTCAGAGATTACATAATGGGGATCGACTAATGTTAACTGGCGCCTCCCGGTGATGCTAGGCGTCCTTTCGTGTAGATTACGCCCCTGAGACATGGCAGAGAGTTGGTATTCTGCAGTGTGCCTACAAAATGTGTGTTGCCTATAATCCAGTCACCTACTCTGCATGAAATGGAGTTGGCCGAGCAAAATTAAAGTTCCTTATTCGCTTCTGAAATGTTTTTCTCCACTTAGAGACTCTCATTCACAAGGTTTTATTTTGAACATGCTCTGTCAGCTTACTGCAGTAGGCAGTATACAGTGAAGCAGGTTAGTAGATCCTGCTAGTTCGGCGAAATGTCACCGTCCCAGGACAGGAGTCTACTAAAGGACACCTGGGTTTTCTGGAAAGCGTCAGAGAACATTCTGTCTGTAACAAAAGTTGTTGCTCATGACGTGGCCTATCACCCATAGACATTTGATGCAAACACTCTGAAAAACCTTGCATGTGTGCTAGCTTAGCTTTACTTCATAACTCCAGTGTCGAGTTGGCTCAATTGATCCTCAAGTTTTGGGAGAAAAGATCTCCTGCTCTCTGACACCTAAAAAATATTTCTTACATTTTTATTACCATTTGGTGATTGCCATAGAGCCATCTACCGTACGTACATAGTATCTATCTTATCATAGGTATTCAGCTGTGAGGCCACATTTAAATAATTCAGTTGGACGAAGAGCAGAAAGGAAATTGGACGTTGCCTGTTCCAAGGAACCATTTCCTTCGAGTGATAGAGATACCATCTACCGTTCCACATAGTATCAATCTTAACACAGGTATTCAGCTGTGAGGCTACGTTTCAATAATTAAGCTGGACGAACATGAGAAAAGAAATTGGATGTAGTCTGTATCAACGAACCATTCCCCTGAAGTGATAGAGAAACCTTCGACAGTCACAGATGTGGGTGGTCTTTGAGGATTTGAACTCCGATCCTCTAGAATGTTAGGCCACGTCGTCGCCTCGCTCGGTGTCGAAGAGAAAGTCCGTTGAGATCTAAATTACTCGCACGATGCCATACGTGATGATAAATGTTAGTTTCCGAGAGGTACGCGATACGTCTAAACAAGTCCCTACACGAAGGCATTCGGTAGGGATTGGAGTACTGGATAGTCGGAGAGGGAACTGAACGCTGATCATCCCGAACGCTGAACCAAATGCCTTTAACGACTGCATAACCTCGCCCGTTGTCCTCACAACGATCGGATTAAATCTGATTTCTCATTAACGATAGTCCAAAACTTGTATTTTCTTGACGTTACGAAAACCGGACTGCTACTTAACTTGGTTGAGTAGACTCCAATAATCTATCAGATTTTCTCCACCACAGAATACATGATAGAAATGGAAAATATTGCACCATAAAGTACGTGTCCGACGTTTATCAAACTTTTGGATGTTTATCACATAACGAGTATTAAATTATTAACCTTTCATTAAATTAGGAACTTGGGCCTAATACCACCATCAACATCAGAATGAGTTGTGATCCCTCACTCTTGTATTCGTTAGACATGGAAGCAAACTACCTCGGAATGTCATCTTAAACTATTTCTTCGCACGCCTGAAACATACGCAGTGTCAGTTCATGAAGACTGCATGCTCTTTAGGTCACAAATCTGGGGATGGTACATGCCAGTGAAGGACGCAACTTTCCTGAGGGTGCTTGTGCTATGAACTGCGGTATGTGGTCTTCTGTTATCCTGCTAGAATATGCCATTTGGTATCTTAGTCTTGAATGGTATGACAACTGGTTTTACTCTTCTTGCTAGACAATGGTGAGCATTCAGTCGTGTTATAATATCCAACAGTTCCCCACACCATTATTCAAGGAGTTTGTGAGGTACAGATCTTGAGAATCGCTGCTTCCTGTTACTATTCACCAGGCCGTTGGCATTGATCTGACTGACTGAGGCAGAAGCGAGACACAACTTTCACAGGACTGTGAGCTGCCATAAATTAAATATCTAAATACATAATAATGAAACTTCTATCTAGGTGTACCTATTACTGAAACATGTTTCTGATGATGGCCCTTCTGAACTGCCAATTTGTGTCTCTTTCAGTACGTAATGGTGGGTCGGCAGTTGTTGTCACAGTTCTAATGAACTCGACGGCACCACGAACAACGAGCAGCAACTTTACAAGGCGCCATGCTGCACTCTGGGAACGTCTCGACCGGTGCGTTCGAGGTACTAATCCTACTCCTCGGTCATTCATCAACAGGGGTCATTGCAATCCAGATACTATCAGCATTTAAGTTAATCATTTCCAGCTCGCCTAAAATGTGTGTGTGCGGTCACTGAGCTTGAAGCTAATACTGATGTTGTGATCTGCCAGTGATTTTGTTGATAAAATATGCATTATTATTGTAACATATCCAGAAACATAAAATCTTAGGAAGAATCATTTAAAATTACTCCAAATGTGCAGAGATTTAATGTTAGTGCTTATGTCCCAGTAATGACGTCTGTTTTCAGCACATTACACGTTGCACTTATAACACATGCTGTTCCTTAGGTGCTTGTGTCAATCTGAAAAGATTATAACGCCTTTTGTTAACGTGTGCTTGCATTCAGAGAAGAAGACATGTTGCTAAATTGAGACTATCTGTAAACCATTCTTCATTTGTATAGGCCTATCAGTTTTGGCCAAGATGACTACTGGTAATCGAACTGTTACAAAACATCTCCAATGTATGAACCATCAAGCACAATATAAAGCTCAAAGGCAATAAACAAGACGTCTCTTTAGATGAGAGGCAAAACTTTTTACGGAAGCTTGTCAACTTAAGATGAATTTACGATGGCGATAAACTTCCCAAGGCTAAGAATCTTATGACGTCAATAGTAGTCCTGTTTGAGGATTGAAACTTCCTGGATAATAACAACTGCGCGCCAGACAGGGACCCGAAAGTGGGACCTTCGCCTTTCGCGAGCAAGTGCTCGACCAGTACCTGAGCATGGCTCACGACCCGTCCTCATAGCTTTACTTCCGCCAGCACCTCATCTCCAACTTCCCAAACATCACAGAAATTCTCCTGCGTAAGTTTCGGGGTTAGCACTCCTCGAAGAAAGGATGTTGTGAAGACATGGGTTAACCACAGCCTGGGAGGGGGGGAGGGGGGAGGGAGGGGGGTTAGTGAGTTGCACTCAGCTGACTCAGCGCACTTACCTCTGAAAGATACCAGATCTGAGTCCCTGTCTGACACACATTTTTAATCTGCCAGGTAGATCCGTATCAAAGCACATCCTGGCACAGAGTGAAAATTCATTCTGCATACCGTAGGACCACTTGGAAAACTACTATAGACACATCTGTTCCGCAGTTGAAGTTGAACTTCGACTACAGTTATTGCACTGCATACATCAACATACAAAAGAAAATTCCAACGCCGTCTTTGGGGAACGCCGGGAAATGTTCACCCTACCCACGTAGATGGGCCGCGATTTGTGGCGCTGGGCGTCGGCTGGCGCGATACAGTTTCGAGACGGTAGTGTTCACGACGTAGAGATACCGCCAAGGTACTGGCAGCTGCCTGGTTGTGTGGTAGACGGTTCGTGTTTCTTTGTATTCACGGATTAGAATTTGCTCCACGTACTGACGCTTCTGACATCTACATCTGTACTTAGTAAGCCACCATTGTGTGTATTGGGAGTTGCGTGGAAAACTAGACTCGCTTCCCACCTACCACCAAGAAGGGAAGGGGAAGGAGAATTTAGAATGTTGGTACCCTTCCACAAGTGCCCAACTTTATCTAATTTTGGACTCATTGTCACCACACGACATATGTTTTGGAGGAAGTATTGTACTCCTAGACTCCTTTTGGAGCGTGGACACCTGGAATTTTTGTGTAAGGCTCTAAGCAATGCACAACAAATATGAATATATATATATATATGTGGCACCATGCAAGGATTCTCAGGAATGACTGATGTGGTGAAGTGCTGGGATTCACATCCGAGGAAGATATCTTATTGGGGAAGGTAGCCTGTGTGATTGAGTAGGTTTGCAGTGGTGCAGAGCACAGTATGGGAGAGTAATCGGATAGAGAAAACGAGACAGAACACATATAATTCCATTTTGGGAGAAGGGTGCAATTAAGGAGTGAAGGTCGTTGCAACATTTGCATTCGTAAGAATGGCAAGGATGGTTATTTTGTATGTGTGCATTCCAGTCGGTGGATTTGTCCCTATTTGAATGGAAAGCGCTTGGGAATAACATTCTAGGTTCTGCCTGACAGAAAAATTAAAGCACCCATAAGAAAAATCGATGTAACTTTATGCATAGATACACCACTGGTGGGTACGCAAATGATTATAGAGTTGTGATTCTCCGTTACAAACAGAACTTCCACCAGGTTTCATTAGCGTTATTTCATGTTTAGTGTTGTTACCAGGACTTGTAGGGTACATAAAGGTCGTGAACAGGCTCTGATGTTAAGTGATCACTGTGAAGGACATGGAGATGTCGCGTACTCGTGTGACACAGTGTTATCAGCATCTAACAGAAATTGAAAGGGCCCCCATTGTGATTCTCCATTTGGCAGGCTGCTCGAATCATGCACTATCTACATTTGTGGGGCATTCAGGTGTGACGTGGCTCGACGTTGAACTGCATGGAAGTATGATTGCAGTCAAATTCATCTTCAAGATTCTGGTCGGCAATATCTGACCACCACAAGGGAAGGTCACCCTATTGTACACCAAGCACATTGTAACCCTTTCAAATCTGCGTCTGCTATACGGGAATACCTGCAACATTGTGCGTCATTTCACATAATTGGTCAGAGAGTAGCTCCAGCTGACAAGAGAATTACCGTCCCATATGTGGAGTGCCGTCAACAGACGGCTGCACTTGGAGTGGTGACGCGACCGGGAGGCATGAATAGCGTTGTATTATGTTCAGTGGCGAATCGTGTTTCTGCAGTACCCCAGTGAACATCGTTAGCGAGTATGGCGACAAGCTGGGGAGGGATCCTATTCTTCAAATACTTTGGAGAGGCACGGAGGTGTTACTCCTGGCGTCGTTGTGTGGGAAGTCATTGGATATGACTGATAGTGACTGAGGGAACTCTGACAGCACGGACATCCTGCTGTTACCTCTCACGATGCAGTATCATGGTGCCATTTTTGAACAGTATAGTGTTCGTCTCTATGAACTATCTGCGTGATGTTACAATGGGTTTTTGTCAGCCTCTCCAACCAAATCTCTGATGCATACAGGCCAAAGAGTATAATAAATGGGACTGATAAGAGGGTCATACTACGAAGATTTTTGTCGATTTAATTCGGTATTGTAACCACTGAAATAACATGACATTCTTTATCAACCAGTGAAGTTTTATTCCATTCCTTCCTCCCCTTCTGAGCTCTTCACTTTTTTGTCAGGCACTCTATTACCCACAGACATTACAGTGTTTTTGTCATATGGACTGAACAATTGTAGACTGTTAGAGGTCTTGGCAACAGAAAGTTATGGTGGCTTTTCTTATAATTATTGCCTTACTTTCTGTAGGACTAATTTATATGTGCCACAGGTTACTCCATGAGGTTATGTGAAAGTGAGGTTTAAGTATGTGTAAACAGCAGATGGGCTGGATAGCTAGGCATCATTTCGACAGCATAGAAGAGTAGGAAAAGAGGAGGGGTAGTTTCGAGAGGTTAGCGGTGTATAGGAGATAAGGGTGTGAGAAAAGGGCAGCTCTTTGGGGCACACCTGCAATGGTTGAAAATTTGGGAGTAGGTGTTGTTTATATCGATTTCAACCAAATTTGGCAGGTGTTGCCCTGTAGGCTGTCCAGAAAGACAGGCATACTGGCAAAAACGTTCTTCAAGCTCCTGATGTGTAGGCTCCCATACATGACATGTGCGCTGTAGGTATAGTATTGGCCTGCTTTATTGACATATTTTGCAGGGGCTACATGTGCAGGAGGGGACAGCTGGGGGGGGGGGGGGGGAAGTTGAGATGGATAGAAGTGAGGATGGACAGAGACAGTGGGAAGGATGGGTTGGATAGGAGAGTGGAGGTGGTAGGGTACAGACAGAGATACGGGGACAGGAAGGGATGGATAGGGAGAGGGGGGAAAGGGGGGTAGGACAGAGACTGGGGACAGAAGGGGAGGGATAGTGAGAGGGGACAGGAGGAGATGAATAAGGAGAAGGGACTGAAGGAGATGGGTAGAGAGAGGAGGATATGAGGAGATAAATAGGAAGAGGTGTGGAGGAGGAGATGGATGGAGAGAGGGTGGAGGAAGGGATGGGGGGAGAGAGGGGGGAAGGGTGAACAGATAGAGTGGTGAAGAGCAGATGGACAGAGAGAGTGGGGTGTAGGCGAATTGTATGATTGTACTGACATGGCTTGCATGGACTACATGTGAGGATGAGCATAGCTGAGCAGAGAGAGAGGAGGTAAGGAGATGGATAGTGAGAGAGAGGGGAAGATGTGGGCACAGAAAAGGGGAGAAGGAGACACACAGACAGAGAGGTGAGAGGATCTGATGGACAGAGAGACAGAGGGGATGAGGGATGTTGTGTGGGTAGTATTGACATGCCTTGCAGGGGCTGCACATGCAGATGGGCACAGATGAGCAGAGAGAGAGGGGAAGGAGATGGATAGAGAAGGGAGGATGAGATGGACAAAAAAGGAAGATGGACAGAGACAGGTGGGAGGAGAGGAAGGATGCAGAGAGTGGGAGGAGCGGAATGACAGAGAGAGATGGAGAGGATGAGAGAGACAAAGAGAGCCAGAAGGAGGAGAAGGACAGAGAAAGAGAGGAGGAAGAGATGGACAGAGAGAGTGTGAAGGAGCATGGGATGTACAGATAGAGGGGCTGGGAGGATAGACAGGGTGAGGGTAGGAGGAGATTTACGGAGAGAGGTGGAGGAGGAAATATACAGAGAGAATGGAGCAAGAGATAGTGAGAGGGAGGGAGAGGAAATGAAGAGGGGAGAGGGGAGGAGTGGGAGCTACAAGAGGCAGGTGGAAAGTGTAACAGGGTAGTGGGCAAGGGGAAAATGAAAATGTGGGAGGAGGATGCGGACAGAGGGAGGGGCAGGAAGAGAAGATCAGAGACAGGGGATGGAGGAGATGGCCAAAAAGTGTGGGAGGAAGAGATGGACATAGAGAGAGTGAGACTAGCATGGAGGAAATGGACACATGGAGGTGGGTGTATAAGTTGGACAGAGAGACAGGTGGAGGAATAGGTGGACAGAAGGAGGGGGGAACAGGAGATGTGTGCAGTAATGTGTTGAACTAGTATGCAAGAGAAGCTGCAGGGGAAAAGCTGATATATATTTTGTTGCAGCAGTGTATATGGAGTACGTGAAATGATTACATCTACAGATCAATAGTACAAGTGGTGCTGAGGTACCAGGTACCAGTCAACACTAAACCACCTATATTTGAGAGTGTCCGCACGTTTCAGCATTGCAGAATTCACAGCTGTGTGCGGAGGGTCGCACGCAGGAGATCGGACAGGTTTGCGCAAGCATGTTGCGATAATGACAACGACTCGCGGTGCTTTTATTCACTGCTAGGTCTCCGTAGACATTCAATATCAACGGTCCTCTGGTTTTCCACCAAAAGAAACTCAGTGAGAGCTCTCTGCTTGGAACGCACCTCCATTACAGCCGCCATTTTGAAGGCTAGGTATACCACCGCCACATACCGCAACTTAGTGAAGCTACAAGGGCAGAAGAGGGAATATTCCACGCTGACCCACAACAAATTGTGCATTTTGTCAACCTAAACTGGACGAGAAAGAATGCGTTGCATTACTTACTGAACGCCCTTCGTATTAATTTTCCTCAGTTCGACGCAATGTTCCTTCGGTCAAGCTCGCATGTATTTCATGCCAAATTCAACGCAACCTGACAAGAAAAATAAATGTCTCCCTCTACGGGGAATCAGACACAGGGACATATTGAGATATGTCAGGGCGCGTGCTCGGTTAGTCTGTTCTTAAGGCGACCCCTGCGACAAACGGGAAATCCGGGTTCGAGTCCTGGTCCAGCACAAATATCCTTTTTTTTCAGTAAACTGTATAGCTGTTGTGGTACTGTATACGGAATTTGTGAATACATTTCACGATTTAATAGGGCTATCAATTTTCATCAATGTCTGCTCCTTCGAATACGCATTCATTTCCGAATGAACACTGCATCGAACAACACTCACGGAAAGAATCGAAAAGTCACAACATTAAAAATAGCCAACGTAGAGTAATGATATTCCGGGAATATATCTGTCTACGTAACATATTTAGGTTTTTAACATTGCTAATGTAAGCGCGAGGTAATCCGTTGCAAATGTGAAATGCTGCTACATTAATAACCCGTGTAACTGCCAGAATGTTGAATATAAGCATGCAAACGAGCATGCATTGTGTCGTACAGGTTCTGGATGTCAGTTTGTGGGATGGAGTTCCATGCCCGTTGCACTTGTTCGGTCAGTACTGGGACGGTTAATGCTGTTTGAGGATAACACTGGAGTTGTCGTGCGATCATGTCTCATGTGTGCTGGACTGGAGACGGATCTGGTGACCGAGCAGGCCCAGACAACGTGTCGACACCCTGTAGAGTACGTTGGGTTACAACGGCGGTACGTGGGCGGGCGTTAAACACATCCTGGAGGCTGTTCATGAAGGACAGCACAAGCAGTCGAACCACCAGGCTGGCGTACAAATTTGCAGTTAGTGGGCATCGGGTAAACCACGAGAGTGCAGTGGCTACATTCTTGCCAAGTCTTTCCGCAGTGTCGCAGAAGGAACATCCAGCTTCCCATAGTCCTCGTTCAAACTCAGTAGGTGTTGATAATGGCGTCTTTGTCGCCTTCACTGCGTTTTTACTAACATGAAGTCACCACGTCCAATTTCAAAAGTCATTACCGCTCACGAGCTTTACAGCGTTGTGTTTAAAGCAAAGCTGATTTGCAACTTAATAGTGCCTCTACTGGCACCAATCATGTGACTGGAGCGGAATCTGAGTAGACATCAACTTTCAGATGCAGAAACACGCCTACCAGCTTTCGTTTATGTCGCTCATCTCCTTCTTCGTGTTGCAATTTTTTTCCATCTGTGTGTAGAGACACCGTCAGATGCAGACACTTAACTACTGCTTCCGCCCCGACAGCTGAATGGTCAGCGTGACAGACTGCCGTCCTAAGTGGCCCGGGTTCGATTCCCGGCTGGTTCGGGGATTTTCTCCGCTGAGGCACTGGGTGTTGTGTTTCCTTCATCATGATTTCATCCCCATCCGGCGCGCAGGTCGCCCAATGTGGTGTCGAATGTAGTAAGACCTACACCGAGGCGGCCGGACCTGCCCCGTAAGGGGCCTCCCGGCCAATGACGCCAAACGATCATTCCCATTTCCACTGCACTACTGCGAACGTAAAATCAATTACGTAGCTTAAAATCTTTCAATTTGTTAATTGAAACTGTAGGAACTGATTGTCTACAAAGAAGCTGAGATGGTAGCGATACTAGGGGATAGGGAGGTGTCATTTAACATATTTGTGGATGGGTTTGTTGCGGATCAATTAAAGAACATTGCAGGAGTTTGAGACGAGAATAATCGTCGGTAGGAAATGCTTCAATTGGGAGTTTTCCTCTGTTTTGGAAAAAAGAAATTTTGAGGTCCTTCATAGCTCAGGATAAAGACTCGTGTGGATATACTTCTTGTAGGTAATGTTGTTAGAGTTTTGGCAGCCTGGTATTTATATTAGCCTCGCTCTTTTGATGTAGAGATTCATAATGCGATCTAAGCACTTATAACGATATAACTGAAATTTGCATTTGTATGTGCATGGATGCTATTAAATGCTGTGATGACACTAGATGTCTATTTACTGTAAGAAAGTATGTGAAATTTTTTAAAAAAAGTAGTGTTGTCGGAGAGTGAAGTCATAAACCAACACGGCTGGTTGAAGGTGTGATCGGTGTAGATGAAGAAACTGTGTGGACTGGGATGACAGGGGCAGACGGAGATAGTGACATACGTGAAAAGTTGGTAAAGTACTTCCTAAGGGTGGTTGAACAAAGGATTGTCAAACATGTCTGTTTCTGAGATATCCCATGCTGACTCCACTTCATGTGCCAGGAGGGAGTATTTTTCGGTTGAAGGTTACAGAGAGAAAGGCAAATGATTTCGCTGAGCTAACATTTTGATTCAGGATAAAGGAGGAAATGTTTTGATGGTTTAGAGAGGTAGAAGGCAGCTACACTTTCGTTACTGCTTAGGAGACATTTGCTGGAGAACAGGGTTTTGCATTCCTGTCATTACCTTGTGAAGCTAGGGGAAGTGGCATGGGGATGTATATACCTTCAACTAGTTCAAATGGCTCTGAGCACTATGGGACTCAACTGCTGTGGTCATAAGTCCCCTAGAACTTAGAACTACTTAAACCTAACTAACCTAAGGACATCACACACATCCATGCCCGAGGCAGGATTCGAATCTGCGACCGTAGCGGTCGTGCGGTTCCAGACTGAAGCGCCTTTAACCGCTCGGCCACTCCGGCCGGCCCTTCAACTAGGATGAATGTTGTGAAAGTAGAAGTTGCTTGGATTTTTGTGCTCGAAGCTGCTACATTGAGGAAAAACTTACCTGCTACAGAGATTTGGCATAAGATGTGGGATGTTGAAATGAGTGTGTGCTTTTTAGGACAATTAACTATTCTAATGAGTGAGGCAATGTCTTCTACAGTTAGAAGGGGATGGAGGGAGTTAATACTATTGGGGTAAGTGATATATCAACTGGTTAGATATGGATGGTGAGTTTGATTTGTTTTGGAGGAATCTTCACATTACACTTCTGAAAGTATGTGGAATGAGGTTCATTGCAGGTGTGCAGGTGGGTAGGATCTGAGGGTTGGGGCAACCTTTATGGAGGTGGTGATACTAGCAGTTAGAATATAAGGATGGGGTTTTGGGTCCCTCGGTTTATTTTGAAAGCAACAGAGGCACTGGTGGGTTTGAGGCTGAGGTTTATTTTCCCCAATTTGAGCTGCTGGAGGTAGATGTCGGTTACGTTTTTGATATTGTGGGCATCGGTTAGTGAGGGATCGGTGAAAAGATGGAAGCAGTAGATATCTCCCTGGCTGTTAGGGCTGCAGAAAATAACGCGGTGGTGTAAAGAACAGAGGTCGTGGGTTGCTGCAGGTCGATTATGTCGCTAAATCCGACGCCAGGGGAACTGTAGACGCAGGTGGTGGTACATGCGTGGTGATGGTGAGGAAGGAACGAAGAGATAAGTTTAACTGTCCCGAGGCGAGTGAGGATGAGCCAAGTGTTCGTGCCGGTATTAGGTCTCGATCGATCGATACAATCAGAGACCAATAGAGTCAGTGAGATACTAGAAGCAACAGGGAATTAAAATTTGTGATATGAAAATAGACCTGTTGACATGTACTGATGGTATTGTAATATTAAGCGAAGATGTGAAATTTTTAGAAGTGATGCTGTCCAGATGGCAACCACCCTCATCTCTTCTTATAATGTGAAGAATAATATAGTTAAAGGAAAAATCTTTGCGGTAAGTAGAGAAAACACCGTTGCCCAAAGCTCGCTTTACAAAGAGCGACTGGAGACCGTCGAATCCTTCCGCTACCTAAGGATTTCCACACTTTTTTTCTGAAAGCAGGTTGATTTTATTTAGGATTCCATGACACCACGTAATTAATTACTCTTTAGGCTACAAAGTCGTGTTTTTGAAAGCGCCAGCCTGACACCACCTTACTGGGAGGAGCGCTACTCTGCTGGTCGGCTACATCTGTGTCTTCCCCATCGTCCACGTACTGCAGCCTTCATTGAGTCAAACAGATGGCAGTCGGAAGGTGCGAGATCCGGGCTGTAGGGTGGATTTTTGTGAGCTCCTCTCGGGGCCTTGCGTCGTCGTGGAGCAGGAAAAGTTCCTTTGCATTTTTGTAGCCACGGACAGGCTGAAGTTGTTTCTTCAATTTCCTAAGGGTAGCACAGTACACTTCTGAGTTCATCGTTGCACCATGAAGGAAGATATAGAACAGAATAACCCCTCCAGTGTCCCAGAAAACCGTCGCTATCACTTTGCGGCTTTGAACTTTTTCTTCGGAGGAGGGGTGGTTACTGCCACTTCGTGGATTACCCCTTTGTTTCCGATTCGAAGTGATGAACCCACGTTTCATCGCTTGTGACGATATTCGACAAAAACTGTCACGATCAACCTCGTAACGTGCAAGGAATTTCTGAAAGATGGTCCTTCGCTGTTCTTTATGATTTGATAGGCGGCGCACATCTTTGAGTACTCCAGCTGGTGTGTTAGCACACCAACAGAGAGGTCCAGTCAAGCAGCGAGATGTGATCCGCCGATTACCTCCAATGAGAGTGTCCGAAGTTCCGACACCGCAGGAGTCACAGCTGGAAGGACAGGTTTGCGCGACCTCGTTGCGACGAGAGGAGACACCTCGACCAATCACTTCACTACCAGGTCTCCGTATATATGCTGCAAGCGTCTTTGAATATCTGCTCAGCTCTGTTTTTCCACCAAAACTGAGTGACAGGTCTCTGCTTTCGTTACAGAGGCTACATATAACGCCGCTCCTGTCCAAACTTCAGGAGACTGTAGGGGCTGAAGCGGAAGTATTCCGCGATGTCTTACAACAAATTACGCATTTTTTCGACCGAAATTGGCCGACAAAAAATTGTGTTGCATTACTTACGGAACGTCCCTCGTACAAGGAGCGGATTGTGATTGATGTAAGGCGTGCTGCGTATGCGGAAGTGATACGGAAGGCTGACAGAAGGGTGGAATGGGTTACTGATGTAAACCAACGGAAAAAGAAGAAAAGAGAATTGAAAGGGCGGAATCCATATTAATTTTGTCAAAAAAAAAAAAAAAAAAAACTAAGCGTTGCTGGCTGTCAAAAGCGAACATCGGTATTATTTGTTTGATATTAACCAGCCGAGGTTCCGCGCCAATCATTATGCGTCATAGACGCAGTAGAGCGACAGTATGACCGTATGAAAATTAATAGACCAGAAGGATTAATCAGCTTAGAGATAGCGAAAGCGTACAGGACGACAGCCAATGAAGCGCTATGTGTTTTAGCTGCGCTTGTGCCCACAACTTTTAAGGTACAAGAAAGAGACAGATGTTATGACATGGTCATCTCTAAAGAAGCCGCACAGACTATAGACATCACCCTAGAGTACAGCAGGCTTCTCTAGATTAACCCAAAAGGAAGAAAATAACTACT
The DNA here is from genome assembly GCF_021461395.2 of Schistocerca americana. Taxonomy (NCBI): domain Eukaryota; kingdom Metazoa; phylum Arthropoda; class Insecta; order Orthoptera; family Acrididae; genus Schistocerca; species Schistocerca americana. The sequence continues at coordinate 998,070,696 of NC_060130.1, forward strand.
ACTCTCTTGATCTATACGCGAATCAGACGACGGGGTGGGTTCAGGAAGAGCAACAACAACTTGTCCATCAATTACAGCTCAAACTGGGTAATGAATGCTCAAAACGGCCAAGCAGAACAATTTTCCATTCTAAATTCGCTTGAATCAATAACCAATATAACGAATATTGACAGAGTTGCAGTACGCCACATAGACAGCAAGAAAACATTTAATTCGTTGCTAAATCCAAAGGATCATAGCTTCTTGGTTCATAAAATACGACCCAAAATCAGAAGATTACAGAAGCGCAACTGGCAGGTGCACATCGCATGCGTTAAACCGCATAGGCTCCTACATGGGGGCAATGAACTAGCTGATAATCTAGCAGTCCGATCACAGAGAACCTGAAAATTGGAATAAACAAGAAAAGTAAGAGAAGAGTTCAGAAACATATAAGAGTTTGAGTGGCAACGAACTAAAAACGGGAAAAACACGAAACCGTATTCGCCTGCGGTCCATCAACATTAAACAATTCAGCTACCACTATCATCGAATTTTACGGCTATGTTAACAGGCCATGGAAAACTGAAAACTTATTATAAACTGTTCAAAATAGATGAAGACGCATTGTGTTTCTGTAATGTAGGACGCCGAACTACGTATCAGCACGTGCTTTTAAACTGCAGTAATTTAACGACGGAGAGGGTCACTCTCAGGAAGCAAATAACGGAAAATGAAGGACGACCGCTCATCAAGAAATCACACGTAGTTGACAAATTGGCAGTAGGTTCTTACAACTATTACAACTCCATAAGACTGTCAGCTGTTTGACAACACTTGGTGTCAACTGCACTGAAAGACCTGGATGTAAGCCAAAGCCTAACAGAACTGTATTCGTAGCTCATGCAGTCATTGACTCATTTATTAGTTTGTTTCACAAAACAAAGCGCACTTATCCATACTTCAGTGTTCCTTTAAATTACAAATATCGTGTAGACTCAGATTTGTACATGTAGATATGAATGTGATATTTACGTAAATTGTTAAGTTTTTACATATTGGCATTGTGTATTTAGAAAGAAAGCCATCTGATGTAACTGCAACAGTTAGCCTACATGATCCTTGTTGATCTCAAATTTTATGTACATTTTATGTTAATCTTCAAATATGTAATATTACATTGTAATGATGGATGTTTAATAAATAATAAATAAAATCTCTTGTCCATCCCAAAAACTCTAAAACTATTTGCATTAAAAATTCTATATAACCATCGGGATACTTTGCAAGGAATTCAATAGGTTACCTCCAACAAATCACGCATATCTAAGTGCAGACAGTATATGTCCATGATATTCGTTCACCGATTATTTAAAAATTGTGAGAGCAATTACGCTATTTCAAATCCGATTTATGGAACAATTCTTTCTCTTAATTACTAGGCGGCAGCTGCAGAGTGGTAGGTTTGAACTGAAATTATGAAAATAAAACGCCAGAGTGGCTAAAATGAGACTCACGGGACTGACTTTCTAACGACTTTGGTGTTTGGTAGCACGAAATGCTGGAAACTTCCTGCTTATCGATGGTGTTATCAAGGGCGCCCATGCCCGGGGGCAAGTGGAAGGGGGCGCTAGCTCTCAGGGAAAGGAAAAGGGAGATGTGTAAACAGGTGTTTTTCTTTCAAGAAAATGCTTTAAAAGTATGAAACCTCCTGGCAGATTCCAACTGTGTGCCGCACCGGACTCGAACTCGGGACCTTTGCCTATCGCGGGCAAGTGCCCAAGCCAAAGATCCCGAGTTCGAGTCTCGGTCCGGCACACAGTTTTAATCTGCCAGTAGGTTTCATATCAGTGTCCACTCCGCTGTAGAGAGAAAATTTAATTCGGGATTTAAAAGTACGTAAACTGTAGGTTTTTTTTAAGAGGGCCAGAACTGGAGCTTTTATATGGCTACTTACAACAAGTCATTCGACTTCCACAATAATAAAATTACTCTATCCCCTCAGGTCCAGCCTTCCCCCCCCCCCCCCCCCCCCCTCCTTCAAACTATCGTATAGGAGCCCTTGGGTGTTATCCATCACTGCCGGTGCTTAGTGAGGTGACAACAAACGTGGGAGAGGTGTTAACAAAGGATTATGCACATGAAGCGCACAGACTTACGTAAGTACTGTGCAACATCCGACGGAGTTCTGAATTGCAACGTGCGTAAAGGTGAGCTTTAAAGAACGGAGAGCTTGCAGGGAGTAGAATGGGGCGAAATGTTGCTTCACACATTTAAGCGCCCATTTGGTCAATACAGCTATAACATTGAGTGGTTTGAAGGAGAAAGGATACCGTAAAATTAAAAAAACTATCCGTTTTTTGATTTCGTTTTAACTAGGGACTACAATTTTCAGACTTAGAACCTCCTTAGTGGCCGCACGGTTCAGGCGCCATGTCACGGATTGCGCGGCCCCTCCCGTCGGAGGTTCGAGTCCTCCCTCGGGCACGGGTGTGTGTGCTGTTCTTAGCATAAGCTATTTTAAGCAGTGTGGAAGTCTAGGGACCGATGACCTCAGCAGTTTGGTCCCTTTGGAATTCACACACATTTGAACATTTAGAACTTCCTTATTTCCAAATCAAAGTAACTGTGCGTCTTGATTGCTGTTATATCTATATCTTCTTTCAAAGTACCCCTTACTGAGTTTCGGCCACAGCCATCATCAGAACCTGTCAAATAAACATAGAAAACTGTAAATGCATTGTATGAAAACAAAATGAAGACATACCACATTAAAAAAATCTCGATACACTGTATCTCGCCAGTTACACGTTATGCGCTCGTACCATGGCCAGTGCCGCTCAGTGAGATAGATTGCCTTAAATAACACCTCTGCGGCCGTTGGGTGGAGATAAGAGCAATAAGACTTTCAATGTTAAATACAAAATATTTTGCTGTCTTTTCTTCTACTGCACCACTTTTCTACGTGTTGTTTTCTTTCTTCTGTCTGTGTGCTGGGTATGTTGTAGTTTTTCTGCGTACCTATCCTTCTGAATTTAATACTTCATTCCTAACCTAATCCCTTGCTGTTACATTATAATTCATAAATATTGTTTCCTTCCAGATATTTTTAAGCTCAGCGACTGAAGATTCTGATGATAATGCTTTTTTCCAACTGCGTACTAATTTTATAAAAATATGATATAACCTGTACTTACGTATACAATGGAAATTTTAAAACAGAGACAGATTTTGATTCGCTCTTACGGAGTATGTCTGATATTCTCAACATAGCGTGCTTTGGTAAATTTCTTAATTAAGACTACTTATCATTTTACAAACAACTTTGATCTGTTTTGAACCCATTTTTCTCTTGTAATTCTTCTGTCTAGTACACGTATCTTCTGCGCTATATAATTCTTTGTGAAATTTTCACACGCGTAGATGCATTCGAGTCTAATCATTCTACTGTGTCTATGTCTTTTCTTCTGCAAATAACCTACATTTCTTCTTGTAGTTTTTCGTAGCTAAACTATTAAGACAGGCTCTATCTAAGCTACTGAATTATTTCCTGTCGTTGTGTCTAGCACGTAGTCTTATGCCGGGTCCGCAGCTCGTGGTCGTGCGGTAGCGTTCTCGCTTCCCGCGCCCGGGTTCCCGGGTTCGATTCCCGTCGGGGTCAGGGATTTTCTTTGCCTCATGATGACTGGGTGTTGTGTGATGTCCGTAGGTTAGTTAGGTTTAAGTAGTTCTAAGTTCTAGGGGACTGATGACCATAGAAGTTAAGTCCCATAGTGCTCAGAGCCATTTGAACCATTTGAATCTTATGCCGGCCTATGTGGCCGAGCGGTTCTAGGCCCTTCAGGCCCGAAACTTTGCTACTGCTACGGTCGCAGGTTCGAATCCCGCCTCGGGCATGGATGTGTGTCATGTCCTTAGGATAGTTAGGTTTAAGTAGTTCTAACTCTCGGGGACTGATGACCTCAGATGTTAAGGCCCATAGTGCTCAGAGCTATTTGAACCATTTTATTCTTCTGTGATTGCTCCGAGATGGTTTAACATTCTAACTTTTGCATTTCGTTTATTTGTGTTGTCACGTCTTACGGTACAGTTTTGTTTCTTATTATTCAATGTAATTATTATTTATTTTTAGCACTAACGTGGAATGTACGAGTACTATAGTATTACTGATTTATTTTTTATTGTTTTCCATTCGCGTCTCCTTGGTTTGCATTTGATAAGAAAATTGTGTTTCTTTGATACATCACAGCTGTTGAAACGTATACTTATGCGGACAAGTTGGGAGCCAATTTGCAGGCCATCACGTCAACGATTGTTCATACTGAGCATACCTGAAACGCATCACCAAGTTGTTACGTTGGTGCTTAGCTGTATGACAAATACAGGCATCATCGAGTACGCCTCCATATTTATACATGTAATTCGCTACGTTACATGGGAGCAGAGATATTTGCTGTATGCGGTAACATTTAGTCGTCTCTTTTCGCTTGACAAACTGCCCCGAGAGATATTTTGTGTTCGTCGCCGCGTATAAGGCGTATTCCTTACTTCTTTTTCAGTGACTCAACTTAGGGCAGTTGTATTGCAGCGCAGGGTAGCCCTCGAGAGACCCACTGCCATTGTAAACTGCCGTCTCACATCTGTCGTCAGAATGCGGTAACAAGTCACGCCCATTGCGATAAATGCAAGTGATTCTACCGCTTCGCCCCTTCGGAAAATGCTCCTTTTAACAGGCAGTGCCTTTCGTGCTAACTGAGGCGTGTTCTCATACACAGCAGACTGTATTTAGCGAGGCAGGAGGACCCCCAGTTGTCTAGAGGAGGAGTGATGGCGCAATGTTATTACACGATATTGTGTAGTTTCCGTTGTGCCGACAGCTGGGCGCATGTGCGCGCGGCGGCCATGTTGGCAGCCTGGGGGCGGAGCCTGCGCCGTGGGCGTGGCCTCCCCACGTGCTCCCTGCGACAGCTGTGCTTGTTGCCTGGCTGCCGCACTCCACCGAGGGACTGGGACCAGTACGCACTGCCTCACAAGCTTGCCGCTGAGCCACGTTGCGCCTTCAGCGTTGATTTTTTTTTTTTAAAGTGCCACGATTTTTGATGCGTAAGATTGTAATGAGACACAGTTTCATGTCGTAGAACTGTACGGAAGGTCACAAGTATCAAGGAACATATCTCTTCCTCCAGGAAAACTTTAAAATTTTGAATCCCGGTTCTTGGGAAGTGATCGTTCACAAATCAGTGCTTTACTGTATCGTTTCTAAATTTATGCGAATGTAGTCATTCTTCTAAGGAAATCGGTCCATTAATATCTTCGTTTCGGAGCGATGTTTTGGAAGTTAGGTCAGCTGTCTTCTGAAGAAAACGAAATTAGCCGATTGTTATGTTCATGTCAAAGCGTTGCCCCGAAACGAACGTACCGCTAAGCTAATATCCCACTGAATACACCTACTTTTATATCTATTAAGGCGTTGAAGGAAATATAGTTCCTTCTCAAACAAGAACTAAATATTTTCTCGACAAAGTTCAATAATATTTGAAAACAGCAACTGCAACAAAAATAACGTGTTAAAGATTGCACTGAAATATTTCGCAATTGTCGCCAGGAAAGGTATAACGTATGAGAGAAAACGCTGCAAACACCGAAGAATTAAATTTCTTATGTGATGTTTGTAAGATGAAGATTGGATTAATGGCTTTGCAAGTACGTTAACGACTCATACTTTTAAAAAAATGTTATTTCAGTCTCCTCTTTTCAGTGATTTTCGAATGCCACTGAGAAAAGAACACCGTTTCACTACAACTATTACTGTTGCTTCCATATCTCGGTAAAAATAGTTGCATCAACCATGTTGTCACCGCATTGCGACCATCACATATCGGAAACCGAAGTTTTCAAGAAATGTTTTGCTTGTTTCAATCATGTGGGACATCGTTAAGGTCTTGAAAGAGTCGATGTTTCGCATACAGCTTGAAACAGGCTATACAGTCGGTACTGCGCAGCAAATATATTAGGTGAACAAGTAAGTCGCAGTTAATTTCAAAGCATGCACACGTGTTGAGAGACGTGAGAACTTAAATACTATCACGGGCAGTACACAATGAATCAATTTATGTCGTTTACTTTTAAATTATGGCCATCACATTTTATGGATCGATTTACGAAATTTATTTTAATTTTATTGGATTACTCATTCGTAAATTGAAGTTTTGGTTCGTTTACGTGTAAGAGCGGAACATACCGCATGCGTGACTCATTAGGATAAAAATTCCCGAAATGTACGGACTGCGGTACATCGAATCGCTAAACCACAAATTAACGACAGACGTACGTTGGTAGTTGTGTGGCCTCTGTTGACGGAACTGTCATTTGAGACGTTTATTCCGGAGCATATGGAGGCCTATTGGTGCTACTCAGGTAACACTAGTAAGTTATGAAGATATTCATGTCATTATTATTTTCAGTAGGACCGGCAGATAAGGGTAACGCGAAAAATAAGTATAAAAGTGCGAGAGACATTACACAGTTACAGATAACTGCAAAAGAATGATAGAAATGCTCGCCGAGACGTTCCAAGACTGTTGGAGGAATCTAAAAGCACTGCATTTGGAGATGATATTTGAAAAATGTAATGATTCCGTAGAAACAGTTCCTGACAGCGAGCTATCCGAGAAAGTCGGGCAGCATGTAGACTCAGCGACAAAAGCCATTGACCAGCTATTGTCTGTAATGAGCTGCGCGGGATTAGCCGAGCGGTCTCGGGCGCTGCAGTCATGGACTGCGCGGCTGGTCCCGGCGGAGGTTCGAGTCCTCCCTCGGGCATGGGTGTGTGTGTTTGTCCTTAGGATAATTTAGGGTAAGTAGTGTGTAAGCTGAGGGACTGATGACCTTAGCAGTTAAGTCCCATAAGATTTCACACACATTTGAACGTTTGTAATGACATAAACAAGTTTGAAATTATGCATCATAATAATGAAATATTATTCGTAGATCTGATTCAGAACTGTTATACTTTTCTGTTACTGAAATAATGCTTGCTAACGGGCGGATTTGCGCTCGCCAGCAGTTGGCACGTGAACATTTCAATCGCTTTACGCTGTAAGGGAATTGATTCGTGTCGCTGAAGTGGGACAGACCAAGCTGAGTACCTTCGGCATGTCGCCCGAGTTTTGTTTTCTTGGTAAGATCTTCGAATAAGATGGCAGGCCTACAGCCTGAAGGCGAACATGTGATACTGTAAAAATTGCAGTACTTCAGCCAACAGACACTGCATTTTTACCGATAGCACACATCAGCAACAAATATAGACAGCCATCATTCTCGTTATTCTTGTAATGTACGGTATATAGCGTGTTTTCTGCTGCTTGTAATTGTTCGCTGACTCTTTTAAGACCAGTTACAATATGTCACCCTGTGGGAATAACAGGCCCATCTTCGACTCCTAAACAAGTCTTTCTACTCCTTGGTAGTTTCCTTTAAAAGATTATTGCGGTATCCAGTAGACTGGGATGATCTGTCACTAGCAGCCTAGACTTGCATTCATGGAGAGATGGATTCGAATCGTGATTTGTCCTTAACTTAAAATTATTGTGTTTTTTCAACTTGCTCTAGGTGAATGGTGAAATGATTCCTCTAAGGCTAAGGCTGAATATTCCATTCTACCACAAACCGTCCCTGTATCCAAACGACCTCATCGTTGACATGATGTTGATAGGAACAGAGGGAACAGACCTGATCGTTGGACCATCACAGCAGCAAGAATCTTACAGAACGTATTACTTTCAGTCAGTAACTTGTAAGAATGAAGCAGTATGCATTCACAGCGTTAACAGTGCTGCTCTGAAGTTTTCATATTTTGGGGGAATTATGAGTCCAACAGATTATAAGACTCATAAATATTCATACTTCACCAAGCTGAGATGATGTGTGCTATTACGGATATTTTCGCAAAAAACCACAGCTGTTCATACATGCTACAAATTCAGATAGTCATTACAATGTAGTCTGACTGAGTCTACAGGTACACTAACAGCTATAATCTGGAAGTCTTTGTTAAGTGTAGACTAAAACGTAACTTCAGCAGAATGAGTTTGGAGTTTCCCGTTTTGTTAATGGACAGGAAGCGAGAATGGTGTTTCCGCGTGTTGGTGGTAGCGGTAATTCAGCTGTTTTGCATTGTCACTACTGAATTAGACGGAAGATAATCATAATATACTTCACGTAAAACAGATTTCCTTGAGATAATCGTAGCATTGTGACCACCATTGTTGTGTACATTGTGTACAATTATACCTTGTATATCCCATTTACTATAATGCTGTTCCCATAGACTAGACCAGTATTCTCAGTCACATAGAAAAAATCGTTTTATAGGGAGTTGCTTTTGTAGACAAACGGTGATTTCCTCATATTTTTTTAAAAGGAAGTGTGATTTTCACGCAGCTGAACTTGTTTCATGTTTACATTCAGTTTCTTTGACATCGTTACTTTCAGATAGCTATGTGTCTAGAATGATTTCACTATTGATTCGTCTATCTCTTATTTGAATGTTACCGTGAAGAGGGATATCTGAAAGGGATCCGACCTTTAAATTTATTTTGTATTCAAACCGTACATTACCAGCCATGGGTTCCTCATACAAACTTTATCTACCAAGTCCTCCCTAAAAGCCTGAAAGGCCTGTAACAGGAATTGCCGAATACCCTGTATGTTAAATAGTAACGATGACAACAGCATGCCGGCCGGAGTGGCCGAGCGGTTCTAGGCGCTACAGTCTGGAACCGCGCGACCGTTACGGTCGCAGGTTCGAAACCTGCCTCGGGCATGGATGTGTGTGATGTCCTTAGGTTAGTTAGGTTTAAGTAGTTCTAAGTTCTAGGGGTCTGAAAACCTCAGAAATTAAGTCCCGTAGTGCTCAGAGCCATTTGAACCATTTTTTTTTTTTTGTTTTGACAATAGCATCCCCGATTTGCTTCCTGATTTATGACCACTTTGTTCTTGCTGCCAGTTATCTTCAGTCTCAACATTTACTGATGTTTGCTATTTAGGCATTGAATTGTTTTAATAGAATGTTTGGGATAACTTTTGATTTCCATTGTTTACCATAATTTACTTCTGATTGCATGGTCAAATGCATTTTTTATAATCTACGAATAGCAAAAATGTTAATGCGTGGTGTTCTCTCAGTCGCTAAATCGAGTGCTACTACACAAGCTTTCAGCTTCTAAAATCACAGCGTCCTTCTGTCACAATGGTTTCACTAATTACATTTACGCTTTTTGTCACGAGTTTAGCTTATGTTTCACATAACTAATAAAATTACTCTATAGAATCAGATGAATAATAGGAATAATGATAATAATACACCTCTGCAATTTTCGAAACAAAGTCAGTAGCGGCTTTATTATGACTATTCACGTTCCATTTACAGTAATAATACAATAAATAATAATAATAATAAAAGACGATAGAACCCAGAGTTCAATAAAAGAACCTGGCATGAAGTCACAAGTAAAGTTACGGTAAATCTGTAACAACAGTTTGTAATTGGAACAGGTCTGGGCAAAGCCATGGGCTCTCGAGACTGTAGTTTAACATGGTCCTTCAAAAAGTGGTCAGGGGATGGAGAAAGAAGAGGGCAGAAATTGAAGAAAAATTGAATAACGGTAGGAAGATCTTCAATAAATACTCTCTGACATTTGCAGATGATGTAGGACTTAGCCGAGATAAAATACGAAATGCTTCGAGAGATCGCTGAAAAGAAAGGAATGCAAATACAATATGAAAAGACAGAACTAATGATACGGATGAAAACAGACCCAACACAAATATTGTACACGAGGCAAGTAGTAAATAGGAAAGTGCAAAAATGAAAATACCTGGGTAATGGGTAACACCAACAAGGCTATCGGGTTTTGCATTACAGGAAAGAGCAAACAAGATGGAAACAACGTTCCAATTATATCGAAAGTCTATAACAAAAAAATCGATCTCAATTAACGCAAAATCAGGCACTATCATTCAATGATAAAACCAGAAAGACTGTATGCAATCGAACGCGCCCCTTAGGTCTGATAGTGTCTTGTAGACAATTTCTAAATTAAGGAGAGAAAATATCTAAGGAAGATCCTAGAGCCTAAGAAAGTCCAACGAGGATATAAATTACTATAAAATAAGGAACTATATGAGAAAACTCACAACATCCCTTACAATAAATGGACTGAGTTTCAATGTGTACGTCAAAAAGTGACGCAGAAGTGAACGCCAAGTTAATTGTGCAGTACATGAAAAGATCCAGATCAACTGGTTGATGGAAATATGGGAAGGTATGGCAGAGATTAACATCATACCACATTCGGCAAACAATCGAACAGATAACAGCATCAACAAAAGAAAGGAATTGAAATATCGAACGCGTTCGACGACTTTTTGTGACAGCAACGCAAAGAGATAAAGTTACAAAAAAGAAAATGCTGGGCTGCCTGCAAGGAAAAACACGGGGGATGATTGATGCTTGACGTAGTCCCTAATTGACTTGCACGTTGGATGAAGGTATTATTATTAAAAATAATTGTTGTTATGGTTGTTATTATTATCACTTTAAGATAATGGCGGTACGTTTTGGTCATAGGATGTGGCAGTGACAAGGCCGAGATGGAAAATATACGAAATAAAAAGATGCAGGCGTAATAGTAAATCTACATGTATCTGATTTGGAACTGTTGACGGCAAAGTAACCGGACTGGTGAGATATTGGAATGAACAGAGTTAAGATATCCTCGTAAACTGTGTCCTCTGGCACGTTTCGATTTAAGAATAGATTGCGATCCTATGTAGTGCCATACGTTACTGCCAAAGGACAAGATTAGTTTTACCAGCAGATACTTTTTGGTCCTTGTCAGCTTTTCAGTTGTATCGGTAAAACTGTCTGTTGGTCTTCATCAACCTGTAACGTTAATATAAGCGTATGTGGGTAGCAGTAGTTATTGTCTCTAAGTAGACATATACTGCACAAGCTTGTGGTCCGCCGCTAGTTTCCCAGTTGTTGACTAGCAGTTAAATGCAAATTTTCCTTCCTTTCTATCGAAGTACTCATCCACAACCGAGCCTCCTCCCTGCTTTCCATCCTTTAAAGTTCCATGTGAGCAAAACGATGAGATTTGCTATTGGGTTTGTATGCTAAATTTTTCATGCAAAAAATGTAATTATAGCTTCTTTGCCTATTTTCACCAACGTGATGAAGTTTGGATCCGTAGCTGAATAAACTTGAACTGAAAAATATTCGATTACAGTGTTAGTCACTTTAAACTAGACTTCAGTTTCTATAAATGCATCAGATTCAAGGTACATAGAGCAACATCCAGTTTACCTTAATGGTTCGGCTAGAATGTGGTGCTGTAGTTGTTGAAACATTAGATTCGTATTAGGTACAAAAGGGCTTCAAATGTTGGTGTTGGGGAACTACACCTGGAGAAAGTCGCAAGGGCCCTTCAAGGTAACGACGGATTGCATCATCTGTATTATACTATAACCTCTCTGATGAGCCCCATGTCGCCGGGATACTTGTAAATTTAACTTGTCCATGTTGGCACTGTGATTTACAGAGAGGATGCTTCAGCACCAAGTGGGGACAGACTGCTCTAATATGTTTATGCTCACGTGATCTAGCGTTCAATCCGCGGCATTTCCATCATCAGATGCTCACCTTCGTGGAATAATTATTTCGTGACCACGCTACAGAATTGCTGCATTGTAGGATTCAGAATGATGTGTGATTTCGACACTGTGACAGTGTTCATTAGTCAGTAGATTGGACACCCTATTTTTAAGATTCCTTCCTAATTAAAGTATCGAAACTATTATGATTCTGACAATAAAAAATTCCCCAAAGTTCTTTTGCCTTGTTATGTGCGTGTGTTTTACGTTCCTCGGGAACTTTTGTGAGGATTTTGTTCGTATACTCACAAGAGCAACGCCCGGGTCGGTAGGTAAATGCAGGTCAAATAATATACTTCGCCCCAGCTCGCCGTCTAGCAAATAAGAATGAGCTCCAAATTTAACAACCTACAGATTACAGTGACCAACGACCTGAACTATCTTGGCACCATGTTAACCTCTGATAACTCAATAAGAGTTGAAATTGAATCATGAAGTCAAAAAGCTAACAGATGTTACTTTGGCCTTATAACAGTTTTAACAGAAATTTTCTATATAGCAGAGCTAAATTGCACACATAAAAATCATGAATTTCACCATTTTCAACCTGCAAGTCTGAAAACTGTTCTTTCACGAAATAAAGAAACGAAATTAAAGATCTTTAAACGCAAAATGTTAACGAAAATAATTGGACCTATAAGAGATAGAAATAACGACTGGAAAATACAACGTAATGATGAAGTTTATCATTTATACAAAGAACCAGATACAGTAGCAAAAAATCAACAGATTGCTGTGGAAGGGCACGTCATTGAAGCACCACAAACAAAACCATAAAACGAGTGACAGAAGAGATTCCATTGTAAGACGGCCTCATGGACACCCACGCAAATGATATCTTGACAGTATGCAAAGTGATTTAGAAAAATTGGGACGGACTACAGACTGGAAAATTATTCTTCAGCGAAAAGCCTACAACAATTGTAAACATTAATTGTAATAATAATAATAACAATAATACTCTTAAGAGACATTACTAGGCGGAACTTGTATGGAGATTTCTTTTCGTTGTACTTGACACGTCGACATCGACCCTTGAATGTAAAAGGAAGTACGGGTGAAAGCTGGCCGTGGCCTAATCCGGCATTCAGCCCAAACCACGGTGGACTTCGAGCCGAACGCTGGCCTTCGTGCTTTACTCGGAGTTGGTCGTCTATTAGTAGTTCCGTTAACGAGCTGATTGCGAACATAGTCTGAGGTTCAGCAGACTCATTAGAATCTAACTCGATGGACGTATACCACTTGTAGACGACCAGCTGTTGCCTTGTCAGCGAGACGATAATGGTGCTCTATAAAAGTGTGCATACTTCCGGAATAATAGTCGCACGACAAAAAAATTCTTCTAGTCCGACGGAAAAAATCATAATTCCCATTGGTCGTCTTTGGAATGGACTGCCACTAGCTAGTTGTACAACTGTCGTCCGACAGCCGTGTGTCCGTGCCTGTATACAGGGTGGTCAGAAACAGTTTGAAAAGATTGTAAGGTGTTGCAGAGAAGGTAGTGCTGGGAAATAATTGTTTAGGAAAAAAATCGATACTTGCTTCGCTTCCGAGTTAATTAGCATTGAATTTAGCCAATCGCGATTTGCGCTCGCAAACTCAAGTGACCCACCGTATAAAATTAATGTCAGTTGTTCTCATAGCGTAGATGATAACGCACGAGACTGCTCAGCCTTTGGGTCGGGTTCGATCCTTACTGCCGTCCCACGTCCAATTTCTGTATCGCTCTCTTACTCGGTTTTAGGAAACCAAACGAAGCGCGCGTTTGGAGACCCCGTCTTTTTTTTCCTCCCATAAGGGCCTGAGGGAAGGGTCGGGGGCAAAGAGGGCAGCGCTCGTGTTCCGAGGCCTGGCCTCAATGTCCCGTTCCCGCCCTCCCAGCGACAAGGAAAGGAAAGGGGTTCGATATGGCGGCTCGCTTCAATCTGCGCTCGCAACGGCCTTGTCGGTTGACGCCGATGTTAATTAACCGGAAAATGGCGCAACGTATCGGATTTTTTTCTTAGCAATTATTTCTCAGCACAACCTACCCTGCAACACCCTTACAAGCTTTTCAGACTGTTTCTGACGACTCTATGTATGCCATCACACACGCTCTATTAGCCGATTTACGATCGATAAGACGCGCTTTAACTGTCAGAATGGAATTACACACTCTTTGTTAAAACTCTCATCGTCACCCATGACCTGAGAGTGCAGAAGAAGTTGTATTGAAACAACTGAAACAGTGTTAAGATACTAATTCTAAGAAAAAACTGTGCGATAACAAGCGCTCAAAAGCTGTACATAGTTCGGATATGGATGCACAACTAATAATCTTAATTACGAGCACAACCACTTCCTCAACCATCAATTCTGAAATTTCTAGAAATGTACATAAACTTACGTGACGAAATTCATTCCTTCGCGGGGAAGTGTTAACACTTTATTTGTTATGATATGTTTCATGTTTACTTACTAAAAGGTAATTAGAATGACCGCAGTTATGTTTCTCTTACTATAATGTAACACTTTATCTTTCTCCTGGTGATACAGAGTCCTCCCATGGTGTGTCACGAAGTTGTATGTATGGATCAATTACTGCTTGTAGTTCATTAAAACCCTTTTCATTCTTCACATAAAACTTGTAAAACGTTTCTGGGTATTTCTTGGTAAGTTTAGAATATTCCATTTCGTAAACTGTCGCTGATAATGGAGTGCACACTGTACCTCTTTCCCTTAGTTTTCTGTTCTATGTAAAGTAAAGCACAGCCGAGTGCTTTTCTATTACTTATTTGGAAAGGCAGAATGCGTTCCGCAAGCACGCATACGAAATTTCTACGGCAATTGAGTGGGCACGCTCGCTACCAACTAAGTAGTTTAGCCGAGCTGAAATCTCGAGGCTCATCGAGTTCGACTCACAAGGGGAGGCCGCCAATTGTGAAATTCAGATTCGGTTCATACTGCGCATAATAAAAGCTCATGGCCAGAGGTGTAATGTGGCAAAGCACCAAGATGCACTTCTCAGCTGTTGTCGAGAAAATCGACAGTTAAAATAAACCGTTGCGGTGAAATTCTCTCTACGATTTATAATTTCCTACAGCGTCGTGGCGCAGCGGTAAGCACTCGGGTTCGTAATCCGAAGGTCGCTGGATCGAATCTCGCGCCACGCAACTTTTGTTTAGTATTTGTTTTTTGTAATTCATGTATATATATATATATATATATATATATATATATATATATATATATATATATATATATTCCCGGCAATCAGTTGCAACAATTATGCATATAATAAGTTGTTGAAAGTCATTTGTCGTGGAAAAACTGGCGACACGAACATGATTATGTTTTCCGCAAACAAAGTTGTATTTCACAAATGTTATTAATTGTCTTCATAATGTTTACACGTGTAGTTAACGGAAGACGTAGAAACGATATTCCGAAACGAATACGTATAGTGTAAGTCAAACGTTCGAATTAGAGTAGAGACCCCACGAGATATATATATATATATATATATATATATATATATATATATATATATTACAAAAAACAAATACTAAAAAAAGAAGGTTGCATGGCGCGAGATTCGATCCGGTGCCCTTCGGATTACGAACCCGATCGCTTCCGCTGCGCCACGACGCTGTAGGAAATCATAAATCGTAGAGAGTATTTCACCGCAACGGTTACTATTAACTGTCGATTTTCTCGACAACGGCTGAGAAGTGCATCTTGATGCTTTGCCACATTACACCTCTGGCCATGAGCTTTTATTATGCGCAGTATGAATCGAATCTGAATTTCACAATTGGCGGCCTCCCCTTGTCAGACGAGATCATGAGGCGACTCTTCCTGTCACTAGTTTTTCTATAGAGCATTTTTTAATCTATGCTGGATTTCTTGAACCATACTACCAACATACACAGGGCGTTAAAAAGTTTTCCATATTTATAGGGGTGGTAGTATGGAATGAAAGAAGAAGAAATGACCAATAAACATCGTCTCAAAAATGCTTGGCTTAAGAGCTACGAGCACTTGTTCTTCTTCGCTACTATGAAACACATATCTTCCACTGTAATCTCTTTGTCCTTTTTGGTCCACACTATCATTTCTCAAAATTTGGAATACTGTTTTTTTTAACACCCTGTATTTAGGTATACAGAGGAATCATAGTCTAAAGCGTTTTAACAATGATTTAAGATTTTTGGACAGTATCCACATGGGTAACATTTGTAGCTAAAACAGTTTTGACGTGATACGAACTATACGCAAAGTAGAATATAAAAAGTACTCAGCAGGGATGGATGAGCACACACTTGGAGATTTTAGTGGCTATACAGGGCGTAACACAACGACATTTTAAAAATTTGGGAGATTGTAGAGGATGATATTTTGAGCCTATAGCTGGAAATGTGAAGTTTATACAGCACTATGCATTCGGTATGCTAAATGATACACCAGAATACTGTATTTTGGAAAATTTTTATTGACAGCAGAGTACAATCAAATACTGTAAGCCGAATCTGCGGATTCAATACTGCAGAGTAAGTTTTCAGTGTGACGACCAACTTCGTTGCACATTGTGCAACGACGAACCATGCTTAGTCTGATTCGCTGTCAGATTTCGCGTTCTCCCTGATGGTATCAAACACTGCAAAGATGCGCTCAATAAGCTCAGGTAGGCACCCACCGTTCCTGCTATTACTGAGTGCACAAAGGACTTTACATAACCCCAGAGGAAAAAGGTATGAGGGTCGATGTCAGGGGAGCGCACAGGCCAAGGGACTGGGCATACCATTCCAGTTATTCTCTGCCTGAACATGTCTATGAGGCATGCCCTGGCCCAACGATCAAAGCGCGCTGGAGCACCATCATTCTGAAGTCATGAACTAGTGCCCTGTTGCAAGGAAACGTCCTCCAGAAGTTCAGTCAAGGCATTGTCCAGAGAGTTTAAATACCATACATCATTCAAACGATATGGTAAGATGTGTGTTTCAGTAAGCTGGTGTCCAAGAATTCCATTCCAAATATTCACTGAGAATCTCACCCGGTAACATCTCGTACATATAGTGTGTGGATTTTCAACAGCACAGTGGTTAATTTAGAAACTTTATTTCACATTTCCAGCTCTAGGTTCCTTATATAAACATTTCATCCTCCACAATCTTCCAAATTTTTACAACGGCATTCACTTACACAGTACAGTTAATCCATCAACTCATATCTAGTGTCAAATCTAAAAAGGGCTTTGTATATTGTATTTTAGCATAATAAAACAGGTGCAGTTGTTGCTAGGGGCATCTTCAGTTTCACTAGGCTTTGAAGTAACCGGTTTTGCGCTGCTTAGAAGAAACTGCAGCAAAATAGCCTCCTTCTTCTGCCAGTTACAAAAAGGGCTGTTCTTGAAGTCTATCCAATGTAGTGAGAAGGAGTTGAATGACGGCTGATACGAATTCGTACCAAGGTAGTTATCGGCTTACTGCTCGCCAGAAATTTCGGAAACAGTTGGGAGTTTCTAATTGGAACGCAACGTAGTATTGACCTTAACAGCAGTCTGAAAGGCGACAATCCTCTGCCCATTCTCTCTCGGCCAGTTTCTGTGTCCTTACTTCAAATCAGAGGATGGTAAACTGATGTTCAGCACAGAACTTGAAACATTGGTATACTTCGCCAACTGGTCGACTTCTTCATTATCAAACGAAGAGAAAATTATTTTAATAAATTAAAATTTTGCTTACCTTACTTTACATGTGGCAAGTGTCTTATCGACCATCTTGGTCTTGATGTTCTTCTTAGCTGTGTCTTCCCGTATGTCATCTCGCCACCTAATTCTGTTTCTTGCTCTTCCTCTCGTTCCATCTATTGTCCTGCAGAATTCTATTGTTCTGTTTTTTTTTCATTCACACGTAATTCTATTTTCTTAGTGATTTTGTAATACGAGGTTTTGCATCCTTTTGATTAATTCTGTTTTGGAGCTACTTGTTAATGCTACATCGTCTGTGTTCTTAAGTCTAGTAATGTTCATCCTCTGAAATTGGATCGCGTGTGAATTAGTTTTAGTAAAGTCTCTATCGACCTTCTTTAGGATGAGACTAAACAAAAGAGATGAAATGGCGTCCCTTTGTCTCAGTCCAGAGTACGCCTTAATATTTTCAGTTTCTTCTAAAGGTGTTCCAACATGACAAAAAGTTTCGTCTATAGGTTTTCACAGCGTTAACTTTGAGAGCATTTCGAATTCCATCATAGTGTTTAAGAGTGTCTGTCACTATATGCTACTACAGGCTATTTTGAAATCTGGAAACGGAATGTGAACGTCATCACTGAATTACTATGCCATGTCAGGTTAATTGTCTAGTATGGAATAAATGAGCTAATATGGATCCATTTCTGTGGAATCCGCTCTGGTAGTCGCCAATTAGTTCTTCGGTTAGGAGGATCAGCCTGATTAACTAACAAATAGTTTTGTAAGTGACATCCATGAAAGCAATTCCTCTGTAGCTATCGCACACAAGGGGTCATTCTTCTATGGGGCATACAATCGCGGTTTTTCAGTTTGTAGGTGTGGTTTCCGTCTTATAAATCTTTTGTAAATAATTGTAGCTCTAAATCCAGTTGTGGTTCTTCATTTTTTAATAGCTCAGCGTAGTTTTTCCGTGCCACCCACAACTTTACTTTAAGGTTTTCCAGTTCTCGAAGAATGGTTCTGTGTTCAACATTGCTTGTCGCGAACCAATGAGATGACTCGCTAGCGACGGTGATTTTGCGAAGAACAGGCAGGAGAAGAAGCCAAGAGCCGCTTGCGGCAGCGTAGTTAGGGCAACAGTCACGTGATTAGTGGCTGGGGATGCTATTACGGCACCGCCACGGAGAAGGCGCTTCTTCCCGCAAAACCGCCGTCGCCTCCTGTTGCTGTCACAGTTTCCATCCCGCCTTGTTGCCGCGGTTTCCGGTGACGCGCTGCTGAAGCGAAAACGTGGCGCTCTTCACTCGGAGCCTGCCGGCGTGCTCAAAAAGCTGCTAGGCAATGGCTGCACATAGGCGCGGATCCAAGTGGGAGTGGGGGAGGGTGTTCATAGAGGTCACAGGTGTCACTGGTTCCACGAAGCCCCCTGCCCTCCCACTCCACCCCGTCGCTCACCCCCTGATTATCTTCTGCTTCGTCTTTTTCTTCTTTATCCGGGCCTTTATTCCGTATCATCAGGGGGTCGCCATGTTAGTTTTCAGATTTGGCAATGTTACCGGTAGAGGGTCTCCAGAAGCCCTTCTTGTCAACACCCCTTCCCCCCTCCCCTAACCCCCCCCCCCTTCAGCCCTCCGGGGACGGAATTTATGTACTCCATCTGTCTATCCCGTGGGAGAGTGTGCGAACGTTTTCGAAACGTTTGCCATCGCGTAATTGAAGCGTGGCGTGGGTATCAACTCGGTATATACTTAGATGGATGTGGGAGACAGCCTAAAAACTACACCGGTCCCGTCGTTAATCCGCCGGGCGGATTCAATTCGGGTCTGGCGCGCCTCCCCGTTTCCCGGAAGCGATATGATAACGCACGACACAAGGACTGAATTTCCCGAACTTTAGTCGAAATGACTTAAAGAACAGCATCCCTATTCACGTCCTCACATAGTCATAGTCTGCAGACCTGTATTCAGAGTCTTCGTCGTAAGAGAAATACAAATTTTACATCGCGTACATTATGATGAAGTTATCAAAAATGTTCGACTTTGTCGCCGTTAAAGGACCTGCGCAAGTTTCATATTTATTGACGGTATTAGTTTGTTAAACATTCAGTGTACTGAAGCAGCCGACACTCCATCGATACTTTAGTCAAAATTGTCGGTTGGCAACGCGATTTCACAAGGCTGATATGTCAAACATCTAACAGAAAGCGTTTGGCGCTATTGTATTAGCTGTAACAACAGAAAACAACGGAACAGAGTAAATTGGTCAGAAAAAGAGGCGCGACCTGTCGCATGTTAATTTACGGTAGTCAGAATCGTCTTCCCGAAAGACTTCACAAACTATTTTCGGATCAGTCCTGGACCATACGACAAGTTATTAAGACCGATACGTAATAAAATAGACAAAGAAGTTTGTTGATATGTGTTTGATCCCTGGCGACGAGAGATAAAGAACAACTTAGAGATATCTGGCGACAGGCATGTCATTCAAATGCATGAAGTTTATTTCTGTAATATCAGCAAACAAAACTAGTAAAATTATACTGAAACCTGTGAGGCTATTACATCTGCCTTGCAGGTGATAAACGTAAAACTTTATTTCGTTTTGTGATGATTTGGTGAAACTGACATGCATTTCGAAGAACTCTAACTAGCTATTGCAGACATATGACGTATTTTTCGAACTGGAAGCATTGTTCCTAACTGATATATAATTCACCAACCTACACCATATTTTCAAATTAATAAATTAAGAACTGTCGTAGAGAATCCTTCGCTGACCATTCTGAAGTGGTATATACGATGATTACCCTTGCACGGGCCTCTTAAACCTCTTAAAATTAATTTGTGCTAAAAGACAAGTTGAAAAATTGATTCTGTGGTATGATATGCAGAAAGGTGAATTGAAAACTTAAACAGTGCACACTAACGCCGCGTGGCTGGTTCACGAACATATAGCTTAATACACTTTTCACCACTGACACAACTGGTTTTCAACAACTTTGAGATTTCAGGTCAACAGAACCATTTCCATATTCTTATCTGAAAGAAACACACTAATCTAACAAAAGGAAAACTTACACTCCTTCACTTCAAAAAGATTTTAAACGACCATTGATAATATACTGGTTCAAAGTGAGTATCGTCATTATGCTATTGCTACAAACACTATTCGGGGTACATTTTTAAATTACCTTTTGCCTGAAATATCGACTTTTGAATCTGTGTTCAAAAGTAAGGTATCTTCGGAATGACATTGGGAAAGCATCGCAACTAGCGCTCTCTACAGTCCTTTGAAACTGCTTGCTATATTCAAGCCTTGGCCTCGCTCTAAAATTTTTAGTCCCAACACTTGTCTACTTACCGAATTAATTGTTCCCTGATGAGTCAGGAAATGTCTTATGAATTATTTTCTTTTTTCGTCAAATTGTGCCATAAAAATCTTTTCCCCAGAATTCGATACAGTACCTCTTCATTAGTTACTTGACGTACCCATTTCATGTTCAACATTTTTCCTGCAGTAGCACATTTCAAAATTTAAGATTTTTTGGCTTTACTGTTTATCGTCCACGTTTAATTTTTACGGAAGGCTGCACTCTAGACAATTCTTGCAGAAAAGACTCCCTAACAAATTAATATTCGATGTATATATATTTATCTTTTTCAAGAAAGTTTATCTTGCTTTTGCCAGTCTACATTTTGTATACTCTTTAGTTCCATCATCGTTCATTTTCTACTTTTCAAGTAACAAAGCTCTACTACTTTGACTGTCTCATTTTCTAATCTGACTCCCTCAGCATCTTCTGATTTAATACGGCTATATTCCGTATAACTTTTATTTGCGTTGACTTAAAATCTCAATTCTAGGTACTGTCTACTCCGTTCGACGGATTTTCAAGTTCTTCGCTGTTGATGGCAGACTTGTGGCATTATCAGCACGCCTTAATTTTTTTATTCCTTCTACTGGACCTTCAATTCACCTTCCGCTAATTTAGTGTTTGCTCAACCTGCAGATAGAATGAAACTGAGTGTGAGCTACAACCCCATCTCACTCCCTTTTCAAACATCGCTTCCCTTTTTATGTCCTTTGACACATATAACCGCAATAATTTGGTTTCTGTACTTGTGGTAGATAACATTTCTCGCGGTATATTTCATTCCTGATAACTTCATAATTAAAAGTAGTATTCTGCAGTCTACATTACCAAGAGCATTTTCTTTTTTTTAAATCTACGTGTAAATGTGATATGACACTTACACGCACAACGCAGCCCGGCACTGTCTCGCTCTCTTGTTTTCTTATTAGCTGATTCAAGTTCCGATCAGTCATGTGAGTGCAAATCGCATAAACCATTCGTTGCTGAAAGGAGTGAAGTATTCGTTGCTGCTGCGTCGGTAGCCGAGAGCCGAGAGGCAATGGGCCGGGGCCGCTTCGGTGTGAGACGGAACGCTGCGCTGCCACATTTCTGGAATCTGCTCCGCGCACTGCCCAGCACCGAGACATCGCCGGCAGGAAGGAAACGCACACTTTCACCGACAGTTAGGTGTTGCAAATCCTGGTGACTTTCGGGTTGATCGTTGCTTCTAGAAACTTAGAATAGTGCAAAATTTAATAGTCGCAGTCTTCCGAACAGGTTTTCAGCTGAGCTTCTTGCTTTCCATTCCTGGTTCAAATTAAAGAGGAAGGAAGATTAGGGTTTTGTGTCCCAACGATGACGAGGCCTTTAGTGACGGAGCGCAATCTCGGATTGCGGAAGGTTAGGGATGGAAATCGGCCACGCAGCTTCCAAACAAATTTCTCAGCATTCAGCCTAAGCGATACAGAAGCGTCAAGGAAAACCTAAATTCGGACGGTTAGCAGGGCATTTGTACAACGTCATAACGGATAAGAGACCAACGACTTACCTCTGCACCACCTCCCACGGCTAATTCAGAACTGCAGATTAAAACTGTGTGCCTGATCAGCACTCGTATCTGGAACCTTTGCCTTTCGCGGCCAGGAGTTCTACCAACTGAGTTAACCAAGCAAAACTCATGATCCGTTCTCACGGCTTCACTTCCGCCAGTACCTCATCTATTACCTTCCAAACTTCAAAGAAGTTCTCCTGTGTAACAGCTCCTGAGTCGTGCTTTGGTAGCTTAGTTGACAGCGAAAGGCAAAGGTCCCAGGTTCGAGTCGAGGTCCGGCACATAGCTATAATGTGCCAGGAAGTTTCACACCAGCGCAAACTCCGCAGCAGAATGAAAATTAATTCTGGTTGATAACTGCACTTTGGAACCTTAGCAGTCTGTCCCGGCTTTCATTTCCGCAGATGGGCTCGAGAGAATGGACTCGGATTCGGGAGGACGACGGTTCAAACACGAATCCGGCCATCCTGATTTAGGGGTTCCGTGATTCCCCAAAATCGCTTACGCAAATGCCAGGATGGCTCCTTCGTAAGGGCACGGCCGATTTCTTTCTCCGTCCTTCCCTAATCCGAGCATGTGCTCTGTCTCTAATGACCTTGTTGTCGACGGGACGTTAGACATTAATTTCCTCTTCCTCCTCCTCCTAGAGAGAATGATGGGAACGACTAAAAACGAATTAAAATTTTTTTAGAAAGGAAAGATGTGTCTGTTCTACCACCTATCAAGGTAATTTACCAGCTTAACTCTGCATTTGTGTACAATCGATGTTTCGAAGTTACTGAGTTTGAAGAAAAGTACAGGAGGACACATAGCTGAAGAAACAATACCATGTTACGGGCAGTTATGTCCATCAGACATAAATGAAGTAGTGTTTGGTGAAAAGCTAAGCATTTGCTTGAAGCAATACTGGTTAACACAGGCGCTACTGAAAGAGTCATATTTCCTAAAATAGAAGTTGCTATGTTGTCGTAAATTCTTCCCTTACTATACATCGCAGTACAACCGTGGACGTTCGCTGAACAGATTACAAAACAGTGGAAAAGAATAGCTAGTCGCAGAGATCTCGATTATGTGATCATTGGGCATGTGATATTTGTCAGTTTCAGAGCAGAGACACCTAAAATGAGGTAGCATATCAGCATGTTGGCCTTGTCAAGAGTACATACAGTTCCATGCCCTTGCGCTTTAATCAGCTAATTGAAACTTCAGATTTACATTTCTTTAACGAATAATGGAGGATGCATATCAGCAAAGCAATTTCTGTATCGGGAAAGATGACTCCATAAGACTATATGTGTTAATTCGCCTTGCTTACTACCGTCGTTCCATTTAATATCGCTTTGCAACGATACACGAGGGTATTTAATGGACGTGAACTTGTCAATCAGCACATAAGCCGTGCTGTATTTCGACATTACTGGATAGTTTTACCTACTCATTTGCATTAACTTACATTTTTATACGTTTCGAGAAAGCTACAATTCATCACACAAACTAGAAATTTCGTATAAGTCGTTTTGTGTCCTACTGTCACTTAATGACAACACCTTCCTGCACACAGGGTCGTTAACAAACTGCAGCAGATTGCTGCTCAGTCTGTCTGTCAGATAATTCCCTCTGCCACTTGTGTTTAAGTTCTCTTTACGTTCATTGACCTTCAAACATCGATTATACATCAGTACAGAGTTTACAGGTAAATGACTTTGATACGTTCTTCCAAAGAATCTGGCTGGTATCTGCCTTTCGTATGATTATTTTTGTCTGGTCGTTCCACTTTGAATCGCTACCAGATATTTCACGGAAATGAGCGTTTCCAAGAAACAATAAAACTTGTGATCTGGTTTAGTGAATGTAAACCCTATGAATTTTCGCTCGGTTCGCAAACGAGCGGGCGAGAAATAAAACTTTCGATAAAAGAGTGTGCATTTCGTCTTATAAATGTGATATACAGGAAATGCTGAGATTTTGCAGCACGATCTGCTACAAAAAGGAAATAATACCTAGCAGTAGAATTAAGAAGCTATAATAAAAATAAAAGTAAGCGTCTCAATGAGAAATCGCCAAAAATGCGAAGGAGTAACAGAACGCGAAGGAAGTAGAGACGGCGCAGCTATTCGAGTGACCTCTCCCTTCCCTCGCTCCGACCATTACTTCTCCCCAGAGGCAGGAAGCGCAGACGGCGAGATAATTACACGTAGGACTGACGTACAGCAGCAGTCTCCCAGTCGCGATAAAATGAAATCCACCGTAATAATAACATCTGCTGAAAATAACACAGCTCCCCATGTCACTAAACAAGCCTCGGCAGGTCCTCTTGAAAATCTTGGGAAGCAGCGGAGAGAGGTTCCGTGGAAAATGTTAGAAAGTACGTTCCATAAGACAACGAACTACCAAACACTCTTTCCTCCCAACGATACCAGTCTATGGTGATTGATGCTTGCAAAGCTATTATCCATTCTCCACAACGCCTCTTTCCTCATCAGAAAACACTCTTGAGAAATTGCAGCGAGGACGAGTGCTCCGAAGTAAGGGTTTAAATCCCTGCCCATTTAAGCCTAACCTGAGCTAATGCGTTTAAATAGCCGACGACACATTTTCTCTCCAATACTTGCTCAAGTATGACGTCTGACGCCATACACAGGTAATAATAAAAATTAAGAATAGCTCAACGGCCTGGTTCGAATCTTTCAATTAGGCGCTACTTCAGCGACATGCGCGTCCTTATCCTACAGTATTCTTTCTAGGTTGAGGTTTGGCTAGGAATCCGAACTACGGATCGTTCCTGGTAGATCCTCACACCGCTGAGATTAAAAGTAGACTGAAATATTCCTTGATCCAACAGAGATTCGATCCCACGACCTCACGATTTCCAGACGCGTGACTTATCAGTAGACGACCAGGCCCGACAACCAGTAAAGGAACCATACGTTGCGGAAGGATAGACAAGTCGAAGGTGTGTATTTAATTTAAGTTCACTGCATCAGAATGACTTACATTTATGAAATTTTATAGTATAACAGGCGAAGATGACTTGTACTGGGACTTAGTTCATAAGGTTTAAAAATTTTTGTGGAAATATATCTTCCTCGAGTAACAGAAAGTTCCTTAACTCACTATATTATCCACGATCCATTAGCAGGCGCTTTTATTAATCTTTTTTTTGAAAAAAGTGGTAAAAACAAAGGGCATTAATGTGAATATATATTGAGAAATACTTGTAATAACAAGATCTTTAAAGAGACCTCTGTAGGATGCTGAGGTACTAAAAGCTG
This sequence comes from Schistocerca americana, assembly GCF_021461395.2. Taxonomy (NCBI): domain Eukaryota; kingdom Metazoa; phylum Arthropoda; class Insecta; order Orthoptera; family Acrididae; genus Schistocerca; species Schistocerca americana. The sequence goes on from NC_060130.1 coordinate 998,096,234, forward strand.
ACATAATTGTTATAAGACTTTTCTGTACTTCAAAATTTTGCCCCTGGAACTCGAGCTCCCTCAATAAGCGACTCTGTATCGTACTAGTAAATGGAAATATGCAGCATTAACTGATTCACTAATTTTAATTTTAATTTACAATCTGACTTGAGCATTTCTTGTACCCTATTTCATATCTCTAATAAATTATGATTGTAGGATCTGGTGTTCTACTAGAAGTATGAACAGTATGCTTAAGTTTTATCTAATTTTAAACAGTTCATTTTCCTAAAACCATCTGTTGACATTTTAAAGTACTTCATTAGCTATCCTTGTAGTGAGATAACAAGCGTATTTTCCATTTATATACTTTTATCATCTGGAAAAGAGGAGAAAACCAGTATTATCGTGTAATAGCGACGGCAAAATCGTTGATAAATTATGGCACATATGATCTTGCAGAACTTTTTTTAAATTTCTGAGACAAATTATATGCATCGGTAGTTCCGTTCTATGTTTTTTCTTGAAATGGCTAGACAGATATATAATCATGTCGGAAAATCGATCTACAAAGTGACTCATTATGTAGATAACTTAATATGTTGTAATGCTTAGATGGGCAGCATTGATTAATTTACAACTGTTATCACTGTAAGCAATAGCACATCTCTTTTTAAGAGCATTAGTAGCATAAAACATTTTTGGGTGGAAGTGGAAAGCAGTTGAAATTTATGAAACTTTAATTGGAACGTAGTTATGAGGTGCTGTTGGCAATGCAGCAGGAAACTGTTCAAATCTAAGTTAGCAGCAAGAGATATAAAAATTATTAAGAGTGTCTACAGTCTGGGAACTGTAATCAGCTTATTATTTACAACAAATTTAAAGAAATTCCCTCATTTTCCTGAATTGTTTTTCGTGTTCCTTATTTTACTAAGTTCGAAGCAGTTGCCATAGGAGCTCATGTTTTCTAGGAAACAAGTACATTTTATTGCTCTCGTTACTTTGGTTAAAATTTCACGACGCAATTGTTTTGTGATGTAACACCTGAATCATCAGTATCACTTGATAAATATAGATTTTCTTGCTTCTTCATTACGTGATGCCTATTTATAACAAAGGACTCAGGAAAATTTAATTTACTCACAAGTATTAACGTGTAATGGCACTCTCTTTCAAGTCTAAACTTCCTTCTTTCCTTTATTTCTAATAAAAAAATACAAGTATTACAATTATATTTCACGTACATACCTGTGCTGTCTTCCTTATAGGGGTACGGCAAGACTACTAGAATATTTTAGACACTTTCTTCAGCTAGATAAGGACGTGTGAAGCCTCGTCGACTACTTTGCCACTAGAATTGGAGCACCAACCTGTGTAACGCAAGGACAGGGAAGGAAATCGGATGTGTCCTTTTCAAATGACCATCACAGCGATGTTAACAAATCATTTGGAGAAATAACTTAAAACTGAAATCAGGCTAGCTCGGCGGAGATTTGAACCCTGCTCACGCGACTGCATTGCTTTAACGACTGTGCCACGTCGTCAGATTCCTGCAACAGTAGCGTTTTTTGCCTAGCAAAAAATTGTAGAATGTCGCTAACACTCTTGACTTAGTAGATAGTGTCGGAAGTTCCATGCGGCTTTTCGCGGATGATGCTGTAGTATACAGAGAAGTTGCTGCATTAGAAAATTGTAGCGAAATACAGGAAGATCTGCAGCGGATAGGCATTTGGTGCAGGGAGTGGCAACTGACCCTTAACATAGACAAATGTAATGTATTGCGAATACATAGAAAGAAGGATCCTTTATTGTATGATTATATGATAGCGGAACAAACACTGGTAGCAGTTACTTCTGTAAAATATCTGGGAGTATGCGTACGGAACGATTTGAAGTGGAATGATCATATAAAACTAATTGTTGGTAAGGCGGGTACCAGGTTGAGATTCATTGGGAGAGTGCTTAGAAAATGTAGTCCATCAACAAAGGAGGTGGCTTACAAAACACTCGTTCGACCTATACTTGAGTATTGCTCATCAGTGTGGGATCCGTACCAGGTCGGGTTGACGGAGGAGATAGAGAAGATCCAAAGAAGAGCGGCGCGTTTCGTCACTGGGTTATTTGGTAACCGTGATAGCGTTACGGAGATGTTTAATAAACTCAAGTGGCAGACTCTGCAAGAGAGGCGCTCTGCATCGCGGTGTAGCTTGCTCGCCAGGTTTCGAGAGGATGCGTTTCTGGATGAGGTATCGAATATATTGCTTCCCCCTACTTATACTTCCCGAGGAGATCACGAATGTAAAATTAGAGAGATTAGAGCGCGCACGGAGGCTTTCAGACAGTCGTTCTTCCCGCGAACCATACGCGACTGGAACAGGAAAGGGAGGTAATGACAGTGGCACGTAAGGTGCCCTCCGCCACACACCGTTGGGTGGCTTGCGGAGTATCAATGTAGATGTAGATGTAGATTAATTACAAGGAAATAAATACACTCTGGGAACAGCTGTGTGTACGTGCGGTTTACAAGATGCCATTAGACTCTTTAGATGCTCCAGAAGTAATGCACCTACGTTGACATCGTGTGAGAGAGTTTATTCTAAACAAGATCCCAGTCCATGTGTGACAACCAACTGGAAAAGCACACTCATGTTCTACATTACATGAGTCTCGCTTCACTAAACAATATCAAATTAATTTCACAATGATTCCTGTCTGACAGGTCCCCGAACGACTTGGGCTATACTTCTTCATGGTAACAACATTGGAAACACCGTCAATGTTACTCAGTTATGTCCACTGGCGGTGATTTGGTACTAGAATTTTAATTTTGATACTTATTCGTAATTGTAACTTCCGCGTTTCAACTAATGATGAGATGTTATTGTAATACCTGAAATATTAAATAAATACTGCTACGACTTCAAGTAAATTCCAAAATAATTTGCCCTTAATTACGTTCAGTTCAAGGAACAGAAGTCACATGCCGCTTGAAATGAAGATAGTACTGCTCACAAAGGCCATCATTCGACGAGAAATGTTTTGAAATTATATAGTATCTATCCAATGAAAACGTAGTGACAAGCTAATTTTGCTCGTATATTTGCATTTAAACAAACAAAAGTTGGATAACAGGTTTGGATTAGTGACAGTTCATCTCCAGAAAATGGCAGATTTAGCGCATTACGGGTCCCTATGTTGGAATATAGTAAAGACTCCGAGTGGCAAATTTTACTTTCAGCACTGTAACCCATAACCTTAATTGTCATTATTTATTAAGAATGATGCTCGTACAAAGTGCAAGCTAATTAGAAAAATAATTTTCAGTATTTGCATTTCGCTAATTGTTCGGGGCAAATGAAAGAGCTAACCTTCTTCCTGTCTGACAAGCATATAACTGCCATAGGACAATAATTCTGAATTTATACAAAATACCTTAGGTATTGTTCTCTTTTTGGCAAAATAACCAAATTCTTACACAATTCTCTGTAAATGCGTATTCAATTCGTCAAGAAGCAATATTAACAGTGTGTAGTTCTAACCGATACTAGGTGAATGTCAGTGATGAGGACGATCTTCAGGAAGATGTTTTGTCATCTAGGAACAACAGATAGGTACCTACGTGTTCTGAGGATGCAAATAAACTGTGAATAAGAAAACACCAACTTTTCGTATCCTCTAAAAATTAATTTGAAATATTGAGGTTTCTTTTTCTAAGGAGTCCAAAAGAAAAACATATCTCGATTTAGACCGGACATAAATGCACTATTAGTGTTAACACTTTACAGTCATCAAAAATTTGTTAGTATTTACTAACGTGATATATTGCACTGGGGGTAAAATATGCCGACTGCGTTTATTCTGTATTATCAGAGAGGGAGGTGACCTTAGGTATCTGGGCTCAGTGAGGTAGAAAAATAGTTCTTGTTCGTTTAACTACTCATCATTTTTTGCTGTAGACTAACTTAAGTTGTTTTCGTGTAGTATATGAAGATTTATAGTCCTAGAATCTGATGCTGAAATGTATACTGATTTGTATTATTTCCAGAACCAAGCATCTGAAACACTGCCAGCCTATCAGGAAGCCGACAGAGAACATACAATAAAAGCCAGGAGAACAAACGACTGTGATCTCTGAAGACTGATATTCCTTGAAAACAATCTACAAGCTGCGGCGAGGTAACTGAATAGTTCAGGTCATTAATAGAAAGTCATTAAATAGTTACGGAGACCAAATGAAAAATTTATTTTCACCAACAGCCCCTTTCGACAGGAGTATATTAGTTAATAGATGAGGCATTTTGACTATCAAAAAATAAATGAATTCAGAAGTATAATGACCAAGCTCTTAAATTAATTATAAACAAAGGGATTCAAAGGTAATAAATAAATTTGGTCACAACAGAAATTCTGATAACTGTCCCACTTTTCGGAATTTTCTCAGTGGCATCAATGTACACTAGTCATAAGCAGCTCATAACAGATCTGCGAATAATATCATACAAGATCTGACACTTGAACAAAATTTATCCTAGAGATGGAACACACAGTAGCATTGAATTACTACAACCAATGTAATTTATCCCACAGATGGAACACACAGTGGCACGGAATCAATACACCCAACGTGCGTGAAACTCGCAAAAGGGGACTGAAGTAGACAGGAAACTACGTTTCAGCATGTATAATATTAGCAATAAAGGTAGCCTACATGGGAGAAGTTTTATTCTCAAATCACATACAAGGAAAACATCAATCTTGCTATCTTACAGAACGCCTTCGAGAAGAAAGAAAAAAATAATATTAACAATGAAAGTAAATTACCTGATGTGAAAAACAGTAATACAAGAATAGCACTTAAACCACCATAGCAAGTATAACTTCGTATTACCATTGTCCGATGAACCTCTCTGTCTCCTTCCCTCCCTCCTTCCTTCCGTCTCTCTCTCTCTCTCTCTCTCTCTCTCTCTCTCTCTCTCTCTCTCTGTCTAGTTATGACTGGTACTAGTTTACTCACATTGCTAATTCTAGTAAATTCTTGTCGAGTAATTTATGAGAATATTGGTAGAGAAACAGTTAGTCTGAAAAAATCGACTGCACCTTCGTCCGTACTGCTTAGTTACTTTTTCTATCTGACACATCGAACAAAGCATTTACGTAAATTTACCCAGAATTCTATTGGCTCTCAGAATTCTATTAGTTGTTACAAGACAGTTTTTCCAACACTGATCCGTAACCTTACTAATAAACCATTATTCAGGTGACGATAACCAGTCCATTTGAATTATTAATACTGCATGAAAGTATGTGCACAATTAAATTAATTGGTATTAATTAAATTAATTGGTATTAATTAAATTAATTGGTATTAATTAAATTAATTGGTATTAATTAAATTAATTGGTATTAACCAATGATTGCAAATCTAAGTAGTACTGTTTCCTTTAATTCTGTATGGTGAAAGATCCTTGTAATGTTTTTCTGCAACTTAGGATGGCTAGCCAGATATGAGAATGAACAAGAGTTCTGACGGAAGGACGGCGCACAGACGATAGAAATGTTTCTACGGAAATCCGGGACTCAGACAGGTATGCACTAGGAAACGTGTGCTGTTTTTCGACATGTGTGAAAACTCCAGGCCGTCGCCGTAAGGGCGGTCGACCAAGAGTGTCCAGCAAATTTTAAACGTTCAATATGTAAGGAGCTTAGGGAATCACCTTTAAAAAAGATAAGATATGTTAAGGGAAGAGAATGACACCACATACTCTGCGTGGGACATAGCCGTTGTGGACAGAGGAGGCTACAGATATAGATGTTTAAATTTTGAAAAGACCCCTAAGGTTGATTCGTGACAATTTATTTTGTAGAGGTGGTGGAGACTGCCGAGTGTGGACAAGCAGCCATTTCTTTTGGACGAAACGCACAAATACACATATAGGGGGGGGGGGGAGAATTTCTGTCTTATGTCCTCTTTTAAAAGAGAACTGAGTAGTATTGGTAACCACAGTAGTTTCGATAGGAGAGAGGGGATATTTTTGCAATTGTTATTAACTTTCCATTGGTTGTAACTCTGAGTGTATACTGCTATTGGCTACCAAAATTCCGGTTCTGGCAGAACCAGCTAGATTTTGTGGAGGAGAGGAGAAAGACAAGTCATCTCAGATCTCCTTATGGAGAAGACTTCGTCTTGGGGCTGCAGACAGGAGACACTTCAGTACTGCAGAAGGAGATGTCTTCGCTTTACAGCTGATCACAGATGCTGAACTCAGAATTCTCAGCCACTACTGTACCCATCGTCTGCACCTGTTTATCAAGCATGGGCCGCATTTACATTCGTTGTAACGAGGGCACTGCAAAGTTGTTTGGTTCACGTGAGAGTATCAGCCAGGTAGCTGCACTCAATACGCACTTAAGCGAGAAAACTGGCACTTGCGTGTACTTTTCTGGGTCTTCTCTTTAGGCTAGCAGCTTATTCAGCATCACTAGCCATTCTCGTGAACGCGCTTTTGGTATCATTCCTATTTCGAGTTCATCGACCCGTGCCAAGATCTTTCAATCATGTTTTGCACCCCTCTACCCTTTTTTAATTATTTTTATTGTTTATTCAATGGTTACAATCACATTAAGGCATCTAGCAACAAATCGGATTGTTATAGTGACCTCTAGTTTTAATCAGCAGCTTGATGGAAACCTTTATCAGTATATCTATCTGGGTTTTGGTACCCATATTTCATGTTTAATTGAGTCACTCCTGTTTCATTAAGATATTCAGTTAGCTATTGTTGTGTGACTTTGTTTTTTCATTTCACATGATCTCATGGGGAATGATCGGTTCACTGTATAGAATGCCGGGTTCAGATCTAGTAGCATCTCAGAGGTATGCTAAGTGCTTTACCGTCGCCTAACACTGTATACTGGCAAAAGGAAAACTTGTCTATTAAGCACATTAGTTTCAAACAGAATCTGATAAATTATAAGAAATATACCATTAAAATGGATGTATGGATATATGTATGTTCCACATCCCCTCCTAAGCCACCGGACCGATTTGAACCAAACTTGGTACACACGTCACTTATTGCCTGCAAAGAAGCATTGTTGGTCTAAGGCGTGTCCACTTAGCAAAGGGTCGGAGGTGGGTGTGAAAAAGGAGAGTAGCTCACGAAACGAGAATACTCATACTTCAGTCATCCAGTATTTGAGAATGAGAGAGCTTAGAGATTTGCAACAAACTTTACATATCATTTCGTACCTCTACGAAACTTTTTCTCGCTGACAACCCCATAAAATGCTGAGAGGAGAAAAGTTTACCTCTTACTACATTTTCGATGTTAATGTAGTAAAACTGCTGCATGAAGCATGACGTTTTAATTTAATATTTCTTTACCACCAACTGTACTTGTGACACATTTTGCAGGAAGTATTAACATATACTACTGAATGTACAGAAAAATTACATTATTTACGACAATTAGGAGATAGAGTAGCAATTAGAGCTGCATCAAACCATTCTCAGGACTGAAGACCACAACAACAACAGTAGGAGATATGACGTCATAAACACTGAGATCGGTGAAAACCTACGGCATCAAACAAGACGTCCGCCCCTGGTAGGTGAGCGGTCAGCGCGACGGAATGTCATACCTAACGGCACGGACGGGTTAGAGGCGATGTACAGAGCCGGGAGAGGGGGTATGGACAGAAAGAGGGGAGAGGGGGAGGTGGACAGAATAAGACAAGAGGAGGAGATGCACAGAGACGGGGGGAGGAAGAGAGAGTCGGAGAGAGGAGGGATACGAGGTGTACAGACAGAGGGGGAGTAGGAAATGGACAGAGAGAGGGAAGAGGAGGAGATGAATTGAGAGAGTTGAGAGCCATGGGGGAGGAGGATATGGACACAGAGAGGAGAGGAGGAAATGGATAGAGAGAGGTGGAGGAGAAGACTGACAAAGAGAGTGGGAGGAAGAGATGGAGTTAGAGGGGAGAGGAAGAAATGGACAGAGAGTCGGGGGTGGACAGAGTGGACAAAGAGAGGGGGTAGAGCAGATGGACCGAAGGGACGTATACGACGAGATGGACAGAGAGAGAGAGAGAGAGAGAGAGAGAAGGAGGAGATGGACTAATAGAACACTGGGTTAAATACATACCTGGTCAACGCCAGATACTCATATGAGTGAATCACCAAAAACTACTGAGCGAGGTGGCGCAGTGGTTAGCACACTGGACGCTCATTCTGGAGGACGACGGTTCAAACCCGCGTCTGGCCATCGTGATTTAGGTTTTCCGTGGGTTCCCTAAATCACTTCAGGCAAATGCCGGGATGGTTCCTTTGAAAGGGCACAGCCGACTTCCTTCCACATCCTTCCCTAATCCGATGGGACCGATCACCTAGCTGTTTGGTCCCCTCCATCGAATTAGCCAACCAACCATCTAAAACTTGCACCACAGATATTGCGGAAATGGAAAGTGCTGCGGATGTGTGATTTTCGCAGAATGGATTGGTAGTCAGGGGCTCGTATTGTTAGCCGATCAACAGATTGTAATAATACTTAGAAAGTGTATTTTTTGTGCAAATTTACACCTTTTTAAATGGAACAAATGTTCAAATGTGTGGGAATTCCTAAGGGACCAACCTGCTAAGATCATCGGTCCCTAGACTTACACACTACTTAAACTAACATAAACTAACGTATGCTAAGAACAACGCACACCCATGCCCGAGAGAGGACTCGAACTTCCGTTAAATGGAACAATGCTTGTTGTCATTAATAACCTAAAAGTATGGAAGATCAGAAATCCAGCCTCGGGCATGGATGAGTGTGTTGTCCTTAGGTTAGTTAGGTTTAAGTAGTTCTGAGTTCTAGGGGACTGACGACCTCACATGTGAAGTCCCATAGTGCTCAGAGCCATTTAAACCATATGAAAGTCAGTGATGTTTGTTGCAGGATTCTAGTGCGAGTTGTTTACGAGATACCGTATTTTGAAAAGTTCCCACACTGACCCTTGTACAATACCTGTGGTAACACACCACAGGTGCATTCACCAGTTACATGGATTCTGACCAGTAAAGTGACAACTGAACATCACAGGCTGGGTTCAAGATGACCACCAGCAACAGCAATGCACGCTTGCAGTCTAGTATTGAACGATTGCTTCACACGTGTTAGCATTTCAGCGAAGGTGTCCGAGTAGGGTGAAATAATACGTCGTTGCATATCATCGGGTGTTGTTGGTGTATGTCTTCGTAGACAGTGTCTTTCAGCTTTCCCCACAGAAAAAAATCTGCAGGCTTCAATTCCGGGGTACGGACTGACCAAGGTATAGGTCCTCTGCGTCCAATCCAACGAGTTGGAAACAATTCGTGAAGACATGCTGTAGTTCTTCGTGCACTATGGGCTCGACGGCCATTATGGTGGTACCACAAGTTCCTCCTGGTCTACAGAGGAACGCTTTCTAGCATCCGTGGAAGATTGTCTGTTAGGAGGCTGTGACACTTGTGCGCGTTCAGTGTTCTGTCTATGAAATATGGGCCTATGAACTGATGGCTCACAATCTCGTACCTCACATTTACACTCTATGGACCATAACGTTCCTTCAAACGAAGCCAACAGGAATTACCAACAAACCGACAGCGCATGATTGGGTGGTTTACTTAACCAAGAGTGGTAAATGTGGCTTCATGACTAAACAAGATACTAGATGCAGCTGAAATATCCTGTGTTAATGCCCATCGACTGAAGTTAACAAGATTCTTATAACAGTTCCCATGCAGCTCTTAATGGAGAGAGATGTGATAGTATGTTGATGGAGAAAGCGTAGGACACTTGCCTGTTCCTCGTGCGATTGCGCAGGAGCTAACGTACGGATCAACTGCAACAGCAGCAAGAACATTAATTTCCCCTTCTTCTGTAGCCACTCGTTTCCTTCTGTTACGTAGTTTCGGTGTTACACTAACACTTTCCCGTGAATGGTTGAAGAGGTTGATAAACAACTGCCGAGGTGGTTGACGTCTATGGGATAAATTGCCGTATACGCCGTACGAGAACGAACTGCATTCTTCCTACACTCTCCATACACCAAGAGCATGTCGGCTTTTTCTGCGTTGGTAAATCCCATCGTCCACTCACGAGCTACTGCTTGGATGGTCACACACTACCTGACTAGCAAGTAGCAACACACTCAGGGAACACACAAGCACACTGTAAGCATAGCAACGTCGTACCACAGGTTGAATGCCACAAGCAAGTATCGGTGTGCAAACTTTTCAAAATACGACTCGCACTGGAATCCTGCAACAAACACCACTGACATTCGAATTTACCCTACTTTCAGTTTTTTAATGTCAATATGGAATATTCCGTTCAAAAATTATATGTTTGCACAAAAAATACACTTTGAAAGTTCTAGCACAATCTTTTGGTTGGCTAACAATACGAACCCCTGAGTACCAATCCATTTAGTGAAAACATCAATAGAACTTTCTATTTCAGCTCTTAAGGTGTGCACTTTACACAGTATGTACACTGGACACGTTTCTCTCGTTTTAACCCATACTACCGCCTCTCAATATACGAAAAGCAAAGAATCTGCAGTAAAAGAGATGCGTCTCACAGTAGCGAGGATGAACAAGTGCTCATGGCCCTTAAAGTATGCACTTTTGAGCCCATGTTTACTGGACATTTTTTTCTGATTTTGGACACTGCATCACCTCTGAAAGATTTTTGGTAGAGTTCTGGTTCACCACATAAATTCACACGGTGTCCCTCCTAAGACCGAATTGGCTTTTATTTCGGCAGATATTGGCGGTTTCATTTTTGCAATGTGTAGCTGGAGTCCGCCCAAACAAATAGCGGTCATCGTGTCTTCCCATATCCAGTCGATAGAGCGGTCTCATATTAGTCTAGTGCGGTATTCATTTTATCTATATACAGGGTTGTCCATTGATCGTCACCGGGCCAAATACCTCACGAAATAAGCGTCAAACGAAAAAACTGCGAAGAACTAAACTTGTCTAGCTTGAAGCGGGAAAGCAGATGACGCTATGGTTGGTCCGCCAGATGGCGCTGCCATAGGTCAAACGGATATCAACTGCGTTTTTTTAAAAATAGGAACCCCCATTTTTTATTACTTATTCGTGTAGTACGTAAAGAAATATGAATGTTTTAGTTGGACCACGTTTTCGCTTTGTGATAGATGGCACTGTAATAGTCACAAGCATATGGCTCACAATTTTAGATGAACAGTTGGTAACAGGTAGGTTTTTTAAATTAAAATACAGAACGTAGGTACGTTTGAACATTTTATTTCGGTTGTTCCAATGTGATACATGTACCTTTGTGAACTTATCATTTCTGAGAACGCATGCTGTTACAGCGTGATTACCTGTAAATACCACAATAATGCAATAAATGCTCAAAATGATGTCTGTCAACCTCAATGCATTTGACAATAGGTGTAACGCATGTTGTCAGGCGTTGTCGGTGGATCACAATAGCAAATATCCTTCAACTTTCCCCACAGAAAGAAATCCGGGGACGTTAGATCCGGTGAACGTGCGGGCCATAGTATGGTGCTTCAACGACCAATCCACCTGTCATGAAATATGCTATTCAATACCGCTTCAACCGCACGTGAGCTATGTGCCGGACATCCATCATGTTGGAAGTACATCGCAATTCTGTCATGCAGTGCAACATCTTGTAGTAACATCGGAAGAACATTACGTAGGAAATCAGCATACATTGCACCATTTAGATTGCCATCGATAAAATGGGGGCCAATTATTCTTCCTACCATAATGCCGTACCGTACATTAACCCGCCAAGGTCGCTGATGTTCCACTTGTCGCAGCCATCGTGGATTTTCCGTTGCCCAATAGTGCATATTATGTCAGTTTACGTTACGACTGTTGGTGAATGACGCTTCGTCGCTAAATAGAACGCGTGTAAAAAATCTGCCATCGTCCCGTAATTTGTGCCCAGTGGCAGAACTGTACACGACGTTCAAATTCGTCGCCATGGAATTCCTGGTGCATAGAAATATAGTACGGGTGCAATCGATGTTGATGTAGCATTCTCAACACCGACGTTTTTGAGATTCCCGACTGTCGCGTAATTTGTCTGCTACTGATGTGCGGATTAGCCGCGACAGCAGCTAAAACACCTACTTGGGCATCATCATTTGTTGCAGATCGTGGTTGAAGTTTCACATGTGGCTGAACACTTCCTGTTTCCTTAAATAACGTAACTATCCGGCGAACGGTCCGGACACTTGGATGATGTCGTCCAGGACACCGAGCAGCATACATAGCATACTCCCGTTGGGCATTTTGATCACAATAGCCATACATCAACACGATATCGACCTTTTCCGCAATTGGTAAACGGTCCATTTTAACACGGGTAATGTATCACGAGGAAATACCATCCGCACTGGCGGAATATTACGTGATGCCACGTACTTATACGTTTGTGACTATTACAGTGCCATCTATCACAAAGTGAAAAACGTGGTCCAACTAAAACATTCATATTTCTTTACGTACTACACGAATATGTAATAAAAATGGGGGTTCCTATTTCAAAAAAACGCAGTTGATATCCGTTTGACCTATGGCAACGTCATCTAGCGGGCCAACCATAGCGCCATCTGGTTTCCTCCTTCAAGCTAGACGAGTTTCGTTCCTTGTAGTTTTTTCGTTTCATGCTCATTTCGTGAGATATTTGGCCCGGTCACTATCAATGGACCCCCCTGTATATTAATAGAAAGAATAAAACATGAAGAATAAGCTGTCGTGGACCGCGATGACTGCTACCACCCTGCAGCACCACTGCTGGAGTCCCGGTTATTATTCGTGTTTTTCTGGCCATATTCATACGTGTCGGTATAATGAATATTGCACTACACTAATTTGAAACTGCTCTGTCGAATGGATGGCGATGTCGCTTCTGTTTATTATCCGTATGGATATCTAGGAATTTCACACTCGGAGCCTCATAGAGTGTCTGTACGTTGATCTCTGCTTCTGGTACTTTAAGTACTTTTTATTTAATTGGAATTGCGGAATACGAGTGTGCGATTGAGTTTTAAGTTATCGGTTGTGAACCACTTGTAAGCCTGATACATTATTCTCTTAGCTGTGTCTGTTACGACATTCTTTGCGAATTGTTTCATGACCAGGGCCCCATTCACAAGCGCTAATTTTTGTAACCAGTCAAGGTGGAACCTAGCATTATCACTAGTCACAATTAGAGTGATATCGCATAGGAATATGATAAACTTCGACCAATGAGTCCATACATTAAAAAAGAAGAAAGAAACTTTTATTAGTTACGGACCCTAAAGAAAACACTCCTTCGAAAAAAATGGAGGAGTTCGAGAAAAACGTACGTGGTTGATGAATAACAACGGACCAAATATCGAACATTGAGGAGCTTCTTATCTAATGCTCCCCAACACAGTATTTAGTCTTATTTCTGTGGTAAAATATGTTAATGTAATCCTTTACTATACTTATTGTGAGTATTAATTTTAAAATCAGACGGAAAAAAATGCGGAAAAGAGTGCACGTCTTTGTTGTCCATCAATCTCCCACATTAAATTCCTAACTTCTCCGCAGGTCTCATTAAGTGAGAAACGGATATGGAAAAAAGTACATCTTTCTTATGCTCCTAAGACGAGGGTTAAATTCCAAACCTGTCTGCAGTCTCTCGGAAGGAAGGGCTTGTGGACACTGCCGATTGTGATCCGTCCCTCGGTGCTATTCGAGAAGAGTACACGATTTTGTGACACAGGGCCTCGCCAGCTCCATTCTTCCATCGTCGTACAACACAAACTTGACACTATATTCACATCCATTACAGCCACCTACGCTTAATAGATACAAGTTGCGTCACAACTCTCATATACCACGTGGAAATGAGCCATTGTGAGTGGAGGAGGAACATCGTTTCAATTAAAGTAGCTGAACAAGCCCTCGAGGTTTCCCTTCGAAAATAGTGGGGTAAATAATATAAAACTTACGTAGGTCAAGAATAACAGCAGACCAAGCATCGAACCTTGCCGGGCTCAACATCTGCCGTATCACGACTTCAAATTTAATTTCATTCGTGTGGTACCTGTCGTTAGCGTGACCTTCTGTCATACGGATTGTAATTATTTCATAAAGTCGGATGGGAATGAATGAGTAAAAAAATGTGTCGTTGTTATTCAGTTGAAAATATCTCTTTTCCGAGGGTAGCTCGCTGAGGTGTATTACATTCACCGGAAATGTAGTATTAGGTGTGAGGCAGCGGCCGCTCCGGCGTCTCTGGCCGGGCAGTTAATAACGCGTGGGTCGATAGGCGCCGCTCCTGCGTCACAGCGGCTGGGAACGCACGCACAAATACTGCCATATCTCGAGCGTGCAATTTTCGCCCGACAGTGAGCGCCTGCCCGAACGGCTACCCATCCACCGAGTTATCGATATTTCTGCACAGTTTTTATACAGTCGGGAGGTGCTCCAAAAGTTTCTTCGAAGTGAATTTCCCAGTGAGGTGGTGCAGTAGTTTCAACGTCCAATAGGTTAACATCAGTTCCCTGCACAATTACGAGCTTACGAGTACCTGGGTTATGGAAAGAGCTAATTTTGCCCCTGAAGTACTTGCTAGGTACGCCCTTCAAATGCCGGCGGCATATCTTTACCTGTATGTAAATTTTATGAGTACTTCTAAAACCATTATCATTTCCTCCTTGCTGCTTTCCATTCACGTACGGTGGGTGGTAAGTACGAGTGACGGAAAGCTTCCGTATGAACACTAATGTACACTGCCGGAAAAGATTTCCAATTCACTCAAAATTTATTGTTGCAACAGTGCATATAGAGTAGGGGAAGGTGGGGTAAAGTGGTCACTCTGAACGAAACTGAATTTTTATGAAACCATGTCTATTAATAGATTCAAATGGCTCTGAGCTCTATGGCACTTAACATCTGAGGTCATCAGTTCCCTAGAACTTAGAACTACTTAAACCTAAATAACTTAAGGACATCACACTCATCCATGCCCGAAGCAGGATTCGAACCTGCGACCGTAGCGGTCACGCAGTTCCAGAATTGAAGCGCCTAGAACCGCTCGGTCACTCCGGCCAGCGTATTAACAGAAGCTTGTGGCATATACATCTGAAATCTACATCCTATAAGATATCACATCAAATATTTATAGCTAAGGTAAAAGGATATATAAACATTTTTCTGGATGCTTACATAATAGCCACTTTTCTCTACCTCATGGAGTAAAGTAGTCACCCCTTTGCAACCATTCCCAAAGAGAATGTTTAGTTTAAAAAATGGGTAAGCTTACAGTTTTTATTTCACCATTGACTATAATTAGGAGAACATTAATACAAATGAGAATGAAAGGTGTTACAATACGTTGTTGGTACAAAAAGGTCAACAAACGAGAAGTGCTAATAATTACTAGCTGTGTAGAGAGAGAAATCAGAGACTAACTATGGATTACTATTTCAGTCTAATTTATTTACAGATTATCCACTCAGAAACAATATTAAGTCATGTACAAAATTCACACGTGAGGTCGTCATGGTCCTCATCACATCCAGCGCACAGTTCATGAGCCCAGCCTTTACAGCTCCGACGTCTTATCCATCCTTCATTTTCTTTAGACCTATAAAATGCTTTCTTGTAGTAAAAGCAGTCTGTGGTACTGTCTTCATCAGTGGAATTTTCTTCTTCCATTTCTCCTTGAAAATGTTTCGTTTTAGCAGAAACTCTCTTATCGTTTGGTCCCACTTTTAGCTTCTTACCCTTATTTTGCGTTGCCTTCCGTTGTAGAATATTGCCTATCTGTTTTTCTTCGAAATCCATTTTTTACGTTAATTGCTCTTCATCTTTCTTTCTTTTAGCTTCAACCGATAGGTTTTTATATGGGGTTGAAGTGATTATGGCAGTCTTTCCTGTTTTACTCCGAGTTTGTCTGCGATTCACACGTTGTTTTTACATCTTTTGGGCATAAATGGAACCTACCTATTGGATACTCAGAGGGACGTTCTTCAGTGGTCGGACGCTGAGGAGAGTCTTCTCTTGGAGAAGCCTTATCACCTATAATCTGACAGCTCATAAGCTGGTTCTGGAACCAGCAGGTTTATTTGAAGAAGACACAGCAGTTTGTCGTCTAGAGAGACCAGCACTTGCGGATGACTCAGCAATTTCGCAATGAGAAGAACCAGTATTTCAACAGGGCATAATGTTAGTATCCCTGTTTAAAGAGATATCAGTAACCTCAGTTGCAGTACAGTCTTCATCGGTAAACACGTTAGAGTGTAGAGGAAAAAATTCCTCATTTTCTAAAGCCAGTGACTGCTGTCATTGGAATGGCTGCACGAAGAAACGCTTCACCCAAGAGTGCTCTTATTTGGAACCGTGTAACAGTTCTTCCTGGATTATTGCGAAGACTTCTTTCACAAGCTCGTGTGTAGATATGCCACATCCAAAAGTCGGAACTTGCGGCTACAGTGCGGGGGCAAGCATATAACAGTTGTATGATTTTCTCTGGCCTTTACACTAATATCCATGTTCTTAGTATGGGTAGAGTAAACATTTAAGATTAGTAGAACTGGATCTTCAGCAGATGGTTTTGAATGTTTTAAAAATTATTCAAACCAATTCAAGAAACTTTCACTCTGCGTCCATCCATTAGGGTGGCGCGCAAATTCGGTTCCTAGCGGAGATCCACCTTTTAGTTCAGCCTTCAGTTTTCGAATAGGAAAGATTACAAAAGGGAAATGAAATTTATTCCTGCAGAAATGCACACTGCAAAAGTCGATAGCAAACCTCCATTAGCTAAAGTAGCAAACATTTTACTGTTCTTGGCCTGAATTGTCTGAAGACCGGTTTCAATCACATTATAAACATGATGAGTAGGATGAAATAGTTTACCTTGCAATTTTTAAGGATATCAAAAATCTTATCTACGTTCACCTTGCTAAATGCTTGTGCTCTAGCCGTGGAGGTGGATTCTGGCTTCCTAAGACTAATATAAGCATGCCATTCTCTAAAGCTCGCCACCCAGTCTTTGCCTCCCATTTGAGACTCTGCTGAAACAATGAGTTATTTTGTTAGACTGTGCCAACTGGATTTCTAACAGCCGCAGGTCATTCACTGTAATTCCATGAAATCGCTTTTTCATATCAAAAATATAATTGAGGATTTCTTGCTGTCGTTCTTTACTGAACACCGTCCTTAAGCAGCTCATAATCCTTTTACTGCCAACTGCACTTCTATTTTTCCCTATAACTCTTTTACTGCTTCATTTGTCTTTTGTATCGCAACAGACTCCCATGTTTGTTGCTCTTTTTTCAGAGTGTATTTTTTTGGTATCTTGAAGCTTTTCTAAAGCCTTTGCAGAAGAGCAAAAAAACGGATATTAGTTTTATGTATAAAACGATTTGTAATGTTCAGTTTCAATTGTTATACTATGCATAAAATACGGAATTAGTTAAATCTCATTGGGATAAACAGATCGAAAATGAACTGTCGGGAATAGTGGCCATCCGTCGGGAAAAGTGGCAAATACCTACTACTCTATATAAAAGTGAAGCAATTAAAGTAATATGTGTGACTTATCTTGGATCAAACTGTTGAAAACCTAAACGTTTTCACAGAAAGATGATCTTTTGATATTCTTCCCACGGGTCACAAGGCGTGTTGCGGCAGATAACGGAGCGAGCTTCCTTAGCTCTAATGGTGTCGATAACACCTAGTTAGCCGACCGCTGTGGCCGAGCGGATCTAGGCGCTTCAGTCCGGCACCTCTTGCTGCTACGGTCGCAGGTTCGAATCTGCCTCGGGCATGGACGTGTATGATGTCCTTAGGTTAGTTAGATTTAAGTAGTTCTAAGTCTAGGGGACTGATGACCTCAGATGTTAAGTCCCATAGTGCTTAGAGCCATTTGAACCATTTGAACACCTAGTTTGGCCACTTCTTGAGAAGAAGCAGCACTGCTAAAGACATCAAATAAGCAGTGGCCACATTCCCAACTAGGCCACTTTACCCTTCTTTCCCCTGCATGAAATGATTACATTTAAAGATCAATAGCACAAGTGGTTCTGAGTTACCAGGTATCGACCCATGCTGACACACTAACATTAGTACGTGGTGTTGGCTCTACGGGAGGCAATGCAGGCGTGACTCTGGCATACAGTCGATCGTACAGGTGGCTAATACTGTCTTGGGATACGTTGTGCCAAACCTGCTCGACCTGTTCACGTAGTTCTGTAAGAGTCGCACGAATCACTTCTCGTCCCATCATATCCCAAACGTGCTCGACTGGAAACACCTCCGGAGATCGTGCTGTCCAGGAAAGTTTCTGAATGTCTTGTAGAGGACGTTGAGTTTCACGGGCACTGTGTGGGCGAGCACTATCCTGCTGGAACAACATATCACCTTCCTGCTCCAAGAACGGCAGGAAAACGGGTCTAACAGTATCCTGCGCGTACCGGGAGCTGGTTAGCGTCCCCTCCACAAACACCAAAGGTACACGAGGGTTGTAGCTTATCGCATCGCAGACCATAACTCCTGGGGGGGGAGGGGGGGGGCAGTGGATCCTAGACGAATACTATACGAGACAGCGCTCACTAGGTGTATGTCGACCATCACTTGCGCGCAGTCGCAACCTGCTTGGATAGCTGAAGACCACGGTCAGCCATTCCATCTTCTAAGTGATCGTCTGACGCACCAGTCCAGCTGTGCAAGTCGATGCTGTGGCGTGAGAGAAAGACGGGCTAAAGGTGCGTGTGCCCGTAGTCTCACTGCCGATATCCAGTTTGCAACAGGCCCTTATAATAGGGCAATCCTAGCGGGCGTCTGTCCTGCGTGGACGTCCAGAACCTCATCTCCGGATGTGAGAAAGTTCACGTGACCACTGGTACCAGCATTGTCGCAAAACTGACGCAGCACGTCCAGGTTGTGTGGCAATTCTCCGAAAGGACCATCTTGCCCCTTAGAAGGCCACAATTTGACCCATTTCAAACTGTTTCAGTTGGCTGTAGCAAGCACGGGTGCGTTCCGTGGCATGGTTGCCTACTTGCTTCACACGTTTGCACCACACTGAGCCTTCTGGCTGTGAGCATTCTCTAGTAAACGGTAGACACAGAAGGAGCTCTGGTAGCTGTTCCACTACACTATCTGTTGGTGGACGACATTGGAACCGTTATAATCCCCCACGTGACACATGACGTCGTCGGATAGCCGGCCGGGGTGGCCGAGCGGTTCTAGGCGCTACTGTCTGGAACCGCGCGACTGCTACGGTCGCAGGTTCGAATCCTGCCTCGGGCGTGGATGTGTGTGATGTCCTTAGGTTAGTTAGGTTTAAGTAGTTCTAAGTTCTAGGGGACTGATGACCTTAGAAGTTAAGCCCCATAGTGCTCAGAGCCATTTGAACCATTTTTTGTCGTAGGATAAAATCGACGTCGTCTTTCCAGAAGTACTAATTTTGTTTCGGCAATGTATCTGATTTTACCGTTGTGGTATTTCTGTAGGTGTGGGAGAGAGGAGTAAATGTTGCCGGCGTCTTTAAGAATTGAATGGTACACATTTGCATGACGCACAACGCTTCTCTTGCAGCGTTTGCTACTGAAGCTTGATGAGCATATATTTAACGCTCTCGAGCTTATTAGATGAATCCGTGACCAACCGAGCCGCTCTTCACTGTATCTTCTCGATTTTTCCTATTAATCCTCCCTCCTCAGCAACCTGAAATGACGAACAATAAACAAGAATCAGTACGATACTGCAGTGCCTGCATTATTCCGAATTACGTTGTAATGGCTACGGCGACTACAGCCGTCATGAAATACGTGAAATGTATTCGCCACTGCGAATATGAGCAACCATCAGCTGTATAAAGGAATGACGACAGTGAAAATTTGTGCCGGTCCGGGCTTATCGCGAACTGTCTCTTACCATTTGGCTATTCGAAAACAGCTCACGGCCACACCCAAACTCCCATACGTAGTCAAACATGTGTCTACAACCTGTACTCGTACACCCATTACGTATATTGCCGTACAGGCGAGATATTTTATTTGAAAGTCAGTTGCCGGTGTCAGCGAAGGAATACTATATTGTAGTGCCTGTGTTGTTCCAGTTTACGATGCAATAATCCTTCGAAAGTTGAAGGATCAGTGCAGCCTAATTCGGAATAACACAGGCACTACGGTATCGTATTTATCCGGCGACACCGAGCAAGTGACTTTCAAGTAAAATTTCTGGCCTGTACGGGAATATACATAATTGATGTACGCGTACAGGTTGTGGACACATGGTCGATGACATATATGGAACCGTGAGTCGTGCCTGGATAGCCAAATGGTAAGGCAACCGCTCGCGATAAGTAGGAAATCTGGTTTTCGAGTGCGGGCCGCCACAAATTTTCATCGTCGTCATTCCCTTGTACACCTGATGGTTGTCCTTATTCGCAACTGTAAATACATTTCATGCACACAGCAATTGGTCGAAGCAGCGCTTTGTGAGCAACTTCCTTCGTGAATGAATTACATTTCCTTAAGATTCTTCCAGCGGCACTCGCCTGACATCTGTTTTCCTGTAACTAGTTCTGTGAGGTCATTGTACATGGGGTCTATCTATATTACTGTTTCTAGACGTTTTACAGTGGTTTCTGTTTCCACTGATTAATCATCAAAATTTTACTCGAAAATTAATGGATCTCTTCACCTATTTACTAGGGCGTGCTGAAAAGTGTTGCTAGTGATGTGGTTTTACTTGTGTGCTCGACCTGTATATAGTCCATGATTGCCGGCAGGTGTGGCCGTGCGGTTCTAGGCGCTTCAGTCTGGAACCGCACGACCGCTACGGTCACAGGTTCGAATCCCGCCTCGGGGATGGATGTGTGTGATGTCCTTAGGTTACTTAGGTTTAAGTAGTTCTAAGTTCTAGGGAACTGATGACCTCGGATGTTAAGTCCCATAGTGCTCAGAGCCATTTAAACCGTTTGAAGTCCATGATTGTTCCGTGCTACGCCGTCCAACAAGTGGCTGTTTCAATCGTTCTGCAACTTTTTGTGCTTTGGCTGTACTTTGCCTTCTGCCTTTCAATCCTTACAGTGTGTGTACAATACTTTTTTAGATTTTTACCTCCGTTTCACAGTCGCTGCTTTTTGTACGATTTCTTCTCTTACGTTCCGCCTTTATTGTTTCTATATTCGGCCATGTTTTCTTCTTTGTATTGTTTTAAATGTCTTCCTGTGTACTTGTAATGTCTTTCGGCTGAAGAGCAGCGGCTCTGCTCCTGCCAGCCCGCCACAGATGGGGAATTGGAAACACAGTAAAGAAAAAAAAAAATGTGTTGCCTCTGAGAAGTTACAGCCCTCTGCTACTAGATGGCTCCGGATTGTAGTGTGTAGTATGGCGGTGTGTAACGTAACTATGTACGTGCGTGAGAAACTAAGAATTGTAATAGAGTTTCTAATCGCAGAAAACATGCCTCCAATTGAAATCCATAGAAGAAAGAGAGCTGTGTACTGTGATGGTTGTGTTGACATCAGTAATGACCGACATTGGGTTGTTCGTGATCGTAATAAAGGAAACGGTGATGCTAACCTCAACGTCTGTTATAGAGTTCGGAGTGGATGACGTGTACGGCAAACGACAAGACTCGTCGGAATCGTGTTGATGAACTCATTAGAGAAAATCATTTGATAACACAGACGCAGCTCTCAGTCAAGAGCGGCATACCACGAAAGTGTGTACAGGCTATCATTGTAACCTGCAGTACAGAAAACTGTGTGCACGGTAGTTGCCTCGCCACGTGAAAAAGAGGAGATTGGTCATCTGTGAGCAATATGATTTGCGTTTTGAGTGTGAGCGATGGGTCCTTTAACAACATTGTAACGGGTGATGAAAGCTAGATTCACCATTTTGACCCCGAAAACAAGAGAAAAACCAGAAAGGATCACCGAAGTCAAAAAAGTTCAAGGTCGTGGAATGATTGGCTGTTTCTCACGCTCCGACATGGTTTCATTACACACCGCAATGTTACACGCTACAATTTGGAACTCTCTAACGTCAGAGGGTTGCAGCTTGCCTCAGCAAAGCAGAAAATCGACCAAGTAATATGCGTGACAGGTAATACCACAGCCGATATTGAGAACAGAATAAAAACATCAGGGTGTTACACTAATTAGCACTTGGTATTAACTGCCAGCCCCTCCACCAATCGTCGATTCTCTGCATGCATTTCGCTACAGTGTTCTGGCATTACAACGTCCATATACACAACACCACAGTCTGTGAACTGTCGCAGTGGGGTCAACGTTACATACTACAATAGCTGCATCACTTAAATACAGTAATGGTTCTTTGATACTCTCCGGGGGTACTCTTTAAGTTGATTTTAGATGTGACGATTTCAATTTAGGAAAAATGACGTGTTGAGGTTTCAGCTACGAGGACGATGGCAGTCTCATCCGTCGTTATCTGCCGGCACTTCTTCTGTCTCTACAATTGTCTGTATGTGGTAAACTCGCTGGCAAGATATTAGTCACACACTGGTCGCTCTGTAACGCTGCAGATGGTGAAGACTCGCATTGGGTGGTCATTTCACCCTCCATCGTTCAGATAGGACACTTTAGTGAAGTGGCGTGTGTGTATCAGCTAGTTATATGGAATTAGCGCAATAAGATGGGACGAAGTGGAGACGTGACGCAATAGCAGAATTATTAAATGTGGAGTTATCACCAAATGTGCACTGCTGTAATTGTGCCAAGCCATAGCGCGTTGATTTGGACTGTGTTAAGAGAGACCATTATACAGTTACGTATGTTCTACAAACGTATGGCTCATATATGACGGAAATGTATGGTCGAGCCATTGATGTACAATTTTTGCTCCTCGAAGATGATTGTAACAATCGAAACCGGCAGAGAATAAAGGTAACATTGTAAGACTGACGGCACAAATATGGATTTTCCAGAGAATAACAGAAAGGGGTTTGATTTGTTGGTGTATGAACACAAACTGTCCAACCTGTCTTCGAGGAATGATGTGCCACTCGCAGCCATGTAACACGGCCGTCATAAAAGGATCCTAACTGACAGGGACCGGGGGCGAGCATCACGCCTTGTCAACGACAAGTGCTGCTGTCAGTGAATACAGCTCCACTGCCGAGAGGATGACATGCAGTGGATATTTGGAGTCGGGTGTTTCGCAAAAGGCCATTGTTAACAGCGGCACATAAAGCTGCACTTCTTCAAAGCACAGAAACTGTAATACAGCACACTGGAGGTGTGCGTTGTGGTCTCATGAGTCGCTATTTTGCCTCTTTAGAAAGTGTTCTAGACGTCCGGCGCACTGCCAGACCAATGGGCGTTCAACTCACAGTATGTGGGTGGTTGTAGTTTAGATTGGAGCAGGTTTTGTGATGTCTTGGTAGTGTTGTTCGTGCTACGGTTAGGTCCACTCATTCAGGTTAGTGGGAACATGATAGAGGAAGTATATTTCAAAATTCTCGGTGACCAAGTGTTGCTCTTTCTTCTGTAAGTTTGAGATGAGCTTGGCAGACCGGGGCACTTTTACGCGTATTTCTTTTTGGAATTTTTAAAATTTTTTTTGTTTGTATTTGTCATGTTTAAAACTGTTTAGTCTTATAACATGATTATCAAATTAAAACTCAGTACATATACTTTTAACACAACATTATGTAATATTACATTTTATTGCGGAAATAACTGTGCGGATACTGTGCTGTGTGTAGGAACCAAACACGTTACTCCTTGCATAAGAAAAGCGAACATTATCATTGCATTATCTCTGATTTTTATTATCTCTGTTGCTGAATGCAATGTTAAGGGCTCCGATTTTCTTCTTGCTCTGATAAAGACGAAGGGAACTTAGAATTGTGAATAATACGTATTACAACTTGATAGTAAGAGTAAAAGTAGTATTCAACGAAGAAATAAAAGAGTGCTCATATTTGATAAATAATTAGGTGAAACTCGAACGTAAATATTACTATTCCAAGTCATTATAATTACTATAGGAAGTTTCAGCCTCATCACGTCGGCGTGGCGTTGGAGAGACACTGGTGAGACTTGCGAACGAACCTGCAAATAAACACTACGACTTTCAATGAAATCAAGAGCGTGAACAAGAAATCTGAAGCAGCTCTTTACCAACATACACTATGTGATCAAAAGTATCCGGACACCCCGAAAAAAATACGTTTTTCATATTAGATGCATTGTGCTGCCACCTACTGCCAGGTACTCCATATCAGCGACTTCAGTAGTCATTAGACATAGTGAGAGAGCAGAATGGGGCGCTCCGCGGAACTCACGGACTTCGAACGTGGTCAGGTAATTGGGTGTCCCTTGTGTCATACGTCTGTACGCGAGATTGTCACACTCCTAAACATCCCTAGGTCCACTGTTTCCGATGTGATAATGAAGTGGAAAGATGAAGGAACATATACAGCACAAAAGAATGCAGGCCGTGCTCGTCTGTTGACTGACAGAGACCGCCGACAGTTGAAGAGAGTAGTAATGTGCAATAAGCAGACATCTATCCAGACCATCGCACAGAAATTCCAAACTGCATAAGGATCCACTGCAAGTACTATGACAGTTAGGTGGGAGGTGAGAAAACTTGGATTTCACGGTCGAGCGGCTGCTCATAAGCCACACGTGACGCCGGTAAATGCCAAACGACGTCTCGCTTGGTGTAAGGACCGTAAACATTGGACGATTGAACAGTAGAGAAACGTTGAGTGAAGTGACGAATCACGGTACACAATGTGCCGATCCGATGGCAGGGTGTGTGTATGGCGAATGCCCGGTGACCGTCATCTGCCAGCGTGTGTATTGCCAACAGCAAAATTTGGAGGCGGTGATGTTATGCTGTGGTCGTGTTTTTCATGGAGGGGGCTTGCAGCCCCTGTTGTTTTGAGTGGCTCTATCACAGCATAGGCCTACATTGATGTTTTAAGCATCTTCTCGCTTCCCACTGTTGAAGAGCAGTCCGGGGATGGCGATTGAACATTACAAAACCATCGAGCACCTGTTCATAATGCACGGCCTGTGGCGGGGTGGTTACACAACAATAACATCCCTGTAAAGGACTGGCCTGTACAGAGTCCTAACCTGAATCCTATAGAACACCTTTGGGCTGTTTTGGAACGCCGACTTCGTTACAGGCCCCACAGACCGACATCGATACCTCTCCTCAGTGCAGCACTCCGTGAATAAAGAGCTGCCATTCCACAAGAAACCTTCCAGCACCTGACTGAACGTATCCCTGCGAGAGTGAAAGCTGTCGTCAAGGTTAAGGGTGGACCAACACCACATGGAATTCCAGCATTACCGATGGAGAGCGCCACCAACTTGTAAGTCGTTTTCAGGCAGGTGTCCGGATACTTTTGGTCACATAGTGTCACTTTAATTCCGCGCACATTGGCTGATTTCCACGCGATGTATGACATTTGTGTTGTATTTGTAGCTGTTGAGTGAAGGGAAGTGAATGGATGTTTCTATAACGTGATATGTTGTCATTTTTACGTTGTATGATGATGAGATATGAAAGCCTGTTCCAGCATATTATTTTCTCCTCTCGAATAGCACCGAGAGGGCCACCGGATTTAACGTTCCCATTTGACGGACGCATCACCATCAACAGTGTCACATGCCCTCACTTCATGACAAACAACAAGGTGATGTGGAATCTGAGTCAGGGAAATTGGCCGCAAGTCTGGTGATCAGTCACTACCTCTCCTCTCCTCTCCTCTCCTTGCCGATGAACGTTTGTTCCACAACCGGGGTTTCAACGGCTATCTCCAATTCGAGCACCACCGGATATGAGTGTAACAGAGACATCGACTACATGGACGGGCCGGCCGTTATGGCCGAGCGGTTCTAGGCGCTTTAGTCCTGAACCGCGCTGCTGCTACGGTCGCAGGTTCGAATCCTGCCTCGGGCATGGATGTGTGTGACGTCATTAGGTTAGTTAGGTTTAAGTAGTTCTTAGTCTAGGGGACTGATGACCTCAGATGTTAAGTCCCATAGTGCTCAGAGCCATTTGAACCATTTCGACTACATGGACGGGTGCCGGACAATGGAGGAGACTACAGTCACATGCGATTGATAATATTCTAGGTGCCAGAGAACCTGAAGAAGAGTGCGGAAATATGCAAGACTGAATGACGCCCTATTTTCAGAGAACGAATCCGAATGCTGCGCATGCCGCAGTAATTTGGATGCGGTCACGGATAGAACTTAATCATTAACGATTACGCCTAGCGTAATCACATTAATGTCGTCTATTTTCTTTATTATTGGCAGTTTGTTTCAAATTTAATACGTTTTTCAAAATCAGGTAGTCTCTCGTCTTTCTCTTTATCGCACCCACAAAATTCGTTCTTATTTTATTCTTCTTCTTTCCCTTTCTTCCATCTCTGACACCCATCTGCTCATATAAATTGTAGCAACAGTCAAACAGTGTAACGTAGCCTCGGGTTTAGGACCTGTATGCTAAACTACACATAAAATTTTGAAATAACTCCAAGTCTATACTACATTAACAAATAAAAATTGTGAAAAGAAGACTGCAGAAACTACATGGAAAGCCCGCCGGCTAGCCGCTTTGTCCAACTCGCTTCTTTCCGAGCGGGAAGGCGTGCCGGTCCCCGGCACGAATCCGCCCAGCGGATTAGTGTCTCGGTCCGGTGTGCCGGCCAGCCTGTGGATGGTTTTTAAGGCAGTTTTCCATCTACCTCGGCGAATGCGAGCTGGTTCCCCTTATACCGCCTCTCGGCGATTGCTGCGCAAACACTGTCTCCACGTACGCGTACATCATAATTACTCTACCACGCAAGTATTTGGGGACGCACTCGTCTGGTATGAGACGCTCCGGGGAGAGGAGGGGGTTCACGGGGGCGGGGTGCGTGGGCTGCTGTGGCCTGTTGTAGGGATGAGAACCACTGAGGGCTACAGCGTGACGAAGCCTCTCCGTCGTTTCTAGGTCCCCAGTTTCATACACAATACATACACATCTACACTGATGCATGTAACACGCAAAAACATCGAGTAATAAATAATAGATTTAACGAAATTGCTCGAAACTCGCATTCCCAAAATAATTCGGGACCAGTCCTACAGAACAATATGAATACGGAACTGAAACGAAACGGTCTAGTAGCACTGATCCATCTCATACAGGAAGTGGACAAAAATATGGAAATACTAAAAATACATCACTTTACCGTGCCTTATATGGTGTAGAAAAACCGTTGGCATTCTAAACAGCTTCCAATCGTCTCGGATTTGAGAAATGCAGGTCTTGTATGGTTTCCAAGGGGATCCTATACCATCCTTCCTGCAAAATAGTGACAAGTTGAGGTAACGATGATACAGATGGTTACTGGTCACGTACTCTTCTCTAATATAAACTGTTGACTGTGGCGGTCAGGTGGGATGCGACAATTCAGCCTCGTCCTCACAAAGCCTATTCTGGACATTTCGAGCTGTGCAAACAGGGGCCCCGTCGTCTTGGAACACAGAATCACTAGTGAGGGAAAAACGTTGTACCACGGGATGGACCTGGTCAGCCAAAATAGTTGCATAATCGTTGGAGGTAATGCGAGCTTGTGGAGTAATCATGAGGCCCATAGAATACCACAATATAGCTGCCCAAGTCAGCACCTAACCTCCGAAATGTTTCACTTTCGGGACATAAACTTGGCCACAAGTAGGAAACAGTGTGAAACCAGACTTTTCCGACAAAATGGGTTTGTTACATTGCTCCAGAGTCCAGGTTTAATGGATTCGGGACCACGTTATCTTGTTAAGCACATTTGCATCCACGATGAGTGGTTCCGGAATTCCAACTCGCCCAGAAATTCCCTGCTTATGAAGCTACATTCAGATCTGCAGTGACTTTTGGAGCGGTCATCCTCTTTTTTTCTTGACAGTGCTCTTCAGTGACCGTCTATCACCATCACTCAACACACACTTTCGTCTTCTCTGTATGCAGTACAAATCTTCTATACGGTTCCCCTTGAAACATGAATCACTTCGGCTCCTGTAGTTACGGAACCACCCACCATACGACCACCAACAATTTGCCCCAGTTCGCATTCACTTGTCTGCGACATGATGTACTCATAACCACGAAGAACACTGCTGTGACTACGACTGACACTTGCAACGATTGGAGGACATTTCACAGGTGCCATTGGTGGTAAAATAAAACAGAGCAACCTGCAGGATTGGCTAGCATCTGCATTTACACTACTGGCCATTAAAATTGATACACCACAAATATGACGTGCTACAGACGCGAAATTTAACCGACAGGGAGAAGATGCTGTGATATGCTAATGATTAGTTTTTCAGAGCATTCACACAAGGTTGGCGCCGGTGGTGACACCTACAACGTGCTGCCATGAGAAAAGTTTCCAACCGATTTCTCATACACAAACAGCAGTTGACCGACGTTGCCTGGTGAAACGTTGTTGTGATGCCTCGTGTAAGGAGGAGAAATGCGTACCATCACGTTTCTGACTTTGATAAAGGTCGGATTGTAGCCTATCGCGATTGCGGTTTATCGTATCGCGACATTGCTGCTCGCATTGGTGGAGATCCAATGACTGTTAGCAGAATAAGGAATCGGTGGGTTCAGGAGGGTAATACGGAACGCCGTGCTGGATCCCAACGGCCTCGTGTCACTAGCAGTCGAGATTACAGGCATCTTATCTGCATGGCTGTAACGGATCGTGCAGCCACGTCTCGATCCCTGAGTCAACAGATGGGGACGTTTGCGAGACCACAACCATCTGCACGAACAGTTCGACTACGTTTGCAGCAGCATGGACTATCAGCTCGGAGACCACGACTGCGGTTACCCTTGACGCTGCATCACAGACAGGAGCGCCTGCGATGGTGTACTCAACGACGAACCTGGGTGCACGAATGGCAAAACGTCATTATTTCGGATGAATCCAAGTTCTGTTTACAGCATCATGATGGTCGCATCCGTGTTTGGCGACATCGCGGTGAACGCACATTGGAAGCGTCTATTCGTCATCGCCGTACTGGCGTATCACCCGGCGTGATGGTATAGGGTGCCATTGGTTACACGTCTCGGTCACCTCTTGTTCCCATTGACGGCACTCTGAACAGTGGACTTTTCATTTCAGATGTGTTACGACCCGTGGCTCTACCCTTCATTCGATCCCTGCGAAACCCTACATTTCAGCAGGATAATGCACGACCGCATGTTGCAGGTCCTGCACGGGCCTTTCTGGATACAGAAAATGTTCGACTGCTGCCCTGGCCAGCACATTCTCCAGATCTCTCACCAATTGAAAACGTCTGGTCAATGGTGGCCGAGCAACTGGCTCGTCACGATACGCCAGTCACTACTCTTGATGAACTGTGGTATCGTGTTGAAGCTGCATGGGCAGCTGTGCCTGTACACGCCATCCAAACTCTGTTCGACGCAATGTCCAGGCGTGTCAAGGCCGTTATTACGGCCAGAGGTGGTTGGGGGCGAACATTACTAGAGATCAGTGAAGCTTTCGCGGTTACCACACGCGGCGGAATGCGCTGCTTTTTCCTGTGGTATTCTGTATGTCTCGTATCAAGCCTACTTCGTAAATGGCCACTACTGAGCCATACTCAAGTATAATCGAACGGCGGTTTTGTAAGTTACCTGCTTCGTGGGTAGATTGCCCTTCAGCATTCTTCGAATGAATCTCAGCTTGACGTCTGACATTTCTACGATTAGTTTTATGTGGTCACTGCACTTAACATAGCTATTATCCTGTCAGATACTTACTAGGTTTGACTGTTTTCAGTCATTGTTGGGGAGTCATGTAATCAAATAATAATGTTTGTTTAACGAAATGTGTTATATTTTTTTATGTTGAGGGTCAACTTCCAATCTCTGCACCAAGTGTCGGATATATAAGTCTGCGAGTACCTCTGATTTACATTACATTTTTCACAAAAGCTCTACTGCAGACCGACAGCACAGTCGGTTAGAGCACTGGCCACGAAAGGTAAGATTACGAGTTCGATTGCCAGTCCAGCGTGCAGATTCAGTCTACAAAGCAGTTTGAAAATAGCACACATCACGCTGCAGAATGACAAACATTCATTCTGAAAATAGTCCCGTAACTAATGTCAATCCATTTTGCCCACGTTATACTTTCTTGTAGCAGTGCAAGTCCCGCAATTCACAAACTCCCAATAGACTGGAAAAAAAGTGCAGATGAGTCCCATGTCTAAGAAGGGCAAGAAAAAGACCCTCAAAATTACAGACCAATAACCTTAACATCAGTTTGCTACAGGATTCTCGAACAGGTGAAATGTAATAAATTTACTTGAGACCGAGAAGCTTCAGTTAACTAATGAGCACGATTTTAGAAAGCTCGTGCAAAGCTCAGCTTGCCCTTATCTCACATGATATAGTTTCCACTGCGAACAATACATGAAGAGCAACAGGAAGAGTTCATATTTCTAGATTTCCGAAAAGTATTTGACACGGTACCCAACTGCAGACTGTTAACAAAGGTACGAGGATACGAATAGGTTCTATGTGAGTGGCTCGAATGCTTAAACAATAGAACCCAGTACGTTGTCATCGACGGTGAGTGTTCATTAGGGACAAACGTAAGGTCAGAAGTGCCCCAGGGAAGTGTGATAGGGAACGCTATTATTTTCTGTATACATAAATGATTTGGGGGATAGGATAGACAGCAATCTGTTGCTGTTTGCTAATGATGCTGTATTGTACGACAAAGTGTCGTCGTTGAGTGCCTTTAGGAGGACATAAGATGACTTAGACACAACGTCTAGTTATTGTGATGATTGGAAACTTGCTCTAAGTGCAGAAAAACGTAAGTTAATGCAGATCAGTAAGGAAAACAAATCCGTAATGTTGGAATGCAGCGTTAGTAGTGTGCTGCTTGACACAACACGTCGTTTAACAACCATGGCGCGATGTTGCAAAGCGATATGAAATGGAATGAGCCCGTAAAGATTGAAGTTTGAAGGCGAATGGTCGGCCTCGGTTTATTGGTAGATTTTTAGGAAAGTGTGGTTCATCTGTGAAGCAGACAGCTTATAGCACACTAGTGGGGTCTGTTCTTCAATACTGCTCGAGTGTGTTGGATCCACACCAAGTCAGATTTAAGGAAGACATAGAAGCAGTTTAGAAGCGGGCTGCTATATTTGTTATCCGTAGTTTCGAACAACATGGAAGTATTCGAGGATGATTTGGGAACTCAAATGGGCATCCCTGAAGGGAAAACGATGTTCTTTTTCTAGGCACACTACTGAGACAATTTAGAGAACTGGCATTTGAAGCTGGTTGCACAACGATTCTACTGCCACCAACGTACGTATGGCGAAAGGGCCACTAAGATAAGAGAAGTTCAGGAGTAGTGGGACAACCTTCATGACACCCCACTCTCCATTGTTGCCAGATGTATCCCACATGGCGGCGATGACATCATCTAACATGGCGGCCTGTAGACTTGGCAACAGTGCATGACCTCATCCGAGATGGCGGCCGTGGTGTCAAACGATGACGCAAGTAGCGTTATCCAAGATAGCTGCTTTTGGCGGGGAAGTTAGAATTCTGGGGGGAAGATAGGTCAATTGGGCTACCTCCACTAACCTAAGTCATCCGACCGTCACCTGGTCCTAGGAATTGGTGGGAAAAGGACTCAGCCTGTGGTGGATAGGATGGACATAATTCTTTATCTTGCAGGCAGTTTTTACTTAAACAATTTTAGGCAGTACCCCCATACAGTATGTCCACCATGAGATCTGGAGTCCAACTGACCTAGTACACAGTACTGCCACAAGAGAGCACTATAATTCTTCCTGTGAAATAGTCCTAGATGGCGGTCTGGCGGAAAACCGGCGGGAAAATGACTCAGCCTGTGCTGGGCTGCCGGAGAGAGGAAGGAGTATAGTTATTTTTGATCAATTCATTTAGGGACGGATTTCACATAGTTTATTTATTACACCGATACAAAACACATGCTCTGACATGCTTAGGGTCATGCCACACAGCCTACAGACCTGCAAACTACTCGTCAATCACCGAAATAACGCATGTTAAATGCTCTGCAGAGAAGCAAACAACTCCTAAATTACTGAAATAATGCACTACACAGCACACAGACATGCAAACTACTCATAAATAATGCAGTACACTGATGTGAAGACACGAAATCAAGCCTTAAGTTGTCAAAATAATGCTGTAAACAGCATACAGACCTGAAAACTACCCGCAAATCACCGAAATAATGCGTTACACTGATGTGCAGACCTGCAAACTACACGTAAATCGACCGAGCGAGGTGGCGCAGCGGTTAGCACACTGGACTCGCATTCGGGAGGACGACGGTTTAATCCCGTCTCCAGCCATCCTGATTTAGGTTTTCCGTGATTTCCCTAAATCGTTTCAGGCAAATGCCGGGATGGTTCCTTTGAAAGGGCACTGCCGATTTCCTTCCCAATCCTTCCCTAACTCGAGCTTGCGCTCCGTCTCTAATGACCTCGTTGTCGACGGGACGTTAAACACTAACCACCACCACCACCACCACCTACACGTAAATCACTGAAATAATGCATGTATAACGCTCTGCCAATAAGCGCACAACGCTTAAACAGCTGGAAATAATGTAGAGCAAAAAACACTCATTGCATGTAAAAACGGTTTCGAACTATCGTCAACATATCCGATTCTCCAAGTGCGCATGCCGCTGTGAGCCACCGCCGGACGCAAGCCAGCACGAGCCATAACTCTCACACCTTTGCCGCCTACAGCAATCAGTTGAAAGATGCTTCTGTTTTCGGGTATACAGTTAGAGTTCTTTGAGTGTTATATTGGCGTCACAGAAATCGAGGGCGCGCTTACACCAGTCCCATACGCTAAATGCCTCTGGGCAGCACGTGTGTTTACCGTTTCTGACCCTGTACCTGTGGATACTGACGTCACAGATCGCGCTATAGAAATCTGTTCCAGAGTAGCACAGGCTGCTTTCTGCCCAGCGATCCTAATGTGGCATATGAGCTACGTCTATCTGTGCACGCATACCCAGCATGGCTGATGCATCGCCACGAAATGTCAGCTTGGCGATTTACCATCTAAAAGGGTCTCAATGCTATGCTGACATCACATGGCTATGTAAAATAAAAGCCAAGTCGACCTCTCGGAAATTGCCGACATAAAAAAAATCGATAGAATTGCGGAAAATACTTATACACTCCTGGAAATGGAAAAAAGAACACATTGACACCGGTGTGTCAGACCCACCATACTTGCTCCGGACACTGCGAGAGGGCTGTACAAGCAATGATCACACGCACGGCACAGCGGACACACCAGGAACCGCGGTGTTGGCCGTCGAATGGCGCTAGCTGCGCAGCATTTGTGCACCGCCGCCGTCAGTGTCAGCCAGTTTGCCGTGGCATACGGAGCTCCATCGCAGTCTTTAACACTGGTAGCATGTCGCGACAGCGTGGACGTGAACCGTATGTGCAGTTGACGGACTTTGAGCGAGGGCGTATAGTGGGCATGCGGGAGGCCGGGTGGACGTACCGTCGAATTGCTCAACACGTGGGGCGTGAGGTCTCCACAGTACATCGATGTTGTCGCCAGTGGTCGGCGGAAGGTGCACGTGCCCGTCGACCTGGGACCGGACCGCAGCGACGCACGGATGCACGCCAAGACCGTAGGATCCTACGCAGTGCCGCAGGGGACCGCACCGCCACTTCCCAGCAAATTAGGGACACTGTTGCTCCTGGGGTATCGGCGAGGACCATTCGCAACCGTCTCCATGAAACTGGGCTACGGTCCCGCACACCGTTAGGCCGTCTTCCGCTCACGCCCCAACATTGTGCAGCCCGCCTCCAGTGGTGTCGCGACAGGCGTGAATGGAGGGACGAATGGAGACGTGTCGTCTTCAGCGATGAGAGTCGCTTCTGCCTTGGTGCCGATGATTCTCGTACTCGTGTTTGGCGCCGTGCAGGTGAGCGCCACAATCAGGACTGCATACGACCGAGGCACACAGGGCCAACACCCGGCATCATGGTGTGGGGAGCGATCTCCTACACTAGCCGTACACCACTGGTGATCGTCGAGGGGACACTGAATAGTGCACGGTACATCCAAACCGTCATCGAACCCATCGTTCTACCATTCCTAGACCGGCAAGGGAACTTGCTGTTCCAACAGGACAATGCACGTCCGCATGTATCCCGTGCCACCCAACGTGCTCTAGAAGGTGTAAGTCAACTACCCTGGCCAGCAAGATCTCCGGATCTGTCCCCCATTGAGCATGTTTGGGACTGGACGAAGCGTCGTCTCACGCGGTCTGCACGTCCAGCACGAACGTTGGTCCAACTGAGGCGCCAGGTGGAAATGGCATAGCAAGCCGTTCCACAGGACTACATCCAGCATCTCTACGATCGTCTCCATGGGAGAATAGCAGCCTGCATTGCTGCGAAAGGTGGATATACACTGTACTAGTGCCGACATTGTGCATGCTCTGTTGCCTGTGTCTATGTGCCTGTGGTTCTGTCAGTGTGATCATGTGATGTATCTGACCCCAGGAATGTGTCAATAAAGTTTCCCCTTCCTGGGACAATGAATTCACGGTGTTCTTATTTCAATTTCCAGGAGTGTATATTGATGGAATGTACACCGAAATGTGGGGAAATTGAGGGAGCATTTGCGTGTCTTCCACTTGGCGCCGAACAATTTCTACATGGGAAAAAGCATCCGACAGCAAGAGGAATCTGAGAAAACATCGACATGGAAGCGAAGGGAAGCAGGGAAATAGTCACCTTTTTTCCATCGTGGCAGCATCCTTGTGGATGTCTGTTGAGGTAACAGTGATACACACGAGCTGACTACTGTATTTGACGCTTCTCAGGAAGACAGAGAACTATCTGCCTCTAAACGTACTTGCATATGCATTAAAGGATGACATACAGTGGATGGATTGGTCGGTTGAGATGGAGTTGTAACGATCGATTTACGATTTAATGGTAGACTGATGATAGAGAGAGAGAGAGAGAGAGAGAGAGAGAGAGAGAGAGAAGTTACTGCAGGTCATTTGACCATTTCTTGTCTGATGTTCGCCTGCCGCGGTGGTCTAGCTGTTCTAGGCGCGCAGTCCGGAACCGCGCGACTGCTACGGTCGCAGGTTCGAATCCTGCCTCGGGCATGGATGTGTGTGATGTCCTTAGGTTAGTTAGGTTTAAGTAGTTCTAAGTTCTAGGGGACTGATGACCACAGATGTTAAGTCCCATAGTGCTCAGAGCCATTTGAACCTTGTCTGATGTTCTGTCAGGATGCATCAGTTGTGTGACATAGCCTGCGTTTGACTCGTATACAATACGGTAAGACTCGTGGGTCTTAGAGCAGTGTCTACTTGCGATCGTTAACAGTAAACCTCTCGGTCATCAGAGGACATCCAGCTCACGTGTGATGAAACGTGACACATTCCTCTAAATGAACGAAGGTTTATGCGATGTACTCCATTCCCTTGTTGCATCTTAAGTGTTAAATCGATACTTAAGTTTCATAACTAAGTTAGCGATAGGTGTTGTGAGACACTGCAATCCCCTGTGTATACATCTGTTTGACAGATGTACTGTTTACAAAGTTAGTGGCGGCACGACTTGTAATTTCACATGTCTGACGCCATCGCTACGCGTTTATCAGTTTCCTTGTATGAGGTATTCTCCGTTACTAACAATAATTTTATATAGAACTGATGTGGGCATAGTATAATTTCTGAACCGTGATCAGATGTGAACAGTGGGCGCTATATGTCTCCGCAAAGCTATATTGTGTATGTATCACACAGAGCCACTGTTTTAAGGAAGTAGCTTTCTCGTTTTACGGTTTGATACCATAGTTTATCGTAAATAAACCTGCAAGAAGGATGTATGTCATGAACTGGAAATATATTTCTTACATAGGAATAGTAACAACGCTGCATTCCACATGACTGATAGGTCAGGAACTTAAGTGAGCTAACATTACAGCCCGTTTTAAGGGGGGAACGTTGTAGCCTTAGGAGTTGCATGTGTTTATGTTCTCTCTTACCAATATTTTCGAGGTACTGATCCTAGACTCTGAAACTATACTTTAGAGTTGTCAGCGTAGTTGATTTATGTAAAATGCTTCGAACTACATTCGTCTGGAGCTTCATCATGCATAAAAATCACCCGTTTCTTGTTCTTCTTAACCGTCTGCTATTACATCACAACACTTTCAAATCTGTTACTATACACCGATAAGGACTTTTAGCCTCCTCGGCGTGGGCACATCTGAAGAAATCTTGTGTACTTGGCTGGGCGAGAACTTGGCTAGCTTCACTTATTCACGAGATGTGGAATGTAGCAGTCTACTTCTGGACAGCTGCAGATTAAATCGGTAACGGTGCTGCAGGGCAGGCTGGTCATAGACAGTGCTGGGTGGGGGGGGGGGGGGGGGGGGTAATTTCAGTCTCTAATTTTATCCTAAGACTGCGAGAATGCTCTATGATTCCCATCCGCATAGATAATTATGCACTATGCTCGAGATGTTAGAAATACGTAGAGATCTGTCTGGTATACTTTGATGATGTATGTGTTCGACAGTCATCTATCTCAATTCGCAATGATACTCGCAAAGTAGAGAGGGGGGCGATTTAGCTATGATACTGAAATTGGGAAACATGCTGTCGCATCACTGCTCGGTGTTTAATTTACTGTAAAATTGCTAAAATTGTTCGCACTATCAAATGTGATGCTTATTATTAGAGTACAGTGATGGTGTCTTTTCCATCCCATCTGTCCACTGGTACGCTGTTGGTTAGCACATAATACTGTAATTGACTGACATCGCTTGTTTGAGTTGCAGAAAGAGTTTTGGTGGAGGAACAACACCTTATGGGGATGGATAGCACTGAAACAGTGATCGTGTACATGGTTGCAATATGAGGAATCAATCAAAATGGAACACAAAGCCATCAGCTATTACGTCACTGTGACATGTGAGTTTAAACGTAGAGGTCGTCAAGCACTTTCGGACAGCAGTTTGCAAACTCTCCACAACGCTGCCAAAATCTTCCAGTTTCCTTATGTTGCAACTGTCTTTTATTTAAAATCATCCTGTGTGTGTGGCGTGTTGTGGTATCTGCAGTAACAACATGATTTACATCGTGCGATGTCTAGTTTTCAGCGAGAGGCAATGGATCAGAACGTTTTAATGTCAGTTTCGAACCTGACACAGACCTCGAAGTCGTGGCGGAAAAACAAAATGTATGGTAGTGTACAAAGCGTGTTACAGCAAAAGTAAAACAATGTTTTAAAGAACGCACAGGGTCACAGGGAGCGTCTCTTGCGACATACAGTATATTCTGTGGGATACGGTCATCCTCCCACAGCAAAGGTGATGAAACTTTCAGCTGGTCTGTGCAGTGGATCAATATCTGTATATATATTTAATAGAATTGTCACATGTGCTCGATGACGGCATGCATGCAGTATTTGTTTTCGATATATGGGAGGAGAATGGTTCAAATGGCTCTGAGCACTATGGGACGCAACTGCTGAGGTCATTAGTCCCCTAGAACTTAGAACTAGTTAAACCGAACTAACCTAAGGACATCACACACATCCATGCCCGCGGCAGGATTCGAACCTGCGACCGTAGCGGTCTCGCGATTCCAGACTGCAGCGCCTAGAACCGCACGGCCACTTCGGCCGGCTATGGGAGGAGAGACATGTGGTAAAAATCTTATCCGAGTTCTCTGTCGGATGAAGTTAGTGGAGCTTTTATAGTTCGTAATTTTCCTCTGGTGGATGGTACAGAATAACGATGATAGAATGTTGGGGTGATAGATGTGAATGGATCCTGAGGGACGAGGATCGATAGTACGTGCTTGTAGTTTGGAGAAGCACCACAATGCAGTAGCAAAATCCACGTCCTTCCCCCAGTTCCGGTACTGTCTTTTATACTACCTCTTGTTGCAGGAGCAGGCTTCGCTTCCGTCGAATGGTCAAAAGACAGTTTTGTGGCCTGTTTCTACACGGGTTTCAGAAGGTGGTAGTATAGCTTCCTCCGACTTGTACTCAGTTCGACTTATATTGGAACGATCACATGCGCAAAGCTGCAGGGACGGTCGGGCAGAGTCGGCCGGAGTGGCCGAGCGGTTCTAGGCGCTGTAGTCTGGAACCGCGCGACCGCTATGGTCGCAGGTTCGAATCCTGCCTCGGGCATGGATGTGTGTGATGTCCTTAGGTTAGTTAGGTTTAAGTAGTTCTAAGTTCTAGGGGACTGATGACCTCAGAAGTTAAGTCTCATAGTGCTCAGAGCCATTTTTTTTTGAACGGTCGGGCAGATTCTGAGGGGTAGTTGCAGGAAGCATAGGGGCTACATAAAACCATGTTGGAATTTTACTGTAGCAGATAGGTTCGAGATAGGTCGCTTATTTCGAGATATGAGAGTGCCAGAAATATGATTCACTAGTGGCTGTAATCATTAAAGGACTTCTCCATAGCGTCCAATGCAGGTATGTGGTTGAATGGAAAGACTTGATTCCAAATCATAGACATCATTTCTGCTGAAAGCGCAGCACTAGAGATCTGAAAAGATAGTGTACATTTCTTACAACCTCAATCAGCACAACATCTGCTACTGTTTGTGATCCTTCTCAATCAGTCATCGCCTATAACTCTGTGGATATATCGCAGAACCTCTGACATGACATCAAGATAGAATGCGTTACAAATACTGGAGAAATATCTAGTGGCGGCGGTGTGAGGGAGTTGCAAATACCGATTTCATACCACGTTCGTTAGCCGAATCACTTTCTAAATTCGGTAATTTTATTACGAGGGTGCACCGTCGGCGACGTCTAACTGCACTGCTGATCTTATAATATACACTCTGGCGATCACCGTCTATATTCAGTATCACGATATTTGTTGTTGATAATTCTTCCGGGTTATATGGCCGTGGTCCATGGAATACTTCTATTCCTAACGTTTCGTCCAATACTACGTTGGACATCCTCAGAGGTATGGCTGCCGACTGAGGATGTCCAACGTAGTATTGGACGAAACGTTAGGAATAGAAGTATTCCATGGACCACGGCCATATAACCCGGAAGAATTATCAACAACAGTACCATCCGGTCGTGAAAGCCTTCATTGTATGGTAACGACATTCGTTTGCAAAAACCATGTCATTCGCAGGTAATGCCATATGTAGATTTATAAAGCTGGTACAGCTTTTAAATTGATACCTGTGTGCACCTGTAGAACGAAGACCACCTGCGTTGGTAATATGGTTGTGTTCTTTTTAACATATAGCTGTTTGTAACACGATTACGCCTCTCTTTCTAAGACACATTGGTAGCCTATGAGACATGTCCACCCATCGTTGATTTTCGGTCAGTTTTATTTCGTATCGCCAGCAATCAGTTACTGATGAAGTATTATACTTGGTACTAGGGGGTGCATGATAGGTTCGCCTTGAGCATCAGGCTTATAAGGTATGTGTTTGTATTCCGACATGAGCAAAGGAAATGACTATGCCCTGTCGTAAGGAAGGTCTGGATTTGACGTGGAATACTGTGATAGCAAAGGGAAGAGTACGTCAAGTCATAGGAATGGTACCGACATTTCTATTTCCAGAGCCACAGCCGTCAGCAGGGTGTATTTACGATACTTAGAATGTCGTTCAGCTGAGGCCGCAATCGCAACATTTAATTGTAAGTATAGTAATCAAATATATATGTGACCAATTTCTTAGGATGATGATTGGGATGCTTGGGATGCAGTGCTGGTGATTTGTGGCGGGGGTGATTCACGTTTCCTGTTTACGGTAGGAGCCGTCCAAATGGAGAGGCATGCTGGAGTGTAGGAATGTAACTGACTTAACCATGTTGTCCTCTAGACGGCCGAATAGCGAATTAATAGTTAGTATGTGTTGGATAGCTTTCGTGATCGCGTAGAAATTTAAGAAGATTCAGTATGGACATGTGCTGGCGCTCGACCGTTATTCCCTCCCATGTAAATTGTTCGGTTGACTGCCTCTGCACATTTCACATAATTATTTAGTTGAGGGAACATCGATTGTGGTGTGTGCATCTAGCAGGTGAAAGACGGGTGGAAGACACGTTTGTTGATTCTCTAGACATGAGAAACGCCTTGGTTGACTTTGTAAATTATAGGGGTGATTTGGAATCTGTTACATCACCGACATTGGTATTCGCGAGTGGAAATATCAGTTTCATCTCTTTTTTTCGAGTTTTCAAGTAAAGCTCTTAGCAAATGGGATACGTTTGTAGTTACTCTATGGCTTACAGCGCGCTCCACCTAGCTGAAGTTTCGGGTTTCTAGAGAAATAATTTCCAGTCTATCTTCGGAATTATGTCATGTGAGCGATACTGCAATGCAAGCGATATTGCTATGCGCTTGATATCGAGAAGCACCGCGAAAAGGGATGACATTCTATCAAACCAGGCGAAATTACGTATGTTTTCGTAATACCAGACTCTGGAGATGCGTGTAGAAAAGCAAGCAAGTGAACAGGTCGGGTCCAGAAACAGTAATGCGTTTGTGCCGGAGGGAGCCAATCCCGAATTTGTAAAACAGATTTGAGAGTGACTTCCATCTACTGAGGGCACTCTGGTCACACGTTGGGAGTGGATGACCACCTGACCTCGTGGGAAATACCTAGTACCATGAGTGTACCTATGGTGCATGTGCTCATGTTGTCTGCCTTCATGGTATATGTACGAATGATGTAAAAGGGGTGATTTTGTATGGCACAGGATATGAATTGTATGTTTACTACATCGTCACGTTACATGGTGATATATTGCTGGGTTTGAGGTCAGTTTCGCGCTCTAATATTCAGGCTCCTGTCCTCAGTGGGAGAGCAGTGTAGTTGAGTAAGAGTCCTTCCGTATTTGACGATATGGGGGTGCGGTATGGCGATCTGCGTAAA
Source organism: Schistocerca americana (assembly GCF_021461395.2). Lineage (NCBI taxonomy): Eukaryota > Metazoa > Arthropoda > Insecta > Orthoptera > Acrididae > Schistocerca > Schistocerca americana. The sequence goes on from NC_060130.1 coordinate 998,137,241, forward strand.
ATAGTTTTTTGCCACTGAAAGTCTCATCTGCAAAAAGAAAAACAAAAGGTGGATGGTGCTTCCATAGCAGGCGCATCAGTAATTTGGTGGGTAAATTCGATAAGAGCCAATCATAATGCTCCATCCTTTGTGCTGGGATGTAGAAGTCTATACGTAGTGGTGAGAACGTTAGTGTATGTTGAAAGCCAGAAGGGTAACACATGATGGATGGGGTACCACATTAGGAATGCTTTCAGCGTTATTCTGCGCTATTTTCGTAAACAAGTTCTGTTAGGACAAGTATTTCCATGCCGACAAGCTGAGACGTCTTAAAAGGTCCTACAAAAGCGACCGTTAACTATTTCTGGGACTCTATACAATTTCCGAGAGATCGACTTGGCTCTTATTTCACATAGCCATGTGACGTCAGTATAACGTTGAGAACCTTTTAGATAGTGAGTCACCACACAGACATATCGCGGCGATGCGTCAACCACGCTGGGTACGCGTGAATGGCTAGACGCAGCTCATATGTCCTGTTTGGATGATAGAAAGCACTGAAGCTGAAACCGTTATAAGAACAGAAAGCTGGCTAAAGCCAGAGATACATTCTGCCGAAATTTTTACAGAGTAGCAAACCGTGTTGAAAAAGGATAGATTAAATAAAGTAGGTGGTGGTGTGTTTGTGTTGGTAATAGTTTATCTTGTAGTGAAGTTGAAATAGATAGTTCCTGCGAATTACTATGGGCAGAGGTTATATTCAACAGCTGTAGCAATATAATAATTGGCACCTTCTACCGACCCCCGACTCAGATGATATCATAGCTGAATGCTTCAAAGAAAACTAGAACCTCATTACAAATAAGTACCCCACTCATACAGTTATAATTGTTGGAGACTTCAATCTACCCTCGATTTGTTGGCGAAAATACATGTTCAAAGCCGGTGGCAGACAGAAAACATCTTCCGAAATTGTACTAAATGCTTTCTCTGAGCATTACTTTGAACAATTAGTTCATGAGCCCACACAAATTATAAATGGTTGCGAAAACAAACTTGACCTCTTAGCCACAAATAATCATAATCTAATAGAGTGCGTCATGACATATAAAGGGATTAGTGAACACAAGGTCATTGTACCGAGGCTCAAAACCATATCAACCAAAACCACTAAAAATAAACGCAAAATATATCTATTTAAAACAGCAGATTAAAATTCGCTTGATGCTTTACTAAGAGACAGTCTCCATTCCTTCCAAGCTAATTATGAAAGTGTAGACCAGATATGGCTCAAATTCAAAGATACAGAATCGACAGTAGTAGATAGATTCATACTGTATAAGTTAATAAGAGACAGGACTGATCCACCATGGTACACAAAACACGTCAGAACACAGTTGCAGAAGCAACGAAAAAAGTATGCCAAATTCAGAAGAACGCAAAATCACCAAGGCTGGCGAAATTTCTGGAAGCTCGAAATTTACTACGGGCGTCAATGCGAGATGCTTTTAATAGTTTCCACAATGAAATATTGTCTCAAAATATGGTAGAAAACCCAAAGAGATACTAGTCGTATATTAAGTACACCAGTGGCAAAAAACAGATAATACCATCACTGTGCTACAGCGATGGAAATGCTACTGATGATGGTGCCACTGAAGCGGAGTTACTAAATACAGTTTTCCGTAATTCCTTCAAGAAAGAAGACGAAGTAAATATTCCATAATTCGAAACCAGAACAGATGTTAGCATGAATGACATAAAAGTAGATATCTTAGGTGTTGCGAAACAACTCAAATCGCTTAAGAAAGGCAAGTCTTCCGGGTCAGATGGTATACCAATCAGCTTCCTTTCAGAGTATGCAGATACACTAGCACCTTTCTTAGCAATCATATACAACTGCTCACCTGACGAAAAGTCTGTTCCTAAAGACTGGAAAGTAGCACAGGTCACACCAATATTCAAGAAAGGGAACAGGACTAACCCATTGAATTAAAGACCCACGTCACTGACTTCAATTTTCAGTAGGATTTTGGAGCACATACTGTACTCGAACATCATGAATCACCTTGAAGAAAACAACTTATTGATACATAACCAACACTGATTCAGAAAATATCGTTCTTGTCCAACACAGCTAGCTCTTTATTCCCATGAAGAAATGAGTGCTGTCAACAAGGGTTCTCAGATCGATTCCATATTCCTAGATTTCCAGAAAGCTTTGGATACCGTTCCTCACAAGCGACTATTAATCAAATTGCGTGCATATGGAGTATCGTCTCAGTTATGTGACTGGATTCGTGATTTCCTTTCAGAGAGGTCACAGTTCGTAGTGATAGACGGTAAATCATCGAGAAGTGATATCTGATGTTCCGCAAGGTAGTGTCATAGGCTCTCTGCTGTTCCTGATTTATATAAATGATCTAGGTGATAATCTGAGCAGCCCCCTTAGATGTTTGCAGATGCCACTGTAATTTACCGTCAAATAAAATCATCAGAACATCAATTCCAATTACAAAACGATCTAGAGAGAATTTCTGTATGGTGCGAAAAGTGGCGATTAGCACTAAAAAAGAAAAGTGCGAGGTCATCCACATGGGTACTAAAAGAAATCCGATATATTTGGGTATACGATAAATCGCACAAATATAAGGGCTGTCAATTCAACTAAATACATAGGAATTACAATTACGAGCAACTTAAATTGAAAGACCACATAGATAATATTGTGGGGAAGGCGAAAGACAGACTGTGCTTTGTTCCAAAACACTTAGAAGATGCGACAAACCCACTAAAGAGACAGCCTACATCATTACACATGTCCGTCCTCTGCTGGAATATTGCTGCACGGTATGGGACATCGAGGACATCGGAAAAGTGCAAAGAAGGGCAGCTCATTTCGTGTTGTCATGCAGTAGGGGTGAGAATGTCACTGATATGATACGTGAGTTGGGGTGGCAGTCACTGAAACAAAGGGGGTTTTCTTTGCGGTGAGATCTATTTACGAAATTTCAATCACCAACTTTCTCTTCCGAATGTGAAAATATTTTTTTGATACCCACCTACGTAGGGAGGGAGAAATGATCGTCATAATTAAATAAGAGAAATCAGAGCTCGATGGAAAGGTTTAGGTTTTCCTTTTTCCCACACGCCATTCGGGAGTGGATTGGCAGAGAAATAGTATGAAAATGGTTCGATGAACCCTCTGCCAGGCACTTAAGTGTGAACTGCAGAGTAACCATGTAGATGTAGATGTAGGATCGCTAGGGATAAAGCAGCCTGTGCCATTCTGGAACAGATTTCCTTAGCGCGATCTGTGACATCAGTATCTACAGGTCCAGCGTCAGCAACGGTAAACACACGTGCTGCCGAGAGGCATTTCGAGTATGGGACTGGTGTGGGTGTGCCTTGGAGTTCTGTGACGTCAGTATAACACTCGAAGAACTCTATCTGTATACCCGAAAACAGATGCGACCTTCACCTGCTTGCTATACGCGGCAGCAGTGAGAGAGTGGTGGCTCACGCTTTTTTGTGTCCAGTGGTGGGCTGTGGCGGCGGCGATGCGCGCCCGCCCTTGGAGTCTCTGATCGTTGACGACAGTTCAAAAGCGTTTTTATGTGCAATGAGTGTTTTTATACTACATTATTTCCAGCTGTTTAAGAGTTGTGAGCATGTTGGCAGAGCGATATATATGCATTATTTCAGTGATTTACATGTAGTCTGCAGGTCTGCACATCAGTGTAACGCATTATTTCGGTGATTTGCGAGTAGTTTTCAGGTCTGTATGCTGTGTACAGCATTATTTTGACCACTTACTGGTTGATTTCGTGTCTTAACATCAGTGTATTGCATTATTTACGAGTAGTTTGCATGTCTGTGTGCTGTGTAGTGCATTATTTCGGTAATTTAGGAATTGTTTGCTTGTCTGTAGAGCGTTTAACATGCGTTATTTCGGTAATTTACGCGTAGTTTTCAGGTCTGTGGGCTGTTTGGCGTGACCCCAAGCATGTCAGAACATGTGTTTTGTATCAGTGTATTAAATAAACTATGTGAAATCCGTCCCTAAATAAATTGCTCGAAAACAAATAAAGTACACTCCTTCCTCTCTCCAGCAGCCCAGCACAGGCTGAGTCATTTTCCCGCCATTTTTCCGCCAGACCGCCATCTAGGATTGCATCACAGGAAGGATGACAGTGCACTCTGGTGGCAGTACTGTGTACTAGGTCATGCAAAATAAAGACTTATGTGCAGCACTGGTCGAGTCTTTTTCCACCCATTCCTAGGAAGAGGTGGCGGTCCGATGACTTAGGTTAGTGGAGGCAGCCCATGTGACCTATTTTCCTACCATTTTCTTAGGTTAAAAAATGGTCCAACTGGCTCTGAGCACTATGGGACTTAACATCTGTGGTCATCAGTACCCTAGAACTTAGAACTACTTAAACCTAACTAACCTAAGGATATCACACACATCCATGCCTGAGGCAGGATTCGAACTTGCGACTGTAGCGGCCACGCTGTGCCAGACTGAAGTGCCTAGAACCTCTTTCTTAGGTTAGTGGAGGTAGCCATGGTGTGTTGCATTGTCCTGATGTAATTTGAACTTGCTGCCATTTTCTGGGGGGGGGGGGGGATTTAGGTTAGTGGAGGTAGCCCAAGTGACCTATCTTCCCGCCAAAAATCAAACTTCCCGCCAAAAGCCGCCATCTTGGATAACAGTACTTGTGTCATCAGCTGCCATCATGACCGCCATCTTGGATGACGTCATGCGCTGTTGCCAAGTCTACAGGCCGCCATTTTAGATGATGTCATTGCCGCCATCTTGGATACATCTTTCAACAATGGGTAGTGAGGTGGCATGAAGGTTGTCCCACTACTTTCGGGCTCATGTGGAGTCTTATAGATAGTCATTTTTACTTCGCACTATTTGGAAGTAGGTTAGGAAAGGAAATGACTAGTAGTGGTACTAGGGACCGTTCGCCGCTCACCGTACGGTTTCTTGCGGAGTACGTGTTCTGGCGTAACGTCAAGCGCCGGCACGTCGGTCAAGGATGTTAGAGCAGAGAGAGCTCTGAGACGACGTCAGCCAACAGTGCGCTCACCAACCCCACTCTAGGACGACACCGAGACCGCAGCGGCCTCTAGGCGAAGAGAACACTTGGCCGCAGCCCGAGTTGAAGACTAGCCATTCTATGAACACTACAGCAGCGACTTATGAACCATAGTGTTTCACTTTTAGGCCGGCCGAAGTGGCCGTGCGGTTAAAGGCGCTGCAGTCTGGAACCGCAAGACCGCTACGGTCGCAGGTTCGAATCCTGCCTCGGGCATGGATGTTTGTGATGTCCTTAGGTTAGTTAGGTTTAACTAGTTCTAAGTTCTAGGGGACTAATGACCTCAGCAGTTGAGTCCCATAGTGCTCAGAGCCATTTTGTTTCACTTGTACTAGGAGTTGTATACACTGAAGATACGTCTTATTTGTCTGTCGCCAATTGCCTGCGACACACCATTTTAAATTTCCAAAGTTAAGTATTGTCAATTATCTTATTGTAATAAAGTCTCATTAATACGATTTGCTTGGATTGTTTTCGAGCGATTAAGCAGGTTTCCTAGGCACCCTATATTAGACGAGTAGGCAGTACACAACTGTATGTATGTGGATGTAGATGGAGAAGATCTTTTAAATCTGGAAATTAGGAAAAAGATACTAACAGAATTGAAACTTTGAGGGTGGTTGGTCAGTCGTGCCTGGGTAGCTCAGTCAGAAACAGCATTGCCCACGATAGGCGAGGTCTTAAACACAGTTTTAAGCTGCATGGTAGTATCATTTGGTAATATCGGTATGTAGATTTCTAGAGATCGGAACACATATTCGCGAGGAACGAGTTCCAAACCCCTCTCCACCCATCCAGATTCTTATTTACTACACTCTGATGCCTCCTTTTCGGAACAACTTCTGTGAGCTTCTCGTTCGAATTGGTTACCACACTTTACGGAAGATAAACATTGCACCTCTCAGCAGCACTAGAGTAAGACAGCTTTTAAGAAATTCTTATTTTCCAGAAAATAAGGAAGCTGCCACTCTCAGCATTTACTGTCTGCTTCACGCTTGTACACACTATCGACCCGTTGCTGCGCGCTTAACTGACAACGACGCAAATAACTGTTATTGACGCGCCTCGCGGCTCTACGCCGCAGCGACCGATACGTCGTATTGTGGCTTCCCGCCGGTCGGATAATAAACTGATGTTATCTGCTCTACGGGCTTTTCATCCTAGCAGCCCCTGTGTGTGGCGCAGCAACTGCTGCGCAACGATCGACTTGTGGGACAACTAAATGCTGAGGAAGAAATTCAGCAATCGGCGACGAGAAGTGAAATTATACGCGTAATCTGCTAGGTGGTAGCGAATGTTACATAAAGGAAAAATACAAGCAGTTAAGAAAAATGATACGGCTTCGTATCAACCGCACAGGCAAAAATGATATTGCTGGGAAGAGAAGTCTGCTAGTATCAAACATAGGCCTTGTTTAAGGAAGAAATGTCTGAGAATGTACTTTTGAAGCACAGCATTATACGGTAGTGAAAAATGGCCTGTGGAATATCCAGAACGGTGGACAGTTAAAGCATTTGAGGCGTGGTGCTACACAAGAACATTGAAAATCAGGTGGACTGGTAAGGTAAGGAATGAGGACGCTGTCCGCAGAAATGGTACTAGAGGGAGATGTAGAGGGTGAAAACTGTAGAGGAAGACCGAAATTTGCATACATCCAGCAAATTAATTGAGGACGTAGGTTGCAAGTGCTACTCTGAGATGTAAAGTTTGACACAGGAGAGGAATTTGTGGCGGGCCGCAGCAAACTTGCGAAAAAAATGAAAAAAAAAACAACGACTGACGAAGGTGATTATGACTGCCAGGGAAACGTTAGTATAGTTGGAAACCTGAAATAACAATAAACACATACATTTTAGTTGTTGACTTCATGTAGTGTACCGATAACTCTCGCAGGCTTAATAGAGAAGCTCTCAGAAAAATGAGAAAAGGAAGGTTATAGTTTTACATCACGTCGACGTCGAGATCGTTAGAGACGGAAACCGAGCTCAGATTGGACGAGGATAAGGAAGTAAATTTTACTAAGGAACCATTTCCGCGTCGCCTGAAGAGAGTTGAAGGCACTGCAAAAACTTAAGTGTACATTACAGGAACGGAAAGGGAGTCGAGTGTTTTAAACACTGGGCCTCCTCCCGCGTTTGCTTATTACAGACATTTCTGTAATACAGTTCGATGGTATTGAATTAACGCGAGGAAATTATCTGTGATTCAACGTTTGGTGTTTTGTGGTAGTTGAGATTTCAGGTGATTAATTTGTGGGTGTATTTTCCACTTGAATCTCGTGCCTACATTCGTTTCAACTTCCCCTATATTACTTGAAAAAAAAACTGCATAATAAATGCAACAAAAGTGCACAGCGAAATCGTCAGACAGAGAGAGCTTAGTCTCTGTTGTGTTTATGGCACCGGTCAAGCGCTCTTACCACACATTCTCACTGACAGCACTAGTAAGTTATCATTTTGTCATCAATTGCAAAGTGCACTATGTTTCCGTCGGCTAACTGTTACACAGTTATTTTTGGCAACATTTATGAAAACCTACTTTACTATGTTGTATCCTTTTTCGTAAACGATCCTGTTGTCACTGGGAAGACCCGCTGAAATCACGTTATCATGCTTGCTTGTGTTATCCATTTCAGTTCATAATTCCTTAGTGTGTATTTATTGAAAACTAATGTGCTGCTTTAGCTACCGAAAATTCTAATAGTCGTAACGAGAAGTTGAATAAAGTCGATAGTCGATCTCTCTCCAGATTTTTACTTCGATCTTATTACCGGCATTATAATTTTATCACCAGGTAAATAACATACTCGTATTTAAATTTCTTTCTCTGGTCCTTGTCTCTTATCTCTAGTTAAATGTAATTTTCAAGTTTCGATTACAACAGTGCTCGAAATTACCTTTTAGTTTATATTTCTCGTTCCATCTTTTTGTACAGTTACGTATTTCCCCAGTTCAGTAATTTTTGTCACATTTGAGTGACAGCATTCACTGATTAATAACGTCAAAGTAATTTTCTGTCGAGTCTTGTAATGCTCTTGCGACACCATTCTAGAACGAACATAAGCCATGTTTTCGACTACATCTGATGGTTATTATACCATCCTTACTGTGCAACGTAACGAATATACAGGGTAAACCAAGATTACAAGATGAATGTATCAATACACACAGAATTTATTTCCACATTTCACATTTCAACCACAGTCATTTGCAATATATGATTGCATTCGTATTAAATTAGATGCCTCATTGAGACTGTACAAGTAGCGTAGGCCTAAATCGATAAGACGTGATAATTTTTATTGTATTTCGTATATGTATACGTACACTGAGGAGCAAAAACATTGTTACCACTGCCCACAGCAAAACCGAATGTCGCTTGGAGTCATTGGGGGCACGTGAAGCAGTAAACGAAGTCCATATAAGCGGAGAAGAGACGAATGGTGAAACATTCAGGCGACGATACGTGCCAGAAACTGGGAAATGCACATGAGAACGAGCGCTCTCAAAGTGGCCGGTACCTCCAGTGCTAAAGTCGTGAGCATATATGGAAAGTGGCTGAAGGACGGAGAAACGACGAGCAGGCGACAGAGTGTTGGGTGCCCATGTGTCAGGTCGGAAGCACGATAGGTGCTAGCCCCGACGACAGACTCTCTGGCACAAGTGTCCCGTAACACACTACTTGCTGTACTTATTGAAGATGGGGCACTGCCACACATACCCTTATGGGTCCCCGTTTTTAACCAACAACATCGTCATTTGCGATTGTGTGGGAAACCGGATCGTCGAGTGTGGACTGTGGATCGATGGAAACGTGTCACCTGTTGGGATGATTCAGGTTTCGTGGACGCAGGCCAGTGGGGGAAGTGTTACGCTATACGGGACATTCACCTGGGGCTCTATGAGACCTGAGACGGTAATCAGAGCCATCATAACACCTGCGGACTACGTGAAAATTATTTTGGACCACCCGAAACCCCTTAGGCTTCCTATCTTCCTCGGTGACGATGGCATCTTCCAGCAGGAGAACTGCTCTTATCGTGTTACAGTGGTTTTGTGAACTCTCGTCGATGTCTCGGCCACACAGTTCGTCTGATCTGAACTCGATGGAGTACACCTGGGACGTTATCGCTCGGCCGTTCTGCGGTCACAAACAGCTAGCCCGTCATTTACAGGACTTATGTTACCTGTGCCTAGACATCTTGCGCTGTATACGAGTACCTCCGGAAAACTACCAAACACTTGTCGGATCCGTGGCACGTTGAATAACTGCTGTATTGTGTTCCCAAAGTGAACCAACAAGATATTAAGTAGATTGTCATAATACGTTGTCCAGTCACATTAATGTGATCATTGTCAAAAACCTGAAAAACCACTTTTTGAAGAGCGAACCGCTGCGAGACGTGCAGTAAGTGTTGCGGCGTAAAAGTCAAGCGCCGGCACGACGGTCAGGAACGGTAGAACAGAAAGGGCTGTGAAGAAGACGTCCGCCAACAGTACTCTGGCCGACCCCTCTCTAGGACAACACCGAGACAGCAGCGGCCTCTAGGCAAAGAGAACGTAAGCGCCGCGCCGCCCGGCCGCACCCCTGTTGAGGACTAGCCGTTCTAGAGCTCTACAGCAGAGACTTAGGAACTGTATTACTTCATCGTATTAGGAGTTGTGTATACTGAAGAGATTTTCCTATTTTGTCTGTCGCCCATTGCTTGCGACACACCACTCTAAATTCTCAAAGTTAAGAATTATCATTTACGTTACTGTAATAAAAATTCTTTAATATGATTTGCTCGAATTGTCTAACGATACCAAAAAGCAGGTTTCCTTGGCACATTCGAGGGTTGGATTCCCTCTCTTCTTCATCGAAGAGTTTCACTGCCTGGGCTACTCTCAGGGTGCACCTTCGACGTGGAAGATTCCCGCCGTTTCCTTGCCGTGTCGTCTGCTTGCCGTCCATACTGCTCGCCGTCCGGCCCTCCTCGCCGCCGCCTGCCGGTGCTCGCCGCCGCCGCCGTTTGGTCGCCGCCTTCCGGTCCTCGCCGCCGCCGCCGCCGCCGCCGCCGCCGCCGTCGCCGCCTGCCGGTGCTCGCCGCCGCCGCCTGCCGGTCGCCGCCGTCGCCGTCTGCGCCGCCATTTGGTCGCCGCCGCCGCCGCCGCCGCCGCCGCCTGCCAGGGCTCGCCGCCGCCGCCTGGTCGCCGCCTGCCGGTGCTCGCCGCCGTCGCCTGCCGCCTACCAGTGCTCGCCGCCGCCGCCGCCGCCGCCGCCGCCGCCTGCCGGTCGCCGCCGTCGCCGTCTGGTCGCCGCCGCCGCCCTTCTCGCGCGCCGCCGCCATGTTCCAACCCACCACCACCACCACTATCATTTTCACCTCTCCCTTCGCTGCTCCAACCACCATCACATGGAGCTCCTCCTCCACCCCACTTCCCGTCCTTCCTTCGCTCCCTGTCCACCCCACCCCTGCACCACTTTCGGCTGTAACCACCCCCAACTCCTCCTCCCCTATCACTGTCGCCCCATCGACAGCTACTGATTTTCCGCCGCTCCCCGCACCGCCTCCGACAGGCTCCAAGCCAGCACGGATCTCTGCTCGACGTTCCACAGTCTCAGTGACACCCACGCCCCCTCCGTCTGTGTCATCCGCTGCTCAGGGTGGTCCTGTCCCCCGCCATCTCCCCCTGCAACCCGTACCCCTGCCCCCTCTCCACCCGGTCGTGCCCACGAAACCTTCAAAGCGCCCGAATGTTGACCCTTCCCCCGCAGTCTCCTCCAAAAAAACCCCCAACCCCCGTGACCCACCCACCCCCATGGACGCGACTCCGACCCCCGCCCCCGCCCCGCCTGCCAACCACACCTTTGTCCTCTCCAATCCTGACCCTCAATTCCTTGATGCCCACCCCCTCACCCTCGCCATCCGGAAATACTACCCCAATGCTCCCATCTCCCAACTGATTCCTCGCAAGGACTCGATCCTCATCAAATCCCCCAGTGCTTCCCTCCACACCGATCTCCTCTCCCGCATCCCCCGTATACAATTTGGCCAACGTGCAACCCTCACCCCCTACCACACCCCGTCCTCTCCCCGTCAGCCTCAACCTCCCCGGCGTCCGCCAACCTTCACCGCTGTGATCACGAAGCTTAGCCCCATGATCACGGAGGCTGAGGTGTTGGCGGAACTCAACTCCCGGCCCGACATTGAAATCCGCTCGGCCCGTCGCATCTTCAATGATGCCGGGCCGACTTTTCTCATGCGGATATTCACCGAATCCTCCTCCTCCATTGACCGCCTCCTCACCGAGGGAGCCCTCATCTACAATCAGCGCCATAAGGTGGACCCCTCCCGTTCCCCCGTCCAATCCTACCGCTGCCAACGCTGTCTCACCTACAACGACCACATTACCTCTGCCTGCAGGAACCCCCCTACTTGTCCCCACTGCAAAGCTTCCCACTTCCTCAAGCATTGCCCCAACCTCACCTCTCCCCCCTCCTGCAACACTTGCAACGAACCACATCCTACCTACTCCTCGAAGTATAAAGCGAAACCTCCACCAGTAACCCCTGAGCTCACCGTGCCTGTCCGTCCTGTTGATGACCCCATCCACACCAACAACTCGCTCCGCCCTCCCCCTACTGCTGAGGACATCATCCGTTTCACCACCATTGTGCTCCAAAACATCCACCCCTTCCAGCGCTCACACACTCTTTCCCAAATCGCCCTCGCTGCCCGTTCCATCTTCCATCTTACCACCTATGCCACATACTCCCACAACCAGGCCCACTTCACCTTCACCCCCCTCACCACCCTTGTCTAACTCTCCACTCCCATGGTACAACAACCGTACCGTATCCTGTACCACAACATTCGCTCCCTGCCCACCCACAAACTCCTCTTCCTCCACACCCTACGTCAGCACCGCGTGGATGCCTTCGTCCTAAATGAGACCTTCCTTCAACCCCGTATCTCCGTCTCCACGGCTCCTTACACTCTACACCGCACCGATAACCCGTACCCTCTCACGCGTGGCGGAGTTGCTATAGGCCACCTCAAGCACCTCCCTGTCCGGCCCCAACCTCTCCTTAACAATCCTGCCGAGCATCTCACCCTCAGCCTCTTCTTCCCCACCCTTACCATCACCTGTGCCACCATTTATGTCCGCCCTGGCACCCCCATCCCGTACGATTTCCTGGCCCACATTGACCACACCTTCTCCACCTACGTGATTGCCGCCGACCTCAATATCCACAGCCGTGATCCTGCCGACCTCCGGCGGTGGCATCAGTTTCTCACCACTCTCCAGGGAGACCTGGTTCCCCTGCCTCAGCACACCCGGCCCGAATCCAACACCACTCCTGATGTGGTCCTTGCCTCTCCAAACCTCCTTGGGCGCATCACCGCGGATGTCCTTGACCTCATTGGCAGTGACCATGCTCCTGTCCTCCTCACTATCTCTAACGGTCGCCATCCCCGCCACGCTCCTCGCCCTGACGTCCCTCCTAAATTTGTCCATGATTACTCCCGTGCCAACTGGGATGCCTACCGGGATTCCATTCACACCCTGGTTGACGGCCACGACCTTACCCTCCAGTCTCCTGATGACATCGCTCGCGCTGCTGCCTTCCTGCACCAGACATTGTCTGACGCCGTCGCCACCCATATCCCCACCAAAGCCATCCACCCTCACCGCCCCGCCCTGCCTCCACAGGCCGTCCTTCTCCTTCGAGAGTCCCGCCGCCTCTACCGCTCTTTTCTCCACACTCGTGACCGGGATACACTTACCCGCCACCGGCAATTACAGCGACACATCCGCAACCTGCTTGTTGCGAAGAAACGCCGAGCCTGGCGCCAGACATGTACACAACTCAACACCACGCTCCCCATCAACTCTTCCAAGTATTGGTCTGCTTTCCACCGCCTTACTGGGAACCGCCCCACCCCCCAGTACCCTCTCCTCCTTAATGACCGTCCCTTTCCTGACAACCTCAGTAAGGCCAACCACTTTGCCTCCCACCTCTCTGATGTTTTTTCCATCCCAGATGATCCCCACTTTGATTATTCCCTCTTCCCTGATGTCATGGACCGTACGAATACCTCTGTTCCTCCCCTTGCTCCTAGCTTCCAGTACTTGGGCCACACCCCACCTTCTGCACTTAACACTCCCATCACTACACAGGACATCAGCCTCACACTCCGCACTAAACGCAACACTGCTCCCGGCCACGACTGCATTACCTACCGCCACCTCAAACACTGCCCTCCCTCCTTCCTTTCCCTCCTTGCCACCCTCTACAATGTCATCCTTGCCACTGGCTTCTATCCCGACCTGTGGAAAACCTCCCGTATCCTGATGTTCTCCAAACCCAATAAGCCTCCATCTGATGCCTCTTCCTATCGTCCTATCTGTCTCACATCGGTGTTCAGCAAGCTCTTGGAATCCATCCTTTCCCGGCGCATCCATCTCCACCTCCACCAAAACCACCTCCGCCCAAACACCCAATGTGGCTTCCGACCTTCCTTCTCTGCTGATGACCAACTCCTCCGCCTCACTCATCTCCTCTCCCTCCAGCTTAACTCCCGTCGCTCCGCCATTTTTGTCTCACTTGACCTCGAAAAGGCCTACGACCGTGTCTGGCATCCCGGTCTCCTGTTTAAACTCCAAACCTACGCCCTTCCTATCAACTACATCCGTCTGGTGGCCTCCTTCCTCTCCCACCGCCCCTCCTATGTTACCGTCCATCATGCCAATTCCCACACCTTCTACCCCTCTGCCGGTGTGCCCCAGGGCTCTGTCCTCTCCCCTCTCCTCTACCTCCTGTACACGGCAGATATACCCCAACCCCCCCCTCCAGTACACCTCTTGCAATATGCTGATGACACCGCATTCTTCGCCCTCGCTCCTACCCTCCAACGGTCCCAACGCCTTCTCCAGAATCACCTTGACCTTTTTGCTGCATGGTGTAACCAATGGCTCCTGAAACTCAATCCTTCCAAGACCCAGGCAATCATCATAGGTCGTACCACTCGCTCCTTCCGGATCCTGGATTTCTCACTTACTGTCTGCGCACATCCTGTCCGCCTCACCCCCACCCTCACCTACCTTGGCCTCACCATTGACCGTCACCTCACCTGGATACCTCATCTCCGCTCCATCCAATCCAAAGCCCACAACCGCCTCCGACTCCTCAAACTCCTCTCTGGCCGGACATGGGGGTTGCACCCCTCTACCATCCTCCACACCTACAAATCCTTCATCCGTCCCATCCTCTGTTATGCCAGTCCTGCCTGGATATCTACCCCCCCCCCCCCAAATTCTATCAGTCCCTCCAGATCCTTGAGCGTCATGCACTCCGCCTCGCCTTCCGTATCCGTCTCCCGTCCCCCACGCGGATCCTCTATGATCTCATTCCTTTCCCCCATCTGCTCCTATTCCTCGAACATATCTGCATCCTCTACACCTCCCGCCGTCTTGAACCAGCACCCCCTGTAAAAGAAAGCCTGTCTACGTAGTGCGTGACGTCACAAGATGGCTACACACATAGTCCTTTCTTCAACAGTTTCACGGAACAGTGCTTGTGAATAGCCGTTCGGCGAGTTTCGCGTCAGTTTACTATTATAGTGAATGGTGTTCCTGCGTTAGTGTACGTGATTTGGTTGTTTAGTTTCTGTGCACTAAACTGGTGATCTGTTTTTCTTGCCTGTGAAAATTTCGTTGCCTGCAAAATGCCGTATCGCTGTTGTGTGCCGAATTGTAGAGGAAATTACGACGGTGGACCAAAAGTAACCATGTTTAAATTTCCGGAGGATGAAGCAATGAGAAAGAAATGGTTGTCAAGTATTCGCAGAGATAACTTCACTCCTTCTTCAAGTTCAAGAGTAAGTATTTGTTTTGTTTATTTCTTAAAAGAGGTTAAGTGTGCTAACAAAGAATAGGCACTTATGCAGTAAGGAAGGTCAGCGACATTTTGACTAATATATCAGATCTTAACTGAATAAGTGCCGAAGAAAATAGCGTTTCGTTTTCTTGCCCTGGCAATTCTACAGTTTAGCTGGTATAGGTTATATGAATTCTGTATTCTGCAAGTTCAACCAGTATAGCCTAAGCACAGTCATACTTACGTAGTTAAATATCTCAGTATATCTTTATACTTACTGTTTATGCTGCCTGTTGTTAGGAATAAAAGTCGGTTTATAATTAAGTACGTGTACTTAAGATACAGACGATTTTCGATGTATTCTGCTTCTGTATTTGTGTTTCTTTTTGCTGTAAAAGTCTTTAGGAAGTTGCCTGTTCAAAAATAAGTAATGTGGTGTACCCAGAAATTGAAAATGAAGTAAAAACAGTGTCTCAGTCGCTTGTTTTTAATAAATTATTGGTGGGAATTTGAAGTCATTACAAGGAATGTTACTATTAGGGAATATAGTAGGCTTTAGACTTAACAGTGAACCATAGACAGGAAAAATGAATGAGTACATGAATGGATTAACAGGCCATCACAAAATGCAAAGGGAGAAACTGTGAAAACATATAAAAAATGCTTGTGGATTTTACAAATTCTTACTTTCTGGGTCTGGAATTTCAGATACATGCCAGTGGCCTACACAGCTGTCTTATAGATACACAGCTAAAGTACTTGAAAGCAATTGTGTGCTCATGTTTAGCCTAATAGGTAGCACATAAGTGGCAATGTATTAGTTCATCATACTGTCAGTTTTTATGTAAGTTATGAACTGATATCAAAAGCAAAACAGTGTCTATCTGATAAAAAGCACTACCTTTAAGTATTTCATAGTTCTAAAGGTTACACAGTGTTGACAATTACTTTGTATTATTCTGTTACTGTGTCACAGTTGCTTCTTGGATTACACCTGTGTGAGTTTGGTGTCATCATGCTTTCTTGTGTCCGAGGTGTGTGTGTGGGGTGGGGGTGGGGGGTGGGGGGGAATAGAGCAAGACATTAAGCAAAAATCCCACCCCTCTTGTAAATATGAGCTTCAAGGCTAACTTATAAAAAAAATTGTCACTGTTATTGAATTATGCTACAAACATTAGTCAATGTTTGTAATTTTTGATGGGGAAAGTACTTTCTTCATTTCACCATCTCTTTAAGAGCTTGTTGCCATGACATGTAAATGCATGTGTTTTGATATTGTAGTGTTATTGTTTTATAGAGTTACTATGCCATGGCCACATTTATCATTTGAGCATTCTTCTGCATTTTAGTTGGGAGTCTATTTGTATTTTAGAACTAGAAACTAACTTTATATTCATAAATTGTTTTCACACTATTAATATTGTCATCACATTCAGTTGTAAGCACCTTTTTCATTTTTTATTCATTTTTAATTACAGGTATGTCATGTTCACTTCCACAAGGATGATGTTATTTGGGAAACACAAATTGTGGATGAAAGGACTGGTCAGTTATTAAGAGCCCCCCTTCTCAAACCACGTTTGAGACCAGATGCAGTTCCATCACTACTCCCAAACTGTCCTTCCTACCTTTCAAAGGAAGAAAGTAGACGTGAAGGGCCAGAGGAGAAAAAGCAAAGGCTTGAAAATGAGCAGTTAGCTGCAGCGTTACAATATAGTTTAGCATCACAGAAGGACTATGAAAACACTTTCAGCTTCAGTTCTTTAGAAGAGTTGATGTTGCGTACGAAGGAAGTGGATTTGCCCAACGAGTGGAGTGTGATCGAAAAACACAGTGATTTTGTTTGTTTTTTAAAGATAATAAGAAATCCAGCACCATTAATCACACATTCTGTCGTTATAGATAGTAATTTAAATGTTTCATTGTTTAAGAAAGATGTACAAATTAAGACATTAGGAAAAAGATCTTTTCCTGTAATTGTAACCAATATCCATGAAATTGTCAGTGTACTGCAGGAGTTTTCAGACACAGATTGTGGGCACTCAGAAACTTCTATAGATAGTATTGTAGAGATAGTGAAAGACAGTCTAGGAGTGCTGAAAGACAGTTTACAGGAGAGTGAAAAGGAGATGGTAGACTTTATATATGAACAAGTTAGTCTCATAAATGTAAAGAAATTTAATCATAGGTTTAGTTCTACATTTATGATACTGTGTTGTTTGCTATTTTCAATTTCATCTCATGCTTACAATTTTTTACGCAGCAGCTCATTAATGAAAATGCCACATCCAAGCACTCTGCGTAGGATCTGCAGCAAATTTAATGTGAATCCATCTCACGAAAGGCTTGGGGGAAGTAATTTCCTGTCCTATGCAAGACAGAAATTTCAATACTTGAACAGCGATGATGTCAATGTTGTTTTGAGTGTAGATGAAATTCATCTAAATTCTTATTTGGAATATACAGGAGGTAGTGTTTTGGGCATGTCATATAACTCTGAATGTGCTGCAAATTCAGCATTTGTATTTATGTTGCAGAGTGTCAAGTCTTTGTACAGGGATGTTGTTCACATTTTACCGGTGAAAACCATTTCATCTAATGCATTATACGATGTGCTACTGGCCATAATAAATGGCCTTGAACTAATAGGCTATAGGGTTTTTTGTGTGGTAACTGACAACAACAAAATCAATAGCAAAACCATGTCAATGTTTTCTCTGGATAAAGCTGTTAATATAGTTTTTAAACATCCATCTGATCCTAATCGCCCACTTTTCTTTTTAATTGATGCCATACACATTGTTAAATGCATAAGAAATGTGTGGCTGAACCAAAAAAATGATGGTAAAGATATGTTTTATCCTCAGTTTCCAGTTAGAAAAGAAGTGGAAGAAAATAAGTTTTCTGTAGCTTCTTTTAAAACACTGAAACAGATTTATGACATAGATTCCAGTTCTTTAGTAAAATATTGTCACACATTGTCTCTCAAATCACTTTGCCCTACATCATTAGAAAAACAGAGCATGAAATTAGTGCTGCAGATATTCAATCGACATGTGTCAGAGGGCCTTGAGGTAGCTAGTGATAAATTTGATTTGAGACATGCACCATCAACAGCAGAATACATTCGAATAATAACAAAATGGTTTGATGTCATGAATGTGAAATCAGTGTTTAAAGGGAAACACAAACAGAATCCTTATATGGATCCGTTGACAACTGATAGCGTTTCTATGAAATTTTTGCTAGATTTTCTAGACTGGCTTGATGTGTGGAAAGCAAAAGGTTTGTCAAGTGGGTTTCTCACAAAAGAAACATTTTTTGCTATTCAGCATACAACATATGCCGTTGTAGAGATTGCTCGATACTGTACTGAAGAGCTAGGTATGAGCTATTTACTGACAGCCAAGCTACAAACAGATGTGCTTGAGCGGCGTTTTGGAAAGTATAGACAGCTTGCAGGTTCCCAATACAATGTTTCAGTGACACAAGTCTATGAAGCAGAAAAGAAGCTTCGAATTCAAAGTGTAATGCCTTTAGTTTTATGTTCTCCTTCCTATGGCAATATCACAGTAGGGGCCATAAAAAATTTTATGTTTTCTGAAGTTGAAGAAACAGACACATTAGACATAGAAGTCAGTGTAACTCAAGACGATGTTCTTTCAGTGAAAGATATTGCAACGTCTTTAACTTTCATTGCAGGCTACTGTGCTCATGCAGTGATTAAGAAGCTGAAATGTGAGAGTTGCCTTAATGAAATTGTGATTGAAAAGGAGTTGCCAATAAACGAACATTTTAGTTTGATACAGAGACTTGATCATGGAGGACTAAAATACCCATCAGACACTATTTTAAATATGATTGTCTACACTTATATTGTCATCAGCAAACTTCTCAAAGAACATGAAAGAGATTTTCTTGCCTGTACGAATCAACGTGCTATTGCCTGTGCAGTAGCACTTGCTACTCTTCACGAAAATGACTTTTTATTATTTGATGGGGTATGCTGCAATGGACATTCATCCCAGGCAATAATGAAAAGTGTTGTTTGGGTTGGTGTCAATATATTTTTAAACAACTACTGTAAAAAGGTTAATGGAAAAAAATTTCAAAAAACACTCAGCGAAAACTGCAAACTCTTACAACATAACTTTGAAATCTTTATCTTAGATTCTTTTTAAATCATTAATACAAAACCTGTCATCAGTAATATTGCCACATCAACAAATGCCTCTTAAGCTGAACTAGTCAGGTTAATCTGAAACTAGTCAAACTTACCAAATTGTAACTTATGGCTGAGAGTTTGTATAAATATTTTAATATACAGCTGCTAACAGCTATCAACACTAATAGCCTAACGTGAAATTTTTATGAAAGAAATTAATCTTTAATATAAAGAATCTTACACTAATTTTTTCTCAGTTCAAGTTGGGTGGTGAATGATGCATACAGGAGGGAGGGAGGACCAATAGTAATCTTTTTATAGTATGTGAAACCTAAAAATCAATTCGCTTGCTTTTCCGAGTATGACTTAAACCACTTCTTTGCTGCATGCCTTATTCATAGTATTTCTAATTTGTGTAATAAAGTTATGTGGCCCAACATGGCACATGCCTTTGACCATGACAAGACAATGCCATTTTGATCACCTTCCTTTATTATTTTGAGAAAAACTTACACAAACTGTGCTATAGCAGACTCCACTTTTTTTGCAAACAAGGTTACTTTGTTTTGGTGATAAATGGGAGACAAGAGCAAAATTGCTCTATAGTTCTCTACATTCTCTGCAACACTTTTCTTTGTATACTGAAGTTATTACTTTAGCTTGTGATACATGTGAGAAATCTGCCAATTTGTAATGATTCATTAATTGTTACTGTTGAAAAAGCTACTATAGTATTTATGGATTCTTTAGGTAGACAAATTTCGATTTCACGTAGTGTTTGTGGTGTTCCTCTGTCTTCTACTACTGTCACTGTTATGAGTGCAGATGTGCATGCTGTGACAATTGCCTCTCTTTTTCTGAGTTTACTACTTTCTCTGCAGCTGTTATAACTGTTGTTTTCTCAACATTTTCTTATGTAGATCATGTTTGCATATATTTTACTACTAATACAAATGGAGAAGCCGTTAGGGGAGGGCTTTGCAGTACTTTCATGGCCTTCTTTGTGTATAATGATTGGCAGGTCTCCTCATCTAATAGTAATGTAATTGTGGAACAGCTCTCACTTCTGTTACAAGCACTATTGAGTGCCACTAATTCTCAGGTTGACTAATTACTGAGCTCTTTAAATAGATGCTTGCTCTGTGCCATAAAGTGCCTTCTTGTTAGCTCATCTTTGCTGAGGAGAAAAATATCTGAGGTGGACTCTCAGGTATGCCCTTCTGTTGGCTTTTTGAATATATTTGTTTATAAAAGAATATTAAAAAAGCTTAAGCCTGTCACAATTGCTTTTCACTCACCTAATCTAATTAATGTAACCAGATCATATTCCAACACCACTTGACACATTTTTGCCACATAACATACACTTACAGTTGGTAATTACTTGCAATTTACAGGGTGACCTAATATAATGTCTATATGCATCGCCATTTTTCTACTACAGTGCTTTCATATTCATTCTTCCTACACAAAACTTTATGGTGCAGTGTTTTATTTGCATTCTTTTAGTGTCCCACTTAAAGACCTTCCATTACTACCCTGGAGATTATAAAATAGCAATTTAATCATTAATGTTGTTCAAAATTTATCATTATTATTCCTAAAATTATGAAACTTAAGTCTCAAGAATGTGGTTATTGTTAATGTTTGGCCTTGGTGTCCATAAGTCTTAATTATTTTGTCACTACATAGTATTCATGCTGTACATCTATAATTTTCTATTGTGAACCACTATAATCTAAAATTTTTCTCATTCCATGTGTTAGTGATTATTGACAAGAGTGTATGGAAGATGAACAAAAGAAATAAATAAATTCATTCATACACATAATTTTTTTACTTAATTTGCATTCATTCATATCAGCATGGTCAGTAGATGAAACTTGTTTTCCACTTTTAAACAATTACCAGTATATATATTTTGGAATGATGATCTGTTAAAGTATTGCAACTAAATAGAGCTGAACCACCACCCCCACCCCTTTCCCCAAACTTACGGAAGGATGAAGTATCTAAGCCACTGGTGAGTGCAGCCCAAATGTGATGCCAAATGAAGGTAAGTGTTCATTTTTCACAATTATTTCATCACAGGTCACATCACGTCATAAAACTTCTCAACAGATGAAATGAAAGTTTACTTTGTAGTTGAAATTTATTTATGTGCAATTCATGCAAACAGTTTGTTTCAAAGTATATACTTCTTAGTACAGAAACATTCTTTCTTCAAAGGTATTCAGTTTAGAGCAGCGAAATTCTAACCTGGTAATCTGTATTTTGAGACCTCTTGTAATTTCAATACATAATGGAAATTTAGTTAACTTACTGGGAAAAGAGAATTCATTGAAATTTGTATTGGCATACCAAAACTTTATGGCAATACCATTACATACTCATCTCAGGTCAGTGAGATTTTCTTAATGGAAAGAAACTTTCTTAGGGAAAGGTGCACAAACTGAGAAGAGATATCATATCATTCATTAGAACTGCATTTCACTTAAAAAATATTAACAGGAGAAATTTCTTTAAATTTTTAAAAAAAGCATGAATACAAGGTTGCTGAAATGGTGGACTAAAACATATGTAGAACATGTCTTTCAGGGCAGTGTAAGTTTTTGAAACGACTCATACTATTGCTTATTACCAGTGCCTCTCTATAGGGGGTGTTATAATTCGAACACTATTTGCCCAATTTTCGTGTTTCTTTTTTTAATTAACAGGTATATCATCCAATCAGGTTTTAAAATGGATTTTGCTACATAAGGAATAAACAGCGGCAATAACAGTGTCCGTAAAATGTTAGCTGCCAGTGTGCTACTTTGCAAAGTGCCGTCCACATTATTAGACCTGCGTCAAAGTGATGCAATATTTAACTTAAAAAACAGAACAAAACCCCTAAAAGAAAGTCCGCGAGAGCATACGAGAATCTTTCGCGGATGGCTTTCAATCAAAATTTTTGTCATTAAAAATCGTCTTACACAGGAACTGCAAAACGGAAGAATGGTGAATGGTGGTCAGCCATAAAAGATAAATGTATACCGTTGCAGACGTTTAGATTGGCCTTTTCGAGATTTACAATTTATACTACAGCACTTACAGTTTAGGAATGGCATTGGGAAAGAGCACACTGGTGGCAAACACTTGCACTTTGTGTAGCTGACGATCTTTGAACGGCTAACCAGACTGCCATCAAACAAGTCGTGACAATCCCCATTAAAGCACCTTTAAAATAAACTACAATGAAATGGGTCCATTCATTTGGGAGTTTTGATGCCTCAGATAATGAAAGTTATTACAGCCACTTTTTGCGTCGGGACTAAAAGGTATGCAGAAATAAGTTACAGACAAAAGAACTGGGTCATTTGAGAAAGGAAATCTTGTAATTCATGAGAGAGGTATGTCAGATTTCTTTACGAATTTTCCTCGTACGGTTCCCGTAACAGTCTATTGCTGTGGCCAAACGGACTGCGAGCACCGGCACCAGACTTCGTGCGTGACGTCACTGAGCGGGCGCGCAGGCTTTCCTCTATAGGAGGTGCTGCTTGAACCCCCTCACCCCCTGGTTGCACCTCTCCTCTCCCATCCCCGCCCCCTGCCACGTCTTCACCGTTGTGTCCCCCCTACCCTCCATCTCTACACCCTCCATCTCCTTTCCCAAGGTGGCTTCCGTCAACTCCCCCTCCCGGATGATGCCCTCTCTCCCTCCATTTATCCTTCCTATCAACTCTGATCCTCAATCCCCCTCCTTTCCTCTGTCCTTTCCCTGGGCTCCCTCTTCCCCCCCCCCTTCCGTCCTGTTTTCTCCCCACTAAACCTCTCCCTACCTCCCTTCTCCCCCCCCCCCCCCCCCCCGTCCTTTTGTATTCCCCTCCTCTGCCTACCCCACTCCCTGTCGCGTCTGCCCCCCGCCCCTCTTATGGGTCCTCATCCTCCTTCAGCTCCTTTCCCAGCTCCCCCCTTCGCTTTTACTCTCCTTTCCCCCCTTTTTTGTTTTCCCATCTTCTGTCCAGTTTCCCCCCACCTGCTCTCGACTGTGGTGTCACATTTGCCAACTTTTTAGTGCAGCGTTCCAGTGACTATTCAGTGTTGTTTGTCTTTCTCGTGTTGCGAACAGAAACCATGCTGTCGCTAGGTGTGAATTTTATGTCCTTTGCGAACAGAATCCAGACTGTCACCGTGTTTTTTTTTTTAATTGTCTATTGTTTTCCCTGTCTGCTTCGTATGTATTTTTATTAGCGTCATCATCCCTGTGTTGTTGTTTTAAGTTCCACGATTTCTTTTCGCCTTGTTACTCTCTAAGTCTCCGACTTTATCGCCTGTTTTTTATTATTTGTTCTATTGATCTTTGTCACAAAATCTGTCGGCTGAAGAGCGGCATACTAAGCTGCTGCCAGCCCGCCCCCTTCGGGGGGAATTGAAATTCAATAAATGAAAAAAAAAAAAAATTCCTTGGCACCCGATATTCGACGAGTAGGCAGAACACAACAGTAAGAGAGTCAAGGAGGATCTGAAAGGTACCGACAGGGCTGTGGACCCATGCCGACACAACTGCCGTGGCCAGCTGCACTAGGTTTTTCAGTTGAGGACCCGTGGCGCGAACAGCCCGATCGAGGTTGTCCCACAGATTCTCGATTGGATTTAAATTCTGGGTGTTTGGTGTCCAGGAGTGTGCGCTAAACTCATTCTGGTGCTCTTCAAACCACGCACGACATTGCGAGCTGTGTGGCACGTTGCATTGTCCTGCAGGTGGATGCCGTCGTGCTGATGAGAGACAGACTGCATGTAGGGGTGACGTGGTCCTCAAGAACAGATACTCGTGTTGATCCAGTGTTCCTTCCTGAATGACGAGATCACCCTGAGAATGCCGCCGATAACATTCCCCAACCGTAACGCTCCCTGCTGGTTGCACCGTGTTTGCATCCAAACGTTTCACACCGTGCACGACAATGACCACCTGTCCGATGGAGCATAAAACGTGATTCATCTGGGAATACCACCTGTCGCCTTCAATGGACGTTCAGTTGCGGCCTGGTGTGTGGATTCCAGCCAAGGTTGCACGATCCAGGCGCCTGCCGCGGGGGCGCATGCGCAGTAATGTTCGCTGAACGCTCGTTGAGGAGACACTACTGGCAGCCCCTCGGTTCATCTCGACGGTCGGTTGCTCTACAATCGCACGTCTGTTCGCCCGTATACATCTCCGCCCCGTCTTTCACCCCTGTCGCCTGTGGCCTGTGGTGCACCACAATTGCCCCGGAGCCGGTTTTGGACAGCGCCAGTTCGTCATGCGCGGTGTACGTTAACCACGATGGCACACGAACAGTTTAGAAACTTAGCCGTTTCGGAAAGCTTCCAACCTTGGCCCTAAAGCCAACGGTCATGTCCTTCTGGACGTCAGATAAATCGATTTAATTCAACATTACGACAACGAGTATACTCTTTTCCGCGACCCCCCGAAACGCTCCACTGCTGTTGTTGCCACCTGCTGTCTGTGAGTGGATACTGCACGTTGATGTCTAAGGTAGACGGTGTCACATTAACGTGAGTGGACCGTATGCCTTGGCTATTCGGTGTAGTTTTCTTACAATAAGTTCAGCCTATCACTTCTCAATTATATTTCTAATTCCTTTTGTTGTTGGGTTACTCCTCTCCAATGATATTTACATTTAGAACACTCGAAGATTATGTTACTTACACTTCCAAAACTTTCATTTGCATTTAGGATTGTCAATAATGCCGAGACTGAACAGATGAGCAGCATAACTCCTGTACCTGAACCCAGCTCTTGCTAGACATACCACAAGACTTTCCAGTCGGATAATAGCATTCCACAATCCTCTGACAGCACTGAAGTACACTTGTGTGCAAAACGTGAGGACGAAAATAACTTTCACATCATGTGTCACTGCCAAGTAATACTGCTCGGTTGAAGTTGGACCGTATATTTAAAAAAAATTGCTGAAGTATACTACAAAAGATAACTGAAAGAAATATGGAATGAGTCGTACAGAAATAATACTTTTACTCTAAGATAATAACTACACTCAAATCACCGTGATTCGTGATAATTCAAAAAATGGCTCTGAGCACTATGGGACTTAACATCTGAAGTCATCAGTCCCCTAGAACTTATAACTACTTAAACCTAACTGACCTAAGGACATCACACACATCCATGCCCGAGGCAGGATTGGAACCTGCGACCGTAGCGGTCGCGCGGTTTCAGACTGAAGCGCCTAGAACCGCTTGGCCACACCCTGGGCACAATAAATGCGCTATCTCAACATCACCGACGGCAACGCATGCTCTGCAAAGTGCTCCCATTCTTGTGGTAGGGTGTTCCGTTCCTGGTAACTGCTACATGGTCGTTGGTGCATGTCGAAGAGTTGTAACCCGGCTGACCAACGCATTCCACGTGTGCTCGACGAAATTGAAGTTGGAGAACGTGCAGGCAAGTCCGCTCGTCAAATATGCTCTCGCACCAAGAGCTCTTCTACCTACGCTTTTCGATGTGGATGCTCATTTTCATCCGTAAAAATGAATTGAGGGCTGAATACAGCCCTGATAAGATGCACTTTGGGAAGGAATACAGTGTCATAATAAAGTTGACGGGTAAGTGTACCATATTCAAAGATTTTGAGGTCAGTACGCACATGCAACATTATGCCCGAGACGCGATAACACCTGGACCACAATGACGTTCATGTTCGACGATGTTCCTGGGAGCATCAAGTGTTCCTACCTGTCACCATGTAAGGGTGTGTGCAGCATTCTCTATTGTCAAACATAATTATTTTGTATAGCCTGATGTTTGGTGTAGGAGGTATGAAGTTGTACTTATTCGATATTGTAGGGTATATTAGCATATTACAGAATAATCAAAATACAATATAATTCAACATTAATAAAAAGAAACAGAAATTACTCCTATTTCTCGAAGCGAAACTGACAGTGCGATAAACAGCTTTCTTCAATAAGTTGTTGCCAGGTACTGGCAACATGGAGACACGAAAAGAACTGATGCACAGAAAAGCCGAAGTGTAAAGTATTCTCTACAGTCAGACGCAACGAGTTTAGTTTATTCCCTGTGCTATAAAAAATAAAAAAATAAAAATTGGATACAGCAAATACACCATTACATAAGGACTGAAGAGGATAATATACGCCACTCGCTACTCACTTCGTAAATTCCAGGAGCGTGCGAAATGTCGACAGCGTCCTTCGTGAAGCCCAGCAATTTGTGATTCCATTGCTACTTAGGTAGGTCGGCTCGATATTCACTCCGCGGAGAACTTTCCTCACACGTTCACTGACGCCCTGCGCGTTCAATAGGATGTGAGTTCATTTCTTTTCGGTTTTATTCCCACCTCTGCAGCCACGGTTGCAAACGCTGGCGCCAGACGCGTAGGAAGCTGGGTCGTACCCAAATGGTGGAATAACTTTTCGACACAAACATAGGGCCAGCGAGGGGAGGAGAGGTGGCGACGTAAAGTTCCTTATCGCCAGTCCTTGCGCCAGTGTCCTGGATTAAATTCGAAATCCCTCCACAGAGTGACACCGTTGATGGTGGCCGTCCATCGGATAGGGACGTTCGGCTGGGAGGATCCATTGGTGCTTTTTGAGAGGAGTGGGCTGTCTACAGTACCACGTTCCACCTTCTCTCTTCTCTCGCCACCGTGCAACAGAAATATGACACCACACTAAACACACACCTATTACAGTCACCGACACTCAACAGATACACTTAAGGCACAATCTCATACGCCGTCTGGGAAGGGACCATCTTACCCGAAGGAAGGAAATACATTCCGGTAGGGCGGCTGAACAATCCTCTCGGTATCCCCCAGCCAACAATGCCATACGACTCTGTCTTCCTATTTTTTTGTTTTTATTTTGAGCCGCTGTAATCGCACATCTTGTTCTCTTAGCGTATTCACTGACTATGAAACGGATCGCAGTTTCTGCAGATCCGCCTTCGTGTGCCCTGCGTTGCCCTCGTGGTTAACGAGCGAAGTGCGGATCTCTTCAGTTTTGGGTGACAGTGGTATTTGGTAGATTTCTTCAACACTCTGTGGTCGAGTGATCCATCAAAATTTCTGTGCACTTACACATCGTGGCAGGACAGCACGCCATAATTTTCAGATTCCTGTATAAACTGAACATTAACGATTTGTTGGTAATTTTGCAGTTTTTTCTTACATTTAGTGCTGTTTCATCAATATCTGCCCACTTGAATCTCTACTGTAGGTTCTATAACAGTCAAGCGGCACTACATTACAGTCCGTTATTGTTTAAATTACAAGCATAAAGTTAATCGTAGAAAAACGAAATGTTTAATGTAAGATAATGACTGAAATAAAATGAAATGAAATAAAATTGGTATAAACCTCCATCAACAAGTAATAAGTAACGCCATCTCGGTAGTACTATTTTATTTCTATACTACACACATTCAAGGTTTCATAGCTGTTACAGAAAGACTGAGTTTTGCCAGTCACTTGCTGTGCATCCTAAACGAAGTAATTACACTATATCTCATCTCCTTGGTACCCTCCGACTGTGACGTGTCTGCGCACTGCTCCTATATTCGTAATTCCGTAACGGTTAGCACTGTTTTCAGTGACTACTTATAATAACACTGCGCAAACCAACTAAATATGTATTGATAACATTTACATATAAACTAATGTATATCGCTTGCAAATGTCAGAAAAAGAAGTTACAGAGTCCTATTTTTTAAACTCTGCGTGGTTTTTTGTGTCCCCTGTTGACCATAGTTCTGGGATTTTTAAAACCGTATACAAGTGCTCTGAAGGAACTTGCTCCCTAACATCTGCCATAAGTGGACGAACTACATATTCAGGAGTCTTGACATATCCACAGTCACACATTTTATAAATCCGCTTCAAGATTTTTAAGCAAATATTACTACTAGAGACTATGCCCTGACTTTGCTTAAAGTGTTTTGTTGTGGCCTTTCCCTGATATCAGCGCTTCTAGCTTTTGAAATTCGTCGCACTCACAAAACCACTCGTTCACTTTCCAGTGTTTCTGGCTGCCTTTGTCCGTGGTTATGGAAGCCGCAATTTCATAGACTATATTCATATTTTGTAGTAGTCAGCACGGCGCAGTCACGAAATGCAGTAGTATCGACTGCGATTATTCCAAGGAGCACAAACAGTGCTGTAAGCAATCTACTCCTGAAAGCTCCGAAGTGTCATAGAACTATACGCCGATGCGCTCGCCTCCTCGGCTTCTCAGTAGAAACCGATGTTCCTATTCACTCACTCCGAAACTGACTCTTAGCCTGCGGAAGTAGCCAAAACGTTGGTCTACGAAACGCAGGTGTGATGAGACGAGTGTATACCGTCCTCTACATTAGCAACTCACCACAGACCACCTCCACGCAGCTATAATAAGAACGCGACCGCATCGGGAAATGATTCGCACCTAATAGCAGCCCCGAAGTTTCTAGAAAGTGGCAGCAGTCTTCTGAATCGCGGAGCTGGCGCTGTTATATTTGAAAAGCCATCAGTACGAGGCCCACGATGTGTTCCGATCGCGGGAAATGCGTTTACGCCGAGCCTCGGCGGCGAATCGTAACGACGTGTCGCGTAGCCGCGGCCGCACGCTGCAATTTCCGAATTGTGCGCCTCACCTGATTTCCGTGAGCCGCGAGCATCCGCACAGCGACACGCGGAAATTGCGAGCGCCTCGCTTCTCTTCCACTCACCATTTCCGCGGCCATCGTTCCGATAGGCTGGTTACCCCACCGCTCGCTGAGTAAGAAATACTTCTCTACCGATCCTAGTTTACTTGTTCTCTCTTCGATATTACCTACGCAATCAGTTACTTCGCTTTGTGGCAAGGGATACTTTGCGCATCGACATAGATTCTCCGCAAACCACGGTGATGTACGCTATAGAACGTACATCTCACTGTAGCACGTATTAGGGATTTCTTCTCGTTGCATTCTCTGTGGAGAGAGACGAAATACTGCTAAATGTCTCTGTGTGTGCTGTAATTAGCCTCACTGACGTCCAAAATTAAAGAAAAAAACTGCTATTTCCCCGTCCTGTGTCTAATTCGTGATATAATCGTACAAACTGTCAACGGATGTTGCTACGATCGTGTTCTGCACGGAAGATGGCATTGCGATCAACGGATAAGCGCGCCAGCAATGACGTCAGGGCACCTGTCAAGCGAGATTGTGTTTGCAGGGTAGTCCCACATCCACAAACCCTGTGTACACAGTCACAGACTGTGCATCATGGCACAGAGAAGACGCCTACAGTCTCTCTGCTCTGGAGAGACATAGGCAGAATGAAAGCAGGAGAGTCGTAAACTGATGTGGCCCGATGGCTTAATGTGAATCGTTGTGTTTTTTCTCAGATGAGGTGACAGTTTATAGAGACCGAAACTGTATTCCGGAGGGGCGCGTGGGATTAGCCGAGCGGTCTCGGGCGCTGAAGTCATTAACTGTGCGGCTGGTCCCGGCGGAGGTTCGAGTCCTCCCTCGGGCATGGGTGTATGTGTTTGTCCTTAGGATAATTTAGGTTAAGTAGTGTGTAAGCTTAGGGACTGATGACCTTAGCAGTTAAGTCCCATAAGATTTCACACACATTTGAACATTTTTTGTATTCCAGAGGCCAAGACAAGACCGACCGCACGTGAACTTCATATCGTCACAAACTATAAATCTATGTAGTTGAATGAGTTGAGCTACTCCAGTCTGATATCCTCACAATTTTTACACTCAAGAATGACTCACTGATACTATACTCGCAGGATATAACTTTTTCTCATTTTGGTAGGCGTACAATTTTAAAAGTGTAAACAGAAAGAGTGGACCGTTATTTGGCCGTTAGGGTACGACGGTACCGGCTTAGTGCTGCACTGCAACTGGCAACGTCTAGAGTGGAGCCGTCAACATGCCAGCTGGACATTCGAACGTGGGCCAATGTTCTTTTTACAGATGAGTTCCGATTTGGTCTGGAGAGTGATTTTCGAGGGATTTGCATCTGGAGAGCACGTGGTGCACGATTTCTCGACCCAAACATTGTGGAAAGAGACCGTTATCGAGAAGGATCCTTGATGGTGTGGGTAGGGATTCTATTGACCATTCGAGCATCTCTTCATGAAACTGTACAGATGAATCAGCACTATTTAACTGCTGTCACGTACCGTGAGGAGATCTTGAGATCTCATGCTCGGTTGTTGCGAGGCGCTGTGGGCCCAGACTTCCTATTGATGGAGATAATGCTCGACCTCATAGAACACGGGTGGTTGATACTTTTCTGTAAACGGAAGATATTGCACGCATGGCGTGGCCTGCTCGCTCTCCCCATTTGAATCCCATAGAGTATGTCTGGGATGCATTAGGGAGACGGGTTGTATCACCTCAGCATCCACAAACCACTCTCCAAGACTTGTGAGCAGCTCAGCAGAAAGAATGGGCGTTATGGCCCCAACATGAGATTGATGACATTCACAGAATGTCCCGTCGTTGTCAGGCCTGTATTAATGCCAGAGGTGGTCATATCCCTTACTGAGCACATTAGCCAGTTGTCAGAATGTGTGTGCAAATCCGTAAAGTTGGATAAAGACGAAGAACAGTTTTGTCTACCGTTACGGATGCCGCAGTTGATTACGTTCTGTATCCTTTACATTCTTTCCATTTTTCTGCCACTTGTTTGTACTGTTTTGTGGCAAAATAAACGCAATCTTGCAAAATTTCCAATTGTTGCTTTAATTTGGATACCAGTGTATTTAATGCACCTTAAGACAGGTAACCCAACTTACATCATCTTCAGCGGCAGGTCGGCCGGAGTGGCCGAGCGGTTCTAGGCGCTACAGTCTGGAACCGCGCGACCGCTACGGTCGCAGGTTCGAATCCTGCCTCGGGCATGGATGTGTGTGATGTCCTTAGGTTAGTTAGGTTTAAGTAGTTCTAAGTTCTAGGGGACTGATGACCTCAGAAGTTAAGTCCCATAGTGCTCAGAGCCATTTGAACCTTTTTTTTTTTCAGCGGCAGATCATGTAAACTGGGTTGCCTATCTTAAGGTGCATGAAATATTTTCCGGACGAGTTTTATTTTGCTACTTTATTTTCCTATCATCTTCACGTATTACTGGATTTTATAAGATGGCTTTTGCTGTATATTTGGTGTATTTCTTTAAGTGTCTGCCGGTTAATGTTTTTCAGCCTTTCTGTGACACTCTCGCGTGACACAAACAAAATTCCCGACTATTCGTGCTGTCCTATTTTGTATCGGTCGCACACGCTCGAGCAGCATTATGGGATTTATCGCACAAACGTTTTGCGTGCATTATCCTTTGTAGACTGAATAAATTTTCCCAGTATCCTACAAATGAAACGAAGTCTACCAGCTGCTTCACCTACAACTGTCATTATGTGATCATTCAACTTCATATCGTTACAAACCGTTAGATCTGCGTAGTTGTATGAGTTAAGCTACTCCGGTCTGATATCCTCACAAATGTTTACACTTAAGAATTTATATAACATGACAAGGTTCCTGTTGTGACTCATTGATATTATAATCACAGGATATAACTTTTTCTGATTTTGTCAGGTGTGCAATTTTAAATGTGTAAACATTTAACGCAAGTTCTTAAATTTTGCGCCACTTCGAAATCTTATCAATATCTGGCTGGATATTTTTCGTATAGCGCTTCATCAGTGATACCAACATTATCTTCAATGATGTCTGAGACTGCTACTGTATTTATATACCCTACCACTTCGTTGATGTACAGGCTGTTTCACAATTCATGTTACAGACTTACAGAGGTTGTAGAGGGGTCTTAGTAGACCAAGTTTCACACAAGAACCCATGTCTGGGAACGTCATCCAACGACGCTACAGAGCTTCAAAGTCACAGACACCGCCGCCTGTAAACCTGTGTACACAAGGTGGTTCACTGATAATGTTACAAACTTTCTAGGATAATGGAGAAGGATAAATGCATCAATCTGAAGTAAGGGTCCTGCACTGGAAACGAACGAGTTGAGTTCTGATACCTCTGACAGTGCATTACATGTACTGGTACCATAGTGCAGTGCCTGTGTTATTCCGAATTACGATGCAAAGTTCCTTCGGACACGCATGTATATCCAAAGCAACAGGCACTCCGACGATTACATATTTTATGAAATACATTTAACATGTTCGTAATTCCGAATATGGACACCATCAGCTGTAGAATGGAAAGACGACAATGAAAGTTTGTGCTGGACCGGGACTCGAATCCGGTTTTCCGCTAATCGCGAGCGATTGCCTTATCATTTGGCTATCCACCGACGACTGACGGCCTTACCCAAACTACTGCTGCGCTAGTATTAGTCTTAGTCGCAGGAAAAAGGAAATTTTATCAGGAGTCAATGAACGCGCGGTTGGACGATGGAATCTGGGGCCGCTGGCAGAGTGTTGAAACAGTCGACAGGTAGTAGGCCAGGAAAAGCAAACACGGCACTCGCGAGCGGAGTGCTGCGACGGCGCTATTGCACGCACGAATTCCTTTGTGTGAAGCAACAACGAGGCAGCAAACCGCTGCAATGCTCGAAGTTATTGCGATATGAGGCGAGGAACTAGGCCTGAGCCAAGTAAAGAGCTGTAGATGGCTGACGTTTGGGAATTTATCTCTGCCGTAGTTTCTGTATCTCTCTGACACTACGTCAGAAGCGAGGGGAAAGGCAGTTTAAATAGTGAGATACTTTTACCTCGGCACAGAGTGTGCCAGGTCAGTCGAGCGTCGGGACGGACCTGTGCTGGTCTACGCTTATAGGGGCCAGTCTGGCAGCGATGTTGTAAACATTCTATGTAAATATGAACTTTATTTCTATGTACCTATTCGGGCTGTATTCGGCCTCCAGGGACGCAACACCTGGGCAGGACGGAACGGCAGCCGGATACTCGAAGATTACACAGTCTGCCTGAAGGAGGGCAGTGACAGCGGTCCGCAGTGGATACAGGACGGGCCACGTTCGCCTCCCACCAGGCGTACCGGGGTCCGGGTGAGGCGTACGCTACGAGAGGTGCAGCAGCACTGGAGCAGCACCTGAGACGGTGGAGGGTGTTGCCAACCGGCAACCACCACTAGCGGCAAGTTGCGGCACAGCATCCAGGAGGGGGAGGGTTCGAGTGTGGTCCTGTCCTGGGAGCAGCAGCGGCCGAGGGCCACGGGTGACTAGTACAGCCACCTTCGTCCCACGGTCTGAGGACCGGGGACTCAGCAGACTCCGAAATAGCGGGCAGCGGCGCGGTGCCAGGCGCTACGCCTCGGCAGGCGGCGACCGGGGAAGCAGCGGCCGACGTACAGCGGCGATCCGCCCCTTGTTGACTCCAGCAGCGGCGGCGGCATACCAGGAGTTGCTGAGCCGGCTGACTCGCGGGACATCGGCGGCCGTCACGCCGACACTACGCTTCACCCATCGAGTACTGTAAATTTCCTGAGTAAACAGATGTTACAGAATACCGCTGAATCACTCTGCACTGCCCCTTGACGCTCTTGAACTTGCTCGGCCTCCTGACGAAAGACGGCGGTCGATCACGGCTTCAGCTCGGCCATCTGGAGTCCCGGGTTCGACCATCCCGACAACCTCTCAACAGTGGTGTCAGAAGTGGTGCCGGTTACAACGCTGGTACCGGATTTCCACTCCCACATTTTATGTCGAGCAAGTAGCTTTGAGGTGTGCCTGTGTATAGAGGTAGTTGAGGTGCTTGGTTGTGTTCGTGACGGGTGGTCGTACACTTCTTAAGAGTTATGTCTTGTCGTTCGGGAAGTGTTCCTCCATATCAGCATCGGGAAGAAAGCAGGACTGTCACCTGCGCAGGAGCACGATGGGGAAGGGTGTGATCTGTTGTTCATGTGACATTTTTTTTGTGTTTTAGGGGGTTAAATGTTCATCCTAATTGACTTTTTGTAAGGCCGGAAGAGTCTGTAGATTTATCTGGATTCAGGGGAAATGAAGACCATGACGACATAGTGCCTAAGCGATGTAATTTTTGTAAGCTGTCAGGCCACGGATTAGCGTGTACAAAGTGGGTGCCAGGGAATTGTTTTATTTGTAAGAGATTTGGTCATTTGGCGCGCAATTGTTCAGGATCAAGATGTCCGAAAGAACAGATACCATCGGTGACCATGCACTTCGTTAGAATGAAATTACAATGAAATGAACACCCTTAGCTGCTTACAGGCGTTGACTCGAACCCGGGATCTCCTGCTTACATGGCAGACGCTCTATCCATCTGAGCCACCGAGGACACAGAGGATAGCGCGACTGCAGGGATTTATCTCTGGCACGCCTCCCGCGAAACCCACATTCTCAACGTATTGTCCCGCTATCCTCTGTGTCCTCGGTGGCTCAGATGGATAGAGCGTCTGCCATGTAAGCAGGAGATCGCGGGTTCGAGTCCCGGTCGGGGCGCACATTTTCATTTGGCCCCGTTGACGTATGCCAACGCCTGTAAGCAGCTAAAGGTGTTGTCCACCACAAGGCGGCGGCTACGTACCGCCGGCTCCTACACCAGACACGTGCTCTACTGCAGGATAACAAACTGCGTCGCTTGGATATGCTCCTCAGAACACGTTATGTCAACACCTATCTTGTCTCCAAACTGAACTATTTTGCACATGTCCTTCCCTTGGCGTCTACGATGGGCGACAGATTTCAAGCAGCATATGGACATTTCGTAAGCACCGGTCTGCGTTTTAGTCCGATACGCCACCCTGACACTGCCGCAGCGGGCGGGCGGTATCGGTGTAATTCATGTATATAACCGTGCGCGATCGCTTTATCTCAACACTATGCGTCGCACGTGGACTTCTGCCCACGCCACTCTGACGGGCACCATGATAGCGGAAGTGACACCACACTCTCTGCATCCCCAGGTTTCTGTAGGACACATTTCAAAAAAATGGTTCAAATGGCTCTGAGCACTATGGTCATCAGTCCCCTAGAACTTAGAACTACTTAAACCTAACTAACCTAAGGACATCACACAACACCCAGTCATCACGAGGCAGAGAAAATCCCTGACCCCGCCGGGAATCGAATCCGGGAACCCGGGCGTGTGATAGGACACATTTCACCGGCACTCGCCCACATCAGAGAGTTCTTGATTGACTTCAGAACCAAAGAGTATGAAAGAGGAAGTCTTAAAGCAGGCCCATGATCATATGCTTTCAGGACATGGGGGTCGTCGAGCAACGGAAAGACGTGTAGCAGAACGATTTTTGTGGCGCACTCGGAGAAGGGATTTGGAACAATACGTAGCAAATTGTGTACCGTGTGCGCAGCGAGCGGGCGTGACGCGCGCAAGAATTCCATTGCAACGGTTACCAGAGGCTTCGAAACCTTTCGAGTTCATCGGACTTGATATCTGCAGGCCATATAACAAAACACCGGCAGGGAATCGTTACGTTTTAACTATAATTGATCACTTTTCACGGTTTCTAGCCATGGTCGCAATACTAGACCAACAGGCAAGTATGGTAGCACAAGCTTTAGTCAATAACTGGTCATTGAAGTTCGGGGTGCCTGATACCACAATTACGGATCATGGAAGGAACTTCATGTCCGAATTAATGTCACAGTTGTGTCGGTTATTGAGAATTAAACAATTACGGACCAGTTCATCTCATCCGCAGACGAACAGGAGAACAGAGCGAGTACATAAGACAATTTCAAAAATGCTAATTTATTATGTGAATGGAAACCATGATAACTGGGACGTTTACCTTCCGTACGTGGTATCGAGTTATAAAACCAAAATACATTCGGGGGTCGTAAAGTCACCGTTCGAGATGGTCTATGGAAGGAAGATGTCATTACCATTTGACGTTCTATGTCCGAAATCTGGAGCTAAAGGGACGCAGTGAGGAAATTTGCACGGGCAATACGGGAAGTCTGGAAGAGGGTACAGGAGGCCAATACGAAAGCGTTGGAAAGGCAGGAAGAAGCGAATAAGCGGTTGGGACCTTTACCACAGTACACGGTAGGTCAATGGGTACTGATCACGAATCCATATACACCTAAGGGAATGACGAAGTGCCACGGACCATACCAGGTCGAGGAGATGACTTTACCTATAAATGTTAAAAAAAAACAACATCCATTATCCACGTGAGTAAGGTAAAGCCTTTTAAAGGAATGGTGGACGGATTACCTCAATTACAAGGAAGTGAGCCAACTGCAGAGGCTAGGCAAAGCAAACGGAAGAAGAAGGTCGCGGCGGAGGGACAACAGCGGACGCAAAAGTTCCGTATGCGTTACGGTTATGGAGGGAGTAAATTATTGTATGTGCATTATTGTATGGCATGTTTACATTTTGTGTTTTGTATCAAGGGATGATTTGCGTTTGTTTTGTGTTTTGGTTGGTCAAATGGTTCAAATGGCTCTGAGCACTATGGGACTTAACATCTATGGTCATCAGTCCCCTAGAACTTAGAACTACTTAAACCTAACTAACCTAAGGACAGCACACAACACCCAGCCATCACGAGGCAGAGAAAATCCCTGACCCCGCCGGGAATCGAACCCGGGAACCCGGGCGTGGGAAGCGAGAACGCTACCGCACGACCACGAGATGCGGGCTTTGGTTGGTCAGATAATAGTTGCGTTTTCTTGTTTGTTGTTTTAGTTTTGTCATTGTATGAGGGAGACTATGTTCAGAGAATTCGATAGCGGCAGAGTGAACTGTCGGGGATTTTTGAGGATGTCGTACAATGTTGTAGTGACCTATAATTGGAAGGGGTTCTGGAGATATTACCAATGCAGAATCTGACATATTTAAACTCTTCGTTAAATACAGAGTTTTTGGAAACGTTGCATTCCTTTATTAACGCACAGGAACGATCACACTACCATATGTTGTCAACCGTGCCTCCACAACCTGTATTCGTACGTCCATTATGTATATTCCCTTATAGGTGAGACACTTTACTAGAAAGTCGCTTACCCCTTGTAGGCGGATGAATAAGATAGTGAAGAGCCTATGTTATTCCGAATTACGATGCAAAGTTCCTTCGAACACGCAAAGCTCGCCTTACCAAATGTCCGCGTGCAAGTCCCGGTCTGGCACAAATGTTCCTGTCGTTATTCCATTCTACAGCTGATGGGTGTCCACATTCGCAGTTGCGAAAGCGTTTAGTGTATTTCATAACAACTGTAGTCACCGCAGAGTCTGTTCATTTGGACATGCATGCATGCATTTCCACAGGAACTTTGCTTCGTAACTGAGAATAAGACAGACACTGCAATATCGTATGAACAGGAATGGTCTTGACACACTTTCCCGGGGGATATCTGATGTTCCTTCTACATCTGTCGATGACTGTCCATTCAAGATGACGTGATGCGTTCTTCCTAACAGGCTATTCTTAGTCCACTCTTTCGTTTTACTTGGTAACCCATATTACCGTACTTCAACTGAAAGCGTTTTCAGAAGTCCAGAAATACTTTATCCACCTGTTTCCTCTGTACATTAAGTTATGTGAAATGGCAGCGAGTTGTTTCTGGAATCCATGCTGGTGGACATCGAAGAAATCGTTTTCTTCGAGATACCGCATTACGTCAGCGCAACAGTGAAAGATTATAGTTACACCTGATTTTAAAATTTGTTACGTGGCTGGAGCAGCAGCCTCAGAATGAAATCTTCGTAAAGAAATAATGAACACCCTATCGCCTGCAAAATAGAAGGTTTATTTAAACCTCTTGACCATGGTTTCGACGTTTACGAAAGCGTCTTCTCCCGAAGGAAAATAATCAACCGGAACAGGTTAAGATATATATGTTGTATGTAATAATTAAGACAGTCATTACATGCAGCTTTAAAAACACCAGAGTTGCTGAAACAACCTTCTTGTTTTCTGATAGTACGGTTAATGTTTGTTTTAGACTATCGTTCGCAGAGAAAGCAACTCTGCAACAATATTTATTGTTCTTATGTATGTATGAATTTTTTGTTTTTATGTAATTAGTATACTCAGCGATAAAGAGTGAAGATGAATGATGAACTTACTGCGTTAGCTGATGAACTGATTTAGTTGAGTGAACTGAAAATAACGAGCGGGTGCACACTGAAAGAAATAGATATGTGAATGTGAATTCATTGGACTTCAATATGTTTGTTCGCAAAAGCCGAAAAACTGTGAAAGATGTTTTTTTTTTTTCGACTCGGATCTTCGCTAACAATGAGGGAAACACTGTCGACTTCAAAACATGTGGGAAAGAGGAAACAACACCGTAAGTAAATTCTATGTCAAATTTATAAAAAAAACTTCTTTTAATCAACAAATAGCAAAATGTAGAAATTAATTATGTGTACTGTATTAACGAATGACATCTGAAGACGCTTTGTAAATAAAATCGAAACGTACCTGGTGAAAACTTTCTTGATTATAGTATTCTTAAGACGAAAAACAGAAATAACAATTGATACATGGTGTTGGACTTTATTTGCGTCGTTGAATACCATATTTGGACTCAAATTCACAAGCGGGCATGCTACAGCCAATGTTGTCTGACAGTTCTAATCTGAAGTAGCCAGACATGGGCCTTAAACGCGTAAACAAGAAACAACGAATTTTGGCACTAACGAGAGGGCTCAGAGACACTGATAAATGGGACATAGAGGAGATTTGGAGATCGTACTGACTGAGATGCACGAATCATACAACCAGATGAACTTGGAAAGTTCTTTACTGCATTGCTCATCATGAGAACCGACCCTGACGGGGATCTAATGGGAAATGGTTAGACTACATAAGGAATTGGAAGAGCTTACTTCAATGGGTATACATGTTAGTCGGAGTAACGAAAAAGTACCGAGCAAACCTTCATCCAGCAGGGGATAACAAACTACTTTTTCTTAAAAAAAAGGGGGGGGGGTGGTTCAGAATTTCTATTACTGGCTTCTAGGGGTTGTAGGGCGGGCCTAATAGATGAAGTTTTGTTAAGGAATCCATGTTCCGTTTGGATGTAAAATAAGTTTGAAGACCACACCACTGTACGCACACATGCTGAGACGAGGGCGCCGCCGTCAGTCCCTGTTGTAATTATGTCACATAACACCTTTGTGCGACTGCTACAGCGGCTGCGAGAAATTGGTACGTTCGAAACCAGGAGGACTGGCTGTGGTGCTCCATGGACGAGCTGCTCTCCCACCTTTTGAAGAGGACGCCCTTCGCCACAGAGAAGAGAACCCGAGGCCAAGTACTCGAAACGATGCCGGTGTCTTGAGCACACAGGTCAGAGCTCATCGTCTCCGCCATGTGCACACAGTGAAGCGGGAGATTTGGAAGTGATCCTGTCCTCGAACTGATTTTACATCCAACATTTGGGATATGGTTTCCTCATCAAAACTTCATCTAATGAGTCCCCTCTACAGTCCCTACTCCTGGAATAGGCATTTTGAATCACCCTGTATAAAAATATTACAACACCGTTTGTAATTCATGTGTTAGACGCCTGTGTGTTAAAAGTGTGGGCCAATAACTGTGAAATGGTCTCACGTGAAATAGACAAACACTGTATGTGAAATGAATCATAATCAGTTATTTGAATGCCAATTTTTTTTCTTTATTGTGATTTTAATACCCGTATAAAAAAACAGGTAGGTTGGCAGCACCACAATACGCCGCTCTTCAGCCCAAGATATTACAGTGGTAAAACAGAGAAGACACATGAGTTGGAACAAAACGGCGGGGAAAAAACAGTAGACACAGGAACATAAAAAAACATGAAGCAGTTCACACTCGATGACAATCCACACTACAAACTGTTGACTCGACGCACAGGCACTGATGACTTTGATGGTACACGTGAGCTATGGAGCGTGACGGTGAACATTGAACACAAAACACGACGGCACACACGAGACACGGATGGCGATGATCTCCAGCGTGCGAATGTCCACGTAACGTGTGCGAGTCTGGGAACCTGCCAAGAAGGGAAAAGGGTCAGGGGGGGGGGGGGGGGGGAAGGGAGAACAAAGATGCCAATGGCAGAGGAGATGG
Organism: Schistocerca americana; assembly: GCF_021461395.2. Taxonomy (NCBI): domain Eukaryota; kingdom Metazoa; phylum Arthropoda; class Insecta; order Orthoptera; family Acrididae; genus Schistocerca; species Schistocerca americana. The sequence continues at coordinate 998,177,391 of NC_060130.1, forward strand.
GAGGAGGAGTAGAGGGACGGGGGAGGGGAAGCCCAGTAGAGGAGTGGGGAGAAAGGAAGGAGGGAGGGAAGGGGGAGGAGGGAGGGTGCCTAAAGGAACAAACACAGGAAGAGGGAGGGAGGATCAAAGTTCGTAGGAGGGGTAGATGGGGGGGGAGGAGGGCATCATCAGGGAGGGGGAGCCGGCGGAAGCCACCTTGGGAGAGGGTAAGGAGGGTGGAGAGATGGAGAGCGGGTGGGATGTGGGAATACAGATGTGGCAGCGGGCGGGGGTGGGAGAGGATGGGAGAGACAAGCGGGTGAGGAGGATCGAGTTTACGGGAGGTGTAGAGGATCTGTATCCTGGGTGTAACAGAGGATAGGGTGGATGAGGGATATATAGGTGTGGAGGATGGTGGAGGGGTCCAGACCCCACGTACGGCTGGAAAGGAGATCGAGGAGACGGAGTCGGGAGTGTGCCTCGGCTTGGATTGTCCGGAGATGGGGGGTCCAGGAGAGGCAACGGTCGAGGGTGACGCCAAGGTACTTAAGGGTGGGAGTGAGGGCGATAGGATGGCCATAGATGGTTAGATAGAAATCGAGGAGGCGGAAGAAAGGGGTGGTTTTGTCTACAATGATCGCCTGGGTTTGGGAGGGATTGACCTTAAGCAACCACTGGTTGCACCAAGCGGTGAACCGGTCAAGATGGGATTGGAGAAGGTGTTGGGAATGCTGCAGGGTGGGGCCAAGGGCAAGGAAGGCGGTGTCATCAGCAAACTGGAGAAGGTGGACGGGGGGTGATGGCGGCGGCATGTCCGCCGTATACAAAAGGTACAGAAGGGGGAAGAGGACGGAGCCTTGGGACACACCGGCGGAGGGAAAAAAGGTGTAGGAATTCGTGTTATGGATGGTGACGTAGGAAGGACGTTGGGAGAGAAAGGAGCCGATGAGACGGACGTAGTTAATAGGAAGGGCGGTCATAGGCACGTTCGACGTCCAGGGAGAGGAAGATTTTGGAGTGACGGGAATTAAGCTGTTCGGAAAGGAGATGAGTGAGGTGAAGGAGAAGGTCATCGGAAGAGAAGGACGGCCAAAAGCCACACTGGGTAACGGGAAGGAGGCGGTGCTGGCGGAGATGCTGGTGGATGCGTCGGGTGTGGATGGATTCCAGGACCTTGCTGAAGACCAAGGTAAGGCTGATGGGACGGTAAGAGGAGAAGGGGAATGGCGGTTTACCGGGTGAAAGGAACATCAGGATATGGGAGGTTTTCCACAAGTCAGGGTAGTAGCCTGTGGACAGGACTACATTGTAGAGCCTGGCCAGGGTGGAGAGGAAAGAGACAGGAGCTTCATGAAGGTGGCGGTAGGTGACATGATCGTGACCAGGAGCGGTGTTGCGTTTTGTGCAGAGTGTAGCAATGAGATCCTGTGTAGTGATAGGGGCACTGAGTTAATGTGTGTGAAATGTTGTCCAAGTACTGGAAACCAAGGGCGAAGGGAGGGACAGAGGTGTCAGTTCGATTGCAGACATCCGGAAAGAGGGAGTAATGGAACTAGGGATCGTCAGGGATGGTAAAGACATCGGAGAGGTAGGAGGCAAAGTGATTGGGCTTACTGAGGGTGTCAGGGAAGGGGTGATCATCATGGAGAAGAGGATAGTAGGGGGAGGGTTTAGTTCCGGTAAGGCGACGGATGGCTGACCAGAACTTGGACGAGTTTATAGGTAGGGTAGGATTTAAACGGGTGCATGTCTGTCGCCAGTCCCGGCGTTTCTTAGCCGTGAGCAAGTTTCGGATGTGACGATGGTGTCGCCGGTGGCGTCGTAGTGTGTCCGGGTCATGTGTGTGGAGGAAGGCACGGTAGAGATGGCGGGATTCACAGAGGAGGAGGATGGCCTGTGGGGGTAAGGTAGGGCGGTGGGGGTGGACGGCGACAGTAGGGACGTGGACCTCCACGGCCTCAGACAAGGTTGGCTGGAGAAAAGAAGCGGCATAGGTAACATTGTCAGGGTGGTGTTAGGTGAAGGGGCGGCTATCGACCTGGGTGGAGAGGGTATCCCGGTAGGCATTCCAGTCGCCATGGGAATAATCATAGACGTACTTTGGGGGAGGGTAATTACGAGGGTCGGGGCAGGGGCGACGACCGTCTGAAACGGTGAGGAGGACAGGGAGATGGTCGCTACCAATGGGGTCCAGGACATCCACCGCTATGCGGCCAAGGAGGTTGAGGGAGGAGAGAATGACATCGGGAGTGGAGTTGGATTTGGGGTGTGTGTGCTGGGGAATGGGGACGAGGTCGCCTTGGAGGGTGGAGAGGAACCAATGCCACAGCCATAACTGGGTGGCGGAACGACTATGGATGTTGAGGTTGGCGGCGATCACGTAGGAGGAGAAGGTATGATCAATGTGGGAGAGGAAGTCGAAAGGAATATGGGCGTTAGGGCGGACATAGATGGTGGCACAGGTGACGGTAAGGCCGGGGAAGAAGAGACTAAGAATCAGGTATTCGGTGGGGTCAAGAAGGAGAGGTTGGAGCCGAACCGGGATCTGGCGGTGGTGACCAATGGCAACTCGGCCACGCGCTATCGGGAAGGGATTATCAGAGTGGTGGAGAAGGTAGGGCGAAGTGTGGATGGTGTGGTGGGGTTGGAGGAAGGTTTCATTGAGGAGGAAGGCATCCACGCGGTGGGTTGCAAGGGTGTGCATGAAGAGGTTTTTGTTGGTGGGAAGGGAACGGATGTTGTTGAACAGGATACGGTGCTGTCGCGCCATGACAGGGATTTAGACGAGGGTGTCGAGATGGGAGAAGGTGAAATGGGCCTGGTTGTAGGAGTAGGTGGCATACATTTTTAGGTGGAAGACGGAACGGGCGGCGAGGGAGACCTGTTGGAGGGTGTGAGGGCGCTGTAAGCGGTAGACGTTTTGCAGGACAATGGTGAGGAACCTGATGATGTCCTCAGCGAGGGGGGGGGAGGACGAAGGGAATTGCCAGGAGGGGTGGGGGCGTCAAGAGGGCGGACAGGGATGCCGAGTTCAGGAGTGGTCAGAGGGGGTCGGGCTTTACATTTTTGGGAGTAGGTGGGATGGGGGGATTGCAGGTATTACAGGAGGGAGGGAACTGAAGGTTAGGGCACTGCCGGAGGAAGTGCGCTTGCTTACAATGCGGGCAGGTGGGGGCCTTGCAGCACTCAGCTGCTATGTGTGCATTGTAGTGCAGACACCTCTGGCAGCAAAGGGATTGAGGAGGGGAACAGGAGGGGTCGACCTTACATCGCTGGTTGAAGAGAAGGGCACCCTCCTTCAGGAAACGGTCAATGGAGGGGGCATCCTCTGAGAAAACCCGCATAAGGCGGGTGGGGCTGGCGGAGTTAAAAATGCGGCGGACCACCCGCACCTCCAGCGAGGGATGCGCCTTGAGCTCCGCGGACACCTCCTCCTCCGTGATTGTCGGTCTAAGCCGAGTGATCACGGCGGTGAGGGTCGGCGGGCAACGCGGGGGTTGGGGTTAGCGGGTAGTAGATGGGGAAGGAGCAGGGGTGAAGGAGGCGTTGGGTCCAAACTGGGTGATGGGGAGGTGGGAGAGGATGTCAGTATGGAGGGTGGGGCTGGGGAAGGAGGTGAGAACTGAATCCCGTCTGGGAGTGAGGAGTGAGATGGGGGCGCCAGGGAAGTGTTGGCAGAGGAGGAGGGAGAGGTTCTGGGCCTCGAGAAGGGAAGGATCGGGATGGGAGAGGAGGTATTTGTATGAAGAGGGGGGGAGGAGGAGGAGGCGGAGGAAGCAGGGCAAGGCGGGGAGACATCCATGGCATCCTGGGGGGGGGGGAGGAGGAAGGGGCGGGGCCTTCTTGGGAGCGGAGGAGGTGGGGGTGCTACTAGGGCGTTTATGGGCGGCGGAAGGGTGGGTGGTGACATGGGGTACAGGAGCTACAGGGAGGTGGCGGGAAGCAGCAGGTCCCGGCGTGGATGCAGTAGTCAGTGCAGGAGATGGCGATGGTGAAGGTGATGGCGACAGCGACGGCGACGGCGACGGCGACGGCGACGGCGACGGGGATGGGGAGAGCGAGGCATGGGCAGTGGCCCATCGGGCCACCACCCTAGCTGGAGCTGCAGTGACAGGCTGGGGGAGTGGAGGGAAGGGATCAGAGGTAGAGGAGCGGGAGGAAGGAGCTGGTGAGGGGGCGACAAAGAGCGATGGTGAAGGGAGAGTTAGAAGAGGGGGGGATGGAGTGAGGGGGGGGGGGCGACTGGGCACACCATGTAATGGTTGTGGTGGCGCCGGAGGGCGAAGTGTAAACTATGGCAGTGGTGGTAGTAGTGGCAGTGGTGGTGGTGGGGCTGTCATGACGACAGGTAGAAACTAAGACGGTACAGGACGGAAAACGAGAGAGGAAAACCGGGGATGGACGAAGACGGACACTGAAGTCCCACGCTGCTGGCGTTGGCGCCTGTTGGCAGGAACACCGCAGCTGCTACCACTGGCTGGCTGGCAACCCTAACGCTTTGATTAGTGCACGAAAACACAAATCGAAGGGCGGTACTCGTAGCGAGGTATTTTTTTTTTTTTTCATTTATTGAATTTCAATTCCCCCCGAAGGGGGCGGGCTGGCAGCAGCTTAGTATGCTGCTCTTCAGCCGACAGATTTTGTGACAAAGATCAAGGGAACAAATAATAAAAAACAGGCGATAAAATCGGAAACTTAGAGAGTAACAAGGCGAAAAGAAATCGTGGAACTTAAAACAACAACAGAGGGATGATGATGCTAAGAGAAATACATACGAAGCAGACAGGGAAAACAATAGACAATTAAAAAACACGGCGACAGTCTGGATTCTGTTCGCAAAGGACATAAAATTCACACCCAGCGACAGCATGGTTTCTGTTCGCAACACGAGAAAGACAAACAACACTGAATAGTCACTGGAACACTGCACTAAAAAGTTGGCAAATGTGACACCACAGTCGAGAGCAGATGGGGGGAAACTGGACAGAAGATGGGAAAACAAAAAAGGGGGAAAGGAGAGTAAAAGCGAAGGGGGGAGCTGGGAAAGGAGCTGAAGGAGGATGAGGACCAAAAAGAGGGGTGGGGGGCAGACGCGACAGGGAGTGGGGCAGGCAGAGGAGGGGAATACAAAAGGACTGGGGGGGGAGAAGGGAGGTAGGGAGAGGTTTAGTGGGGAGAAAACAGGACGGAAGGGGAGGGGGAAGAGGGTGCCCAGGGAAAGGACAGAGGAAAGGAGGGGGATTGAGGATCAGAGTTGATAGGAAGGATAAATGGAGGGAGAGAGGGCATCATCCGGGAGGGGGAGGTGACGGAAGCCACCTTGGGAAAGGAGATGGAGGGTGGAGAGATGGAGGGTAGGGGGGGCACAACGGTGAAGACGTGGCAGGGGGCAGGGATGGGAGAGGTGAGGAGCAACCAGGGGGTGAGGGGGTTCGAGACGGCGGGAGGTGTAGAGGATGCGGATATGTTCGAGGAATAGGAGCAGATGGGGGAAAGGAATGAGATCATAGAGGATCCACGTGGGGGACGGGAGGCGGATATGGAAGGCGAGGCGGAGTGCATGACGCTCAAGGATCTGGAGGGACTGATAGAATTTGCGGGGGGCAGATATCCAGGCAGGACTGGCATAACAGAGGATGGGACGGATGAAGGATTTGTAGGTGTGGAGGATGGTAGAGGGGTGCAACCCCCATGTCCGGCCAGAGAGGAGTTTGAGGAGTCGGAGGCAGTTGTGGGCTTTGGATTGGATGGGGCGGAGATGAGGTATCCAGGTGAGGTGACGGTCAATGGTGAGGCCAAGGTAGGTGAGGGTGGGGGTGAGGCGGACAGGATGTGCGCAGACAGTAAGGGAGAAATCCAGGAGCCGGAAGGAGCGAGTGGTACGACCTACGATGATTGCCTGGGTCTTGGAAGGATTGAGTTTCAGGAGCCATTGGTTACACCATGCAGCAAAAAGGTCAAGGTGATTCTGGAGAAGGCGTTGGGACCGTTGGAGGGTAGGAGCGAGGGCGAGGAATGCGGTGTCATCAGCATATTGCAAGAGGTGTACTGGAGGGGGGGTTGGGACATATCTGCCGTGTACAGGAGGTAGCGGAGAGGGGAGAGGACAGAGCCCTGGGGCACACCGGCAGAGGGGTAGAAGGTGTGGGAAGTGGCATGATGGATGGGAACATAGGAGGGGCGGTGGGAGAGGAAGGAGGCCACCAGACGGATGTAGTTGATAGGAAGGGCGTAAGTTTGGAGTTTAAACAGGAGACCGGGATGCCAGACACGGTCATAGGCCTTTTCGAGGTCAAGTGAGACAAAAATGGCGGAGCGACGGGAGTTAAGCTGGAGGGAGAGGAGATGAGTGAGGCGGAGGAGTTGGTCATCAGCAGAGAAGGAAGGTCGAAAGCCACATTGGGTGTTTGGGAGGAGGTGGTTTTGGTGGAGGTGGAGATGGATGCGCCGGGAAAGGATGGATTCCAAGAGCTTGCTGAACACCGATGTGAGACAGATAGGACGATAGGAAGAGGCATCAGATGGAGGCTTATTGGGTTTGGAGAACATCAGGATACGGGAGGTTTTCCACCGGTCGGGATAGAAGCCAGTGGCAAGGATGACATTGTAGAGGGTGGCAAGGAGGGAGAGGAAGGAGGGAGGGCAGTGTTTGAGGTGGCGGTAGGTAACGCAGTCGTGGCCAGGAGCAGTGTTGCATTTAGTGCGGAGTGTGAGGCTGATGTCCTGTGTAGTGATGGGAGTGTTAAGTGCAGAAGGTGGGGTGTGGCCCAAGTACTGGAAGCTAGGAGCAAGGGGAGGAACAGAGGTATTCGTACAGTCCATGACATCAGGGAAGAGGGAATAATCAAAGCGGGGATCATCTGGGATGGAAAAAACGACAGAGAGGTGGGAGGCAAAGTGGTTGGCCTTACTGAGGTTGTCAGGAAAGGGACGGTCATTAAGGAGGAGAGTGTACTGGGGGGTGGGGCGGTTCCCAGTAAGGCGGTGGAAAGCAGACCAATACTTGGAAGAGCGGATGGGGAGCGTGGTGTTGAGTTGTGTACATGTCTGGCGCCAGGCTCGGCGTTTCTTCGCAACAAGCAGGTTGCGGATGTGTCGCTGTAATTGCCGGTGGCGGGTAAGTGTATCCCGGTCACGAGTGTGGAGAAAAGAGCGGTAGAGGCGGCGGGACTCTCGAAGGAGAAGGACGGCCTGTGGAGGCAGGGCGGGGCGGTGAGGGTGGATGGCTTTGGTGGGGATATGGGTGGCGACGGCGTCAGACAATGTCTGGTGCAGGAAGGCAGCAGCGCGAGCGATGTCATCAGGAGACTGGAGGGTAAGGTCGTGGCCGTCAACCTGGGTGTGAATGGAATCCCGGTAGCCATCCCAGTTGGCACGGGAGTAATCATGGACAAGTTTAGGAGGGACGTCAGGGCGAGGAGCGTGGCGGGGATGGCGACCGTTAGAGATAGTGAAGAGGACAGGAGCATGGTCACTGCTAATGAGGTCAAGGACATCCGCGGTGATGCGCCCAAGGAGGTTTGGAGAGGCAAGGACCACATCAGGAGTGGTGTTGGATTCGGGCCGGGTGTGCTGAGGCAGGGGAACCAGGTCTCCCTGGAGAGTGGTGAGAAACCGATGCCACCGCCGGAGGTCGGCAGGATCACGGCTGTGGATATTGAGGTTGGCGGCAATCACGTAGGCGGAGAAGGTGCGGTCAATGTGGGCCAGGAAATCGTACGGGATGGGGGTGCGAGGGCGGACATAAATGGTGGCACAGGTGACGGTAAGGGTGGGGAAGAAGAGGCTGAGGGTGAGATGCTTGGCTGGATTGTTAAGGAGAGGTTGGGGCCGGACAGGGAGGTGCTTGAGGTGGCCTATAGCAACTCCGCCACGCGCGAGAGGGTACGGGTTATCGGTGCAGTGTAGAGTGTAAGGAGCCGTGGAGACGGAGATACAGGGTTGAAGGAAGGTTTCATTTAGGACGAAGGCATCCACGCGGTGCTGACGTAGGGTGTGGAGGAAGAGGAGTTTGTGGGTGGGCAGGGAGCGAATGTTGTGGTACAGGATACGGTACGGTTGTTGTACCATGGGAGTGGAGAGTTAGACAAGGGTGGTGAGGGGGGTGAAGGTGAAGTGGGCCTGGTTGTGGGAGTATGTGGCATAGGTGGTAAGATGGAAGATGGAACGGGCAGCGAGGGCGATTTGGGAAAGAGTGTGTGAGCGCTGGAAGGGGTGGATGTTTTGGAGCACAATGGTGGTGAAACGGATGATGTCCTCAGCAGTAGGGGGAGGGCGGAGCGAGTTGTTGGGGTGGATGGGGTCATCAACAGGACGGACAGGCACGGTGAGCTCAGGGGTTACTGGTGGAGGTTTCGCTTTACACTTCGAGGAGTAGGTAGGATGTGGTTCGTTGCAAGTGTTGCAGGAGGGGGGAGAGGTGAGGTTGTGGTAATGCTTGAGGAAGTGGGAAGCTTTGCAGTGGGGACAAGTAGGGGGGTTCCTGCAGGCAGAGGTAATGTGGTCGTTGTAGGTGAGACAGCGTTGGCAGCGGTAGGATTGGACGGGGGAACGGGAGGGGTCCACCTTATGGCGCTGATTGTAGATGAGGGCTCCCTCGGTCAGGAGGCGGTCAATGGAGGAGGAGGATTCGGTGAATATCCGCATGAGAAAAGTCGGCCCGGCATCATTGAAGATGCGACGGGCCGAGCGGATTTCAATGTCGGGCCAGGAGTTGAGTTCCGCCAACACCTCAGCCTCCGTGATCATGGGGCTAAGCTTCGTGATCACAGCGGTGAAGGTTGGCGGACGCCGGGGAGGTTGAGGCTGACGGGGAGAGGACGGGGTGTGGTAGGGGGTGAGGGTTGCACGTTGGCCAAATTGTATACGGGGGATGCGGGAGAGGAGATCGGTGTGGAGGGAAGCACTGGGGGATTTGATGAGGATCGAGTCCTTGCGAGGAATCAGTTGGGAGATGGGAGCATTGGGGTAGTATTTCCGGATGGCGAGGGTGAGGGGGTGGGCATCAAGGAATTGAGGGTCAGGATTGGAGAGGACAAAGGTGTGGTTGGCAGGCGGGGCGGGGGCGGGGGTCGGAGTCGCGTCCATGGGGGTGGGTGGGTCACGGGGGTTGGGGGTTTTTTTGGAGGAGACTGCGGGGGAAGGGTCAACATTCGGGCGCTTTGAAGGTTTCGTGGGCACGACCGGGTGGAGAGGGGGCAGGGGTACGGGTTGCAGGGGGAGATGGCGGGGGACAGGACCACCCTGAGCAGCGGATGACACAGACGGAGGGGGCGTGGGTGTCACTGAGACTGTGGAACGTCGAGCAGAGATCCGTGCTGGCTTGGAGCCTGTCGGAGGCGGTGCGGGGAGCGGCGGAAAATCAGTAGCTGTCGATGGGGCGACAGTGATAGGGGAGGAGGAGTTGGGGGTGGTTACAGCCGAAAGTGGTGCAGGGGTGGGGTGGACAGGGAGCGAAGGAAGGACGGGAAGTGGGGTGGAGGAGGAGCTCCATGTGATGGTGGTTGGAGCAGCGAAGGGAGAGGTGAAAATGATAGTGGTGGTGGTGGTGGGTTGGAACATGGCGGCGGCGCGCGAGAAGGGCGGCGGCGGCGACCAGACGGCGACGGCGGCGACCGGCAGGCGGCGGCGGCGGCGGCGGCGGCGGCGGCGAGCACTGGTAGGCGGCAGGCGACGGCGGCGAGCACCGGCAGGCGGCGACCAGGCGGCGGCGGCGGCGGCGGCGGCGGCGACCAAATGGCGGCGCAGACGGCGACGGCGGCGACCGGCAGGCGGCGGCGGCGAGCACCGGCAGGCGGCGACGGCGGCGGCGGCGGCGGCGGCGGCGGCGAGGACCGGAAGGCGGCGACCAAACGGCGGCGGCGGCGAGCACCGGCAGGCGGCGGCGAGGAGGGCCGGACGGCGAGCAGTATGGACGGCAAGCAGACGACACGGCAAGGAAACGGCGGGAATCTTCCACGTCGAAGGTGCACCCTGAGAGTAGCCCAGGCAGTGAAACTCTTCGATGAAGAAGAGAGCGAATCCAACCCTCGAATGGTAGCGAGGTACCGCCGGAGATGTTTAAATATCTTATAACGCAACGAGAATCTCCGAGTAAAAATCCGTAATACACGTAAGCAGGCATTCAGGATTAATTTCTCCTTCCTGCTATCATCGATTTTCGCAAGTTGAACATACAGTTGATCTTTATAGCTAAATACGATGATATCGACCGTGTTTATACATATGTGACTTAAACGACGAAATAAATATTTCCTACGCAGTGCAACAACAGACGAGACATGGTGGTAACTGCAGTAGCGGTCGCGCTGCTTGCTACGCGGCCCCGTTTCCTACAGCCGCCACCGTTCACGAGGGCGCTGCCACGAACAATTTCGCCGCTGCAAATGAGACTGAGATGCAAGCAATCTGTCTCCGGAGCTCCAGCGCCGGGTCTACTTAATTTCGAACGTTAGTGCTCTGACTCAACTTTGTGTGTCTGCCGATTTAATATCATTTACAGACGTTCATAGTGGCCATGGCTCATCTTCTCAACAGACATTGTATTGAAGAGTGACAGATTTATAAATCTTTTGTGTCTGTATATATTTCTACATTTACATCTACTTTTAGCAACTGAGGGTGCAATTTCAGCCACGAAGTAATGTATTATTTTTGCTTTTTCATATTAGATGTAGAATACGTTAATATCTGAATTCTTTGTTCATGTTGTCTTGTGACAGCCAGAGCGAGAGCACCAGCAGCAGCGAGTACTGTTTGTATAAAGCGTTTATTTTGCATTTTGTTTACGACCTTCCACTAAGGAAGGGATTCTATTTGTGTTTATCTGCTCTGCATAGTAACTAACAGTTCTTGATAAAACTTTACGTAGTTTTCGTGTTAGATTTCTTAGTGTTTTCTTGATCGTTTAGAACAGAAAGCGCCCTAAAACCGTCTTTTGTTTGTTTCGCGGCCGTTAGCCACTAGTCACTTGAATCAGCAGTTGTCTTGTGACAGCCAGAGCGAGAGCACCAGCAGCAGCGAGTACTGTTTGTATAAAGCGTTTTTGTACTTATTTGCTGCGCTTAGCTTTTAAATAGTTTTTCTGGGAAAACCTAGCGTAGTTTTCGCGTCTCGTATTTCAGTGAGTGTTTCTTGATTATCAGAGTAGCTCATCAGAAGATTATCTTGGGAATTTGTCACCGTATAGAGTAGGGTAAACATAGTCATGTGTAGGGACTGTGGTTGTTGTGAGCGGACGCAAGGAGAATTGGCCACTCTTCGGGGGCAGGTGGAGGCTTTGTCTGTTAGGCTCATCGAGCTCGAGGCGCAGGCGTCGGCTCGTAGTGGCGTTGGGGCAACTGTGGTGAGACCTATGCCTACTTCGGTGGCCTTGGAATCACATGGAACCCCTGATGTCGCTGCGTCTTCCGGCAGTGAGCATCTTACCGGTCAGCCATCACTCCAGGGTGAATGGCGGACAGTGGTGGGCTCGCGCGTGCCTGGCCGAAAGGCGAAGGTGGGATCTGGCCGCGTGGCAGCTGCCTTACCCCTTTCCAACAGGTACGGGGTGCTTCCTAGTGGTGATGACATCGTTTCCGAGCCACCACAGGATGCCTCGCCTGTTGGGCCAGTGGCCGATTCTCCGGCAAGGTCCCGACAGTCACAGAGGGCGGGCCTATTAGTTATAGGGAGCTCCAACGTTAGGCGGGTTATGGAGCCCCTCAGAAAAATAGCGGGTAGGTCGGGGAAGAATGCCAGTGTGCACTCGGTGTGCTTGCCGGGGGGTCTCGTCCGTATTGTGGAGGAGGCCCTTCCGGCAGCTATTGAACGCACTGGGTGTGACCGGCTGCAGATAGTAGCACATGTCGGAACGAATGACGCCTGCCGCTTGGGTTCTGAGGCCATCCTTGGTTCCTTCCGGCGGCTGGCTGATTTGGTGAAGACAACCAGCATCGCACGCGGAGTGCAAGCTGAGCTTAATATCTGCAGCATAGTGCCCAGAGTCGATCGCGGTCCTCTGGTTTGGAGCCGTGTGGAGGGTCTAAACCAGAGGCTCAGACGACTCTGCGACTATAATGGTTGCAAATTCATCGACCTCCGTTATTGGGTGGAGAACTGTAGGGCCCACCTAGACAGGTCAGGCGTGCACTACACACCGGAAGCAGCTACTAGGGTAGCAGAGTACGTGTGGCGTGCACACGGGGGTTTTTTAGGTTAGAGGGACCCCCCCTTGGGCGAAACGATAAAATACCTGACGGCTTACCAGAGAGGACATTATCATCGTTGATAAAGAACGTCCGTCCTCAGAGACCGAAAACAGGAAAAGTTAACGTAATATTGGTAAACTGCAGGAGTATCCAGGGCAAGGTTCCTGAATTAGTATCTCTTATTGAAGGAAATAGTGCGCATATAGTATTAGGAACGGAAAGTTGGTTAAAACCGGAAGTGAACAGTAACGAAATCCTAGACACAGAATGGAATATATACCGCAAGGATAGGATAAACGCCAATGGTGGAGGAGTATTTATAGCAGTAAAGAATTCAATAATATCCAGTGAAGTTATTAGCGAATGCGAATGTGAAATAATCTGGGTTAAGTTAAGTATCAAAGGTGGGTCAGATATGATAGTCGGATGCTTCTATAGACCACCTGCATCAGCAACCGTAGTAGTTGAGCGCATCAGAGAGAACCTGCAGAACGCCGTGAAGAAGTTTCGTGATCATACTATTGTAATAGGGGGAGACTTCAATCTACCAGGTATAGAATGGGATAGTCACACAATCAGAACTGGAGCCAGGGACAGAGACTCTTGTGACATTATCCTGACTGCCTTGTCCGAGAATTACTTCGAGCAGATAGTTAGAGAACCAACTCGTGAAGCTAACGTTTTAGACCTCATAGCAACAAATAGACCGGAACTTTTCGACTCCGTGAATGTAGAAGAGGGTATCAGTGATCATAAGTCAGTGGTTGCATCAATGACTACAAGTGTAATAAGAAATGCCAAGAAAGGAAGGAAAATATATTTGCTTAACAAGAGTGATAGGGCACAAATCGCAGAATATCTGAGTGACCACCATCAAACGTTCATTTCTGAGGAAGAGGATGTGGAACAAAAATGGAAAAAATTCAGAAACATCGTCCAGTACGCCTTAGATAAGTTCGTACCGACTAAGGTCCAAAGCGAGGGGAAAGATCCACCGTGGTATAACAATCATGTACGAAAGGTACTACGGAAACAAAGAAAGCTTCATCATAGGTTTAAGAGTAGTCGAATCATAGCTGATAAGGAAAAGCTGAACGAAGCGAAAAAGAGCGTAAAGAGAGCAATGAGAGAAGCATTCAACGAATTCGAACATAAAACATTGGCAAACAATCTAAACAAGAACCCTAAAAAGTTTTGGTCATATGTAAAATCGGTAAGCGGATCTAAATCCCCTATTCAGTCACTCGTTGACCACGATGGCACCGAAACAGAGGACGACCGAAGAAAGGCAGAAATACTGAATTCAGTGTTCCGAAACTGTTTCACTGCGGAAAATCGTAACACGGTCCCTGACTTCAGCCGTCGCACGGACGCCAAAATGGAAAATATTGAAATAAACGATATCGGAATTGAAAAACAACTGCTATCACTTAGTAGCGGAAAAGCATCCGGACCAGACGAGATACCCTTAAGATTCTACAGTGATTATGCTAAAGAACTTGCCCCCTTTCTATCAGCAATTTATCGTAGATCGCTGGAAGAACGTAAAGTACCTAGCGACTGGAAGAAAGCGCAGGTCGTTCCCATTTTCAAGAAGGGTCATAAATCAGATGCGAATAATTATAGGCCTATTTCGCTTACGTCAATCTGTTGTAGAATAATGGAACATGTTTTGTGTTCTCGTATTATGACGTTCTTAGATAATACAAATCTCCTTCATCATAACCAACATGGATTCCGCAAACAGAGATCATGTGAAACTCAGCTCGCCCTATTTGCCCAAGAAATTCACAGTGCCGTAGACACTGGCGAGCAGATTGATGCCGTATTCCTGGACTTCAGGAAGGCATTTGATACGGCTCCGCACTTACGTTTAGTGAAAAAAATACGAGCTTACGGAATATCGGACCAGGTTTGTGATTGGATTCAGGATTTCCTAGAAGAAAGAACACAACATGTCATTCTTAACGGTTCAAAATCTGCAGATGTAGAGGTAATTTCGGGAGTACCGCAGGGAAGCGTGATAGGACCTTTATTGTTTACAATATACATAAATGACTTAGTTGACAACATCGGTAGCTCCGTGAGGCTATTTGCAGATGACACGGTTGTCTACAAGAAAGTAGCAACATCAGAAGACTCGTACGTACTCCAGGAGGACCTGCAGAGGATTAATGCATTGTGCGACAGCTGGCAGCTTTCCCTAAACGTAGATAAATGTAATATAATGCGCATACATAGGGGCAGAAATCCATTCCAGTACGATTATGCCATAGGTGGTAAATCATTGGAAGCGGTAACGACCGTAAAATACTTAGGAGTTACTATCCGGAGCGATCTGAAGTGGAATGATCACATAAAACAAATAGTGGGAAAAGCAGGCGCCAGGTTGAGATTCATAGGAAGAATTCTAAGAAAATGTGACTCATCGACGAAAGAAGTAGCTTACAAAACGCTTGTTCGTCCGATTCTTGAGTATTGCTCATCAGTATGGGACCCTTACCAGGTTGGATTAATAGAAGAGATAGACATGATCCAGCGAAAAGCAGCGCGATTCGTCATGGGGACATTTAGTCAGCGCGAGAGCGTTACGGAGATGCTGAACAAGCTCCAGTGGCGGACACTTCAAGAAAGGCATTACGCAATACGGAGAGGTTTATTATCGAAATTACGAGAGAGCACGTTCCGGGAAGAGATGGGCAACATATTACTACCGCCCACATATATCTCGCGTAATGATCACAACGAAAAGATCCGAGAAATTAGAGCAAATACGGAGACTTACAAGCAGTCGTTCTTCCCACGCACAATTCGTGAATGGAACAGGGAAGGGGGGATCAGATAGTGGTACAATAAGTACCCTCCGCCACACACCGTAAGGTGGCTCGCGGAGTATAGATGTAGATGTAGATGTAGATGAACAGCATCTGTTTCTCGCTCCTGTATCCACTAAAGAACAACACAGCGTGTAAGGAAGTCGTAACAAACTGGCGACGAGCAAAAGGAAAGTGGAACTAGGAACTTTGGACACCAGAGCAGGACAATTTTTCTTCCTTTCTCTCGAATTATTTTTCGTGTGTGCGTATGTTAAGCTGGAATAGTTAAGTTCAGATATTTAAGGAATCGTGGCAAATCAGGGAGTGCAATATTTAAGTGCTGAGGAGCGTCTGACATCTTTTGTTCAGCTTCAGGGGCAACAAATAACATAATTGCTGTCAGCAGTTTATTGCCTCGTGCAAGTGCAAGTAGCCTAGCAGCAAAAGGTCCCAGAAGCTAAAGAAGGAATCCAGCTGCCGCCTCCGCCCTTCTGACAATTCGATGAGACGAAGGAAACGTGCAAAGTATACATAAAACAGCGTGCAAAGGAAGATATAACACTAACAATGATATGCAAATGCTGCGATGTGAGAATGGGTGTATATGCTTGAAGCAGTTGTAGAGGCCAGATATGTGGTGACTTCTACGATGGGTGGTGGAGGTGCTGTTCTTCTGGTTTTTCAGGATGGCATCCACCTCTATCACTTGCGCATTGGCGGGGATTATAGAGATATGTCGGATGTGAAGATGGCGTTTATAAAAACTGTTTATTGTTACAACAAGCGAGTGTAGATACAGGCGCACACCATCATCCAGTGGCGCGGTGTGACGTGGACCCACCTGTCTTCGTATCGGTCCAGCATCGGTGGGAGCTCTCCTCAAGGAGCCAGAACGACAAGGCGCAGAGTGTCAGCAGCGGCCAGTTATGAAGACTGTGGGATAGAGG
Source organism: Schistocerca americana (assembly GCF_021461395.2). Lineage (NCBI taxonomy): Eukaryota > Metazoa > Arthropoda > Insecta > Orthoptera > Acrididae > Schistocerca > Schistocerca americana. The sequence continues at coordinate 998,193,321 of NC_060130.1, forward strand.
AGGACACGAACTCCGGACCTCGGTGTACGAGTGGTGGGCTGATAGCGACGGATGCTGACGATTCAACAACACGACGACTGTCTGGTATCGGTTGCTGCCTCAAACTCCCCTAGTAGCTCGATCGGCGCATATAAATAACGTTCCATTGAACTTTTATTTGGCTCTCTGGCGGCGAAGCACGCACCGCCGTTTGGCGCAGTGCTGTATCGACGATTCGTTACGAGCGTCTAGCCACACGTTGACGTAGCATGTGGGGCCCTTTGCAGGGCGGCTGCGTCGTCAGCCGTGTGCCTTCGGGACGCAATTGGGACACCGTGTCCCAAATGTCCTCGGCGTCGCGGTACTCCAATCCGTACCGCAACATACCTCTATCATTAGGAAAAATTCGGTCCCCGAATTTGGCTGGGTGCTGCACCGACGAAGGTTATCTAGAACAAATACTCAGGTACAACTGCGAGCAACAAGTCTCTCCATAGTTCGTATAGTTCTAGTCAGTGGTTAGTTTCTGTAAACTATGCGGAAGTCCTGCGAACAGACTCTACACTAGTTGACATAATGTTACTATACTCTGCCTCCAGTGGTTACTTTTGTCCACACTGTTCACGGTTGAGTCCAGGTTTATGTTATCCACTCACTGCTTGACGCAACACTCTCTAAGCTGTCTCACTGAGTCTCAAGGCAAAGATATTCCATAAAACTGCTTACAGTCCATGGCATTTACTTGTCCATTTGGCAGGATCATTAAAGTATCTCACTTGATCTTTCTAAAATTACAGAATTACATACTCGCTCATTTCCACGACCCCCCCCCCCCCCCCCCCACCGTTAAATCTATATCTAGATCCATAAACGTATCATTCGTCCTCATCAACATAGTCATCATCCTAGTCCCAGAGCTGCACATCATCCTATTAACCTATTACATCTTAGTGCTGCGTCGTGAAATCTGTTACTTAAAGCAAAAGCGCAAGAATTCGGCTGGAAGAACTTAAATATAATCTGTTTGAAAAAAGTTGAATTACTGAATCGTCTGAAGAACTATCGCTCAAATCTTCAATTTGTTCTCGTCGTATTTCTTTGCAACTTGATAGTTTTCCCACTCTGATTCCCCTTGTTCCTCACAACGATTCTCGATGTCATGCCGCCTGAAGTTCGAGGGAGCCAAAACGGGATAACGACTACGTCACAGCCAGTAAACCGTATTGCATTTATGTGGTATCTCAGCGCATTACTATGCTGTTTTGAGTTGCCGTTGCATGAAGAGAAGACAGACAATCAGAACCATAAGATACTGCTACGACGCTGGTTTATTTTCATTCTGTCAGTGCTGTGTCACGGCTTTCAGTTATCTCGCTAGGGAACACAATCACTGGTAGGAGGAGGAATGCGACACAGAACCATCACTTGCAGAGTTTTTGGATTCTCTGGTGGGTAGGCAAGGCAAATCCAGACATATTGGGCCGGCCGAAATGGCTGAGCGGTTCTAGGCGCTACAACCTGGATCCGCGCTACAGTACGGTCGCAGGTTCGAATCCTGCGTCGGGCATGGATGTGTGTGATGTCCTTAGGTTAGTTAGGTTTAAGTAGTTCTAAGTTCTAGAGGACTGATGACCACAGTAGTTCCGTCCCATAGTGCTCAGAGCCATTTGAACCATTTTTTGAACCAGTCATGTTGGACTTGGTATCATTTAGCCCAGTCTACAACAGAGAGCCAACGGCCTTGCCAGATCAGTAACACCGGTTCCCCTCAGACGAAAGCAGTTAAGCGCTGTTGGGCTGGGCTAGCATTTGAATGGGTGACCGTCCGCTTCTTTCGAGCGCTGTTGGCAAGTGAGGTACACTCAGCCCATGTGAGGCCAGCTGAGGAGCAACTCGACTGAGGACTTGGCGTCTCTGGTCACGAAACCTGACAACGTCTGGGAGAGTGATGTGCTGACTACGTTCAAAAATGGTTCAAATGGCTCTGAGCACTATGGGACTTAACATCCGTGGTCATCAGTCCCCTTGAACTTAGAACTACTTAAACCTAACTAACCTAAGGACATCACACACATCCATGCCCGAGGCAGGATTCGAACCTGTGACTGTAGCAGTCGCGCTGACTACGTGGCCCTCCACATGCGCATCCAGTGACGCCTATGCCTGAGGATGGCACGGTGGTCGGTCGGTACCGCTGGGCCTTACGAGGCCTGTTCGTACGGAGTTTGGTTTTTAGTCTACAACAGAGGTCCTCGACGGCGAAACGTTATAGTGTAGCCATCTGTGGCTGCCACTTTCTGGAGCAGAGCGATATTCTATGGTAGTCGTTCCAGGCCAGCAGTGGAGATGTGGCAGAGGCTGGCGCTGTAGTTAGGCACTGCTACGCTGCTATCAGGAGACCTACTCCAGCCACGGACAGGTGACATAGGCATAGACATCCTGGGTGTCAATTCTAGCATGGTGACGCCAGACGCCCAACGGATATATAAACGTTATGTTGACGATGCATTACTCCTGGTAGATGGTGATACAAATGATATTAACAACATACTCGACACACTCAATAAACAAGATAGAATTATAAAATTCCCACTGGAATATGAGAGAAATGGTAGCATCAATTTCCTTGATCTAAACTTCAGTAAAGAAAACAACTCATACATCTTCAAAGTTTACAGAAAGACAACAACAACAGATGCCACCATACATAGCTCATCCTGTCACCCCTCAACACACAAACTTGCTGCATACAGAGCACTAGTTAACAGACCCAACAATATACCAAAGGATAAATATGCACATCTTGATGAGCTCAGCATAATAAAACAAATAGCTTCAGAAAATGGCTATAATGAAGCATTAATTGATACCCTTCGACAAAAAAGAAAAAACAATAATAAACCACCTTCCATACATGAAATGAAAAAGAAACCTACGACTTGCATACCTTTCACAGGCAAACTCTCCTACAAAATAGCAAACATTCTCAGACCACACGACATTAACACTGCCTTTACAACACACAACTAACTGCAACACACACTGAGATACAATATGTACACACAGACGGATATACACTCACAATCAGGCATCTACAACATAGTATGTAACACCTGCAGATCCCTCTATATAGGCCAAACTGGAAGAGACTACCACACTAACAATTACAATAGATCAGCAATAGCCACCCACATAAAGATAGGCCACTCATTCCATGATATTGCAAATGATCTTCATGTATTATGTAATAAGAGTAAGGGACACCAAATGGACTTATATGAAGAACTGGAAATCTTCGTTCATGGCACAGCACATGCAGATGTATTATTAAATGATAAGCTTCAAAGTAATAATGTTATCTTCTTCAAAAACTTCTCCGAGATTAAATGTTTATTTCATTGACAGAATAGTTTTCATTAAGTATCCATGTAACATTCTCCATATTGCCAAAATATCTAGATAAAAGTCCTCATCTTCAGTACAGGTATATATTACTGTGTTTGAAATGGTAAGTAGTTTAGCTTAGATTTTACAACTTTCTGGAAAGATGTTAACAGTCTTTGAAATTGTAAGTACTTTATCTTAGGTTTTAAAACTCTTTGGAAAGATCTAAACAGATGTTTGTGAAAATGCTAAGTTGTGTTCTGAGTGCCTGAAAATGACATCGCCATCAGAAATGTAAGTAAACGTGTTAATATCTTACCTAATCATGCTATTCACATAATGTACACACTGTAACAGATTTATACTTACACACAGGTTTATTTTTCGATTCTTGACCCCACTGGCACACACAGCTAATGTACATAACCTATCAGCTGATGTATAAGTAACTGTATAACGCACCTGATGATGGCAGCATGCTTCCGAACTGCATTGTACTAATAAAATATTAGTAAAAAGTGACTGCAGCAGTATAAATTATTCCACATAAGCTATAATTGCGTGAACCTTTTAGTTGTGCCTATCGCGACTCAGCATCTCCGCTTTACGGTGAGTAGGAACTCTCCTTCTCTAATATTATTACACGCCATCCTGGATGTTCCATTGTTTGATTAACATACAGAGAACTTGTACCCGAGGGGCCGTAGTAGAGGCGACGGAGAAGTGGAAGACAGGTGAGTTGAGGGCCATAGATGGTAAAGCAGCGACCTGGATGTACACGGCCATTAAAATTGCTACACCACGAAGATGACGTGCTACAGACGCGAAATTTAACCGACAAGAAGAAGATGCTGTGATATGCAAATGATTAGCTTTTCAGAGCATTCACACAAGGTTGGCGCCGGTGGCGACACCGAAAACGTGCTGACATGAGGAAAGTTTCTAACCGATTTCTCATACACAAACAGCGGTTGACTGGCGTTGCCTGGTGTAACCTTGTTGTGATGCCTCGTGTAAGGAGGAGAAATGCGTACCATCACGTTTTCGACTTTGATAAAGGTCGGATAGTAGCCTATCGCGATTGCGGTTTATCGTATCGCGACATTGCTGCTCGCGTTGGTCGAGATCCAATGCCTGTTTGCAGAATATGGAATCGGTGGGTTCAGGAGGGTAATACGGAACGCCGTGCTGGATACCAGCGGCCCCGTATCACTAACAGTCGAGATGACAGGTATCTTATACGCATGCCTATAACGGATCGTGCACCCACGTCTCGATCCCTGAGTCAACAGATGGGGACGTTTGCAAGGCAACAACCATCTGCACGAACAATTCGACGACGTTTGCACCAGCATGGACTATCAGCTCAGAGATCACGACTGCGGTTACCCTTGACGCTGCATCACAGACAGGAGTGCCTGCGATGGTGTACTCAACGACTAACCTGGGTGCACGAATGGCAAAACGTAATTTTTTCGGCTAAATCCAGGTTCTGTTTACAGCATCACGATGGTCGCATCCGTGTTTGGCGACACCGCGGTGAACGCACATTGGAAGCGTGTATTCGTCATAGCCATACTGGCGTATCACCAGGCGTGATGGTATAGGATGCTATTGGTTACACGTCCCGGTCACCTCTTGTTCGCACTGACGGCACTTTGAACAGTGGACGCTACGTTTCACATGTGTTACGACCCGTGGCTCTACCCTTCATTCGATCAATGCGAAACCCTACATTTCAGCAGGATAATGCACGCCTGCATGTTGCAGGTCCTCTAGCGGCCTTTCTTGATACAGAAAATGTTCGCCTGCTGCTCTGGCCAGCATATTCTCCAGATCTCTCACCAATTTAAAACGTCTGGTCAATGGTGGCCTAGCAACTGGCTCATCACAGTACGCTAGTCACTACTGTTGATGAACTGTGGTATCGTGTTGAAGCTGCATGGACAGCTGTACCTGTGCTTGCCGTCCAAGCTCTGTTTGACTCAATGCCCAGACGTTTCAAGGCCGTTATTACGGACAGAGGTGGTTCTTCTGGGTACTGATTTCTCAGGATCTATGCACTCAAATTGCGTGAAAATGTAATCACATGTCAGTTCTAGTATAATATATTTGTCCAATGAATACCCGTTTTTCATCTGCATTTCTTCTTGGTGTAGCAAATTTAATGGCCAGTAGTGTATATGTAATTCTGGGAAGCAGCGCTCAGTGGATTCTACCTGCAGAGGGACCTCTGACCAAAGCCCTCTTACTTCCACTTAGGGTTTGACAAAAGGGCGCTGCTTCACAAAACATTTTACCCCGGGCAGGTAGCAATCAGTTGCGAAGGTGGCCAGTTGTGAGAAAGTGGGTGGAGAATGCCATGTAAGAGAGCCGGCCGCGGTGGTCTCGCGGTTCTAGGCGCGCAGTCCGGAACCGCGCGACTGCTACGGTCGCAGCTTCGAATCCTGCCTCGGGAATGGATGTGTGTGATGTCCTTAGGTTAGTTAGGTTTAAGTAGTTCTAAGTTCTAGGGGACTGATGACCACAGCTGTTAAGTCCCATAGTTTTCAGAGCCATTTGAACCAGAGAGACTGCTGTAAACTCAGTTTTTGTGCAAATAGTGGGACTACCATAAAATTTTTGCATTCTCACGTTAGAAGCAGGGACGATACGGACAGAGCGGCTGGTGTATGTGGTTAGTGGAGACAAGACTGGACACAACTTTCTGGGAAGCTTAACAGCCTTCTTTCAGAAATTGGAAATGGTCTGCCCAAAACGATTAGATCTCTCCATAAATGAGGGACTGTGGTCCCATCTAGGTAGATGTGTTTTGCCAAAACAGGGCCGTCCTTACTGTGAAAGCGACGACCCCAAAGTCTAAAATCTTCCTTTTTTCAGACACGAGAGATTTGTAGTCACTCATTGGCTCCTCTTAGGATACGCAAAGTGGAGGCTTGCTCCCCCAGCGTGGGAAGCCTGGTGCTGTGTCTGGGTTGGCTACCAGGTCGACAGAAGAGTGAAGAGGGGAGATATAATGAGTCGAGGATAATTCGTTTGGTTTGTGCAATGTGGGGGCAGTTTCGTTTTTGTTAATTTGGCTCCCGTACTGGGGTTGGTTGCCTTCTTCGCCTTCTGGTCCTCCCCCGGTGGAGAACTTAAAATCTTTCCCTAGTGGGTGAGACGTGTGATCTGTATCTTGTGGCGGACTAAGAGCCAGTGGCAGTTTCCAGCTGTACCAACAGTGGAACTGCATGTCATCCTGGACACATCGCGTGTCACGAGGGTGAATTTATTCATCTTGATCAACTGTCTGACGTTTGATAATCCCAACATGCATCGTCGTGCCTGTGAGTCAGATTGGTCGGGCCAGATCATAGCCCTGAAATCTGCCGGGATTTCAGGGCTATGATAGGGAAGTTTCCCATGTCCTGATAATCAGAACGCCAGACTGCGTAGTTCACAAATTTTCGTGGGCGCGTCAGAACATTGCAGCTGCCGCGGTGCGCCGCTCCTCGCCCACAGCGCACCCTTTTCTGCTGCCGCCTGAATCAACGTGAAAGGGTAAAATACTGCTGCACCGACGTAAGGTTGTTAAATGTTATTCGCAGCTCTCTGTTTTCAGGTGAACCATAGTTTGTGGTTACTTGGTCATACCTGACTCCATTTGAGTTGGGCCTCACGGTAGATTCATATAAGGCTAGGCACAAATTGAGAAGCGTATAGCACGTGTGACGTGACACGACACTACGGCGCGACACGCACGTGGCGCACGGGTCGCGAGGGTCCAGCGCATATTGCGACTCGTACACCACACTTCGCACGCGCCGACTGGCGACGCTCTGCGCTGACTGAACCGAAGCGCGCGCAACCTCTTATCTTTCTCAAACGATTTTACAGAAACTATTCTCTGAAAATATATGATTTTTGCCTTACTTGTGGCGTTATATGTCAGCTTCGTGACGAAGTGCCCATCATCTCGCTAATGACCATTCTTATTGTGATGTACACATTTTAGTAAGACACTACGCAAAACTCAAAAAGTTTGCAACGAAAATTAGGGGTCGCTATGATTTTTCGTTTGGTGCGTATTACACCTTATGTTGCTGCGTATGAAATTTAGCTAACATGCTGGATTTTAGTTTAGACTTGGGAGGAGGTCTCTATCTGCCTCCGATCTCGAGAAAATGGATCCCATGTAGCGCGCTCACTTCCAATCTCACGCCCGAGAGAATGTAATACCCGCAACATCTCTCGTATCTCCTAAACCGCTCGAGATATCGAAACGAAAGTTTGGCGAATGATAGCACACAAGGAGGAGAGTGTTTTGCCAATTATTAAACTCAGGGAACTTTCTTATCTATGGCGATATATCACTACTTATACTTATATTTTTATTTATTTCACTCCAGTGACTGTAATTTTTTAAGAGTTATCGGCAGCTAGCGAAACAAGAGCTTCCTAGTACAAAAATAAACATGAAATTTCTTCTTTTATGTTACTGCAAACCGATACTATGAGGTTTTTCGTAAGCTATTGAGCTCTGTGATTGCCAATTACTTGTTTAATGAGGTCCTCCGTTTCGGAATTCTGTCTCAATAGCTGCTGTGAGATGAGTTTGGCAAATTACATTGTGACAAAGGAAGTACAATTAAGCCAGTCACCAAGAGAAATGTGGCCTTTACTCATAAATGGTGATGCTTCTTCGAATGAGAAAAGGTTAACAACTCACACAAAAAGAGATTGGCAATTCTGTTGGAATTTTGGTGGAATCCCCGTAACCCATCGTATTTTTAACACTGAGCGACGGAAATGGAAACTTACTAAAGGATTTTATTCCTTCTCTTGATCTGAGCAGTATTAAAATAATGACGAGCGTTCCTTCAGGCGGAATGATAGGCACATGCCAGATACTGTTTACTCACCTAGGGCTTGCCAAACTGACAATGCGTGATCGCGAATAAAATAGTTGTTATTGAGAAAAATAAACAATTGATCTGTCGCTCAACACAATGGTCAGTGTATTGTCAGCAGCGAAGGATAATGCGCGCGACAGGAACGCACAAGCTAGCCATGTGTGCCTTGTGAGATGGAGTTCGAAAAACATTGTCATGGAAGTAGGACTGCCTTTGTCAGCAGCACATTTCAACAAATTAAATATATCTAATCATAACACTCTTTTAAGATATTCCTACTTTCGTAATAATACCGACCATTTTCTTCATTTGTGTAGCCTGTTGTTGTATAATTAGTTTATTAATGCCGATAATGTCCATGCAACAACTAAAATGCTTTTTCTCATCACGGCGAACCAATTAAAACATTGTTGTTTGTGACTGCTTTTCGACTGTTTCTAGCTTGCAGTGGAAATATGCTGTTCACATGCATGTAGTACAGTGTGCCGTATTACATTATTACACCCATATCAGAGTAATCACAGTGAAACTTCTACACTTCAGATCTTGGACGCTTTTTACCACAAAACAAAGGGATCACACCTGTGGAGATTATCCCTTTCTAAATTTTTGTAACAGATCGTACAGATACGCTAGCTTACTAGGCAGCGAGAATATAACCTTGCTTTACTTTCCTGCCTTGATTCTTAATCACATGATTTTATAATATTCCTTGCTTCCTTATTCACTATCCTCTGTCCGTTCTTACGATCTGAAAACATCGCGGAGGCATATGGTGCAATTCCAGTGGCCAATGGCTCATCATTTACTGAAGTATACATTTTTCTTGACAGAAGAAAAACAAAACAAAATTATGCAGATATAAATAACAGAAACGTATAACGTGCTAACGAAGAAAGCTGGAGCGTTTAAATGGCGAAAAACGAAACACTACCCAAAGACAATAAAATTCAGTACACAGTAAGGCAAAGTTTGTCGTATTGGCAATACTACCACTGCTGATATACGCCGTTCCAATGTGGGCATATGGCCGGGCTACTTTTCCGCTCCCCGCCTCAAATTTCCCACGGCGCTAGCGAGGCAAGCGCGACGCGCGGCGCGATAAACTGTGCCTCAACCACAACGCCGCGCGACCTGGCGCAGGCGCGTGTCGCGTCCCAGTCCCGTCGCGTCGCAGTTTGCGCGGTCACATTTGAACCTGCGATGTTACAAAACGCGCGCTGCGCTGCGTCGCGCCACACGCGCTATACGCGTCTCAATTTGCGCCTAGCCTAAACAAAGGCAGACTGCGTTGTAAAATGGGTTAATTCAGGGGAGAATTTGTATCGCTTCTACCCAATATATGCTTTGCCTATCAAACACTAGCCATTTTCTGATTTGTGTTTGTCATTTTTCATTTTTGTGTAAAATTTATCAGCTAGACGTAGTTACAAAAGGATCAATAAAATCATTATTATTTTGTAAACTTAAATAGGCTACTGTTTTCATTCATTCTTCCTCAGCTATTCACTGATTTTATTTTATTGTGGTGGTATATGCGTACACTAGCAATTTAAGGTTCAGCCTTATTAAATTAATTAATTTGATTACTAATTTGAGTTCTGAAAGTGACTATAGGCACAGGCAATAAAACTGCCATGGTTAAATTCAATGAGTCATATATAAAAATGAAGGGTGCACCTCACGATTTGAAGATTACTGAGAAGATAATACTGTTCTTTATATAAAAATAATAGTATTTAACATCAATCAGACATATTTTTCCGATTAAAGCAAGTGACAGCTTGCAACTGTACTTCATGGTGGGAACGGAATGACAAAACTGATAAAAGGATAATCTAATGCATTATTTATTTATCAATCAGAAAGCTAGTTTTAGTAGCACCGTAGCTTTCGCATAGAAAGTACCGGATAATGCACGATTTCCAAATATGCCACAGAGCCGTACGGATATGGGAAATGTGTGCAGTAAGAACTGTGTGTGCTGGCGAAACTACTGTGAATACATACAAGGGAAGTGGGACTGAGTCGTGTTTCAGTGAGTTGTCAGAATTCCGGTACGGATTAATCTCCATCATGATGTGGCAAATTCGACTCACGCGAGTCTGTGACTCAATCACCAGATGTACTAATGATACCATCTTATAATAGTACATACTACGCACAATTTGATTAATGTAAAGAGTATGGTTTGTAAGTGATTTGTACACACGACAGACACTCTAGTCGTTTTCCATCAAATGTTCTGAACTGCTTCAAGCCGACGCATATCACAGGGTGGTGGAGCAGGACACAAGCTCAGTTTGCGATGATCATAATTTTTCTTTTCTAGGACGGGGAGGGGATGAGGACATCTGCTTTTTCCTGTCTTCGCAGGTTATGCTCCTTTATAACATTAATATCGCCAACGTCTGTAAGAACAGTTGTACTGTGATGATACTGTCACATGTTGTTATGCAATATTAATTCATTTTCTGCCTCTTTTTCATGGTTTTTTAGTGAAGATGCTAGAGGAGTGTGTTCGGAAAGGTAGCCTTATACCCACCACACTGGGGTGGTATAATGCGGCTAACGTTTCTACAGTCGCTTTTATCGGCATAAGTCAATCTGTGAATCTCTTTAGGTGAAGAGGGCCTCCTCTGGTGTTATGAGCGGTTTCACGGAAGCCGGAAAGCGACCTGCTCTGTGACTGTTGAACGCTCGTCGGGCGTGTGCTGCCCCTGTCGTCAGTGAACGCTGCAGCTGCCCCACAGCCCCCAGAGACTAACTGAGCAGACGTTGTTGCTTCTCTGTGCATACTTTAAAGAGCCAGACGCCGCGGCACCATCCGTGCTGTGTGGAAGAGTCAGTTGCTTTCGCTTTAAAAATTACGTTCAGACAACAGTATTTCGATTCTCTGGACTGTGTTCTTGCCACGTAAGTTTGACCAATAATGAAGATACTGCTTTGACCAGTAGCAACCTCATGTTTAAAAATGTACATCTTGCATGCGAAAGGAGGGAAGTTACAAGTGCTTTCGACTGCTTTTTCATATATTTAGCAACAATTCTTGCCCGTTGCATTCATCCCATCCATGTAGAGCCTTCCTTCTTTTTTTTAAGTAACGAGTTGAGGACTGTGAATACAGAGAGAAGGTCATCTCCAGCCGCCGTCTGCTGCTGATCGGTGCATGCTAGCTGTTTATGGGAATATAAGTGTCGCGATTGCAGTAGTGCGATCCATAGGCAGTGAAGCTCGTTACTTACTTACCTTGTCACGCAATTTGTATTGCTTTATTTGGTTATGATTTGTGGCTCCTTGTTGTAACACTAGCGTGGATTTCACGAGCTGCCGATACAAGGAGGTCTTCTTGCTCTTACTTCATAAAGTCTTCCACAGTTTTTAGTACTACCCCACTGTGTTAGCGGCATTTTATAATTTGATTTGAGTTGAAGAGCTTTGTTAGCTATTAACTTTTAATACGCCAGTGATTAGAGCCAATAAACTGCTGTCAGTCTCATTCTTGACTTAGATTTTAAGAACTTTTAACTTGTCCTACAATTCTTCCTGGTTTTGTGACCCATTAAAGCTAAATTAAGCCTGTTGTATACCCAACAGTTTCACTTGATTGTGTCAGGGTGTTACATGTCCACAGAGGCCAACTGCAACGATAATCTACTTATTATGTTGTGAAAGCAATGAGCATTGCACTCACTCTTCCTGCATCACTACGATTTGTTTTTACGTGTTAACTTGCAACAGCAACGAGCATTGTACTCGCTGGTCTTGTATCACTAGAATTTTGTTACATTAAGAAAGCGGCAAGGACCTTCATGGCGATCATGAATTATGATTTTACTTTTCGTTTCTTTTGTTTATCCCTTTGAGTTTTGGGCCACAAAAATTTGTGACGACCATTCTGTCCTGTTGTAAGGTGTCAGGCAAATCCAACACCTTCTATGAAAACCCTGACATGATAAGCAAATCCGGCAGTATGTCACATAGCTCCGAATAAATCCTGACATTAAATTAAACAAAGTAATACGATCAACGAGTGAGCAAATGGAATACCACAGACTAACACGCCTAAATGCATGTCATACCTTCCCACCGTGAAACAGACGCAGTTCCGAGGGAAGAAACGAGAACAGAAGCCGAGAGCAGAACCGTGTTAAGCTAGAAGGCCCTACGATAAGGGACGGACACCCACGTCGTTAGCCAACCACCAGGACCACCCCCCAGCCCAAGTTAAAAGATAGAGCCCTCCAGAAGAACAGTATAGACCTTACAATAACACTAAAAGAGCCACACCAGCTGCAAGTTTTAGCGTGAGACTTTTTCGCGTCTCTGTTACATTGCAAACGTTAAAAACATTGCCCCACCACGAAAAGTATAACGTTTCTCATTGGATAGACAGAATTTTTGTAGGCGGAGTTTAAAGTTAACATTGAGACCCTGATTGGTCAGATGAAAACACAGCCAGATAGTTTTTTGAAAACCAACTTCGGTAAATTTTAGTAAGGAGAAGTTAGGAGGAAGTTGCTTCCGAGACGGCGAGTTGCATGGAGCTGTGCCGTCCGCCGCCCCCTGACGAACACCGACAAGGTAATGAACGCACGCGATGCCACATTTTTGAGTGCATAAGGCTTCACTCAGAACTGCAGAAGTTTCATCTGTTACATCCCCTTTTTACGTAATACTAGTGTCGATCGTCAACTGAAGTTCATGGTATTCACATTTGCTACGTAAGTTAAAATCTGAAACACGATGATTTTTCTGTTATATAATTATTGAGAAGCCACATCTGCCACTGTAATTTACGACAAGTTAGATAAGTAATTAAAGATAACGGAGGGTCACTGTAGACCATTTTGATAGTTTTCTCTTTTGTGAAACTTAATTTAAACCTAGATTATAGATGTGATATGGCATAGGTCATCCTTCGATCCATTGTAGAACTTGGAAACCCATTCAGGGAATATTCGTTCACATTTTTGTTGAACGCAGCTGGTTTTTATCATCCTGTATTAAAATATTTCCTTTTATCAATAGTGCAATTTATAAACAATATTTTGTGAGTAGAATAAAATTTCCAATGGTAAACTTAACTGCTTTTTCGATGTTATTTTACCAGCTAACTAAAAATAGGAAACCCTTGAACCCCTTCCACTAAATTTAGTTAGTATTAAGATTCTTTTACAGGGAGTGCAGTGGAGCTGACTCTGAAATCATTAAGTATTAGGTTATATCATTGCTAGTCTCACAGAACTCTTCTGAACTCTACATGTCATGTGTGGTCTGGCGTCTCCTTACCAGCAACATGTCTCAGTTTCATCAAACTAGTCAATTCCCTAAAAAACATGCTCAGAGCGTCGTTGCGCGAAAGTGGTAGGGAGACACGACTTAGAACAAACAGACACCACACAGAATGTTAGAGAATGGCGACCCTGCCAGGATGGTAAAATACCATGATTGAAGGTCGACCACATGCCTAACTAGGTCAGAAAAATATCTTGTTGAAAAATTTTTGTAACAAACATTTTTTTCCTAAAGTTATAAATAGTAGAAAACAGTAGCTGCAGCGATAGATAGTAAGAAAGTATTCAATAGGACGTGAGACATTCTAGCAGAGACAATAGCATAATTAAGTTATGAATTTTAATATTGTTAGAATTAAGTTTTCTCTCCAATGCAAGCGCACAGGTGGCGGATACATCGTTGACAAGTTGGTTCTGACCCAACAAGTAAGTGAATGGATTGTCAAGTCGTGTGTGCAAAAAGTTTATGAAACGCGTGAGATCGTATGAGCGCATGTTGACGCAAAGCAGGGCGCGTGAATTGCTTTTAAAACAGAAAATAAGGGATTTAGAAAGATTAGCAATGGCAGCTCGAGACCTTGACCAATTGAGGTAGAGACCCAGCCAGCATGAAGATGGACAGAGAATAGAGGACAGTACAACAGATGATGCAGTATCTAGAGAAATAGGACAGATAACGCACCATAACGAGGATAATGTACGTCTAGGCATAGAAAACGTAAGTCAGCATACGACAGAGGAGCAGGAAAGTAGAGAGACAATCGATGAGGGTTCTAACTTGCGTCTTGAATATGTAGAACCCATAGTACAAGTAATCAGAGTTCCCTCACCACAGAGTACAAGGAATGCGAGCAGAAACGTGTCACCGCACAGTTCAATGCAATCGGATGCAAACCAACACTTGGGCGAAAATACAGAGCGTAGGACGTCGGAAGAAAACGCAACAGGACCCACCAATCTGGCAGAATTATTACAACAAATTACGGAAACCATGACAAGGCAAAATAAAGAAATAGCGAACCCAATTGAAATTCAGAATGCAGAAACCACGAGACAAATGCGTGAGATTAAAGAACAAAACAAACAAAAAATTCAGTAACTCCTAAGTCATATTGAAGACGAGGCAAAAGAATCTCGAGAAGTGATAGGAAGCTTAATAACAGGTCACAATCAATTGAGAACAGACATTGACAAGGTACAAGTGGACGTACAAACATTGCGTAATGACACTCAGGACGAGATCAAAACATTACGTAACAACACCCAGGGAGAAGTCAAGAAACTAGAGAAACAGATAAACGTAATAACTAGACAAGCAGCAGGCACATCACGTGAAACTGTTGAAAACAGTGTGTTACACAAACGTATCACAAACGCAGCGCTGAAAAGATATGATAACCGCATAATCAAAATAGAAGCGCAAACGAAGCAACAATTTCAGAAATTGCGAACAGAGTTGTTGCAAACTATTGAAGAGCGTAGTGAACAGGATCGAACAAGCACTGAGTCTGCAACCACATCCGTATCTGTAACAGCACCAGAAAAACAAGCAATTAACGAAGATATTACGCATTTGCGATTCCAATCACAGGCGGAAAGTAACATATGTGAAATCAGACAGCCTGCACAGCATAAACACGTTTCGAAATTCTTGATGAACAAACGGCACCACAAACACATACGGAACCACAAATGTATGTTTCAAGACAGTTTGGATCGTGCAATGAACCAGCAAGGTTAGCTAGACAAGATACCGAACCAATACGTGACAATGGAAGGCCAGGTCGCGAAGAGTACAGTGCAATGCATTCAGCTACACGTTCACAACCGATGGAAGAAAATTATTGCGTACCACTCCAACGACACTACGCAAGGGTAGGCGAAAGTTACAGTGGACAATATCCAATGGATCTACCACAACCGGAAAGAACGACGGGAGAAATGATCAGAAACAAAAGTGGCGAAGAATCGCGAATTTCATATGGAACTATGACGAAGTACGACAACGATCATTTCCTCACAGTCAGAAAATTTCAACACTTTCGAGAAGGAAACTCATTACATCCACGAACTTTTATTGATGAATTCCGAGTAGGATTACCAGAACACTGGACGCTAGCACACAAATTAGACTTTATATGTGCACACATGTCAGGAACAGTCGCAGAAACCATTCAGAATGTTGCAGCGACATGCCGATCGTACGAAGATTTCAGAGAGAAGTTTCTCTCACGATATTGGTCCAGCGAAGCACAGAACAGAGTGAAGTACGAATTATTACAGAACACATATTTTGAAAATTCAGGAGAGAAGAGTCCCGTGAAATTTTTCGAAGTAATGGCAAAGAAAAATCAATGCTTAGATTTACCATACAGTGACGGAGAGTTGATTAAATTATGCGTGATGAAGTTACCATTGAAATACCAGCAATCATTAGTAGGTCGCGGAGGCAATGACGTCGAAGCATTTAAAAGTATTCTAAGGGAACTAGAGTTCATATTTTCGGAAGATGACGCAAGAAAGAGACGAAGCGCACGTGAAAACGAAAGCAAAAAGCAGTGGAATTCACAAGACACAGTACGAAGAAACAATCATTACGAACCACGCGATAACTTCGCACCAAGAAACGACAATAGATTTCAACAAAGAATCGGTTATGGATTTAGAAGAGAATATGGCAATAACTATAATTCACCCAGGAACGGCAACAACTATTACAGAGGGAATAACGACAACCGGAACGGGTATTGAAGCGCCAACAGACCAACAAATTATCAACGAAGAAACCAATATCAACAAGCGGAGCAAGAAAAGAGAATACAGATAGAAGAGGTGGAGGTAAGACCACCAAACCTCGAAAAACGTTCGAATTGACAGCTAAGCGCCCATGCCATAGGGAATGACGCACCGACCCAGGACAATTGCAGCACCTTGAACAGAGAAGTAAATACCTTATCACGAGAAGAGAAGAAGGAAGAAACAAATCCGCAGGGACCAGATGAAAACGAAGACAGGAAAATAACAATATCGTGTTGGGACGAAATTAATTGGGAGAATATTGACGAGGAAGATGAATTACCAGAGGCATACACAACGAATGTAGGAGGAAAGGACGAAGTAATGAGTATTGCAGAGCTATTTGAGATGAAAACCAGGGAAAGCGAATTCAATGAGGATAATGCGCAGTCGACAGAAGTTGAAAATAAGTCACTAGTGGGCACACAACCCAACGTATATAATGAAGGAAGTTATGAAGCAATAATTAGAGCATTTAGATGCGATTATGTGAAAGTAGTGACGAAGAAGGAGAAGATAGACGAGGATGAGGAAGAAGTAGAGGATGTTGAAGAAAGCGTAAATGAAGGAAGAAATAGAGAAGGGGAAATAAAAGAGAGAGAACTAGCAGTCGAAGCTTATCCTACAGAACGTTCGAATTCACAAGGGAAATTCCTGAAAAGACTCATGTATGATTCAGTGGAGGATTCGTTGATGCAAGAAGAAGAAGAACAGAACCAACCCTTTCAAATTCAACCAATTGTGAAAGCCATGGTAAAGCATATCCCAGTCAATATTGTAATTGATAGCGAAAGTGAACTGACTGCGGTCTCAGAAAATTTATTCATGCAGTGTAATGCCAATGAGGAATTGCCAGTTCTGATAAACACGTAAGATTAAAGTAAGAGGTCCTATTAGAAACAATGCTGCGGAAGTTACGAGACAAACAAGGTTAACTTTTTCGTGTCAAGGTCAAAAGATCGAAGCCAACTTCGTGATTATACCTAAACTAACTGTAGATTTGATTATAGGTGCAGATTTTTTAAATGAGAGACGAGCGATAATAGATACGGGGAAAGGTAGCGTAACATTCGGGAATGTCACACTTCTCTTTGAGCAAAAGCAAAAATTAGAAGAAATACCAGTTATAAACAAACAATTAAGAATGACGCGAGATAAAGAGGATGAAGAATTAGAATGGTATGCACAAAAGGGGGAATCGCCTCAACTCATGTTAGAAGTCCATAAAGAAATCGACGAAAAATTGCAAGAAGTTCAAGGTATTTCGGAACACAGTAAAAGAGAATTAGAGGGTATTTTACGAGATAAAGCAGAGGTATTTTTACCTAAGACTGGCAGTATTAAACACTTTCAGTACAAGTTTGAAGTAAAACAGCACAAACCATTTAGAGGCCACCCTATACAATCCCATTAAGCTACAGGAATAAAGTATTCCAGGAGATATCTAAAATGTTAGATGATGATATTATTGAACCAGCTACCTCCACATATAACAGCCCACTCCATATTGTACAAAAACGAGATGGGAGCATCAGGTTAGTGCTTGATTCCAGATAGATCAACACAATCATAATCACTGAGACAGATCGCCCAGAAAAATTAGAGGAATTGATACAAAATTTCCACGGTGCTAAGATATTTTCATCAACTGATTTACGGAGTAATTTCTGGCAAATAGAATTGGCCCCAGAATGTAGAAAATTTACAGCATTTATCGTATTCGGTAGATGTTACCAGTTTAAACGATTGCCATTTGGTTTAAACATATCATCAGCAGCGTTTATTAGGGGATTTAATACTATACTCAGTCCTGAAATTTTACAAAAAATTACTTGTTATGTTGATGATGTGATTATAGCAGAACCCTCTTGGGAACATCACAATGACACATTAAATCAGTTTTAACAGATCATGAAAGAGCATGGGGTCACAGTAAATATAACAAAATCCAAATTTGGAAGGCGCGAGGTCAAATTTCTAGGACAAATAATTTCAGAGAAAGGGGTAATTCCCGACCCAGAAAAACTAACGGCAATCAAAGAATTCTGTACTCCATATAATAAGAACACTCTTAGAGGATTTCTAGGTCTCACCGGATTCTATAAAAAATTTGTTTGGATCGACTCTCTCGCAACATCACGCCTATGTGCATTGACTGGAAAAAACATGCCATGGGTATGGGATCAACAAGCCAATGAAGAATTTTTAAAAGTGAAAAACGCACTAACAACAGAACCGATTTTAGCACATCCTGATCTAACACAAAAATTTAGTATGGCCACTGATAGCGCGAAAACAGGTTTAGTAGTTGTTTTATTCCAAGAATACGAACAGGCAGGGCTAAGATAATATAGGACAATTGCATTTGTTAGTCGTGTACTCACAAAAAGCGAGAAAAACTATTCAGTCACGGAGCTGGAAGCACTGGCCATTGTATGGGGCTTCCAACGATTTCGATACTTCCTATTCGACTAACTCATGGGAGGTTAGCCAGATGGATGTTGATACTACAATAATTTGACGTCACTATTACACGCATACCAGGACCAGCGAATGTATTAGCAGATGCTTTATCACGATGTCCACAGGGTGCATCCAGTAACATAGGTTTGGAAGCAGCAGAAGACCAGTTTACAATGTACTATATGAAACAAGTACCTTTCGAAAATTACATTACGACAGCATTGAAAAACATGGGCAAAGAACGGGACAAGGATCCCGAAATACTAGGAATCAAACACAAGTGGAGAAGTAAGGATTTTCCAGACATTCGACAGCACTATCTCGTAAAAAACAATGTTTTATTTTTTAGACGAAATGTTGCAACGAATGAATGGTTAATTTTTATCACAGATGAACTAATTAATAAGTACATGTGTTATACACATTAATGGCCCCTTTGGACCAAAGAAATGCTTTTTAAAAATAAAACAAACAAGCCATTTTCCTAATATGGAAAGACGAATTAGAACAGTATTAGTCAAATGCAAAAAATGTATGATTGCTAAACACGTCACTTTCCAAACCAAACCACCTATGTTTCCAATAATCCGTAAAAAATTAAAACAAATAGCTGCAACAGATTTGATGGGGCCCCTCCCACGCACAAAAATGGATATATTTTCATATTTGTCGTTTTGGAACTTACTTCTAAATATATTACCTAGACACCATTAAAATGGGCAACAGGTCTTACTATAAGTAAAGCATTTAGACAAGATTTTCTCAGACAAGTAGGTCGAGTGGAACGAATAATTTCGGATAATGGCCCACAATACAAATCAGTGCAATGGCAGAAGACATTAAAACAACACAAAATAAAACCCGTCTACATATCTAAGTACAAACATAGCTTAAATCCAGTAGGACGATCTATAAACGACGTAGGCACTTTATGCCGATTATATGCAGGCAAAAGACACAACACTTGGGATATATACCTTAAAGATTTTCAAGAAGTAATAAATGAAATGCCACATAGCACTACACTACTATCTCCAGTTACTGTACTTAAAACTATTGAACCCCCAAACATAACCAGAGAAAACGTTTGATTTCCTATTGCACCACGTAGACAGCACAAACAAGTCATAGCAACAGCACTCTCCAACATCAGAAAGGCACCCATTAAAAGAAAAGAAAGAGGAGATAGAACAGCAATTAAAAGAGCATTCTCAGTAGGCCAGAAAGTATTTGTAAAAACACACCATCTCTCCAGCAAACAGAAACACAAAATACATAAGTTTTAAGCTGCATACAAAGGACCTGTCATAATTAGCTGAATTGCTCATGATAATGCTGTGGAACTAATGAACCCAAAAACAGGCAAAACCTTAGGACTTCACCATGTGAACCATATCAAAACGTCTGAAGATTAATTTTATTACTGGTAAATAATTAGCAGAATATTTCAAGTTTATGTTGCAGATAAGATCGTCAGGAGAAAGAAGAATGAAGAGAGAGGAAGGGGGAAAAAAGAAAGTTGTTTCAATAAAAACAAAAACAAAAATAACACCAATATTAGCATAGATTACGGTGAAGGGATAAAGTTTAGATAGTCCAACAGCATGAAATACTAAAATGCTATACACTACGACACAACACAAAAATAAAAAACGAATTTGAGGATTCTTGTAGAAGTTAAGACTCAAAATATCTTAGAATTGTAACATGGAAAGGGCGCCAAAATTAGTAAAGCTTTTTAAAAAGGCATAAAACAATGTAGGTACTAGACATATGTTAGATGGATATAAGTAAAAATTTTTGTAAGAACCATTGTAAAAACTCCAGCAAGGACCAGGTGCAACGACCCACTCACTGCAATGTGAGAAGTATCAAGAAAGAAAAGGACGTAATTAGCAAGACACGATTTCTTCAAGGCAGAAGCATCGAGAGAAGGGAAAGGACAGTGACCGGTGCAGGGACAAACAAGCATACACCGGACTTTCACTGCTCGTCAACCCCGGGACGCCCCCACTCAGCAGAGTGAGCAAAAAACGGCCCGACGAGAAGACGGCTTGGGAAAGGCACCACTGGCAAAAAATATGTGTAAAAGTCACACTACTGCTATTAAACAGCACGCTGATGCACGAAACTGAAGAAAACGTCCACAAAGCAGAAATGACATGTCCAAACAATTTATCAAACTGTTACTAAGAGGAGAACTTCAAAGAGACTAGTTATCAATAAATATTCCCATATCTCGCCCAGAGAAGAACCAAGAATCAAGTAAGAAACAGAGAAAAAGCAGGAAAAACAGAAGTTGAAGATTCACAAGATTGAGACCAAGAAAGAAGATGGGTGAAGAATAGACGACATACCTTTCCAAATCCCTATCCTATTGTAAACCAGTCGTCTGCGAAGTATTACAACGAAAAACGACCGCTTTCAGCGACACATAACGATGGCTTTCACGCATACAAAGCCAGTAAACCACGAGATTCTACACTCACAGCTCCATTCCATTATGGGACCTCCACAACAGCAACACACACTTGCAAAGCCAACAAGGAACGACGAACGAAGCTGTACATCAAATACTTGCCCACATTCATCTTGCTCAAGTCCATCACCCTCGTGCAAAAACATTTGCCAACCTCATGCTTAAACATTCATAGGATTGTGTGAATGTGTGAAATCAAATTATGTGATGTAGGAATTGTGCAAAAGGAACGTGTGAAAAACTAAATAAGTTAAGCACACCAGACAGTTAATAAACTACAAAATAACAGTCATTGACTATGGAATTAAGTAAAAAATAGACTATCGATAAAAATAAGTCATTAGTTTTAAAATGGACAGTATATAAAGAACAAAAGTAAGGCATAATAAACACTAAAACTATATGCCACTTATTTTCTCCACATAAAAATAAAAGGATAACTATATTTTACTTATTTTCTCCTTATAAAAACAAAGAATAAAAAATTATCTTGTAGGATATTTTCCCTTTTTTCTAACATTTGTACCATTTGTTAGGATAATATCTCAATACTTGTGTATGTATAATTCTTTGTCAAAGCAATTCTTCGAAATAATTCTTATTTGTTAGTGTAACAATGTAGAAATGAGTGCCTAGAAACAAAAACATTTTACTTGTACATGATATTTAGAAAATGTGTTATGAATAGATTTTACTTAATTACTACATTTATAAAAAAAAAACAATATTTCTAAGAAAATCGATGTGAAAGACTCCTCACTTTCGATAACAAACTTCTTAAAAAACAAACTTCACACTTTAATAAAGAAAGAAAATAATTAAAAATAATAATTATAATAGCATAAAAATATTCTTCTCTTGTCAATATAAACATATTTTTGAGAATAATGTGGAAGAATATAAAAATATAAATTAGTAATACAAAGTAGCATAGAACCATGATAACGTGGCTGAACAGTAGGCAACAAAATTTAGATAAAGGAATAATTTTTGACTGACTTAGACAACGATTCAATCATTGCCTAACTTCAGTGCAAAAATTACGTTCGAAGGGTGGTGATATGTAAGGTGTCAGGCAAATCCAACACCTTCCATGAAAACCCTGACATGATAAGCAAATCTGGCAGTATGTCACATAGCTCCGAATAAATTCTGACATTAAATTAACCAAAGTAATACGATCAACGAGTGAGCAAATGGAATACCACAGACAAGCACAAGAACACCTAAGTGCATGTCATACCTTCCCACTGTGAAACAGACGCAGTTCCGCGGGAAGAGACGAGAACAGAAGCCGAGGGCAGAACCGTGTTAAGCTAGTAGGCCCTACGATAAGGGATGGACACCCATATCGCCAGTCAGCCACCAGGACCACCCCCCAGCCCATGTTAAAAGATAGAGCCCTCCAGAAGAACAGTATAGATCTTACGATAACACTAAAAGGGCCACACAAGCTGCAAGTTTTAGAGTGAGACTTCTTCGCGTCTCTGTTACGTTGCAAACGTTAAAAGCATTGCCCCATCACGAAAAGTATAAAGTTTCTGATTGGATAGACAGAATTTTTGTAGGCGGAGCTTAAGGTTAACATTGAGACCCTGATTGGTCAGATGAAAACAAAGCCAGATAGTTTTTCTAAAACCAACTTCGGTAAATTGTAGTAAGGAGAAGTTAGGAGGGAGTTACTTCCGAGATGGAGTGGTGCATGGAGCTGTGCCATCCGCCGCCCCCTGACGAACACCGATAAGGTAATGAACACACGCGATGGCGCATTTTTGAGTGCATCAGGCTACACTCAGAACTGCAGAAATCTCATCTGTTACATCCCCTTTTTACGTAATACTAGTGTCGATCGTCAATTGAAGCTGATGGTATTCACATTTGCTACGTAAGTTAAAATCTGAAACGCAATGATTTTTCTGTTATATAATTATTGAGAAGCCACATCAGCTACTGTAATTTACGACAAGTTAGATAAGTAATTAAAGATAACGGAGGGTCACTGTAGACCATTTTGATAGTTTTCTCTTTTGTGAAACTTAATTTAAACCTAGATTATAGATGCGATACGGCATAGGTCATCCTTCGATCCATTGTAGAACTTGGAAACCCACTCAGGGAATATTCGTTCACATTTTTGTGGAACGTAGTTGGTTTTTATCATCCTGTATTAAAATATTTCCTTTTATCAATAGTGCAATTTATAAACAATGTTTTGTGAGTAGAATACAATTTCCAATGGTAAACTTAACTGCTTTTTCGAAGTTATTTTACCAGCTAACTAAAAATAGGAAACCCTTGAACCCCTTCCACTAAATTTAGTTAGTATTAAGAGTCTTTTACAGGGAGTGCAGTGGAGCTGACTCTGAAATCATTAAGTATTTGGTTATATCATCGCTAGTCTCACAGAACTCTTCTGAACTCTACATGTCATGTGTGGTCTGGCGTCTCCTTACCAGCAACAGGTTCCAGGTTCAAACTAGCCAATTCCCTATAAAACACGCTCAGAGCGTCGTTGTGCGGAAGTGGTAGGGAGACACGACTTAGAACAAACAGACACCACGCAGAATGTTAGACTGTTTTTACATTTATTTATGCTTGAACCAACAACTGTAGCATAGGACCGTTTGGCGGATGCAGACGTTTTGTCCTGTATTGATTTTTTGTATGTATCTGATATTTTCGGCGATTTTTTTTTTTTTTTTTTTTTTTTGCTTTGTAGCTTTTAAATGTATTTGTCCTATTGCATGTAAGATTTTTGTGTTATCTGTGAAGAGAGGTTCAGCGAGAACACAGCCTAGGTAAACAACGTGGCTGTTGCGACAGGGCATCGTGCGTACTGAAGAAACAGATCAAGGCTCTAATTGAGCGCAGCTTGTGCCTGGCCCAGAGCTCGATGGAAGATGGCTCGGAGCGGCTTTGCACCGCCCTAAATACCCAGGCCACGTAAAAATCCTAGAGGTCCTATTTGTGATCATATGGCCTACGGAGGGAGACAGGTCCATGAGGCAGTGAGCTCAGGGGGCACTCTCACTGTTACTTCATGGCCTATGCGGCATGCAAGGCTGAGCTCTGTCGTCTGCTGATGCAACCCCTTTGAGATTAGGGCACTTGGTACACCATTTCTGTGAGAAGGGTTGCTGCTACATAAGGTGTAGCCTACAACCTGTATATAGAATCGTTTCCTTACTCAAAGGGCAAGGGGGTGCAGCACGTCTCAGCGTCTAAGGAACCTGGTGCTTTTTAGTTGGCCACCTTTGTAACTGGTGACCCTCGTGGGCTGAGGTCGATGTCTATTGGATCTGGCGTCTGGGCCAGGGACGGCTTGACCTCACCAAAGTTTAGAGAGTGTGAGTGTGGTGGTTGTGCTGTGTTGTCCCAAGAGGGGGGATGTCCGACTCTGGAACAAACGACCATGATAATCCATTGCTAGGAGGCATCTTTGTTTTTGATTTCATACCAGGTTGAAATGCTTGCGGAAAATAAAGCCGCAGTGTCGTCGTACTTCCACTACAGCCTGTCCCAATAAGTGCATTACTATTGTCGAGGTACACCGGCAACGATTTTTGGAGAAAACCGACGCAAAGACGTCATTGGTGACATAATAACGGTGGCTTTGTGGGTGGGAATATGGAGTTCTCATAGTATGAAAGATGGAGAGTTTGGGCAGGTTCTGCCATCCACGGAGTTTTTTGGCAGGGCTCATACCAGTGTGAAGGCTGGGGTGATAAGACGCCAGAAAACAGAGTGAGGGCTTCATCTATACCCTGATGGAGGTATAACTGCTAATTTTGTCTTAAATGTGTGAACAAAGTGTTCCACTGGCTGCCATACGAAAAGGCCAGGCATGCATTAGGGCTACTCCACTGGAAGAATAAAAAGAGGTAGATTCAGAAAACACGATCTGAGGCCCATTGTCAGTTCTTATGGTTTTTGGGAGTCCTTATACAGAGAAAATCCATACCAGAGCCACGAAAGTCTGTCTCGAAGACGTTGAAGACAACCAAGAAACATAGCACATCAGATTTCCGTGTCGACCACGATAAACCAAAAATAGCAAAGGAAGGGACCTGCGAAGTCTAAATGTAGTAGTAACCAGGACAATGAAGCATCTGGCCATGGTAAGTTCAAATGGTTCAAATGGCTCTGAGCACTATGGGACTTAACTTCTGAGGACATCAGTCCCCTAGAACTTTGAACAACTTAAACCTAACTAACCTAAAGACATCACACACATCCATACCCAAGGCAGGATTCGAACCTGCGACCATAGCGGACGCGCGGTTCCAGACTGTAACGCCTAGAGCCTCTCGGCCACCCCGGCAGGCATCATGGTAAGTATCTGTGAGCAGGTACTGTCTGTTTGCTTTGGCAGGTTTCGGATGCCACCACCATCCTGACACTATCTCCTCGCCAAAAACGTGTTGATGGGCCAGCCATTTCTCGAGGACAACCCTCCACTGGCTGTGGAGAGGACAGGATGCTTCGGCGCAAGGGGGATGGGACTGTAGCACAGGTGTGACAATTTATGCCTTGCAACAAAAGGACTCTATTGATGGTGGAGAACTCGTGGCACCTGGGCCAAAATGCTTGGAATGCCGGATGCACCAACTGTTTCCAATCCATTGGCCACCCTTGATGCACTAGATGGAGTACTTCCCAGATAACCGGGTTGTCTGGAGAGTGAGGGGTGATTGTTTTTGCAGCCAAGTGAAGGGAGGCTATGGCTTCTTCTGCTTTTGTGTCCACGTGGCAACAGATCTCTGGTTCTGCTTCGAACTCTATGTCCTTTCCCATTGGTAACAGAGAGAATGTCGGCACTGCCATGTTACATAATTTTTGATTTTGTATGAGCAGCTCATCAGTAGTAGGGCTACCTATGTGTCACTCCACTCTCCATTGTTGCCAGATGTATCCAAGATGGCGGCCATGACATCATCCATGATGGCAGTGTGTAGTCTTGGCAACAGCACATGACATAATCCAATATGGTGGGTTATGTGGGAAAGATAGGTCAATTGGGCTAAATCCACTAACCTAACATCCTCCCCTCCCCTCCCCTAGAAAAATGGTGGGAAGTTCAAATTCCAACAGCATAATGTATCACAGCACAGTTATCTCTTCTACCCTTAGAAAATCGCAGAAAAATAGGTTACTTGGGCTACCTCCACTAACCTAAATCATCCGACCACCACCTCTTCCCAGGAATTGCCGGGAAAAGGAATCAGCCTGTGCTCGATAGGATGGATGTAAGTCTTTATTTTGCAGGCTGACTTTATCTTAACAATTTGAGGCATTAGCTCCATCCACTGTGTTCTCCACAAGGTACGGACTCCAACTGACCCAGTACACAGCACCACCACCAGAGGGCGTTTTCGTCCGTTCCATGATGTAATCCAAGAAGGCTGCTGTGACATCAGCTGATGACACGAGTACCATTACCCAAGACGGCGGGAAACAGTGTGTTTACCACAAGGTCTGGGCCTAGTACACAGTACTGCCACCAGAGTGCACAGTTGTCCATTCTGTTACGTAATCCATGATGTCAGCTGATGACACAAGTACCATTATCCAAGATAGCGTGAAACAGTGTGGTTGCCATGGGGTCTGGAGTCCAACTAATATAGTACACTGTATTGCCACTAGAGGTTACTGTCATCTATTCTGTGACATAAGCCAAGATGGCGATCAGGGGTGGGAGAAAATGGTGGGAAAACGACTCTGCCTGTGCTGGACATAAGTCTTTCTTTTGCAGGCAGTGTCTCCACTACAAGATCAAGACTCCAACTGACACAGTACACAGTACAGCCATCACAGGGTGTTGTCATCCCGCCTGTGATGTAATCTAAGAGGGTTGTCCTGTTGTCCTGGGGGGGGGGGGGGGGGGGGTAAATTCCATGAAAATAAGTCAGCCTTAGCCAGGTTGCTGGAGAGAGTAAGGAAGGAGTGTACTTTATTTATTTTGGAACAATTTATTTAGTGATGGAGTATATTTATCACACTGATACAAAATACACTCCTGGAAATGGAAAAAAGAACACATTGACACCGGTGTGTCAGACCCACCATACTAGCTGCGCAGCATTTGTGCACCGCCGCCGTCAGTGTCAGCCAGTTTGCCGTGGCATACGGAGCTCCATCGCAGTCTTTAACACTGGTAGCATGCCGCGACAGCGTGGACGTGAACCGTATGTGCAGTTGACGGACTTTGAGCGAGGGCACACCGTTAGGCCGTCTTCCGCTCACGCCCCAACATCGTGCAGCCCGCCTCCAGTGGTGTCGCGACAGGCGTGAATGGAGGGACGAATGGAGACGTGTCGTCTTCAGCGATGAGAGTCGCTTCTGCCTTGGTGCCAATGATGGTCGTATGCGTGTTTGGCGCCGTGCAGGTGAGCGCCACAATCAGGACTTCATACGACCGAGGCACACAGGGCCAACACCCGGCATCATGGTGTGGGGAGCGATCTCCTACACTGGCCGTACACCACTGGTGATCGTCGAGGGGACACTGAATAGTGCACGGTACATCCAAACCGTCATCGAACCCATCGTTCTACCATTCCTAGACCGGCAAGGGAACTTGCTGTTCCAACAGGACAATGCACGTCCGCATGTATCCCGTGCCACCCAACGTGCTCTAGAAGGTGTAAGTCAACTACCCTGGCCAGCAAGATCTCCGGATCTGTCCCCCATTGAGCATGTTTGGGACTGGATGAAGCGTCGTCTCACGCGGTCTGCACGTCCAGCACGAACGCTGGTCCAACTGAGGCGCCAGGTGGAAATGGCATGGCAAGCCGTTCCACAGGACTACATCCAGCATCTCTACGATCGTCTCCATGGGAGAATAGCAGCCTGCATTGCTGCGAAAGGTGGATATACACTGTACTAGTGCCGACATTGTGCATGCTCTGTTGCCTGTGTCTATGTGCCTGTGGTTCTGTCAGTGTGATCATGTGATGTATCTGACCCCAGGAATGTGTCAATAAAGTTTCTCCTTTCTGGCACAATGAATTCACGGTGTTCTTATTTCAATTTCCAGGAGTGTATTTCTGAACCTTGATCGGATGTGATCAGTGGATGCTATACATCTCCGTAAAGCTAAATTGTGCTCGTATCACGCAGAGCAAATGTTTTATGGAAGTAGTTTTTTCGTTTTACTGTTCGATAACATAGTTAATCGTAGAGAAACCGGGAAGAAGATGTATGTTATCCGTTTGAAACATATTTCTTACATTGGAATATTAACAGCGCTACATACCATACGGAAGCGCAGGAGATCTAACATTATAGCCCATTTTAAGTGCAGAACGTTGTAGTCTTAGGAGTGCGTGTGTTTATATTCTCTCTTCCTAATATCTTCCAGGTCCTGATCCTAGACTCTGGAATAATACTTTAAAATTGATAGCTTGGTTGATTTACTTAAAAATGCTTCGAACTCTGTCCGTCTGGCGCTCCATCACACATAAAAATCATCCATTTCTTGTTCTTCTTAACTGTCTACTATTACATCACGACAATTTCACGACACTTTCAAATCTGTTACTATAAATCGATAAGGAGTGCCAACCTCATCGACATGGGCGCTTCTTGAGTAATCTTGTGCACTTGGAAGGGTGAGGACTCGGAAAACTCCATGCATTCACGAGACGTGGAATGTAGCGCTCTTCTTCTGGTCGGTTGCAGATTAAATCGGTAACGGTGCCGCATGGCGGGATGGTCAGTGACACTGTGAGGAGCGTCTTTCGCTCTCTAATTTTACCCTAAGACAGCAAGAATGCTCTGTGACTCCCATACGCTGTGAGATAGATCGCAAATTTAAGCACTATACTCGAGGTGTTAGAAATACGTAGAGCGCAGTTTGATATACTTTGATGGTGTATGTCATCGAGAATTAGCCGGCTGCGGTGGTCTCGCGGTTCTAGGCGCGCAGTCCGAAACCGCGCGACTGCTACGGTCGCAGGTTCGAATCCTGCCTCGGACATGGATGTGTGTGATGTCCTTAGGTTAGTTAGGTTTAAGTAGTTCTAAGTTCTAGGGGACTGATGACCACAGCTGTTAAGTCCCATAGTGCTCAGAGCCATTTTCTTCGAGAATTAACAATGAATGGACGTACTGCACACTCATCTATCCACGTTCGCAATGATACTCGCAAAGTGGAGATGGGGTGGTTTAGCTATGATACTGAAATTGAGAAACATACTGTCACATCATTGGTCCGTGCTGAAATTACTGTAAAATTGTTCACACTATCAACTGTGATGCTTGTTATTAGAGTACATCGATGGTGCCTTTACCATCCCATCCGTGCACTGGCATGCTGTTGGTAACCGCATAATGATTGACTGATATCGCTTGTTAGAGTTGGAGAAAGAGTTTTGGTGGATGGACAGCACCTTCTGGGGTGGATAGCACCGAAACACTGATCGTGTACATGACTGCAATATGATGAATCAGTCGAAACAGAACGTAGTCATCAGCTATTCCGTCACTATGACAGATGAGTTTAAATGTAGTTTGGAAACCTACGCCAACGCCATAAAACTCATCCAGTTTCCTTATGTTGTAACTCCCTTTTATTTAAAATCCTCCAGTGTTTGTGGCGTGTTATGGTAACCACAGTAACAATATGATTTACACTGTGCGGAGTCTAGTATCGTTGCGAGAGACCATGGATCAGAGTGTCTTGATATCAGCTTACGACCTGACACAGACCATGCAATATGGCGATCAGTGTAAAATAGTTTTTGCGGCTGAAAGTGTCATCTGCAGAAGGAAACAGGAAGGTGGACGGTGCTTCCACACCGACGGCGCCAGTAATTCTGCGGGTAAATTCTATAAGAGCCAATCACAATCCCCCATTCAGTCACAAGACATCCTTTGTGCACGGATATAGGAGTCTCTACATAATAGTGGCAATGTTTGTGTATGTTGAAAGGAGGAAGTGCTATACATGATGGACAGCTTGCCACGTTAGGACCGCTAGGAAGACTGCATTCGATGTTATTCTGCGCTATTTTCGTAAACAGGATCTTTCAGGGCAAGAATTTCCGTTCATGCAAGCTGAGACATCACGAAAACTCCTACAAAAGCGCACGTTAGGTATTTCTAGGACACTATGCAATTTACTAGAGTTCGACTTGGTTATAATTTTAGATAGCCATATGGCTCCAGTATAACATTGAGGAAGTTGCTAGATGCACTTGCGATGGTATGTACCTGCGCACGGTGATGTGTCAGCCAGACGTCACACATGGTCCATTGGAATCACTAGGGAAAAAGCAGCTTTTGCAATTATGGATCGGATTTCTGCAGCGTTGCTTGGCAATTAGCTCTTCGCCGGACCGCAGGTAGAGGGAGGGTACACACCAGCAGTGGCGAACACATGCACGTGTGGGCCACCCTGGAGCTTCTGTGCTCTGTAAATAGGTTTTCACTCCCATCCAGTCACGTCAGCTATTTTGCCTAGGTGAACACGTATTTCGAGAGGAATTTCTTAGGTAGCAAGTATGAAAGTGATGTTGCTGCATCATGCATGCGGAATCCAAATGGGCATCTGCGCGTCACTTCACAGGGGGTGTCGGTGCATCCCAACTTCTGGGAGCGTGTGCAGTAGCCTCCTGTGCAGTCCAATGGTCAGAGGGTGGCAGATGGTGTCTGTGTACATTATCTGTGTGTCTGTTGCATTATTTTGCTAGCTGGTCTGTAGGCTGTGCTATGCGTTATTTGGACAGTTTACAAGTAATGGACGTGTCTACACATCAGTGTACTGCATTATTTAGGAGGAGTCTGCATGTCTGTTCTGAAATTATTTTGGTAAATTAGGAGTTGTTTGCGTGTCTGCAGAGCGTTATTTATAGGTAGTTTAAAGGTCTGTGGGTTGTGTGAAGGGACTCCAAGCATGTGTTTTGTATCAGTGTGGCAAATATACTCGATCACTAAATAAATTATTCCAAAATAAATAAAGTACATTCCTTCCTTACTTTCTCCAGCGACCTGGCGCAGGCTGAGTCATTTTCACAAAATCCCCCCCCCCCAGACCACCCTCTTAGATTATGTCACAGGAGGGATGACAGCATCCTGTGGTGGCTGTACTGTGTACTGTGTCAGTTGGTGTCTAGATCTTGTAGTGGAGACACTGGCTGCAAAAGAAAGACTTATATCCAGAGCAGGCAGAGTCGTTTTCCCACCATTTTCTCCCACCCCAGATCGCCATCTTGGTTCATGTCACAGAATGGATGACAGTAATCTCTAGTGGCAGTACTGTGTACTAGGTTAGTTGGACTCCAGACCCCATGGCAACCACACTGTTTCTCGCCATATTGGGTAATTGTACTCGCATCATCAGCTGACATCACAGCGACCATCTTGGATTATGTCATCGAATGGACGACAGGGCCCTCTGGTGGTGGTGCTGTGTACTACGTGAGTTAGAGTCTAGACCTTGTGGAGAACACACTGGATGGAGCAACTGCCTCAAACTGCTTATACAAAGTCAGCCTGCAACATACTTACATGCATCCTATCGAGCACAGGCTGAGTCCTTTTCCCAGCAATTCCTAGAAAGAGGCGGCGGTTGGATGACTTAGGTGAGTGGAGGTAGTTCAGGTGACCTATTTTCCTGCGATTTTCTTAGGTTAGTAGCGATAATTGTGGTGTGGTGCACTATTCTTTTGGAATTTGATCTTCCCGCAATTTTTCTGGGGTAGGGGCTGGTGGTGAGGTTAATGGAGGTAGCCCAGTTGACCCATATTCCTGTCAAAACCCGCCATCTTGAACGACGTCACGGCTGCCTTCTTGGATGACATCATGCACTGTTGCTAAGTCTACACGCAACAATCTAGTATGATGTCATTACCGCCATCTTGGATAGATCTGACAACAATGGAGAGTGGGGTGTTACACAGGTAGCCCTACTACTCTCATTGCAGCGATACACTGATTTGGTTGGAATATTGAAGTCTGTCTTCAATATTGGTAAAAAAGGTTTATGGGTAGGAAATAACTTGAATCTTCTGCTATACCAATAATGGTGGCATTTATTGAATATGAACGCAAAGCCAAAGCCTTTCTTAGTTCTCTCACACTTGAGACAGGTGTGTTACAATTGAGACTGGCGTATTGGAGAACAGCAAAAGGGGCACCAAACTTGGAAACCAGTTTCTGGGTGTTTTCATAAGTGATGAAAATGTCATCCAGATAGTTAGTCGTGCTGGATATATCTAAATCCAGCTTTTCCGAGGACAGTTGAACAAAAGCAGAGACAATGGCAATGCCATAAGGTCCATGGGCTGGGAAACTAAAAGTGGCTAGCTACGGCCACGAACAGACTAAACTCTGCTAACCTCCACCCATGACAGCTGCACTCGTGGGCTCCGTCAAAGATGATTTGCTGCTCCGAAAAGCTGGAGTTTACAAAATTCCATGTGAATGTGGCCTTTCTTACATCAGACAAACAACTCGTACTGTCCAAGAAAGATGTACAGAACACCAGGGGTACACAAGACTTTTACAACCTAACAAGTCGGCAGTGGCAGAGCACTGTATTGACACTGGTCACAGTATGTTGTATGACAACGTCGAAATTTTGGCAATTACATCATCCCTTTGGGACTCGATACTGAAGGAAATTCGCTTGAAGACGGATTTAATTAATAGAGATAGTGGTTTCAACCTTGATAAATCATAGAATCCGGCACTTGCTGTGATAAACTCACAAAGACATCGTTACAGTACAGCTCACAATGATACATCGACATGCCAACACAGATCGACTACAGACTCATAGATGCTACTCGCGCATTGTGCACGTCTCTGCCGCCGACCAACTGTAGGGAAGCAGCATACTCACGCCTTATAAAATTCACATCAGTCCTTCCATTGCGTGCCAGCCTAGTCCGCTGTAACTAGCTCTGACATCATAAATGTTGCGCAATACTTTAAAAATCAAGTAAATAACCTGAAACGTTTCTAGCATGTCAGGAGTAATACTAAATCAATATGTGTTGAATATCAGTTCAATAACTTTAACCATTTTCGAAATTTGGACGTTTCTCTGTAAAAATCATTGGCGCAACAGAAAAGAGCTAGAAGCTTAAAAATTTATATTTAGATTCCTTTTGCATAATAATTTAGTAGAAACAGTATTCTGGATCTCACAAATTAAAATTTTTGTTGAAATTCATGATTTTCTGGTTTTTGTCTTAGAAATTAAGGAAGCAAGATAGATTAAGCAGGCGATTAAATAAGGCTAGGATGTAGAAGGGAGATCCGCTATAATCATAAAGATGTGAAAAGTTTCAACTGAATGACTATAAAACTATAGCGATAGCGTATCTCGAAAGAGCAAGTTCAGAGCTCGTCTATTGCGTGTAGTGTAATTAAATTAATTCTCTCGCCCAAAATATTTGACTTTTATTATGATTACTTACCTGTATGCTGATTGCACATTTAAACTGAGAGCTTCATCGGCCATCAGCAAAGGAAGCAATGATGTATTCGATAACTTAGAGTGGTGCATTACTAGCCCAGCGGCTAGTCGGGAGAGCGGATTTGATCAGGCGTTCCCTTAGCCGTCCGCACCGCGGCTTTATACATAAGAACGCTGCGCGAGAGAGAAAGGCCCCAGTTCTCTCCAGACGCTGATTAGCGCACCACCTGTGCTGAGAGTCGCGTCGCGTCGCGTCGCGTCGCGTCGCGTCGCGTCGGTATCATTGCTGTAAACAGCCTCGGATGCCATAATAAGTTACTCGGGATACGCGTAACCATGAAATCGTTTGCGAGTGAAGTGTTAAGTCTGGGATGACTTTAATGATCTATCTTCAGTTTACGTATGTCGTATTTTCACGTGCCACTGTGGGACAGACGTTCTGCCATTATTTAGCGTGGCGTTTGATGAACATTATCATCAAATTATGGCGAGCATTCACTTAAACATTTAATTTGAACAGTTATAGTTGCATCAGCGCATTAGACTCTGAACTGCTCTGTTAGTTGGATTGTGTGGATTTTTTTTGGTCTGTGACTTTCAGAATATAGTGAACATTTTAGAGAGAATCGGTTTTTGATTATGAATCCCAAACAATCTCCAAATTCTTCAGAGCTATAAGCCGTAGCTATAAATGTATTTCTCAGATGAAGTGGGCACTAGGAATTCTAATTACAGGCATCACGTCTTGCTAATCACTTTCTAGTTGCCAATATTGTAGTTAGAGAGCCAGTGTTGAGAAGGGCAAGCAACAGCATAAATAATAGGAACATTTATAATAACAATAAATTCCACCCACCGCCCCCATATGGTGCATTGGGTGGGAAATTTAATAACACCAATTATAATAAATAAACAAAACTTTTTATTCCATTATTCCACCCGCCGCCCCACATATGGTGCATCGGCCAGGAAAGGAACTGAGTAAAAGTGAAAGTGATTTTTAAATATTGGAATTCGGGAGTGAAATGCGACACGCAACTGAGTAATAGAACAGTGATAGTGTTACGTGTGCATGTGGACGACGCAATTGGATTAACAACGCATCTGGATTGACGGAGCTGGCACTGAGTCTAGCGGCGCTGCCGGCATCGCGAGAAGCCAGTTTCGCCTGACCGCAGTCACGCCATACGTTGTGCAGAAGGAACTAAGTTAAGTGAAAAGCTGTTAAAAATTTTACTAACCTGCACTAAAAGGCTGTCGGCGGTGGAACCGCCAGAAGAAACTGAGGTTAAACTTAAATCAGAACCTATGTCTGTTGAGGGAACTGTAAATTCAGACAATGGTTCAAGTGTAAATATGCATGAAAATAGTAATGTTAAAGTGAAATTGGATGATAGTTTATCTGATGAGCTAAAAACGAAACAGTCATCAGAGGTGGTAGAGTTTAAACAGGAGAAGTTAGATATGACTGATCAATAAGAAGTTTCATTTAGTTTTGATGATTCTGGTGTTGGAGCTAGTTTTTCGTCATCTGAGCATGATAAAAAACCAGCTAGTGAGCAACCCAAAGATACTGGGGCTTGTAACGCCGGAAATGCATATCCTCCTATTTCCATCTATTGTACTATTATTTTTTTCCTTGTTTTGTTACCTCAAGATATGACATTTCTGTCTCTTTATATATTGTAATTGTTTTACTGTTTGTATATATATATTTATGCACTTATGTCGATGTATAATTGGTTTGTTGTGTAAAGAGTATTAGTATTTTTACGCTGGGTCTTGCCTAGGGAAAACTGCTATCGAACGATTACATCGATAGGTCGTGTAAAGAATCAAAGTTTGTAGGATCTTTGGTAGTGTTAACTCTGCCGCGTGGAGCGCGGGCGGAACAGTGAGAGTCTGGCGGGAGTAGCGAGTGGAGCAGGTGTTGTGTGACGCTCCCGCGAGTTGCCGCGCTTTCGGGGTTTGGCAGCATGTAATTGCGACCGACTCGCGATGATAGTTTCTGACATGGTGTCGCGGACGGGAAGCATTAGCTGGCGCACATCAAGAGCCCGTTTCGCCTGGTGACCGTGTCGAGAAGAAGGCGCGCCAACATCCAGCTTCTGCAACAGCGACGGCCGACAATGAGTGACTGTCGCCACCTCCTCTATCGACGGCTTCAAACCTTCAATCAACCAACAAGGAAGACTAAAAGCACGTAAAGTTTCAGAACTGTATGGCAGACCTCAGCTTTTCAAATTGTTCCATTTGCCTCGCAAAATTACAGCAACTTAGCATGAACCTTTGTTGCTCATTGTCCCAATTTCATTGCCAAGCAGGGTCCCTTCCTTTTCCGAAATGAACCCGAGTGTCGTTGAAATTCAAACGCCAGCATTAAAATAATATAATTAGATTTCACTGCTTTAATTTCAAAGTTCAGTAGCTGGCTACAATATTTAGGTTACACGAGCACAAATTAAGAGTGCGAGTTTTGTTACCGTATTTTAGTTACCTGTGACTGCAGCTCAGCTTGGTACGTACTAAATTTTACTATTGTTAATTGTTCAGAATCATTTAATTCAAGTTCAAAGTTAAATCTCTTCTTTCTAAATTGCGTAGATTCAAGTAGCTTTAGAAATGATTGTTGAGGTAGTCCAAGACTAACTGTATTTCGATGTGCTTCAGAAAGAAAGCTCACTATTAACTTCAGTCACTAAACTAACTTTCGATTTTCCAGTTTTATTAATTCTTTTGCTAAATTAAGTCAGAGCGTAGCGAAATTTATTACTTCTGACAAACTTTCAGATTTCACACTACACGTGTCAACCTTCAGTTGCCACGCTTCTAGTGTTAATTATATGTGTAATAACCTTTCTTTTTCAGTTACTATAGTAATTGTCCTTAGGACTGGCGACCGTGATTTCCCCCAAATCTCAAATATCTAATTACCGCTAGTTAATTGTTAACGTAACGGCCGCACATTTACTTTCTTTATTAACTCTACCCCTTTTCAAAATTAATTTCCACCAGTTTCATTTGCATTTTTCCTTTCATTTAGATGTAACCCTTTCCTCCCTCTTTACCGACAGATTAACTTCGGTGACGATTGCTTTTCCCAAATTTCCATTAGGTGCACGCGGTTTAATTTTTCACTGTCATTAAGGTCGGTAAGTGAGGGGGGAGGTTACACGTGGCGACCTGGTGACAGGACAATCTTCAGTTTTGAGGTTGTTCTGGACACGAATTTTGTATGGTGCAAATCTCGTAACAAAGTACTGGTTACGTACAGGCCGTTACGTCAGCGAGAATAAGTAGTGGGAGTAATCCCAATTATATTTGAGATTTGTCATTTATATTGAAAATTATTAAAATGAGTGAAGGCAACAATTACCAAAATTTGGTAGACTTGGATACGGAACAATCGGTCGAACAGTGGGAAACGCGCACGGCGGTTCCCATTGTTCAGGGGCAGGCGGCTAGCATGAAAGACGCAACCGCCGAAACGCAACAAAGAGCAGAAATGGAATTCCAAACTTTAGAAAATGTTTCGGAATCGGAAGCGAAAATCAAATCTGTACCCCTTGATGATGAATACGGGGGAACATATATAGAGGAACCAGCTACGGAGGTAAAACCGGTAGTCTCTGGGAATGTAACTGATTTATTGAATGCTTTGATTAATGAAATCAAGAGTCAATCGGCAGAAATTATAGCTCTGTCTGCCAAGCAAGAAGCTCAGTCTGAAAAAATTGAACGAAAGCTAGACACTCAGAACAAAGCTATTAATGTTGTTAACCACAATGTTGGAGTTGTTGATACAAAAGTTGATAAAATCAAAGACGATATTGTCGTGATTAATACCGAAATCGGTAATCTTAAACAGGAAATGATAGGCGTTCAGGCGGAAATTGCGAGCATAAATACTCGTTTTGATTCCGAAATTAGCAGAATCGAGAAAAGTGTAGGAGAAGCAGTTGCTCCGATCATCGAGAATAAGGTGACGGAACAAATTCAATTAATGAAAAAAGAGGATCAACAGAAGGTGGAAACTTTAAAGGCTTTAGTGTCCGAAGTAGACACTAAAGTGAGGGAGCAGGCTAATACCTGCGAAGAGAAAAAGAGGGAAGTGGAAACGCTTGCGACAACCACTTGCCAAGTAATTACGAGAGTGTCGGAATTAGAAAAGAAACTTGAAAAACAGAGCTATGTGCCAATCTGTGCACATAGTTCGGAATTGTTGACGAAAGAGGAGCGGTTCGACCCCTTGAAAAAAGGCGGTATACACGCGACGGATTTCATTAAAAATTGTGAAAGAGTTTTACCCATATCATGGACTAATGAGAGAAAAATTAATGCGGTTATTGATGTGCTGGCTGGTGATGCCAAGCGTTGGGGCTTAAACCTCAACATTACGAACCTGACTTTTGACGAGTTTAAAAATTTGTTTCTGGCTGAATACTGGTCAGAGCAAAAACAGCAAAGTGTCTGGCGCGAATTTGTCGTATCGAGGCCTTTCGATGCGAATTCGCGCGGCTCGATGAAGGAGTTTTGTGAGGGCTGGATCCGCAAGTTGGAATATTTGCGTGATCGCCGCACGGAATCCGAAATAGTCTGGGAACTCTACAAGAAGCTTCCAGATGATACAAAACGCTACGTAGGAAGCAATTACAGGACAATCAATGATTTCCTGGAAAGAGTTGAGGACGAGGACAATTGGCGCAATAATCGCGACAGTGGTAGAGGCCGTGGTAACAACAACGGGTACCACCCCAACCATAACAACGATAACCATGGGAATAATGCATACCGCAGGAATAACAATAATGGTTCGGACCGTAATAACAATCGATACAATGCAAATAATAACAGGAATAACGGAAACCAGTATCATACTAGCGTGATACGGGCTTCGCGCAATAGTAATAACGTCAGAGGGTGTGATAAGCCGCCTCAGCAGCATCCGGAGAGCGTATCTGCTGGGACGAGACAGGGAAACCATTAGCCGCGCCGGTGAGGGGCCGACCGGGCGTGGAGAAATTTTGGCGGCCCAATAGCAGGAGAAAACCCAGGTGTCGTCGATATGAAAATTCCGTGTGGAATAATCAACGGCGGGAGAGTGTGCCAGTGTTAGGAGAAAGGAGTGCGCCCACAAGTAGTAGATCAGTTGTATACACGGCAGTAGGAAGTACATTCACTGTCAGTGAGAACAATTTAAGTAGTGTTCCGGAAATCGGTTATAAAGAGGCAGCTGTAATACCCACAGCGGAACTGGAGGCTGAGTTTAAGAATGATTCGCAAGTGTTGAGAGAAGATCAGATGTCGGATAACACGTCCGTCATCGAGCGAGGGGATGCAGAGAGGGATGAGGTCTGGTTAAGGCAGTTCGGTCGCTTATACGACGAACTAAGAGATTATAGGGGCCTGTATGGGAGAAGTGTTTATGGGGAGCGCGTGCAGGATTTTCCGCGTCTCGTCCCGCAGGTAGATAGTTTTTGTGAAGTGATGGAAAGTTCTGGCCCTAACCGGCAGACTTTACCAGAAATAGTTGATGTTAATGGGGAGCACGAGCAAGATTCGTCGTGTTTCGTCCCGCAGGAGTTAGATGTTGAAGTAGTAACGGAAAGTTCTGGCCCTAACCGGCAGACTTTACCGAAAGTTATAGTGATAGAAGTAGCCGACCCATCCGACGCAAACCTCCAGTTTAAACGTTGCGAGAGTATTAAGGAGAAAGATTACTAAAATTTTAGTGATAGCCGGACACGATTGGTAGAAAACCACGTAGATTACAGTGTGTATGAGGTTAGAGCTGACGTTATACGGTCAGACGATAGCAGTGTGGGTTGCGCAGATCCAGAGGAAGTAATTGCAGATACTACTGGGCACATGTCTCCAGGTAGATTGGCAGATGAGATCAATCTGATTAAAGAGGAATCAACGAAGGTGACAATTAGTGAATTGATAGCAAAGCTACACTCACTAGTTGACGAGTTACAGGAAAAGGTTTCGGTATTGGAGGCGACGCTACAGACTAAGCCTCAGGACAAACGTGTTGAAATAAAAACTGTATGTGAACAGAGGCTGAAAAAGCCGCCAGATAAACCGGATTTAGGATCAAAGCCGGATGGTTTTCTCTGGAATGACCTGGATATAGACGAGGATTTACTGTGGGAAAATAAAGAAACAGTCGAGGACAACTGTAGACAGATAGTAGTGTCTGTTAATATGCACGACCTACAACTAAACGTGTTGATTGACACCGGTGCAGAATTGAGTGCTGTATCTGGGAAAATATTTGAGTTACTGAAAGACAGACCTGGCATCGTAGTTATGCCAGTAACAGGAGTGAAAATTATCAGTGCTACTGGGAAGGCCAGTAAACCGGTCACAAAACAGATTTTTGTCAACTTCGAGATATGTGGGGCACGATTTGAACAAGAGTTTGTCGTCGTGCCAGACTTAACTACGGAAGTAATTATCGGGTTAGATTGGCTATTAAAGTACCGTGCAGTGATTAACTGCGAAAGCAAAACTTTGACATGTATGTCACTAGATAAAACAATGGTAGTTGGTTTTGACGAGGCAGGAGACGGTGTGCATAGGCAATACCAGCCTATACACATTGTTAACTGGCCGGATGACATTGACGTAGGAATGAGTTTGAACTGCCATAACATGAGGAATTTCGGCATTGACAAAAGTGTAGAAAGTGAATTGGAAGAGATAATCAAATTCCCTCCACGGATTAACATTAGTATTGGTGTGAAAAAAGATCGTTTGCGAGAAGTAATGAAGCTAAAAGCCGATGCTCGCATACGTCGTCATGACGCTAAAGCGCGTTTTGCTAAGTTTGCAATCGGAGACTTAGTACTTGTAAAAGCTCATGAGAAATCGAGCGAGATAGACCATGAAATCTCTAAATTTAAGTTTGTTTATAATGGACCATATAAAGTCATTGGTATACCTCACACAAATGCTTACGGAATATTGTAGACTTGAAATTGTACCAACCAAGGATTGATTAGTACCACAGATAGGGTAATTTGCACAGTATGTAGATATAGAGTGTAAGATTTAAGGATGTGCCATGTGGCGATGCTTTTGCCTGACCTAGAGGTCATTAAAGAAGTTGTAATTAATAAGTAATTAATTTTGATTAATCAATTTAATTTTAATCAGTTTAATCATGATCTAATCAACTGAAAAATCCAAGCTGCTAGTTTAAGTTTTCAGCTGAGTCACAGTAGATTAAGGAATGTAAATATGATTTTGTAAATAGCTGTAAGATTTCATAAATATATGATTTACTAGTCATTGCCGATGTACTTAGACGCTGTTTTAAGTTTCAGGCTAGTACATGCGTGTGATGATGGACAGTGTTGAGTTATCCACTGTGATAGTGTTTATGGACTCCTTGAGATTACTCGGGAGTGAGTTTTTCCGAAAGAATTCAGTGAAACGGACGTTCTGGAAACGCCGTCACAAGGGCGAGTGAGATCAAGCGTGCCGCACACGCGGGCGCAACAATACTGGCGAGGCGAGCCGCTGTCGGCTCTTGTGCCGCTGTTGGCTCTTGGGCCGCTGTCGGCATTCTTTGTACTTGCGAGTACGGAAGGCGGAATTGTTTTTCTTCCTGGACAGCTGAAAGAATTCTACTGTCAATATTTAAGTTTTATTTTATCTGCTGTATATTATTTTCTTGTTTAGCGTTAATTGGACATGACGAGAATATTAATTATGAAAAGGTTACATAAATATGTGTATTCTATGTAATTAATTATTAGTTTGCGTATTTTGATATACCTGTTTTTTATGACCATGTACTCTGATCAATTTTGCAAATAGTATTGCATTTCTGATAGTGTTACGAATTTTAATGATTTTGGAATAGCTAAACCATTTTCTATATTTTCTATGAATTTTAATATGTTGTCAACCTGTTTTATTTTGATCAAGATGACAGAGTGGAATAAGATTAGGAGTGTCTCCACTCAATTATTATGGTCTAAAAAATTGATTTATGGTTAATTAGACGAATGCTAAATTTTGTTGATGTTTTGAGCATATGCATTTCCGCTGTTTCTTTTTTGGGACATTTTCTGAGTCTGTTTACGTTACACGAACATCCTCAGACAATGTGGGGCACGTGTAACGCCGGAAATGCATATCCTCCTATTTCCATCTATTGTACTATTATTTTTTTCCTTGTTTTGTTACCTCAAGATATGACATTTCTGTCTCTTTATATATTGTAATTGTTTTACTGTTTGTATATATATATTTATGCACTTATGTCGATGTATAATTGGTTTGTTGTGTAAAGAGTATTAGTATTTTTACGCTGGGTCTTGCCTAGGGAAAACTGCTATCGAACGATTACATCGATAGGTCGTGTAAAGAATCAAAGTTTGTAGGATCTTTGGTAGTGTTAACTCTGCCGCGTGGAGCGCGGGCGGAACAGTGAGAGTCTGGCGGGAGTAGCGAGTGGAGCAGGTGTTGTGTGACGCTCCCGCGAGTTGCCGCGCTTTCGGGGTTTGGCAGCATGTAATTGCGACCGACTCGCGATGATAGTTTCTGACATGGTGTCGCGGACGGGAAGCATTAGCTGGCGCACATCAAGAGCCCGTTTCGCCTGGTGACCGTGTCGAGAAGAAGGCGCGCCAACATCCAGCTTCTGCAACAGCGACGGCCGACAATGAGTGACTGTCGTCACCTCCTCTATCGACGGCTTCAAACCTTCAATCAACCAACAAGGAAGACTAAAAGCACGTAAAGTTTCAGAACTGTATGGCAGACCTCAGCTTTTCAAATTGTTCCATTTGCCTCGCAAAATTACAGCAACTTAGCATGAACCTTTGTTGCTCATTGTCCCAATTTCATTGCCAAGCAGGGTCCCTTCCTTTTCCGAAATGAACCCGAGTGTCGTTGAAATTCAAACGCCAGCATTAAAATAATATAATTAGATTTCACTGCTTTAATTTCAAAGTTCAGTAGCTGGCTACAATATTTAGGTTACACGAGCACAAATTAAGAGTGCGAGTTTTGTTACCGTATTTTAGTTACCTGTGACTGCAGCTCAGCTTGGTACGTACTAAATTTTACTATTGTTAATTGTTCAGAATCATTTAATTCAAGTTCAAAGTTAAATCTCTTCTTTCTAAATTGCGTAGATTCAAGTAGCTTTAGAAATGATTGTTGAGGTAGTCCAAGACTAACTGTATTTCGATGTGCTTCAGAAAGAAAGCTCACTATTAACTTCAGTCACTAAACTAACTTTCGATTTTCCAGTTTTATTAATTCTTTTGCTAAATTAAGTCAGAGCGTAGCGAAATTTATTACTTCTGACAAACTTTCAGATTTCACACTACACGTGTCAACCTTCAGTTGCCACGCTTCTAGTGTTAATTATATGTGTAATAACCTTTCTTTTTCAGTTACTATAGTAATTGTCCTTAGGACTGGCGACCGTGATTTCCCCCAAATCTCAAATATCTAATTACCGCTAGTTAATTGTTAACGTAACGGCCGCACATTTACTTTCTTTATTAACTCTACCCCTTTTCAAAATTAATTTCCACCAGTTTCATTTGCATTTTTCCTTTCATTTAGATGTAACCCTTTCCTCCCTCTTTACCGACAGATTAACTTCGGTGACGATTGCTTTTCCCAAATTTCCATTAGGTGCACGCGGTTTAATTTTTCACTGTCATTAAGGTCGGTAAGTGAGGGGGGAGGTTACAGGCTATTGATTTAAATGTTATGTTACAAGCAATAGCTACCAGTAATGCTGAATTAAAGTCTGAAATAACTGAGGTCAAAAGCAGTAATGCAAAAATGTCAGCCAGTAATGCTACAATGACAGCTGAGTTAAAATCTGATATAATTGAGTTAAATAACAGGATTGTGGCCAGCCAAACAAATTTTAACAAACGATTGGAGGTAATGGACAATACCTTCAAGGCTGGTTGCAATAAGTTGAAAGAGGATCTGGACAGTTTGAATTATAAAATTGATTACAATCATGAGGATATTAAGAAAAAGGTTGCTCAACAGTTTTCTGAGATGTATAAAACAGTAAAATCCGTAGTTGCTGAGGTTCGCAAAGACTTCCAAATGGAAGATGCGAAGCTGGAGCACAAGTTAACAGAAAAAATCAAGGCGGAATCTGAACTGTGCTCAGATGGGTTTAAAGATGTTAATATAAAAGTAAACATATGTCAAGCAGAAGTAGATGCAATCAAAACTGATACTACTCATATTGTG
Source organism: Schistocerca americana (assembly GCF_021461395.2). Taxonomy (NCBI): domain Eukaryota; kingdom Metazoa; phylum Arthropoda; class Insecta; order Orthoptera; family Acrididae; genus Schistocerca; species Schistocerca americana. The sequence goes on from NC_060130.1 coordinate 998,237,283, forward strand.
GAAAGAGTAGATAATGTTGAAATGAGAGTAGAAAATATTAGTACTAACATTGCTAACATTGAGAGTTAAGTAGCTTCAGTAACTTCTGGTAATGGTAGTATGCAACAAGTTGTAGCTGCAAACGCCGCTTTTATCGGGTGTCGGCAGTTCTTGCGGTTCGATCCAGATAAAAATATCCACCCGCTAGATTTCTGGAACGATTTTGAAGATGTGATTCCACTAACTTAGTCTGAACGAGAGAAAATCTCATTTATTAGAAGCCATTTAGCAGGTGACGCCATGCGTTGGTCAGCTGATGTTATGTTGAAGTGTAAAACATTAGCGGAATTTCAAACCGCTTTCATTAATGAGTATTGGTCTAGTAATAAGCAAAATGAAGTGTTGAGAGAATTTTGGAGTGGAAAACGCTTCAATGCAGGCAAGGAATCTATTAAAGAGTTTGCTAGGTCATGGATCTCACGTTTGTCACATTTGGCCGAAAAGCTAAAACCTGAAATTATAAGCCAAATGAAGCCAAACTGCCATGGTATTGGCAAACTAGAATTATATCTGCCCCAAGAGACAATCTGGATCATTTCATTGAATATTTGGAACGTGTAGAGCGTGTTGCTGCCAATGAGGAGCAAGCACGTAATAACAGAAATGGTAATAACACTAGTAGTAATTTTAAGAACGAGCAGAATGGCAATGTAAAGATCAGAACAGTAGGTGTTCGCCATCCTAAGAGAGGTAGGAATTGGAGAAATAATTATCAGAACCAAAACTGCCATCCAAATGATAGTAATTTTGTTCCGAACAAAATTATGCAGGTAAACAACAGTGCAGAAAGCAATACTGTGCCAGTTAACTATAATGGAAATAAAGGAAACAGTAGTAGGCCGAGGCAGGAAAACTTGTTCCCGTGTATGAGGACACTCGCGCTCACCAGGCGGTTATTTTTCCTAAACCAGTAATTACAGTAATTGGTAAGACAGATCAGAATACTCAGACTTAACATGTGGATGAGGGGTCGGTAGCATCTAAGGATACAGCAGAAATATTAGATCACTCACAGTATTTGATAGATACCGTGTTAGAGACGCTTTCTAAGTGGGAAGAGAAAGAGAAGGCGCAGCAGTGTAACGGTAGGGAAGAGCTACAAAATACTGAATTGTCAGGTGAAGAAGCAGAAGAAATTCATGCATATATTTACGATGAGGATGATATGCTCTTATCTAAAGTGTCTGTGCAGGATGTTGATACTGTACTAATAGATTTAGGACAGGAGGTAAGTGAGAATGTAGAGGATAGCCTGTTGAGGGTCGATGAACCCAGTAGCTGTGACCAGTTGTCACTTTGGAAGGAACCCGACGATAATAGTGAAAGTGGTTTAGCTGTAACTAGTGTTATTCCCGGTCTGGAGGCGCAGAATCGCTCAGACTACAGTAATTTGGGTCATGTTCAGCAAACTAGATGTAATGAAGTCGTGCGGTGTTTCGATTTGAAATTAATGAACCGACTGGAAGAGGCAGCTGAAAATGTAATTCAGGAAACCCCTACACACTTTGACCTAAATGTAATGAAGACAGATGTCGATCACTTTAGTTGGAGACAAATCCAAAAGAACCTATTGGATGAGTTTGAGGAACCACCTGTACAACCTAGAATAAGCCACCCTATAATAATAGTGAATATGTTGGGTATCAATGTACGTTGTCTCTTAGACAGTGGAAGTGAGGTGAGTGCGATATCTCGGTCCTTCTATGATGCATTACCTGGTAAAGACAAGCTTACAGTAATGAGGGCATCAGGACTAAGAATAATTGGTGCTACTGGCAAGGTGTCAAAAACGGTAAAACAAGAAGCTTTGCTGCCCTTTGATATTAATGGTAATTTAATTGATCATCCATGCTTAATTGTAAAGAATCTCAGTATTGAGGTTTTAATTGGCATAGATTTCTTGTCGAAATATCAGAGTGTTGTTGACTTTGAAAGAAGCCAGTTCAAAATGGTCTTGCCGATAACCGGAGTAATTACGGTACCTTTTATTGGTAAACGTGTAGTAACTAATGATGAAACTTGGGAGCTGCCTATACGAGTTCTGAAAAATAGGAGATATTGGGACGAAGGTGCTAATCTTAGTAAAAGTAAGCTAAACACAGAAGAAGAGGAAGACCAAGGACATTTCAGGATCATAGGAAAACCACATGCCAATGCATATAGGCTAGAATACCCTAAGAGTAAAAAGATATTAGGTCTCAGGAACGTGATCGACCTAAAGAAGTTCATAGGTAGTGAATGAATTCTGTAGGGAGGAGGTTGTTCTGTAACCTCTACACAGTGTGGCAGCTGTGCAGTCCCAGCTGTGTGAGATTTTATTTCCCATTTCAGGTCTCATTCTATCTTCATCTTTCCTATCCACCAAAGTTTCGACTCCTTCCTTGCAATACAAAAATTTTCCGTCATGGCTATCCAGCCATGAGTTCTGTAACCATTCTATCCACCGATTAGTGAAAAAAAAAAACCTGATGTGACAACCTAACAGTGACATAAACAACAGAGAAGTATGATGTAATTACGATACAAAGGTATTTGAGTAACAAGTATGTATAGAACCCTGGTAATATTATAAGTACAAAGTTGTTGTTTTATTGGAAATGGTCCACCAACAGTAATTTAAAAAGATATACAAATTCGTGTACAAGCAGGATCTGAAGTGCCAGTGAAACCTATTGTATGCTGTAGAGCTGATTAATTAATAGAAAAAGAGATTGCTTAGTGTTATGAAAAATATGTAGATAAGTTGTAAAAATGAACTCACCTTGTGTAGCAAGGAATGGCAGTGTAATAGAATTGAACAGTGTTTGTGGTTGAGACGTAAAGGACACGCCCTTGAAATATTTATAAGGTTGGAGCTGGCCGTTAATTGGTGTAGTGTGTGACAGAACACACCTACACATATTGAGGTTATTAGTTGGAGGCGTGAATGCGACCATAGGTACCCTTATGTTACATGAGACAGAGCAGCTCATGGTGTCCTATAGGTTTAAGGAATTTAGCATTACGCTCGTCCATAATTACTTAATGCACTACAGTGGTAGGTCGAGAGAGACTACCTGTGGTTTCAGCGTCCGATCGAGTGGAAATGGATTGCCACGTGAGCAAACTGATCAGCTGCAATACACTATAGATATGAAATAAATGTGCTATCCTATGAGTTAAATGTTAATAGAGTGAGTGTTAAATAAGTACATACACTAGCAACATAATTGAGTAACATAATGGCAGAAGTGAAACATTGTTTATAGCTCAGCAGAAATACACTTCGATGAAGTAAGTACATAATTGCAGATGTGGAACTGATACAGCAGCAGTGGACCAATAAGTGGATTTAGTAGTCAACTAAACGTAGTGTGTTTTGAACACTCAGAACTGTACTATTACCACACGTTACTCACATGTACAAAGAGGCTGAGAAGACAACTACTAATCGAATATACTCATACTATCTCTAAGAATAAGGTAATCGAAGATGAGTCAGCTAAGTAAAAAAAATACAAATGTATCAGGAATGTACCGAGCATTGGTTCAGTGTTCCGGCCCAGAAATAATAAATTGAGATTAAATAGGATTTATGATTGTATGCCTTGAGCATAAATTTTCTGTAGTACGTGACTAACGACGTTTTGAGCCATTTGTTTATCGATTTTATGACAGTTAAGTAACTGCGAGAGTAAAATTGAAAAAGTTCTGTTAACTTTGTTCCAGTAACATATTGAAAGATAAAATGTATATATCCCCATTTCATTGTGACCCACCCTTAGATATTAAGTGAACAGAGTCTGAGGCACTCTTCTTGTTTGTTCTACAGGACAAACCAGATAATGGCAGCCTGGTAGCTGCGTGAAACCGTGGAGTGACTTGGACACTACTCACAGTGACCCCTCCCCTTTCCCCATGTAATTTAGAGTGAACGTGAAGGACGCACACCATAGCAACTTCCCCTCCTCTACCCTTGTGAATGGAAGTGAAGAACACCAACCAAAGCGGCTACAACCACGTGTGTAAAAATGAAATTGTCATGATTTGTGAAATTTTCTTTCAGGTTTAGAAAAGACTGCTAAGATATAATTATCTGTTTATGTATCATGAATAACTGTGTTATTTTCTTTGAATTTGTGTATGTAAAAATGTATTTAATGGATTTAAGATTTTCATAATTTTACATATTTTATGTGTTTGTCTGTCTAAAGCAATATGTATGTCAAAGTGTTTCATTCATGTTGCTTAAATTTTGAGTGATAATGTTGCTTAAGAGGCAGTGAACATGCCAGCAATTTAAATAATTGAAGTAGGTAATCAGTTTTCTTTTAATATTTCTATATGTTTACATTTCAATTTTAATTTTCATAGGGAGTTAAGCTATACTCTTGCTTCCCTTTTTGTAATTAATTTTTTTCCCATTTATATTAAAAAAAATTAAGTAGAGGGTGATGTAGGGAAGCAGCATACTCACGCCTTATAAAATTCACATCAGTCCCTCCATTGTGTGCCAGCCTAGTCGGCTGTAACTAGCTCTGACGTCATAAATGTTGCGCAATACTTTAAAAATCAAGTAAATAACCTGAAACGTTTCTAGCATGTCAGGAGTAATACTAAATCAATATGTGTTGAATAACGATTTTCGAAATTTGGACGTTTCTCTGTAAAAATCATTGCCGCAACAGAAAAGAGCTAGAAACTTAAAAATTTATATTTAGGTTCCTTTTGCATAATAATTTAGTAGAAACAGTATTCTGGATCTCACAAATTAAAATTTTTGTTGAAATTCATGATTTTCTGGTTTTTGTCTTAGAAATTAAGGAAGCAAGATAGATTAAGTAGGCGAATAAATAAGGCTAGGATGTTTAAATTTAAGTAGAAGGGAGATCCGCTACAATCATAAAGATGTGAAAAGTTTCAACGGAATGACTATAAAACTATAGCGATAACGTATCTCCAAAGAGCAAGTTCAGAGCTCGTCTACTGCGTGTAGTGTAATTAAATTAATTCTCTCGCCCAAAATATTTGACTTAGCCACGTCAGACTTTTATTATGATTACTTACCTGTATGCTGATTGCACATTTAAATTGAGAGCTTCATCGGCCATCAGCAAAGGAAGCAATGATGTATTCGATAACTTAGAGTGGTGCATTACTAGCCCAGCGGCTAGTCGGGAGAGCGGATTTGATCAGGCGTTCCCTTAGCCGTCCGCACCGCGGCTTTATACATAAGAACGCTGCGCGAGAGAGAAAGGCCCCAGTTCTCTCCAGACGCTGATTAGCGCACCACCTGTGCTGAGAGTCGCGTCGCGTCGCGTCGGTATCATTGCTGTAAACAGCCTCGGATGCCATAATAAGTTACTCGGGATACGCGTAACCATGAAATCGTTTGCGAGTGAAGTGTTAAGTCTGGGATGACTTTAATGATCTATCTTCAGTTTACGTATGTCGTATTTTCACGTGCCACTGTGGGACAGACGTTCTGCCATTATTTAGCGTGGCGTTTGATGAACATTATCATCAAATTATGGCGAGCATTCACTTAAACATTTAATTTGAACAGTTATAGTTGCATCAGCGCATTAGACTCTGAACTGCTCTGTTAGTTGGATTGTGTGGATTTTTTTTGGTCTGTGACTTTCAGAATATAGTGATCATTTTAGAGAGAATTGGTTTTTGATTATGAATCCCAGACAATCTCCAAATTCATCAGAGCTATAAGCTGTAGCTATAAATGTATTTCTCAGATGAAGTGGGCACTAGGAATTCTAATTACAGGCATCACGTTTTGCTAATCACTTTCTGGTTGCCAATATTGTAGTTAGAGAGCCAGTGTTGAGAACGGCAAACAACAGCATAAATAATAGGAACATTTATAATAACAATTAATTCCACCCGCCGCCCCACATATGGTGCATCGGCCGGGAAATTTAATAATACCAATTATAATAAATAAACCAAACATTTTATTCCATTACTCCACCCGCCGCCCCACACATCGTCTCTGACGCATTTGCATCTGTGGCCGCAGGCGCAGTTGCGCGGTACACGAGTATAAAAGGACGATGCGAGCACTGGAGCGGCAGTCTTGCGTCTCAATCTGAAGATAGCTGAACGTTACACAGCCGAAATATTAGGAGAAGAAGGAGAATTCTTGGGGCTGCACGCCCGAAACTTAATGGAACAGTCTTTGCGCCGCCAAAACCTGAAGATTCACATCAAGTACATCTACGGGGAGGAGATGGTGTTATGTGTTCGACGATTAGATAAGTTTCGACACTTAAGAGCAAGATTACTGAGCTCTTTAAGTTTTTTACTAAGGTGGCGTGACCAGGGCATAATTCCGAAGTTTGCCAGATTAGTACATTTTGTAAAATCGACGTCTATGAATAAGATTTTAACAAAAGCTGGTTCTGCTATTGTTAAGGAGGGGATCCACTTTACTCGCCGAAAATTTGACCTGGTTTCTGAAGAACTTTATCGACTGCACGTGAAGGTGTCTGTGGTGATACCCCATGATTCTTCGAATTGGATTGATGGTGCAACTTGGGCCAAATCAGACTGGATTCGTGAGGTGGCCACATCCAAACAGACTGCAAAATTTAGTCGACTGAAGAGGACATCGCAGCGAGAAATTGTTATTCGACGCCCTGTCATTAATATGACAGGTAGAGATCTGGACGATGCTACGGTGATGGTTTTGAGTAAGAGGCTGAATTTTGCACAACGCCACAGGTTCTGCCATTGTCTCCGTTTATCAGCGCCACTGAAGAAGCGGTTCGACCACTTCCCTCGGATTCAGCAGAGGAAATAAGACGTGAAACATGCAGTGCAATTATGAAGGCTCGCCCACAAAGGAGCAGTTTATCTGTGGCAGAGAGGGTTGCACTACGTAAGCTCCGCCAGGATAATCAGACTTTGGTACTCTCAGCGGATAAAGGTAAAGCTACTGTTTTATTGTCTCAGGACGAATATCATGATAAAATGTACAATTTATTGAGTGACAGCATGTACCGGAAGATCAGCAGGTATCCCACTAATGGAGTGGAAAAGAAAACTGCTTCGCTTCTGAATGATTCTCCCTTCCCACCAGAAGTTGTTCGGAGATTGAAACCAAGTGGTGCCGTGTCTCCTAGATTTTATGGACTACCAAAGGACCAGAAGAAAGATGTTTCTCTCCGCCCCATAGTGATTAATACAGGCTCTCCGGCCTATGACGTTGTCAGACACCTGGCATCGTTGTTGAGGCCTCTTGTGGGAAAATGTACTCACCACGTAATAAACTCTGCTGATTTCATTAGTAAACTGAAATCATTGAAAATGAACCCTTCTGATGTATTAGTTAGTATCGATGTGGTGTCTTTATTAACAAAGGTTCCCATTCCAGAATCTCTACAACTTATTGAAAGAAGTTTTGGCAAAGAGAGTTCAGCTTTATTCAAACATGTTCTGACCTCTCCATACTTCTTATTTAACAACGAATTTTTTGAACAGACGGACGGAGTCACCATAGGTAGTCCCTTATCCTCTCTGGTGGCCAATTTATTTATGGAGGACTTCGAGGAGAAGGCGCTTAAATCTGCTGACTTGAAACCCACGGTATTCCGGAGGTATGTTGATGATACCTTTGTAGTTTGGCCCCATAGTAAAGATAACTTGCAAGACTTCTTAAGACATCTGAACTCCCTCCACGAACAAATAAAGTTCACAATGAAAATTGAAAAGCAGGAATGCCTTCGATTCTTGGATGTTCTGGTTCAGCGCAAAGAGAATGGCACTATGGGACAAGAAGTGTATCGGAAGCCGAAACACACAGATTTGTATTTACGTGCAAATAGCTGCCACCATCGTGCCCAGACTATGAGTGTCCTCCGAACTTCCACCCACAGAGCGCATATTATTTCTGACGAAAGCATTCTGCAAGATGAACTCTCCCACTTACAAAGAGTGTTTGAAGACAATGGGTACTCCCCACAGCAAATACAGAAGGCACTGAGAATGAAACAGAAAGAGGCCACAAAGAAAGCAGAAGAAGATGAAGAAACCTTTAAATCGATGGCCTTCCTGCCATATGTGGGTAGCCCCTCTTAAAAAATAGGACGGATTCTCAGCAGACATAAAGTAAAAGTGATTTTTCGTCCTACATCCTATACAGCTGCACTCGTGGGCTCCGTCAAAGATGATTTTCTGCTCCGAAAAGCTGGAGTTTACAAAATGCCATGTGAATGTGGCCTTTCTTACATCAGACAAACAACTCGTACTGTCCAAGAAAGATGTACAGAATACTGGAGGTATACACGACTTTTGCAGCCTAACAAGTCGGCAGTGGCCGAGCACTGTATTGACACTGGTCACAGTGTATTGTATGACAACGTCGAAATTTGGACAACTACCTCATCCTTTTGTGACCCGACAGTGAAGGAGGCAATTGAAATTCGCTTGACGACGAATTTAATTAATAGAGATAGTGGTTTCAATCTTGATAAACCATGGAATCCGGCACTTGCTGTAATAAACTCACAAATACGTCCTCACAGTACAGCTCACAATGATATATCGACATGCCAACACAGATCGACTGCGGACTCATAGATGCAACTCGCGCATTGTGCACGTCTCTGCCGCCGACCAATATCTCTGGCGCACTTGCATCTGTGGCCACATGCGCGGAACACGAGTATAAAGGGACGAAGCGAGCACTGGAGCAGCTCACCGAATCCTCCTCCTCCATTGACCGCCTCCTCACCGAGGGAGCCCTCATCTACAATCAGCGCCATAAGGTGGACCCTCCCGTTCCCCCGTCCAATCCTACCGCTGCCAACGCTGTCTCACCTACAACGACCACATTACCTCTGCCTGCAGGAACCCCCCTACTTGTCCCCACTGCAAAGCTTCCCACTTCCTCAAGCATTGCCCCAACCTCACCTCTCCCCCCTCCTGCAACACTTGCAACGAACCACATCCTACCTACTCCTCGAAGTGTAAAGCGAAACCTCCACCATTAACCCCTGAGCTCACCGTGCCTGTCCGTCCTGTTGATGACCCCATCCACACCAACAACTCGCTCCGCCCTCCCCCTACTGCTGAGGACATCATCCGTTTCACCACCATTGTGCTCCAAAACATCCACCCCTTCCAGCGCTCACACACTCTTTCCCAAATCGCCCTCGCTGCCCGTTCCATCTTCCATCTTACCACCTATGCCACATACTCCCACAACCAGGCCCACTTCACCTTCACCCCCCTCACCACCCTTGTCTAACTCTCCACTCCCATGGTACAACAACCGTACCGTATCCTGTACCACAACATTCGCTCCCTGCCCACCCACAAACTCCTCTTCCTCCACACCCTCCGTCAGCACCGCGTGGATGCCTTCGTCCTCAATGAAACCTTCCTTTAACCCCGTATCTCCGTCTCCACGGCTCCTTACACTCTACACCGCACCGATAACCCGTACCCACTCGCACGTGGCGGAGTTGCTATAGGCCACCTCAAGCACCTCCCTGACCGGCCCCAACCTCTCCTTAACAATCCTGCCGAGCATCTCACCCTCAGCCTCTTCTTCCCCACCCTTACCATCACCTGTGCCACCATTTATGTCCGCTCTCGCACCCCCATCCCGTACGATTTCCTGGCCCACATTGACCGCACCTTCTCCACCTACGTGATTGCCGCCAACCTCAATATCCACAGCCGTGATCCTGCCGACCTCCGGCGGTGGCATCAGTTTCTCACCACTCTCCAGGGAGACCTGGTTCCCCTGCCTCAGCACACCCGGCCCGAATCCAACACCACTCCTGATGTGGTCCTTGCCTCTCCAAACCTCCTTGGGCGCATCACCGCGGATGTCGTTGACCTCATTGGCAGTGACCATGCTCCTGTCCTCCTCACTATCTCTAACGGTCGCTATCCCCGCCACCCTCCTCGCCCTGGCGTCCCTCCTAAACTTGTCCATGATTACTCCCGTGCCACCTGGGATGCCTACCGGGATTCCATTCACACCCAGGTTGACGGCCACGACCTTACCCTTCAGTCTCCTGATGACATCGCTCGCGCTGCTGCCTTCCTGCACCAGACACTGTCTGACGCCGTCGTCACCCATATCCCCACCAAAGCCATCCACCCTCACCGCCCCGCCCTGCCTCCACAGGCCGTCCTTCTCCTTCGAGAGTCCCGCCGCCTCTACCGCTCTTTTCTCCACACTCGTGACCGGGATACACTTACCCGCCACCGGCAATTACAGCGACACATCCGCAACCTGCTTGTTGCGAAGAAACGCCGAGCCTGGCGCCAGACATGTACACAACTCAACACCACGCTCCCCATCAACTCTTCCAAGTATTGGTCTGCTTTCCACCGCCTTACTGGGAACCGCCCCACCCCCCAGTACCCTCTCCTCCTTAATGACCGTCCCTTTCCTGACAACCTCAGTAAGGCCAACCATTTTGCCTCCCACCTCTCTGATGTTTTTTCCATCCCAGATGATCCCCACTTTGATTATTCCCTCTTCCCTGATGTCATGGACCGTACGAATACCTCTGTTCCTCCCCTTGCTCCTAGCTTCCAGTACTTGGGCCACACCCCACCTTCTGCACTTAACACTCCCATCACTACACAGGACATCAGCCTCACGCTCCGCACTAAACGCAACACTGCTCCCGGCCACGACTGCGTTACCTACCGCCACCTCAAACACTGCCCTCCCTCCTTCCTTTCCCTCCTTGCCACCCTCTACAATGTCATCCTTGCCACTGGCTTCTATCCCCCCTACCCTCCATCTCTACACCCTCCATCTCCTTTCCCAAGGTGGCTTCCGTCAACTCCCCCTCCCGGATGATGCCCTCTCTCCCTCCATTTATCCTTCCTATCAACTCTGATCCTCAATCCCCCTCCTTTCCTCTGTCCTTTCCCTGGGCTCCCTCTTCCCCCCCCCCCTTCCGTCCTGTTTTCTCCCCACTACACCTCTCCCTACCTCCCTTCTCCCCCCCAGTCCTTTTGTATTCCCCTCCTCTGCCTACCCCACTCCCTGTCGCGTCTGCCCCCCACCCCTCTTATGGGTCCTCATCCTCCTGCAGCTCCTTTCCCGGCTCACCCCTTCGCTTTTACTCTCCTTTCCCCTCTTTTTTGTTTTCCCATCTTCTGTCCAGTTTCCCCCCACCTGCTCTCGACTGTGGTGTCACATTTGCCAACTTTTTAGTGCAGTGTTCCAGTGACTATTCAGTGTTGTTTGTCTTTCTCGTGTTGCGAACAGAAACCATGCTGTCGCTAGGTGTGAATTTTATGTCCTTTGCGAACAGAATCCAGACTGTCGCCGTGTTTTTTTAATTGTCTATTGTTTTCCCTGTCTGCTTCGTATGTATTTTTATTAGCGTCATCATCCCTGTGTTGTTGTTTTAAGTTCCACGATTTCTTTTCGCCTTGTTACTCTCTAAGTCTCCGATTTTATCGCCTGTTTTTTTATTATTTGTTCTCTTGATCTTTGTCACAAATTCTGTCGGCTGAAGAGCGGCATACTAAGCTGCTGCCAGCCCGCCCCCTTCGGGGGGAATTGAAATTCAATAAATGAAAAAAAAAAAAAAACTGGAGCAGCAGCCTTGCGGCTCACTCTGAAGATGGCTGAACGTTATACAGCCGAAAAATTAGAAGAAGAAGGAGAATTCTCGCCGCTGCACACCCGAAACTTAATGGAACTCTGCTAACAACTCTGTCAGGCATGAAGATTGTGTAAATATACTCCAAGGTTTGGGCACTTGCTTTATCCTGTTTGGTGTCTCGGGGTGTGGTTATGTGCACACATTCACATCAACTCGTACCCACTCGTCGAGGCCACTTTTATTCGTCCCACGCTGTATAATTGAATAATCCAAACAGAATGTTAATGACTAGGATGTTTCTTGATGCCTCGTCCGGAGGAAGCTGAAATCAAACATCCTGTAATTCAATCTCGGCGAAAACACTGCCTCCTGTGAGTCGTGGCCTAATGTCGTCCACTTTTGAATACGGACACCTATCAATGACTGACTATACGTTGATCGCCCCCTTGAAGTCACCACAGATATGGAGCATTCGGTTCTTCCATAACAAAGTTGGGGGTAGCCCACTGACTGTTGGTGGCTACAGTGAGAATGCCTTTCTCTGGTGCTGGAGTTCCGACTGTAGATGGTTTTTGAGCATGAATGGAACCTTATGAGCTTTGAAGAGCTGGGATTTGGCTGTTGGAAGAAGGGTGACATGAGCTTCAAACAAATGATGCCAGTGGTAGAATGAGGAAAAACTGAATCGTACTTGGAGCAAAGGTTGCTTAAGTATAAGCTAGCCTACGAGAGCTGAATGTTGGTGAAGTCATGTAATTCCAAACTCAAAGCATTAAAAATATACAAACCAAGGCTGTTGAGGCTCCTTCACTATTTACCACCCAGGTGCGTGCCATGAAGAGAGTAGAATGATACTGAATGCGAGCTGTGACTTGTCCATTTACTTCGATAGTATCGATGCTGTAGATATGCAGGCATCTGGAGAATTCTTGAAGTGGAGATGAGCCCAAAGGGCAAAAGTCTCTCAACTTACAACAGTCGTGGAGGAACCTGTATCGACCTGAAACTCCGCTGGGATGGAGTTGACTTTCACTGTGAGTATTACAAGTCTGCCATATACAGGAAGGACAGGGTGGATATGTAAAACGTCTGGACCATAGGTCTCAGGCACCTCCTCAATCACTGGGGAGTCCTTGAGGGCGTAATCTACATTCATCTTGAGGGAAGATTGGCAGATTTCCGCCTTGTGTCCTGTCGTGCCACAGGAAGAATTTTTAGCACGATAAAAATATCACTATTGTCATGGGTGAACGATAAAACAGCTATTGCATGAGGATGACCACTGCATGCGACGAACATTGATCAAAGATTTGCCAGATGCAGACAAATTAGAACGTAGTGCAAACCGTGGTGGGATTGGGGCCGAAAAGCTTGGCGTGTAATGCTGCCGATGACCATAGAGACTGTTCAAAAGTCCTAATGATGGGGAGACACGCCTCCAATGTGGGATCCTTTAGCTTCAGGAGGTCGGTACGAAGTTCCTCATTTGCTGAATGTACAAGAATCATGTCTCTGAGAAGAGAAGTATTGTAGGACTGTTTACATTGAGGAACAGACCGTCGCTTGATAGACCTTGCAGTTTGTCTATCCACTCTCCATAAGACTATCCACTAAGTTTGTAGCAACTAAAAAATTATGATGGACCGCTGCAGCGAATACTTTTCAGTGAAAATATTCTAGTAAAAGAGCCCTTAAGCCATCATACGAAAGGAGGTGGGGCCCCACATTATGGTTGAGCTGCTGTAGTAGATGGTAAATTTCTGGGGCTGAATAGGCCAAGAAGAATACGTTGGGCCAGGAATCGTCGTCCTAGTCCGGCCACATATTTCCCCAGGGGCATAAAACATGCATAAAAGTTTTGGTTCGTAGAAAAATTCCTCGTCACCACTTTGCTAAGTCTTTCTGCAGTTGACAAGCAATGAGAACACAGCCGATGAAAACATTTTATAACAGTGTTATTGAAAATTATATAAAACTGAAGAAACTGCAAAAAGGTGGTAATTTAAGGAGATGGGACCTGGATAAACTGACTAAACCAGAGGTTGTACAGAGTTTCAGGGAGAGCATAAGCGAACACTCGACAAGAATCGGGGAAAGAAATACAGTAGAAGGAGAGTGGGTAGCTTTGAGGGATCAAGTAGTGAAGGCAGCAGAGGATCAAGTAGGTAAAAAGACGAGGGCTAGGTGAAATCCTTGGGTACAGAGGAAATATTGAATATAACTGATGAAAGGAGAACATATAAAAATGCAGTAAATGAAGCAGGAAGAAAGGAATACAAACGTCTCAAAAATGATATCGACAGGAAGTGCAAAATGGCTAAGCAAGCATGGCTAGAGGACAAATTTAAGGATGTAGAGGCTTATGTCACTAGAGATAAGATAGATACCGCCTACAGGAAAATTAAAGAGACCTTTGGAGAAAATAGAACCACTTGTATGAATATCAAGAGCTCAGATGGAATCCCAGTTCTAAGCAAAGAAGGGAAAGCAGAAAGGTGGAAGGAGTATATAGAGGGTCTATTAAAAGGCGAGGTACTTGAGGGCAATATTATGGAAATGGAAGAGGATGTAGATGAAGATGAAATGGGGTATATGATATTGCGAGAAGAGTTTGACAGAGCTCTGAAAGACCTAAATCGAAACAAGGTCCCGGAAGAAGACAACATTCCATTAGAACTACTGACAGCCTTGGGAGAGCCAGCTCTGACAAAACTCTACCATCTGGTGAGCAATATGTATGAGACAGGCGAAATTCTCTCAGACTTCAAGAAGAATAGAGTAACTCCAATCCCAAAGAAAGCGGATGTTGACAGATGTGAAAATTACCGAACTATCAGTTTAATAAGTCACAGCTGCTAAATACTAACGCGAATTCTTTACAGACGAATGGAAAAACTGGTAGAAGCCGACGTCGGTGATGATCAGTTCGGATTCCGTAGAAATGTTGGAACACGTGAGGCAATACTGACTCTACGACTTATCTTAGAAGCTAAATTAAGAAAATGCAAACCTACGTTTCTAGCATTTGTAGACTTAGAGGAAGCTTTTGACAATGTTGACTGGAATATTCTCTTCCAAATTCTGAATGTGGCAGAGGTAAAATACATGGAGCGAAAGGCTATTTACAATTTATACAGATACCAGATGGCAGTTATAAGAGTCGAGGAGTATGAAAGGGAAGCAGTGGTTGGGAAGGGAGGGAGTCAGGGTTGTAGCCTGTCTCCGATGTTATTCAATCTGTATATAGAGCAAGTAATAAAGGAAACAAAAGAAAAATTCGGAGTAGGTATTAAAATCCATGGAGAAGAAATAAAAACTTTGAGGTTCGCCGATGACATTGTAATTCTGTCAGAGACAGGAAAGGACTTGGAAGAGCAGTTGAACGGAATGGACAGTGTCTTGAAAGGAAGATATATGATGAACATCAACAAAAGCAAAACGAGGATAATGGAATGTAGTCGAATCAACTCCGGTGATGCTGAGGGAATTAGATTAGGGAATGAGACACTTAAAGTAATAAAGGAGTTTTGCTATTTGGGGAGTAAAATAACTGATGATGGTCGAAGTAGAGAGGATATAAAATGTAGACTGGCAATGGCAAGGAAAGCGTTTCTGAAGAAGAGAAATTTGCTAACATCGAGTATAGATTTAAGTGTCAGGAAGTCGTTTCTGAGAGTATTCGTATGGAGTGTAGCCATGTATGGAAGTGAAACATGGACAAGAAGAGAATGGGAGCTTTCGAAATGGGGTGCTACAGAAGACTGCTGAAGATTAGATGGGTAGATAACATTACTAATGAGGAGGTATTGAATAGAATTGGGGAGAAGACAAGTTTGTGGCACAACTTGACTAGAAGAAGGAATCGGTTGGTAAGACATGTGTTGAGGCATCAAGGGATCACCAATTTAGTATTTGAGGGCAGCGTGGAGGGTAAAAATCATATAGGGAGACCAAGAGATGAATACACTAAGCAGATTCAGAAGGATGTAGGTTGCAGTACGTACTGGGAGATGAAACAGCTTGCACAGGATAGAGTAGTATGGAGAGCTGCATCAAACCAGTCTCAGGACTGAAGACCACAACAACAACAACAGCAACAACAGTCTTCCTTTTGAAATACTCTTCCTTTTGGTGACAGTTCATGATTAGCACTTGATTTATAAATGTCCAATTCCGACTGAAGGCCAAAATGATGAAACAGTCAAAGTTAATGTTCCCTCAGAAGTAGAACTAAATAATGTAGTGGAGGTCGACAGTC
This sequence comes from Schistocerca americana, assembly GCF_021461395.2. Lineage (NCBI taxonomy): Eukaryota > Metazoa > Arthropoda > Insecta > Orthoptera > Acrididae > Schistocerca > Schistocerca americana. The sequence goes on from NC_060130.1 coordinate 998,253,159, forward strand.
GATACCAAGTTTCTGGATGTATCCAATGCAGAAGCCAAGTCTTGGTAATGGTGCAGGCTGGCGCTGACTGCGCCATCTGTTGGCAGTGACTGGTGCAGCATTTCATCATACGTAGCGAAGATACGGATCAAGGCTCTGAGTGAGGGCAGTCAGTACCTGGCCCACAGCCGCATGGAAGATGCCTCTCATGGGCTTTGCACCGCCCTAAATAACTAGCCCATATAGAGATACTAGGGAAACTGTTTATGATCACGTGGCCCGTGGAGGCAAATAAGGCCATGGGGTCAGTGACTTTTGGTGGTGATTGCACTGTCATCTGCTGGCCGAAGACGTGTTGCCTGAAACCATGGAAGCCGTAGCGGCAAACCAACAGATCGAAACTAGCGAGAATAGCGAAACCAAACCGACAATAGCAAAGAGCAGTTCAAATTCTGGAAAAATGGAGGATTTTCAATTGTGGGTAAAGCAGATGCTAGCAAAAGTAGAGGACAACCGAGAAAAAGCCGTAGTAAGTAGGAAAAGAGCTAAAGAAAGAGGTAAAAAAAGCCAAAGCGAATAGGAAATGACCCGAGGAAGACAGGAAACAAGCAGAGGAGGATAGAAAACAATTTAGGAAAGAGATGGCAGGTTTAAGAAGGGAATTCGATGGATGTATTAAATCAGTAGATGAAAAAGTTGTTGATGTTTCTAAGACAGTCGAAAGCAATGTTACCATGTTGGTCCAGGCTGAGACAAGTCTTAAGGAAGTGAAGAGATGAACAACTCGTTTTCTCAAAGAGTGCCAGCTTTGGAGGAGCGTATGGAATCTGAAATCACAGAACCCGTGAAATGCAAAATAGGATCATTGTGACGGAAGTGTGTCCGTCATCGAAGTCCGTGTCCATCAACGAACAAGAATTTAATGGTAAACACTTATTTTCACCAAGGAAATATCCCACCTACACTGCTGGCGGAGATTTGCACATTAAGACTTGGATAGCACAATTCAGGGGTAGTTTCCAAACTCCTGGCCAATCGGAAGAATGTCAGAATTTATGAGCAGTCATATGAACGGAGAGATTATCACAAAATTTCTGCCAGTCTCCAGACATTGTACAAAATCTTCGGAATTTGAAACGCGGATCATGAAGTCGTACCGGTCGGGTGCAGAACAAAACAAAGTACGATAAAGTGTCGAAAAAATCCTACCAATTGAAGGAACACACCTAGGGACCTGTATATCTAATATTTGTAAGCAGCGTATGAGAGTACCGATTTGTGAATTCAACAGGTTACTATAAACATATGTTAACCCTCCGCTTTTAGTGTCCAGCTGTGTAGTGAGACAATCTCCTTGTTTGTGTGCACATAAATTCAGAATGCAGGAAGCAGTTGATTAGTAAAAGAACAATGTAAACATTATAACTCTCCCTTCGTACATAACATTGTATCAGATAAGTAAGGTGAAGCCATATAATGTCTCCTAGCGGTAGTCAGCAATCCGGGACAGGACAACTTATCTTTTACGAGAAGGGGACAAAGAGATACCTTCAAACTATCGATCAATTTCGCTTTTGCTGGCTTTTACAAATATATCTGAAAAGGTTTTTTTCAAGCGTCTTGTTAAGATACTGACTGCAAAGAACATATAGTGGAAGTCACAGTTCGGGTTCCTTTAGGATTATGATCTAGAGAAGGCTATTTACACGTACGTAATTCATTAGATAACAGATTCGAGGCTATTGGAATTTTCTGTGACCTGCCAAAAGCCTTTGACTATGTGATCTGCAGCGTTCTCTTAAGCAGATAAGAATATTATGGTGTCACCGCCAGTGCTGCAAAATGGTTCGAGTCTTACCTAACTAACAGGATACAAAGTGTGGCATTGCGAAACACCTGTGTAGTAATCAGGGAATTTAATTACACGTGGTGCTCTTCAAGGTTCCATCTTGGGTTCCCTGCTTTTTCTTGTGTACATTAATGACCTCTCGCCAGTTACATTGCCAAATGATAAATTGGTTTCGTTTGCAATAAATAGAAAGTCAAGTACAGATTTAGAAATGTTTGCTAATCAAATCCTCACTGATATTAAAGCTAATTCACTGTCATTAAACTTCGAAAAGACACTATATGCAGTTCAGAACCTGTAAGAGATTTCTTTCCAACATTTAATATAACATATGAAGACAAACAGATAGAAGAGGTAGACAGCGTTAAATTTCTGGGACTACAACTTGATAATAAATTCAGTTGGGAAGGGCACACCACAGAACTGCTGAAGCGCCAAACAAATCTATATTTGCAATGTTAATGATGTCAGATGTCGGAGATATAAAAAAACGTACATTCTTTGCTTAGTTTCATTCTACCACGTCATATGGGATCATATTCTGGGGTAAATCGTAGAACCTAGCAGAAGTTTTCAGAGAGCAAAAGCGCGTAATAAGACTCATTTGTGGTGTAAATTCAAGAACATCATGTAGAAACCTGTACAAGGAACTGTGTATTGTAACTACTGCTTCTCAGTATATTTGTTCCTTAACGAAGTTTGTTGCGAATAACATGTCTCTGTTTCCATTCAATAGCTCAATAGATACTATCAATACTAGGAATAAGAACAGGCTTCATAAAGAGCTAAAATCAAACACACATTTTCAATAAATTGTCAGCTACCATTGAAAACTTGGTTTCAGAAAATGCACACTTAAAACACAGTCTGAAAGACTTTTTCGCAGACAACTCCTTCTACTCTGGAAATGAATATCGTAACAGGAGCTATTAGACCAGCTTGAGTAAAAATGTCTCTTAGATTTTAGTTTTAACAGCACTTAATCACAACAGTCAAGATTAGATATTTTCCGTATGATAAATTTACAAAAAGTGCATAACTATGTTTCATTTCGACAGTAATTTCTGTAAATATTAGCAGTTCCAGTTCAAATGGTTCAAACGGCTCTGAGCACTATGGGACTTAACATCTGTGATCATCAGTCCCCTAGAACTTAGAACTACTTAAACCTAACTAACCTAAGGACATCACACACATCCATGCCCGAGGCAGGATTCGAACCTGTGACCGTAGCGGTCACGCGGTTCCAGACTGAAGCGCCTAGAACCGCACGGTCACAGCGGCCGAGTAGTTCCAGTTTACTGTTATGTCTTGACATACCTTGAAAATCTCCGGACAAATCATCAGGCAACACGATCTTTGATTTTATGCTACACTTTCTGACATGTTCCACACCCACGGGACCATTTCATTTTTTGGCCTCTGGAACGGACACTGAATCTAATCTAATCTAATCTTCTCAGCATCTGAAACCTAATTACTATGTAGAGAATTTCTGTTCATTACAATTATTTGTCACTATTCGCTCATTGGATGAATATATATTTATGAAAATGTCTTAATTTATCTAAGAAACAAGATGGCGGCCAGCCAGAGTGGTACTTTCAAGTAGATTAAACAGAAGGCATGAACGGCTCTCAGTAAAATTGTGGTGTCACCGCCAGACACCACACTTGCTAGGTGGTAGCTTAAACCGGCCGCGGTCCATTTAGTACATGTCGGACCCGCGTGTCGCCACTGCGTGATCGCAGACCGAGCGCCACCACAAGGCAGGTCACGAGATACGGGCTAGGACTCGCCCCAGTTGTACGACGACTTTGCTAGCGACTACACTGACGAAGCCTTCTCTCATTTGCCGAGAGACCGTTAGAATAGCCTTCAGCTAAGTCCATGGCTACGACCTAGCAAGGCGCCATTAGCCTTACATAGTTTGACAGTTATCGTATGAAATGTCTCATCAAGAGCGATGGAATAAAGATAAGTATTCGAGGAGCTGCATACTTTTCTTATTATCATTCACTACTTATCCTGTTCCAGAATTCACGCCCGTCTGCGTTAGATAGTGTGCATTTCGGCCTCCTCGATCTACAAGGTGTTGGCACATTTGCCAACACATCAAAAATGAAGTCGTGAGAAGAGACTTTAACAGGCAGTTTGTTATCAGAGAGCATAAAAACAATCCCGGCCGGATAGCCAGCAGTCGGCTCTAATCCGCGGCAACGTGCGGAACTGCTCCGCACGCCGGCCAGCGCTCCCTCTCGGAGTAGTTTACCTACGCTTCGCGGTATTTGTGTGTACAGAGTCCACTAATAACGTACCACATGGCGCACTTTACCGCCGTGTGACGATCAACGTTACGTTGCAGGCCGAACAGTTGAAGGGAGAAAATCTCCATTTGAAACCCCAGACGTGATCAGAATACATTTTTGCATCACAGTAAGTACTGTGTACATCAAAATGTCGACGGAGGCGCCATGCTCTGAGGTTTTTCAAAGACATGCCGTTGTAGTTGTTGTTGTTGTTGTGGTCTTCAGTCCTGAGACTGGTTTGATTCAGCTCTCCATGCTACTCTATCCTGTGCAAGTTTCTTCTTCTCCCAGTACGTACTGCAGCCTACATCCATCTGAATCTGCTTAGTGTATTCATCTCTTGGTCTCCCTATATGATTTTTACCCTCCACGCTGCCCTCCAATACTAAATTGGTGATCCCTTGATGCCTCAACACATGTCTTACCAACCGATCCCTTCTTCTAGTCAAGTTGTGCCACAAACTTGTCTTCTCCCCAATTCTATTCAATACCTCCTCATTAGTGATGTTATCTACCCATCTAATATTCAGCATTCTTCTGTAGCACCACATTTAGAAAGCTTCTATTCTCTTCTTGTCTAAGCTATTTATCGTCCACGTTTCACTTCTATACATGGCTACGCTCCATAAAAATACCTTCAGAAACGACTTCCTGACATTTAAATCTATACTCGATGTTAACAAGTTTTTTTTCTTTAGAAACGCTTTCCTTGCCATTGCCAGTCTACATTTTATATCCTATCTACTTCGACCATCATCAGTTATTTTGCTCCCCAAATAGCAAAACTCCTTTATTACTTTAAGTGTCTCATTTCCTAATCTAATTCCCTCAACATCACCCGATTTAATTCGACTACATTCCATTACCCTCGTTTTGCTTTTGTTGATGTTCATCTTATACCCTCCTTTCAAGACACTGTCCATTCCGTTCAACTGCTCTTCCAAGTCCTTTCCGGTCTCTGACAGAATTACAATGTAATCGGCGAACCTCAAAGTTTTTATTTCTTCTCTTTGAATTTTAATACCTACTCCGAATTCTCATTTTGTTTCCTTTATTGCTTGCTCAATATACGGATTGAATAACATCGGAGAGAGGCTACAACCCTGTCTCACTCCCTTCCCAACCACTGTTTCCCTTTCATACCCCTCGACTCTTAAAACTGCCATCTGCTTTGTGTACAAATTGTAAATAGCCTTTCGCTCCCTGTATTTTAGTCCTGCCACCTTCAGAATTTGGAGGAGAGTATTCCAAACAACATTGTCAAAGCTTTCTCTAAGTCTACAAATGCTAGAAACGTAGGTTTGCCTTTCCTTAATCTTCCTTCTGAGGTAAGTCGTAGGGTCAGTATTCCAACATTTCTACGGAATCCAAACTGGTCTTCCCCGAGGTCGGCTTCTATCAGTTTTTCCATTCGTCTGTAAAGAATTCGCGTTAGTATTTTGCAGCTATGACTTATTAAACTGATAGTTCGGTAATTTTCACATCTGTCAACACCTGCTTTCTTTGGGATTGGGATTATTATATTCTTCTTGAAGTCTGAGGGTATATCGCCTGTCTCATACACCTTGCTCACTAGATGGTAGAGTTTTGTTAGGCCTGGCTCTCCCAAGGCTGTCAGTAGTTCTTATGGAATGCTGTTTACTCCGGGGGCCTTGTTTGGACACAAGTCTTTCAGTGCTCTGTCAAACTCTTCACGCAGTATCGTATCTCCCATTTCATCTTCATCTACATCCTCTTCCATTTCCATAATATTGTCCTCAAGTACATCGCCCTTGTATAAACCCTCTATATACTCCTTCCACCTTTCTGCTTTCCCTTCTTTGCTTAGAACTGGATTTCCAATAAAGCTCTTGATATTCATGCAAGTTGTTCTCCTTTCTCCAAAACTCTCTTTAATTTTTCTGTAGGCAGTAATTATCTTATCCCTAGTGAGATAAGCCTCTACATCCTTACATTTGTCCTCTAGCCATCCCTGCTTAGCCATTTTGCACTTCCTGTCAATATCATTTTTGAGACGTTTGTATTCCTTTTTTCCTGCTTCATTTACTGCATTTTTATATTTTCTCCTTTCATCAATTAAATTCAATATATCTTCTGTTACCCAAGGATTTCTACTAGCCCTCGTCTGTTTACCTATTTGATCCTCTGCTGCCTTCACTATTTCATCCCTCAAAGCTACCCATTCTTCTTCTACTGTACTTCTTTCCCCCATTGCTGTCAATTGTTCCCTTATGCTCTCCCTGAAACTCTGTACAACCTCTGGTTTAGTCAGTTTATCCAGGTCCCATCTCCTTTAATTCCCAACTGTTTGCAGTTTCTTCTGTTTTAATCTATAGTTCATAACCAATAGATTGTGGTCAGAGTCCACATCTGCCCCTGGAAATGTCTTACAATTTAAAACCTGGTTCCTAAATTTCTGTCCTACCATTATATAATCTATCTGATACCTTTTAGTATCTCCAGGATTCTTCCATGTATTCAACCCTCTTTCATGATTCTCAAACCAAGTGTTAACTATGATTAAGTTATGCTCTGCGCAAAATTCTACCAGGCAGCTTCCTCTTTCATTTCTTATCCTCAATCCATATTCACCTACTATGTTTCCTTCTCTCCCTTTTCCTACTCTTGAATTCCAGTCACCCATGACTATTAAATTTTCGTCTCCCTTCAGTACCTGAATAATTTCTTTTATCTCATCATACATTTCATCAATTTCTTCGTCATCTGCAGAGCTAGTTGGCTAATAAGCTTATACTACTGTAGCAGGCGTGGGCTTCGTGTCTATCTTGGCCACAATAATGCGTTCACTTTGCTGTTTGTAGTAGCTTACCCGTACACCTATTTTTATATTCATTATTAAACCTACTCCTGCGTTACCCATATTTGATTTTGTATTTATAACCCTGTATTGACCTGACCAGAAGTCATGTTCCTCCTGCCACCGAACTTCACTAATTCCCACTATATCTAACTTCAACCTATCCATTTCCCTTTTTAAATTTTCTAACCTACCTGCCCGATTAATGGAACTGACATTCCACGCTCCGATCAGTAGAACGCCAGTTTTCTTTCTCCTGATAACAACGTCTTCTTGAGTAGTCCCCGCCCGGAGATCCGAATGGGGGACTATTTTACCTCCGGAATATTTTACTCAAGAGGAGGCCATCATCATTTAATCATACAGTAAAGCTGCATGCTCTCGGGAAAAATTACGGCTGTAGTTTCCCCTTGCTTTCAGCCATTCCTAGTACCAGAACAGTAAGGCCATTTTGGTTAGTGTTAGAAGGCCAGATCAATCAATCATTCACACTGTTGCCCCTGCAACTACTGAAAAGGCTGCTGTCCCTCTTCTGGAACCACAAGTTTGTCTGGCCTCTCAACAGATACATCTCCGTTGTGGTTGCACCTACGGTACAGCTATCTGTATCGTTGAGGCGCAGAAGGCTCCCCACCAACGGCAAGGTCCATATGGTTCATGAGGGGGGGGGGGGGGGGGAAGACATGCCACTGGACTGAAATTTAAACAGTGGTAGACATGCAGGCTCGGTGACGGTGGACCATGCAGGATTCGGTCTCTCTGGACCCTGTGGGTGTCTGAGCTCCCGTTTGTAGTACCTTAAGAAGTGGTCACTGCCACTTTCCAACCATATGGCAACGGCTTGGGTCACCTGGCGGAGAAACATTTACGACCTACCTATGTTAAATGGCGTCTGCAGTGGTAACACCGGTTCCCGTCGGATCACCGAAGTTAAGCACTGCCGGGCTGTGCTAGCACCGTCCAGTCTCCCGAGCGCTGTTGGTAAACGGGGTGCACTCAGCCTTTGTGAGGCAAAGTGAAGAGATACTTGACTGAGAAGTACCGGCTCCAGTCTCGAAAACTGACAATGGCCAAGAGTGTGGTGTGCTGGCCACATGCCCCTCCGTATCCACATCTAGCGACGCCTCTGGGCTGAGAGGATCACACGGCGGCCGGTCGGTACCGTTGGGCCTTCCAAGGCCTGTTCGGACAGAGAGAGAGAGAGAGGGAGAGAGAGAGTGGGAGAGAGAAGCACATTCCATCATACTTAATGATTAGCGATGTGTGAGCCATTGTCATGTACGATGGCCAGCCACGAATGTGTGCAGGATATGGCCAGGAAGGACACATCCATTCTAAATGCTTACGCCGACGTTTCATACAGACACCGCTGGATGAAGTGACCCTGAAATGGACGCTCACGTCCATACTCATCACCTATGTGGCGACAGCAACGGACCCTGCCACGCCGCTCCTGAATGTGCCTGAAGCCTCATCAACGCCACCCACCACAGCACAGCGCGCAAACGAGACCAGCACGGCGTCACCTCCAGTACTCGCACCAGGACCATCCAATCTCAGGGCTGTGACAGAAGACTCTGTTCGAACCAAGGACGTCGAACTCGATGTCGTGCCTTTATCCACACAGGTGCTGCATCTGACGACGGGCGACCACATTCTGATTCGGAACAACACATAAGGAAAGAGCGGTTCCCGCAGAAGCGCAAGAAACGCTGACGAACGCCCACCGACGAAGTCCTCCTTCAGATGGCTTTACGAGTTGACGACCAGATTGATGGTGACCTACCATATTGCGTCCAGTCACACGGTTGAACTCCTCCTGGCGCCCCTCCTGCAATGTATCTTCTCTCAGTCCAGAACACATGCTCAATTTTGCCAATACATGAGGATGACAGATCCCCCACTGCCTTTGTTGCAGCATCCGCTTCACTCTGTCTTAGAGTATACGACTATCACATGACTCTCATGTCAGCATCCTGGACCGATCATGTTGAAGAAGGAGCACATCAGCCCACTAGCGTGTCTGAGCAGGTGCATAACACAGAGGCGCCTGAGTGTGGCAGCCCCAGCAGGTCTACACCAGCCACGTGCTTCCAGCACATATTCAGCATCAACTGCAAGGGAACATACACAGCAATAACGTGTTGCCACAATAAATCTTGCCACAATCCGCACCCCTCACATACCTGCCATGATCTGAGATACCATCTATTCTGGGGACGTTGACATTGCACTCCGATAGAAGGTGTTGGGTGCTGACATTGAAGTGCTCCCCAGGTACACTCCCCATGTTTCTCATGCTCCCGACACTGGTAGCAGTATTGCCATCCCCCTATGCGACAGGCTCCTTCCAGAGGACGCCATTTACCTGCCCACCACGCGAGATATGGCCATCACCATATTTGGCTTGCATGTCATTGATATCTATGCACCGTCTGGCTCTACCCGCCGTTATGACCGACATACATTCGTCGCCGAGGAGGTCACACCAAAGCTGGTGCTTGGTGAGGACTTCAACTCGATACCAGGACCCACCGACCAACTCCCGCGGCACTCACCTTATGTGGCTTTCTGAGTGGTCATCGAACGCCTGCTAGTAGTTGACACATGGATGAAGCACCACAGAACCTAAGCGGCTACACATTTTACACCGCGCCCTCGTCAAGCTGCTACAGTCTGGAACTGCGCGACCGCTACGGTCGCAGGTTCGAATCCTGCCTCGGGCGTGGATGTGTGTGATGTCCTTAGGTTAGTTAGGTTTAAGTAGTTCTAAGTTCTAGGGGACTGATGACCTCAGAAGTTAAGTCCCATAGTGCTCAGAGCCATATGAACCATTTTTTTCGTCAAGCTGCATAGACCACATCTACTCCCGATGGCATCCGCCATGCAGAAGTCTGGCCAACGTCTTTTTGGCATACATCTGCTACCTCACTCTCGTCCGACAGCGTGTGTGTCATAGTCATGGTCTGTGGAAATTCAATGTCGCCCATTTAACCTTCCCAGAGTGTCACCGTATGGTCGAGGTTGTGTGGGCACAATGCTGGCGTCATCATGAAGCCTATGACATCACCTTATCTCGGTGGCTCTCATGTGCAAAGCTGACCCTCTGTAAGATATTGATGTGTTATGGCAAGGAACTCAAGCCATGGCGAACTAATACCTTGTGATTTTATTTCTCCATTCTTCGTGACTCTACAACGACGCCTTTCTCGTCAACCCAGCAGATGATCAAACACCGAACGAATGTGGAGGTCTCCTTGATCATGCGCCATCACCTGGAGGGAACTGTAATCCGATCTCGGACCTCTACTACTTTTCTTCCTCAAGAACACCCATCGATGTACCACCTCCTGCAGGAAAGACAACAAAAACGCGGGGCTCTGATTCACATCCTCACTGATGCAAAAGGCCACCAGCATGGAACCCAACAAGCTATTGGTCGAGCTTTCCAAAACCATTATGCCAGATTGCATGTTGCAGTACAGTATTCTGCAGAACTGATCACAGAGTTTGCATGACTTACTATGACTGCTCTGCTGGTAGAGGTAGCTCATGGACTCTAGGAAAACGTGACCACAGATGAAGTACTTGATGCTGTCATGGCGTGATCTGATAACAGATCCCCTGGTTCGATGGTATCCCCATCGAATTTTATAAAAGTTTTGACTCTTTGTTGGACGACTATCGCACAAGAACTCATGTTCCCGATGACGCTGGTCCCTAACACCTTTCTCGATGGCATCATTATCCCATTCACAAACCGCACAGACGATCAACGGTCCATGATTATCGACCAATCACGTTGTTCAACATCGATATGAAACTATTTATGTAGCTGCTGGCATTGCAACACAGGAAGGTCCCACGATACATCACAATCTGACACCAGACTTCCATAGGAGGAGACAACAATATCCATACAGCCCTTTGCCGTTACCAAGACATGATACCATTTCCTCGTCACCAACGTCTCGCTGGTGCCTTGGGATCGCTGGAGTTTAGCCAGGTCTTTGACCACGGTGACCATTCCTATTTGTGGACAGTTCTTCAGGATATGGGTTTCCCTGGCGGTATTGTCACGATAGTTTTGCGCTTTTTGAGCGGCGCGACCTCCAAAATCATGTACAATGGTCGCCTGACGCCGTCCCTGGTCATAGCACGGTCTCTGCAGCAAGGCGGCTCCCTTTCCGCAATTTTATATGCTTTCACTTTGGATCCCCTGCTCCAGAGACTACGCCACCATTTGGAAGGCATGACGTTGCACGGGCACTGTTTCTGTTCCATAGCCTATGCAGACGACATAGTCCTTTATCTGTGCACTGAGGATTAAATTATGAATTTCGAGTAGCCATGACGTGGGTGGCGACCTATGATGACGCATCAGGCAGCTTTCCCAACGTGTCCAAATCGAAGGTCTAGCTCACTGGCCCCCTTAGCGTCGCCACCATCGTTCGATGCCCTGGCATTGACTTCACAGCCGATCCCCGTCGCTCAGCGGCTATTGACGGTAGGCGTTTGCTACAGACCATTCGAGCAAGCCTTGCACATCAGCGGCTATGAGCTGTCAACATTATCCAATGTGTGCAATATGTAAACATCTATCATGCCTCCCGTGTATCACACGTGACTCAGGTACTACCAGTCCCAAGTCTCCTCGCCCGTCGACTGTTGATGGCATTGGGCCTTTTTGTCAGCTCAGGGATGTTATTCAAATGGCAATATGACTCCCTTGCACTCCCATGGTACCATGGTGGGGTGGGACTAATACAGCTGCCGATCAGAGTCACAGTGCTGTACGTGAGCTCCGAACTCAAACACTGGCATCGTTGTCCACAGAGCCTCACTGGACTCCTACTCCTAGAATTTTCGCCCGTCTCGTTCATTCCCATTTGTTTCATATCTGACGACTTTTCCGAGACTTAAGTTATGTCTACAAGTCTTTACCACTTACACATCTATATCAGGAGATTACAGTTTACAAAGTGTTACAACATTACCACCTGCCCAACCCCATAAAGGAAACAAAAGAAAAATTTGGAGTAGGTATTAAAATGCATGGAGAAGAAATAAAAACATTGAGGTTCGCCGATGACATTGTAATTCTGTCAGAGACAGGAAAGTACTTGGAAGAGCAGTTGAACGGAATGGACAGTGTCTTGAAAGGAGGGTATAAGATGAACATCAACAAAAGCACAACGAGGATAATGGAATGTAGTCGAATTAAATCGGGTGATGCTGAGGGAATTAGATTAGGAAATGAGACACTTAAAGTAGTAAAGGAGTTTTGCTATTTGGGGAGCAAAATAACTGATGATGGTCGAAGTAGAGAGGATGTAAAATGTAGACTGGCAATGGCAAGGAAAGCGTTTCTGAAAAAGAGGAATTTGTTAACATCGAGTATAGATTTAAGTGTCAGGAAGTCGTTTCTGAAAGTATTTGTATGGAGTGTAGCCGTGTATGGAAGTTAAACATGGACGATAAATAGTTTGGACAAGAAGAGAATAGAAGCTTTCGAAATGTGGTGCTACAGACGAATGCTGAAGACTAGATGGGTAGATCACATAACTAATGAGGAAGTATTGAATAGGATTGGGGAGAAGAGAAGTTTGTGGCACAACTTGACCAGCAGAAGGGATCGGTTGGTAGGACATGTTCTGAGGCATCAAGGGATCACCAATTTAGCATTGGAGGGCAGCGTGGAGGGTAAAAATCGTAGAGGGAGACCAAGAGATGAATACACTAAGCAGATTCAGAAGGATGTAGGTTGCAGTAAGTACTGGGAGATGAAGCAGCTTGCACAGGATAGAGTAGCATGGAGAGCTGCATCAAACCAGTCTCAGGACTGAAGACTACAACAACAACAACCCCATCGAACTTCAGTATCTCCAGTATGAGAGATGGCACGTACGGAAAGCAGTCCATGCCCACTTTCTCTAATCTGCCGTCCAATCAGCGTTGTATATCACAGTGAACGGCGAACAAGTTAACCGACATCGACTGCATCGCATCCATCTAGCCGACTCGACCGTGTGCACCCACAGTGGAATGAATGATTCAAATGGCTCTGAGCACTATGGGACATAACATCTAAGGTCATCAGTCCCCTAGAACTCAGAACTACTTAAACCTAACTAACCTAAGGACATCACACACATCCATGCCCGAGGCAGGATTCGAACCTGCGAACGTAGTGGTGACGCGGTCCCAGACTGTAGCGCCTAGAACCGCTCGGCCACTCCGGCCGGCTGGAATGAATGACACAGACGACCACCGGTCCCATTGTGGTCCAGCGTCAGATGTCTGGACGCTTGCGCGGCGTATTTTGTGGTCAATTACTCGCTAAACGTCCCTTCAGATCGACATCCACATACTTTTATTCCCGGAGGGGACATTTTACCCCACCACCAATACTCACTCTAGGAACTGTATCTGTGGCCACCCGATCCGCCATCTTTTTAATTTTGGCAATAAATCAGCGCTAGGATATTGGAATTATCTCAACGAACGACACTGCGTCCTAACACATAACCCCCGCTATCAGCAATACTTCTGCAATTTCTTAGGGAGCATCTTTAATGAGCCGCCCCGTAGCTGGTACATCCAAGCCGCGAGAAGCTGAAAACTCATCTGAATTTACCCGAACCGAGCAGAACCGATAACAGATCAGGTTCGTTTGGACGTGCTGGCCGACGCAGGACCCGCTACTTAAGGCGCTCGTTTAAAACAAAATAGTAAATAAAATAAAGCTGCGCATGTTCACGCGACTGCTTCTGGTATGAGGAGGCACGCAGGTCCCAGAACTAATCCTGGTGAATTAACGGCTAGGGAGCGGTGTGGCGGGCAGCCTGGATGTGATTTTTAACCGGTTTACCACGTCCCACTAGGTGAATACCGGGCTGGTTCCCATGTTCTTCAGCAGAAACGCGTCCGCACACATTTAGAACACTTCCTCACACTTGCACACAGAATTTACTCTACACCTCTAAATGCTGTTACAGTGGGTAGACTGCTTCCGTCCTTGGGGTGAATGGGAGACTGATGGCCCTAGCTGCTTGATCTCATTAAACACTTACTCAGCAGCACAACAAGAAAAATTTACAACCTCACATGGATATTTCAGCATAGAACTTCAACATTTAAATTTACAAACCAAACCAACAGCATCTGAAATACGTTATTCTAATTTCTTAAAAAAGTAATCTTTAATTTACACTTCAATAGAAGCTAACATCTTTCAGTAATCTATAATCTGCGTAGAGTGAAATAAAGCAATATGTGATACAATAACCAGCTTCCAAAGAGTTCATAATAGCAACCTAAGAACGCCTATTACTTGACGGAAGTAATTACTTGCAGATTAATACATGTAAACATTTCCAAAATAACTCCATAACACAAACTGCTCTTCGTCACAGTGAATATATTAAATTCGTCTCCTCCAATTGTTTACACATTGTAATGTCAGCTCAACAGAATGGACCTCTGACAAGCAAAGATAACATTCTTCTCAACATCAGAAGACAGCACAAAGTGCCTCTTTGACATTCCATTGCCAACCCCGAATAACAAGTGACCAATAATAATGGTGTACCAGATTCAAATGAGAAAGACAATATGTCCTGAGACACATGAATGAATACTATTGGTCGAGAGTTGGGGGACACTGCAGGAGCCTCCACGAAGATTGCGTTCACCACTCGAACAACAAGCAATCGGGCGTCCCCTGGAAACGACCTAGTCGGCCAATCCTGCAGACACCGGAGCACCAAAACCAAAGATGACAAAACAACTCTCCGAAGAGTCTCAAAAAAGGCCTTTATCAAGACCATCACTAGTGACAACTTCCTGCAATATTGAAGGCTTATCTGTAAATAAAGAAATTTTATTATCTGACATGTGCAAACGAAACAACTGTGATGTTTTAGTGTTACAAGAAACACACAGAGCACCAAGTAGCCATAGACCAAAAATACAGGCCATGAAATTAGTTCTTGAGAGACCACACGAAAGGTACGGAAGTGCTATATTTGTGAAACCGAACTTAGACGTATGCTCCTGTGCTCTGACCTGCGAAGAAAATATAGAAATTTTAACTATTGAGCTACATTCATGTAATGTAACATCCGTGTACAAACCACCCAGTGCGAGGTTCAAATTTACGGAGCCTGGAAATTTCCATTCAAAAAACATGAAAGTTGTTCTAGGAGATTTTAACTGTCACGGTCTCGCATGGGGTTATAAAGAGACAAATGACGATGGCGAAATGCTGGAGACCTGGGCAGACCAGACTAAACTGAAATTGATACATGACCCAAAGTTGCCTGCATCATTTAACAGCGGAAGATGGAAACGAGGATATAATCCAGATAACATCTTTGTCTCCGAAAAGGTATCCCTGCAAACTGTAAAGCAAATCGAGGACCCAATTCCAAGATCGCAACACAGAGCAATAACTTGCTGCATTACTGCAGTAATCAAATCAGTTGTAATGCCCTTCAAGAGACTCTTCAATTTCAAAAAAGCTCATTGGGAACTTTTCACAGAGGACCTTGATAAGGAGATCCCGGAAATTAAACCAGAGATACAATCATATGAAATTTTTATAGACCTTGTCAAGAAAATCTCTCGTCGGCGCATACCTAGAGGGTGCCGCACCCAGTATATCGCTGGACTCAATGGTAGCAGCAAGGAAGCTCTGAAAAAGTATGAAGAACTGTACAATAAGGACCCCTTCTCAGAGGAAACGATCCAGGCAGGTGAGGTACTGATGTCTGGTATCTCCGAAGCGAGAAAGGAAAAGTGGTGCAACCTCCTACAAGAGACGGACATGAAGCACAGCAGTAGGAAGGCATGGAAACTGGTCAAAAGTCTCAACAACGACCCAACAGAACCACAACCAAATTACAGTGAAGCTACACCTGATCAGATAGCTCACCAACTACTCATGAACGGAAAAACTAAAAGGAAGATCAGAAATGGCAAAATTAAAAGAAAGTTGAACGAGGAGATTAGCTTCCTAACTCACCCGTTCTCCCTTCAGGAGCTACAAGATGCCATCAAAGATTTGAAAAACAATAAGGCCGCTGGCCTCGATGATCTGAGATCTGAGCAAATTTAAACATTTTGGACCGGGAGTACAAGCATGGATCCTAGAGCTAATGAATAACTGTATTACAACAATGCAAATTCCTAAACTGTGGAGGAAAGCTCGGGTTATTGCGTTACTAAAACCAGGGAAAGACCCAGCTGAAGCTAAAAATTTCCGGCCTGTCTCACTGCTTTGTCATTTATTTAAAGTGCTGGAGCGAATGATCCTCAAACGCATAGCTGATTATGTGGACAAAGCCCTCATTAACGAACAAGCTGGATTCCGACCAGGAAAATCATGCTGTGGCCAAATCCTTAATCTCACACAGGGAATCGAATACGGCTATCGGAGGGGAGAAGTAACTGGGGTCGCATTCCTGGATCTCAGTGCTGCATATGACACAGTTAACCATAAGTTGCTTACCCAGAAAGTGCATAATGTCACTAAGGACTACACCCTTTCTATGTTCGTGCAATGTATGCTACAGAACAGACGCTACTATGTAACCTTACAATCTAAAAACAGCCGATGGAGGACACAGAAAAATGGACTTGCACAGGGCAGTGTCTTGGCTCCAATATTATTTAACACCTATACCAATGATCTTCCCATCAGCCACCAGACACGAATGTTCATATACGCTGATGATGCAGCAGTGGCCACACAGGATAAAACCTTTGAACAAGTGGAGGAGAATCTCACAGGAGCCTTAACAGAACTTGCTACCTATTACGACGGCAATAATCTCAAACCAAACCCTAGTAAATCTCAAGTATCCGCCTTCCATCTTAGGAACAAACAAGCCAAACGGAAACTCCGAGTCATGTGGCAAGAGGAAGAGCTGAAACATACAAACAGCCCAAAATACCTGGGAGTAACATTGGACAGAGCACTTACTTTTAAGTAGCACTGTCACAACACTAAAAAAAAGGTCTGAGCCAGAAACAACATATTGCGGAAGCTAACAGGTTCATCGTGGGGAGCTCAACCACATGTTTTGCGCACCACGGGTCTGGTGCTGAGTATCTCAGCAGTGGAATATGCGGCGCCAGTTTGGAGGAACTCTGCCCACGCTAAGCAAGTTGACGTCGCCGTAAACGAAACTGTACGTATCGCCACAGGATGCCTCAAACCAACTCCCACAGACATCATTTACCCCATCATAGGCATAGCACCACCCACTATCCGCAGACAAGTAGCCGCCGAGATCGAAAGATCAAAACAAAAGAATGATCCTTGACACCCAATGCATATGCACCGAAAACAACGTGTCTGGCTGAAATCCCGCAGGAGTTTCATTGAAATTACTGAAGAGCTTGCCACCAAGCCCGTCGCAAGGCGGCTATCTCTCTGGGAAGAAATGGTGTCACACTCCACAATGGAACTACTTGAGGAGGGATCTGCAGGATTTCAACTACGTTTTACGACTTGGAGGTCATTAAACCGGCTGCGCACTGGAGTAACTGGGTGCAAATCAAACCTATTTAAATGGGGTTACAGTGATAGCGATAGGTGTGAATGCGGAGCAATACAGGACTTGGACCACCTACTGATCTGCCCGGATATGTCTATAACATGCACTAAAGATGATATTTTGAAAGTCAATGACAAAGCAATCTACGTTGCTAATTACTGGGAAGGGAAGATATAACTGGTGCATCAGGACACGGAAGAAGAAGAAGAAGAAGTCGAGAGTGAACCTAGTCACGAAAGACTGAAAATACTGTCAGAGTTATCAAGAAATGAGGTTACTAAAAAGCTTGTATTGATAGATCGAAGCTGGTTACCGCAAGTTGTATCGCATTTCACAAAAAGCAAAATATACTGTGAGGAAATGAAGGTGCCGAATAAACAGGTGCCTTTCGAATAGAATGTATTTTATACTGAGAGAAAGTGACGTCATTAACAGGGCTAGGCTGCGACCCAGCAAGGAAAATAAAAATGCTTACTCACCTCTGGCGAGATGGTGATTGGCTGAAGCCATACTTGGCGATGCAGATATGACACACTGGGGAGATTCCCATTATATAAAAGCATTTTGAGACCTAAAATATCTACCTCTGTCTCCCGTCTCGCAGCAGACGGCACAAGTGTGTGGAAATAAGCGAGGGCATTGAGAACTTTGCTTTCTACATCTACATCTACATTCATACTCTGCAAGCCACCTGACGGTGTGTGCGGAGGGTACCTTGAGTACCTCTGTCGGTTCTCACTTCTATTCCAGTCTCGTGTGGGCTCTAATCTCTCTGATTTTATCCTCATGGTCTCTTCGCGAGATATACGTAGGAGGGATCAATGTACTGCTAGACTCCTCGGTGAAGGTATGTTCTCGAAACTTCAACAAAAGCCCGTATCGAGCTACTGAGCGTCTCTCTTGCAGAGTCTTCCACTGGAGTTTATCTATCATCTCCGTAACGCTTTCACGATTACTAAATGATCCTGTAAAGAAGCGCGCTGCTCTCCGTTGAATCTTCTCTCTCTCTTCTATCAACCGTATCTTCTAAGGATCCCACACCGGAGAGTAGTATTCAAGCAGTGGGCGAACAAGTGTACTGTAACCTACTTCCTTTGTTTTCGGATTGCATTTCCTTAGGATTCTTCCAATGAATCTCAGTCTGGCATCTGCTTTACCAACGATCAACTTTATATGATCATTCCATTTTAAATCACTCCTAATGTGTACTCCCTGATAATTTATGGAATTAACTGCTTCCGGTTGCTGACCTGCTATATTGCAGCTAAATGATAAGGGATCTTTCTTTCTGTGTATTCGCAGCACATTACACTTCAGATCCTCCTGCATTTCAGTACAATTTTCCATTGTTACAACCTCTCAATATACTACAATATCATCCGCAAAAAGCTTCAGTGAACTTCCGATGTTATCCACAAGGTAATTTATATATATATTGTGAATAGCAACGGTCCTACGACACACCCCTGCCGCAAACCTGAAATAACTTTTACTTCGGAAGAATTCTCTCGATTGAGAATAACGTGCTGTGTTCTGTTATCTCGGAACTCTTCAGTCCAATCACATAATTGGTCTGATAGTCCATATGCTCTTACTTTGTTCATTAAACGGCTGTGGGGAACTGTATCAAACGCCTCGCGGAAGTCAAGAAACACGGCATCTACCTGGGAACCCGTGTCTATGGCCCTCTGGACGAATAGCGCGAGCTGGGTTTCACACGATCGTCTTTTCCGAAACCCATGCTGATTCCTACAGAGTAGATTTCTAGTCTCCAGGAAAGTCATTATACTCGAACATAACACGTGTTCCAAAATTCTACGACTGATCGACGTTAGAGGTATAGGTCTATAGTTGTGCATATCTGTTCGACGTCCCTTCTTGAAAACGGGGATGACTTGTGCCCTTTTCCAATCCTTTGGAACGCTACGCTCTTCTAGAGACCTACGGTACATTGCTTCGAGAAGGGGGACAAGTTCCTTCGCGTACTCTGTGTAAAATCGAACTGGTATCCCATCAGGTCTATTGGCCTTTCCTCTTTTGAGCGATTTTAATTGTTTTTCTATCCCTCTGTCATCTATTTCGACATCTACCATTTTGTCATCTGTGCGACAATCTAGAGAAGGAACTACAGTGCAGTCATCCTCTGTGAAACAACTTTGGAAAAGACATCTAGTATTTCTGCCTTTAGTCTGTCATCCTCTGCTTCAGTACCATTTTGGTCACAGAGTGTCTGGACATTTTGTTTTGATCCACCTACCGCTTTGACATACGACCAAAATTTCTTAGGATTTTCTGCCAAGTTAGTACATAGAACTTTACTTTCGAATTCATGGAACGCCTCTCGTATAGACCTCCTCACACTACATTTCGCTTCGTGTAATTTTTGTTTGTCTGCAACGCTTTGGCTATGTTTATGTTTGCTATGAAGTAGCCTTTGCTTCTGTAGCAGTTTTCTAACTCGGTTGTTGTACCATGGTGGCTCTTTTCCATCTCTTACGATCTTGCTTGGCACATACTCATCTAATGCATATTGTACAATGGTTTTGAACTTTGTCCACTGATCCTCAACACTATCTGTACTTGAGATAAAACTTTTGTGTTGAGCCGTCAAGTACTCTGAAATCTGCTTTTTGTCACTTTTGATTAACAGAAAAATCTTCCTACCTTTTTTAATATTTCTATTTACGGATGAAATCACTGATACTGTACCCGCCTTATGATCTCTGATTCACTGTTCTGTGTTAACTGTTTCAAATAGTTCAGGTCTGTTTTTCACCAGAAGGTCTAATATGTTATAGCCACGAGTCGCTTCTCTGTTTAACTGCTCAAGGTAGTTTTCAGATAACGCCCTTAAAAAAAAATTCACTGGATTCTTTGTCTCTGCCACCCGTTATAAACGTTTCAGTCTCCCAGTCTATTTCTGGTAAATTAAAATTTCCACCCAAAACTATAACATGGTCAGGATATCTACTCGAAATATTTTCCAAATTTTCCTTCAGGTGTTCTGCCACAACAGTTGCTGAGCCAGGGGGCCTATAGAGACATCCAATTACCCTGTTTGAGCCTGCTTTCTGCGAAGTGAGGATGATACACTTCCCATATCGTGGGGACAGACGGCAAAGCAGTAGTTAATTATTCCTGCGGGAATTTTTGTGGGCAAAGGAATTGTGCATGTTGCTCCAGCCCGCCGGCCGGTGTGGCCGAGCGGTTCTAGGCGTTTCAGTCTGGTACTGCACAGCCGCTACAGTCGCAGGTTCGAATCCTATCTCGGGTATGAATGTGTGTGAAGTCCTTAGGTTAGCTAGGTTTATGTAGTTCTAAGTTGTAGGGGACTGATGACCTCAGATGTTAAGTCCCATAGTGCTCAGAGCCATTTGAACCATTTGCTCCAACCTGTAGCGTGTGTGCAATAGCCATTATTTAGACTAGGGAAAGATTAACGCTCTACAGAACGCAGGAAAGTTGTGACTGAGTGAATTCTGTCAAGGCCACAGTAGGGAATTAGCATTTCAGATCCAGCACGGAGATAACACTGTTGCAGATGCCACTTGGTAAAGTACCATCACGCATTAGGCCACAGTAAATGTTGAGTGTAGATTTTGCTCACTCCAACTTGCGTACACATTGATCATTGAATATCAAAATCTTGGATACTAACCTACCCTCACATTGAGTACATGAGAGATTTTCATTGGTTCAAAAAGTAAATTTATTCTCCACCAACACAGTGCATTGGCCAGCTATGACAATGTAGATTTAAAAGAGCTGATTAGGATATTTAATAATCATTCTTTCCTGTGATAAAAAATTTTCATGTGTAGAGATAAATATTTTCAAATGGTTGAAATGGCTCTGAGCACTATGGAACTTAACTTCTGAGGTCATCAGTCCCCTAGAACTTAGAAGTACTTAAACCTAACTAACCTAAGGACATCACACACATCCATGCCCGAGGCAGGATTCGAACCTGCGACCGTAGCGGTCGTTAATAATCGTCACTGCAATATGTCCAAGAATTAAATATGTTGTTATTGAGTGTCAAAAGTAATTGAACATGACTGTTGTTTATCATTTGACCTCTGAAACCAACAGTTGATAAATTATATGTAGAATAAAAAATGGAATGGGTGTGTTGTCATTCTACAATAGACCCCAAACTTTCACTTTTATCAGTTCATGCTTTCTAGGTATGTGACAGCAGCATTTCTAATGATATTTGTTATGATTGGCACCTGATATTAGCTGCCTTACAGGGCTAGGGTCATATTTATTTAGAATGTCTGTGTGACACCCTGGGCTTGAGAAGACAGTTCAGATGTTTCGTCCATTTGCGCGCTAAGTGGTAAGTTAAGTTTTCACACACTAGTACACTCACTGTGCAGATACAAAGGTCGGACATATGAAAAAATGGCGACCCTGCCAGGATGCAAAATTACAGCATTCTGATAGACTGAGGGATTGCTTTCGATAGGTACAAAACACATAAACCTATCAAACAATAAGCTGACGCAAACTGGAGCAAAAAGAAAAAAAAATGTAAATGTAAATGTGACTCAACTGTGTAGTAAGTGTAGATAGAATTGTTTCCATGTATTTGTTATTTGCTGGCGTTGAATTGAGTTGTGTTGAGTTCTGACTCAACTCCAGTAACCAAAAGGCTGTATAAAAGACGAGGAAACGGGTTCAAATATTTAATATAGGACCGTGGATGATATTTTGGGGTAGAATCAAGTCTTATGATCAGATGTTAACGCGTAGTCAGGTTCGGAAAATTCGCGAACAACAACACTTAGTGGAACGCTCAAAAAGACAGAAAATAATGGATTAAGACAAAGAGAAGTCATGGAAGATCTTGACAGAATCGAGCTGGACATGCAACAGGTAGATCAGCGTGAACAACATGAGACGGAACACGTAAAAATACCGAATGAGACCGAAAATACAACACATGATGTTCAACATGGTCCAAAGTATGGGCATGAGAATGGCGTTGCAGATGAGTCAGATGCTGAGTCTATAGATAGTTATTTACAGTATATTGAAGCAAACGTAATCATATTGAATCAGTCAGCCTTTAAGTTGCATGAAAGAACGAGTTTACTGCTCCTACACCACGTTCGGAAGTGAAGGAAATGGCTCACGAAGAACGAGACAGAGAACGGTTGCATCAGATGGCAACTGGCGAAAGTGGTGTAGATGAAAACGCCAACATATTTGTAATGTTGCAGCGTTGATTACAACAATCTCAGGAATCAGAAAAGCGTATAGAGGGCCGCATAACACATCATACAACACAGTTTCAAGAATCAGAAAAGCGTATAGAAGCGCGCATAACACAAGGGCAAAAAGAATTAGAAAGGCACATAACACTGAGGCTGAAAGAAACTAACAAGGAAATACAAAAAACGTGTGCTAATATTCAAGGCCAGTTAGATCAAATGCTAACTGAAGCTAAGGAAGCGCAAATCACGCATCAAACGCTCGTTACAGGGCACAAAGAATTGACACTGTCCGAACAGATATGATTACGTTGCATGAAGATATGCAACAAAGTATCAAAAAGGTTAAACAGCAGGTCGAAGCTTTTGCCAGCAAAGCGACGACGAAGGCGAAACATGTTATTGCTGAGACGACGTCTCATAAAAGAACGACAAAAGCAGCATTAAAGAAATTCGATGCTCTTATTTTAAAGATACAGCAGAAAAACGAACACCAGTTTCAACGGCTGAGATTGGAAGTTTTACGTTCGATCGAAAGTCTTGGTCACGTAGAAAGTGTTAGTGAGGAGTCGTAGACGACGACAGAATCCACTTTAGTGTGGGTAGATAATACTGTGAATACTGCAAAGTCAACAGTTGCCAATAATACGACAGAAAGGGTACCCGAAATTACGTGTGATGTGAGACGGAAAGGCACATGTGGGTGCTAAACGGAATGCGAGAACATCACGGTAACCGTAGAGAACAGTATGGATCGCCATCACTTCTTCAAGAAAGAATAACAGGTCAATCTAGAGTACAAGAGCGTGGTTTTCAGCAAGGTTCAGTACGTCAAGCACAAAGCTTGCACGTATAGATACAGAGCCGGTAGCGGGCGTTATGCACGCATATTGCGCAATGAGACCTGCAAGTGATTCTACGGCAGAAATGTCACAGAATGAACCAAGTTACACACGGTTGCGTAGATTTGACGCAAACCAAGGACAGAATTCCAGTCTTCAAAACCCAGTAGGTATATCACAGAGAGAAGCGAGAGGTTTTGATGATAACCAATTTCTTACAGTGCGGAAATACCGGCACTATAAGGAAGATGCAAATATTCTCCACCCCCCACAAATTTATTGACCAATTTAACGTAGGAATACCGACACATTGGCCATTGAAACATAAGTTGGTTGGTTGGTTGTTTCGGGGAAGGAGACCAGACAGCGAGGTCATCGGTCTCATCGGATTAGGGAAGGACGGGGAAGGAAGTCGGCCGTGCCCTTTGAAAGGAACCATCCCGGCATTTGCCTGGAGCGATTTAGGGAAATCACGGAAAACCTAAATCAGGATGGCCGGACGCGGGATTGAACCGTCGTCCTCCCAAATGCGAGTCCAGTGTCTAACCACTGCGCCACCTCGCTCGGTGAAACATAAGTCAGATTTTATTTGCGCACATATGGAGGGAAGTGTTGCTGAAACTATGCAGAAGATAGCAGAATCTTGTGATTCGTACGATTCGTTTAGAGCAGCTGCGTTTAAGCAAGATATTCGTCTCCTGAGGCTAAGATGAGAATAAAATATGGAGTATTACAAAATGCCTCACTCGAAAATTCGCGTGAGAAAACAGCAGTCAGATTCTTTGAGAATATGATTAAAAGGAACTAATACTTAGATAACCCATATAGCGAAGGAGAATTGATTCAAATATGCAATACGAAACTGCCAATGAAGTATCAACAAGTCTTGAAAGGACACGAGGGCGATAATGTAGAAACTTTCAAAGGTGTTTTGAGAGAAGTAGAATTCATGTATGAAAACGACGCTCAAAGACGTCGTGATGCAGGACAGAGTAAGTCTGAAAGAACACGTAATAGCAAGGAGAACAACAATAATGGTAGCGATGGTAGGTCAATATTGGGATTGAATTTTGGATGAAATGGGAATAATTATGGAAATGGGAGTAGTGGAAACACTAGACCACACCGTAATGGATATGGTTTTAATAGTGGCTCGAACATGCGGAATATAGACGAAAAAAGGACTGGATCTGGATAACTCGGGATAACCGACAGAATGACTTTAATCAGCGACATCCAGGTCCATGGAGAGAAAGTAGATGGGGAGGTGATGCGAGAACGCAGTCACAGGCAAATAATTCGGGCAATTACCGGAGAAACGAACCACAGATGGAGGTTGAGTTACGACCACAAAATCCTGGGAAGCGCGAGGATTGACTGACGTTAGGTATTGCAGGAGTTCAAGCAGGTAACACACTTTCTGCAGAAACGGATGACAAGGCGTCCGCAGCAATAAGTAGGTTAAGGTGTGACGCAGTGACACACAAGAGTCGTAATTGGGAATAGGAACGACAGAAAGATCGTCAAAGGTATCCGCACAGATACTACATATACGGAGGAAGTCGCAACTGAAGTGTTGGGACGAGATAGGTTGGGCTGACACTGAAGAGGAGGATGAACTCCCAGCATTACCTAGTAATGAACCATTTGATTATGGTTCAGATGTTTGATTCTGCACAGACGAAAAATGATTTTCAGCAGGATAATACATACCCTACTGTAACCTGTGACGCTACGATTGATCAAGACGATAGTATTAACCGACAAAATACGGCTAATACAGGTCATAGAAAAAAGAAGGAAGTACGGATAAGTACACCTGATCAAAAGATCGATACGTTACAGGATCTACTAAAATCGTTCCACAAAACTTTCGAAGAAAAGCAGGAAGAGTCTGAGGTATTGTGGATTGCGGGACTCGAACAAAATCGGGAAGCACAAGTTGATAACAGAGAGGAAAATGACGGGGAAAATATCCCGTCGGGATCGGAAAACGAACCAGATAATAAAGTATGTGAACAGTCTGATAAATCAGACTCAAATGTATACAATTTTGGCCCATACGAGGACATAGTACCGCGGACATAGTACCGCAGTATTACTGAGACTATGTAATCATCTCACCAGACACAGAAAACAACGCAGTAATAAATGACGACACAGCTGAAAATTTGAATCTGTAACTCTCAGTGGCAGATAACAAATATGATAGCGAGCTGAATCAGGATGCGAGTACAGACCTACTTAACGTAGAATCGGACGACTCCCCAGAAACTAAGTGTGAAGTACTGTCACACTTAATGAATACTTGCCAGCCTCTAAAATCCAAACTATACAAGATTACACAGACGTGTGACGAGGAGACAAACTTAAAGGAAGTAGTAGGAAGTAGTAGGATTTAAAATCTAGACTCGTTACTTTAGAAGGTGATCTAGAAGCAGCGAGAGTAAAGTTGGACAATTTAAAAAAGGGAAGTACTTCTCCCCAAACTCTCGATGAAGACCAGATTGGTGTATATTACGTAAAACGAGGTCCTTTTGAAAACTACATAACAACAGCTTTCTGAAACGAACAGAACAAAGACCCAGAGGTGTTAACGGTCAAACATAAGTGGAAAGACAAGAACTCAGTTGACACTTGTCAGCATTATTTGCTGGAGAATGACGTGTTGTTCTACAGATGAGACCCAAGTACAAGTTTATGGACAGTATGTGTTCCTGATGAACTCGTCAACAAGTATATATGGTACACTCACTTAAGTAATGGGCACTTTGAGGCGAGGAAATGTTTTATTAAACTTAAAGACATCGCACATATTCGGCAAGTACTCAAAAAATGTAAGGATTGCCAATGTGCCAAACACGTTACTTTTCAGATTAGACCACCATTGTCACCCATAATACCGAAAAAACTAAAACTTCTAGCAGCAATAGATTTGATGAGACCGTTACCAAGGACAAGTAATGGGAACACGTTTATTTTTGTAATTTTAGAGTTAACATCAAAGTATGTCACTTTGACCCCTTGGAATCGTGGAACTGGTGTTACGATCAGTAAGGCACTATAACGTGATTTCCTCAAGCAGGTAGAGCATGTAGAAAGGTTAATTTCAGATAATGGGCCGCAATATAGATGTAAACCTTGGTTGGCGACTTTAAAAAGACATAAAATTAAACTCATCTTCATATCAAGGTACAAACCAAGTGGCAATTGTGCAGAACGAACGATGAATAATATCGGAACATGATGTCCTCTGTACTGTAGTTCACAACATACCACATGGGATACCAATTTACATCATTTACAGACTATTATTAACAAAATGCCGCACAGTACTACACGATTACCACCAGTCACAGTGCTCAAAAATAAAATACCATTGGACAGGCTAAGAGAAGTTGTACAGTTCCCGCCATCCAGAAGACCATCACACCAGCAGCTTATAAAATTAGCACTCGAGAACATTGAACGAGCAGCTGCAAAAAGGAAGCTCAGAGCAGACAAAGGTGCGTCCACACAGGTATTCACTGTGGGACAGTTGGTTCTTGTTAGAACTCACTTATTATGTAATAAAGGAAAACAGGTTTGCTATAAATTTTATCCAGTTTATAAGGGACACATGTTAATTAGTAAAGTGGTTCAAGCAAATGCAGTAGAATTGGTGAACCCAAGAATGAGAAAATATATAGGTCTACATCACGACAGCTACCTTAAGGCTTATAATGAATGATAATTCTTGCAGTGGTCATACGGCAATTAGCCATAAATGGATCACAGATGATACAGCAAAAGAATGTAGATATGTTTCAGGTAGCAGCAGATCTCAAGAGGCAGACAGGATGAGCTACAAACATATTATTAAATATTCAAATATAGGTACAATAATACTAATAATCTAAATCATCAAAGTAGGTTAGAAAAAAATAAAAGAAAACTAATTGCATGATGCACTAATTAACTAACCTACACATCATCAATCCACACTCATTCAAGAAGTAAAGGAACGGCTGGTCCCGACGGAGGTTCGAGTCCTCCCTCGGGCATGAGTGTGTGTGTTTGTCCTTAGGATAATTTAGGTTAAGTAGTGTGTAAGCTTAGGGACTGATGACCTTAGCAGTTAAGTCCCATAAGATTTAAAAAATAGTAAAGGAACTATTATAAAACGAAGTACCTTAACGCACACAAATGGTTCAAATGACTCTGAGCACTATGGGACTCAACTTCTGAGGGCATCAGTCCCCTAGAACTTAGAACTACTTAAACCTAAGTAAGCTAAGAACATCACACACATCCATGCCCGAGGCAGGATTCGAACCTGCGACCGTAGCGTTAACGCACACACATTGTAACGTTACGCGTAGTTAGGGGATTTATTCGGCCGCCTGGAATTGGTGCCAGGCGAGGTGGATTTTCTTGTGAGGTTGAGCACTGGTGGACAGCACCGGGGCTGTCGGGCTAGCCGCAGGGACCGTTGCTCATGGGAACGGGTGCGGCTACATACGCGGAAACGAGTAATCCGCAACTGTGAATACGGACAGCCGCCGGTCACTTGGAAGAATGCGGAATGAACCAACAATGGCGGACTTCCAGACAAGCTGGAAGATGGCTTCTTATAGCTATTTGAAACCCTACGAAGGACGTTCAATAAGTAACGTAATAATTTTTTTTCTCGTCCAATTTCGGTTGAAAAATGCAGAATTTGTTGTGGGACATCGGGGGATATTCCCGCTGCATCCCCTATAGTTTCTTG
Organism: Schistocerca americana; assembly: GCF_021461395.2. Classification (NCBI taxonomy): domain Eukaryota; kingdom Metazoa; phylum Arthropoda; class Insecta; order Orthoptera; family Acrididae; genus Schistocerca; species Schistocerca americana. The sequence continues at coordinate 998,281,487 of NC_060130.1, forward strand.
AAGTTCCGATGGGTGGTGACGCTGTACATACCCCTGAAAATGGCGTCTGTAACAGAGGGGTGTTACAAGCAGAGAGCTGTTATTGAGTTTATTTTGGCAGAAAACCAGAGCATCGTAGGTTTTCATAGGCACTTGCAGAATGTCAACGGAGACCCGTCAGTGAACAAAAGCATGCTGAGACTTTGTGCGGGGCATGTATAATCGCAACGAGATCACGCAAACTGTCCCATTTCCTGCGTGCCTATCACTATCTGATCAAAAGTATCCAGACACCCCCAAAAACATACGTTTTCCATATTAGGTGCATTGTGCTGCCACCTACTGCCAGGTACTCCATATCAGCGACTACAATAGTCATTAGACATGGTGAGAGAGCAGAATGGGGAGCTCCGCAGAACTCACGGACTTCGAACGTGGTCAGATGACTGGGTGTCACTTGTGTCATATGTCCGTACGCGCCGCGCGGGATTAGCCGAGCGGTCTTAGGCGTTGCAGTCATGGACTGTGTGGCTGGTCCCGGCGGAGGTTCGAGTCCTCCCGCGGGCATGGGTGTGTGTGTGTGTTTGTCCTTAGGATAATTTAGGTTAAGTAGTGTGTAAGCTTAGGGACTGATGACCTTAGCAGTTAAGTCCCGTAAGATTTCACACACATTTGAGCTTTTTTTTTTGTCTGTACGCGAGATTTCCACACTCCTAAAAATCCTTAGGTCCACTGTTTCCGATGTGATAGTGAAGTGGAAACATGAAGGGACACGTACAGCACAAAAGCGTAGAGGCCGACCTCGTCTGTTGACTAACAGAAACTGTCGACAGTTGAAGAGGGTCGTAATGCGTAATAGGTAGACATATATCCAAACCATCACACAGGAATTCCAAACTGCATCAGGATCCACTGCAAGTACTGTGATAGTTAGGCGGGAGGTGAGGAAACGTGGATTTCATGGTCGAGCGGCTGCTCATAAGCCACACATCGCGCCGGTAAATGCCAAATGACGCCTCGCTTAGTGTAAGGAGCGTAAACATTGGACGATTGAACAGTGGAAAAACGTTGTGTGGAGTGACTAATCACGGTACACAATGTGCCTATCCGATGGCAGGGTGTGTGTATGGCGAATGCCAGGTGACCGTCATCTGCCAGCGTGTGTATTGCCAACAGTAAAATTCGGAGGCGGGGATTTTATGGTGTGCTCGTGTTTTTCATGGAGTGGGCTTGCATCCATTGTTGTTTTTGAGTGCCACTATCACAGCACAGGCCTACACTGATGTTTTAAGAACCACTGTTGAACACAAATTCGGGGATGGCGATTACATCTTTCAGCACCACCGAGCACCTGTTCATAATGCACGGCCTGTGGTGGAGTGGTTACACGACAATAACATTCCTGTAATGGACTGCTCTGCACAGAGTCCTGACCTGAATCCTATAGAACTACTTTGGGATGTTTGAAAGCCGAGTTCGTGCCAGGCCTCATCGACCGACATCGATCCCTCTCTCCAGTGCAGCACGTCGTGAAGAATGAACTGCCATTCCCCAAGGAAGCTTCCAGCACCTGACTGAACATAGGCTTGCGGGAGTGGAAGCTGTCATCAAGGCTAAGGGTGGGCCAACACCATACCGAATTCTAGAATTACCGATGGAGGGCGCCACGAACTTGTAAGTCATTTTCAGCCAGATGTGCGGATACTTTTGATCACGTAGTGTATATTTATTGTAAAAGTTCTGATGTGAACGAATGTGTATAACATTTCTCTAGTTACAATCAGTTCTACAAGAAAGTGTACACCATTGTCTGTATGAAATAAAAGACACTATTATAAAGATATATTTACAGGAAAATAGATGTTATTACTAATTGCACAATTACCTAATACTTAATCCAATCATCGCCATTATCGATTATAGCTTAGCACTTTTTTGTTATGCTTTTCATATTCTATCGGCAACAATCTCCATATCGTCCTGATTTTATATGACAGCCGCTTCGAAGTATAGGCTTTCCTTTAAGCTTCATCTTAGTATATGACCAAACATTTTCGATCGGTTTTGCATCCGGTCACATTGCGGGACAATCCATCGTGGACACCCCATTGTCTTGTTTCCACGCTGTACATAGACGGCTGCGATGTTTCTGGTCATCATCCTCTTGAAGCACCCAGTTATCCTCGTTCGAACCAAACAGCTTCTTAACGGATATCAGAAGAAATTTTTGATAAATATTACAAATATTTTCAGCATTTAAATTGGCTGTAAATAAGTGCAAATGGCCAAAACTACAACCGACAAAACAAAACTTTCAACTCTGACTGTGTTTATCTACACAATGTGCAAAAGCGCATTGAATACAGATTCGAGACCACTACCAGAAATGTCGCTGCGGACGTTACATTTAACATTATGCTGTACACGTTCTTGTGGAACTGACTGTAGCCGGCCATGGTGGCTGAGCGGTTCTAGGCGCTTCAGTCCGGAACCGCGCGACTGCTACGGTCGCAGGTTCGAATCCTGCCTCGGGCGTGGATGTGTGTGATGTCCTTAGGTCAGTTAGGTCTAAGTAGTTCTAAGTTCTAGGGGACTGATGACATCAGATGTTAAGTCCCATAGTGCTCAGAGCCATTTGAACTGACTGTAAATACTGTTGTAACGTATAAGCTTAGTCCAGGAAGTGGTCAAGTTGAGTCAAATCATGTCTGTAGAACTTAAGAACGATGTACGGAAAAACAAGCAGTGGCAGTACACCACTGGAGCCATTCAGAGACAGAATTTTTTTCTTGTGATACACTCAAGGGAAAGATCACGAGCACTTTCCGTTTAGATCTTGAAGAAGACTGTTTTTCTTCGTTCTTGAAGAAGGTAGACATATAGTGCGTCATATAGTCGTCATTCGGTCGTGTGGGCGATACATTCTGGACGCTATGAGACTTTAACTTCAGGAGGCACTTTAAGTCGACTTCTCGAAGATGGTCGACTTGCCTGCGGTGACGTGAGTTATTCGGTCGTATAGGTGATTGATGCTGCGTGGTGAACGGCCGCTACATACTCTAACTTTTCCGACTGCATGACGGAACTGATAATAGACAGAGTATGAGTTCCTGCTCTTCATCTGGCATGTGTTAATTTGTAAATCATCATATTGAACTCTGAACCATTTTGAGTTGGTGAGTATTTCGTGAACTGTGATCACGAAATGGACTTAGCTTTTTCACATTTTTGACGATTATTTAGCTTAGGGATTCTGCTACCATTCTCGTAACGTTCTCAACACAACTTTACTGCATGTCATGAGATTATTTTTGTCTATATTTTTACTGAATAACATAGGACCACTTTCTGTTTAATTGAGATGTACGTTCTGGAATAAACATTATTCTACATAATTATATGTCGTCTGCATCAATTACTGTAGTTATAACAGAACCCTTTTCATTAAGTTTTTCATTTATCTTTTCTTTTATATCTCTGTGTATTTTATTATTTCGTAATTCTAGCCAATGCGTAGACTATTTGACTGCAGGATCACAGCTATAGATTATTGTTTGCATCAAGTGAGCTACTGGGCATGAAAGCAGATGTGTGTGACTTAATCCTATGACTACACCGAGCTATTCTGTTTAAACAGAACTGTGCAATAGCCCAATTACATAAGGTAGAAGCAACATCAGGTATAGTCGCGGCTGGTCTGCTCGTATGGAATGGTGGTTAGAGAGCAACTATTCAGCAGGAAATAACCGTCGCAACACTTATGTGACCGGAGACTACTGAGTGGGACAATGAGTATCAGTTTACAGGGTGACTGCCACTCAGTTTGCAGAGTTTCAGGGTGACTTTCAAGGGCACGCACGAATTCGGGAACTTTCAATGAGTACGAGAAGGGTATTGGAAAAGGGTCAGGTAATCCTTCTCTCTGCACTCGGCTAGCAGAACGGCCGAACCCTCGGAATGAGTTACCAGGGCTCTAGTTGTAAACATACCTCGTCAGTTCCGCGGTTGCCACGCACTGGCTAGCATCAATGCAGGCTTATACACTCCTGGAAATGGAAAAAAGAACACATTGACACCGGTGTGTCAGACCCACCATACTTGCTCCGGACACTGCGAGAGGGCTGTACAAGCAATGATCACACGCACGGCACAGCGGACACACCAGGAACCGCGGTGTTCGCCGTCGAATGGCGCTAGCTGCGCAGCATTTGTGCACCGCCGCCGTCAGTGTCAGCCAGTTTGCCGTGGCATACAGAGCTCCATCGCAGTCTTTAACACTGGTAGCATGCCGCGACAGCGTGGACGTGAACCTTATGTGCAGTTGACGGACTTTGAGCGAGGGCGTATAGTGGGCATGCGGGAGGCCGGGTGGACGTACCGCCGAATTGCTCAACACGTGGGGCGTGAGGTCTCCACAGTACATCGATGTTGTCGCCAGTGGTCGGCGGAAGGTGCACGTGCCCGTCGACCTGGGACCGGACCGCAGCGACGCACGGATGCACGCCAAGACCGTAGGATCCTACGCAGTGCCGTAGGGGACCGCACCGCCACTTCCCAGCAAATTACGGACACTGTTGCTCCTGGGGTATCGGCGAGGACCATTCGCAACCGTCTCCATGAAGCTGGGCTACGGTCCCGCACACCGTTAGGCCGTCTTCCGCTCACGCCCCAACATCGTGCAGCCCGCTTCCAGTGGTGTCGCGACAGGCGTGAATGGAGGGACGAATGGAGACGTGTCGTCTTCAGCGATGAGAGTCGCTTCTGCCTTGGTGCCAATGATGGTCGTATGCGTGTTTGGCGCCGTGCAGGTGAGCGCCACAATCAGGACTGCATACGACCGAGGCACACAGGGCCAACACCCGGCATCATGGTGTGGGGAGCGATCTCCTACACTGGCCGTACACCACTGGTGATCGTCGAGGGGACACTGAATAGTGCACGGTACATCCAAACCGTCATCGAACCCATCGTTCTACCATTCCTAGACCGGCAAGGGAACTTGCTGTTCCAACAGGACAATGCACGTCCGCATGTATCCCGTGCCACCCAACGTGCTCTAGAAGGTGTAAGTCAACTACCCTGGCCAGAAATATCTCCGGATCTGTCCCCCATTGAGCATGTTTGGGACTGGATGAAGCGTCGTCTCACGCGGTCTGCACGTCCAGCACGAACGCTGGTCCAACTGAGGCGCCAGGTGGAAATGGCATGGCAAGCCGTTCCACAGGAGTGTCAATAAAGTTTCCCCTTCCTGGGACAATGAATTCACGGTGTTCTTATTTCCATTTCCAGGAGTGTATAATGTTTCGTTGTGTTCTTCAACTTAAGGTCAGAGTCATATTTTGCGACCTGTTTGTAGTAAACGTGGTAATGCATATTTAATTTGTGATGGCTATAAATTCAAACCTTACAGAAGCGTTTTAGGATATGAAGAACGTGGATGGGGATACTGCGGTATCAATTCGCGGTGCTCTGTGAAATTGTTCACTACAGGCAGTGAAAACTTATTTTCGCGTTTAGAAGAATGTTACCAAATACTATTAAAAGAAAAGGCGAAGCTTTGGATGAAAGACTATCGAGGCTTAATCGTGAAGAAGGTGTTGACAATCCATCAACAGCAAACACTTTAAATAGAACGGATGTAGAGTTTACATGCAACAACATTTCCCACTCTCGTTTGAACAATATGCCGAAACTACCAAAATCTGCGGCGGAAGTTCAGATTGACTTACGCAAGATGGAGGTAAGAACTAAAAAAGCGAAACTTTTATCCTCAATAATGATTTAGAAAATGGCAATGTTATTTCTTGTACCGATTCAAATCTCAAATTTCTATGTCAGTAGGAGGCTGTATTGATGGCTGATACTTTTTAACATACAGCAAAATACAGGGCGTTCGAAACAAAGTGTCGAATACTTTGAGGGGCGGTAGTATTGATCGAAACAAGAAAAATAATTTCAATAAACGTGGGTCTGGAACTGCATACTTATGAGATAATCCAATAAAATGGGTCCGGAAATGCATACTTTCTGCGATAAACACGTGTTTACAGGAGGAGTTCAAATTGGCATCCATTCATGACAATGCACCCCTCTGCCTTCCGGCTTAAGGCATGATGCACCGTTTGAAGTATACTCGGTTGTTGTTCTACCTGCTGGCACGCACTGAATACGCCGCCCTGTAGTGTCCGTACATCGTTGATTGGCGTGGCGTTGACCAGTTTCTTCAAGTGTCCCCATAACAAAAAGTCTAGGGGTTCGAGGTATGGGGAAAGAGCAGGCTAAGGTGTGCCTCCCGCGCCCCTTTCAACGACCAATCCAGCGATCCTGAAATGTCTGCGTCACATGTTCACGCACATTGTGACGAAAGTATGCTGGTGCGCCATCATGCGTGAACCACATTTGTGTTCGTTGCTGCAATGGTATAACCTCCAGCAAGGTAGGCAATACATTAATGAGAAAGTCCAAATAAAGCACCCCAGTTAGCCTTTGTGGTAGCACATATGGCCCTATTAATCTATCGCCAAGTACGCCTGTCCATATGTCGATCGAGAATCAGTGTTGATGCCCTCTTTCCTGAATTGCTAGGGGATTTACATTCGCCCATACATGCTGGTTGTGGAAATTCACAACACCATCTCTTGTGAACCCTGCCTCATCGATAAATAAAATTTTGGAAGTAAACAGTGGATCTGTGGCACGCTTTTGCAACAGTCATTGACAGAACCGCCGTCTTCCCTGATGATCCTGTGGCCTCAGGGCTTGAACGCACTGTGGATGATATGGGTACAACAATTGTTCATGAAGTATCCCCCCCCCCCCCAGATAAGAGAGAGAGAGACACGCCTTCTGCTGCTACTGTTAATAGTCGCACGCTGGTCCCAGGGGTTTCTTCCATCGAACGTAGCACACGCTCATCCATGTCAGGCGTGTGGACTGTGCAGGCGTTCCACTCTGTCTTCCGAGAAGCAAGGGTATCTGTGTCCCTCAGACGCTGGAAAAGTCTGCCTATCAGATTGTCGAGGGCACTCTATTTCGCTTGTCGAGTAGTAGGCTTCCATTGCTAGCAAGTGGTGGAAGACAGAAAATGTAAATGTACTACACCATTTGTACGTACAAACAGCGCAGTAAAAGCAAACACGTAAGTGAATCCGCGTTTGAAAGAAGATAAAGCACCATCACACTTACCCAGGGTTGACAGTACTGCACAATAAAGCACAGAAATAGGAAACTAACATAGCAGACAACACGACTCGAACCACACAACTGACTGCAGACCACCTAATGATGGGTAGAGTACTATGAGTAAGACATCATTAATACACTGCCGACACATTTTACGGAGCACCAATGCAACGGCTGTACTAATATCCGCAATCACGCGTCGCGAAGCCCTTCCTATAAACATGTGTTTATCTCGGAAAGTATGCGTTTCCGGACCCACGTTTATTAGATTTATTTTTCTTGTTTAGATGAGTACTACCACCTCTCAAAATATACGACACTTGTTTTTTGAGCATCCTGTGTTTTCTTCAGCTGTTTGCAATACACTGTTTCTCTGAAGGTTCTTACATACCATTAGTACTCAGCCTCGTGAAAGATAAGATGAAGAAAACCTATATGAAGATTCTGAAATGTATTAATGGTGAATGCGAGAAGATACAAATGTCTTTTAAACAAAAAACATTGCTCACTGATGTCGAAAGATTAATCCGTGAGAGAGTGAAGACTGCTTTCCCATCAGTCAAGATTGTTGGTTGCCAGTTTCATCTAGCTCCATCATAGTAAGTACAATAATAAGTGTTGTTTTATGAAAGATATACTATTGTTGAACAATAAACGGCCATAAATTATGCAGAATGTTTATGGAAACTTTCAGGACTTGGAGGTACATAGACAAATTATGAATTGAAACACACAGTCCTGATGTTTGTGGAACGGTAATATCGTGTATTTCAATTCATAAAATAGAATGTTATTCGCCATTTTCAACTCCTGACGAAAAAACAAGCGATGTTGCAAGTTTGGCGCGCCTGCGTGCGTGTCTGGCATCAGAGCTGCTGAACCAGTGGAGCGATGTTAGTGCAGTCTGAAGACTGGTTTAATCGGGACGGCTCTGAGCTACATTTTATGACAATCTGTTCACTCCTTCAATTATCATCAGCTATATTAAGTAAACAAGAGTACTGGCAGCGCGGTTTCTGGCAATACCCTGCTAAATAATGAGAGATGCACCAAACTGTGTAGTGTCGAATTGTAGGTATAAAGAGTATCCGGATAAAAGTAACGAAGTGCAGATGTCTAACTCTTACTGCTCAGTCACAATAATTATTTTTCTATTTTGCAGCTGCGCAACAGGCAACTTGAAAAGACGAAAATGGTCATTGTGGATTAACGTCGAACTCGATAACTTCTGTGTAGGTGTTCTAGGGCTCTACAGTGTGATAGTATGAAATGTGATGTTACACTTATAGTTTAGGAAGCAGAGTGCACTGGCAACAAACTTCCCGACGTGAATCGCTGTTATCGCCATGCATATTCCCAGTTCTGTGAAACATATATAGCAATGCCAAGCAAAATAATATATCTATGAAGTAATACGTATACAACGGACAAATGATTCTCGCGTAAAACGGCTACTTGTACACGTGGTTCTGAACTCTCTTATCGCAAAAGTTTTTCCTCCACATAGAAAAGCCCTTCAAGTTGGTGTCTCCATTATACTCCAGGTGGCTTGTGCAGCTTTCTTTTTTAAATTTTCAACAAATTTCTCTTTTTATTCCCAAAGTGATCTAAAGCAAGGCGACTGCGGCTCCTTTTCTGCTCAGCGCTACCAGGGATAGCGACCATTGCTTATGTCACAGTCCATACCTTAAAAAAAAATTTTCTCTTTTAAATTTACAGAACTAATATTTTATTCTATACGTTTCAAGTGGTGAGAAATACAAAAACTTGGTTTTTCGTCGTTGTACAAAGACCAGAACAGTGGAAAAAGACAGTGGCTGCACTGCACTTTATGACTTATTTTACTTAAGCCCCCAAGATGTTCCTGATGTTTTTGTCGACCTGGTCAGTATACAGCCACAAAACGAAAAGTTCACGATGTTTGCAGAGTACGTTGTGGAAAATTACATGGATGAGGAAGAATATGTATTGTTTCCTCCATACATTTGGGCAGCACATTTCACGTCCTTGTGGCGGAATACTAACGCTTTTGAGAGTTTTCATTCTCGATTCAATGCTTCATGTGAGTCCTCTCACCCATTTATCTTCAAATTTTTGAAAAGTTTGAAACATACGCAAACCGATACGTACATAAGAATTAATTCTGCCAAAAACGGCCACTCACGACAGCGGATGCAAATACCAAAAGGAGGCAAGCTTTCGTACAAAAAAAATTAGTTACTAAAAAGTGGTGAACTTAGCAAAGCAGATTTCGTAAAGAACGTATCATACAAAGCAGCCACGAGTTGAACATGAGCACATACAGTTGTTTTCGTCAAATGCTTTAGTATGCGTAATGTTAAACAAATCTTTCCTTTTATGTACATTTTTTTTATTTATATCTCTTTCACTGTACCACTGTTTTCAATGTTCTTTTAAAAACACTGCAAAAAATGGCAGTATGTAGAAGTTGTCGAATTTGTGGGTTCCATTCGGTGACCGATTTCGGAAAGTTGCCGAATTCAAGGTTTTGGTTTGCCACCACCAGGTAGAAGTTGCCGAATTCGTGTGTGGCAATTTTCAATGATGACGACGATGCCTCTGACAGTGCAGCAACAATGGCAAAGTTACTACAGATAGTTATTGTTCTCAAGCAGCTTTATGACACAATTTTGTTGGAAAATGTTTTCCGGTAAAAGTATTTTTTCACTCCTTGCTTACACCGAAGTGAATGAACAGACATTTAATCAGTTTTCACTGTCATTTGTTTGTACAAGTGTTTACACTAAGGAGCACGGAAGAGAACATGAGCATAGCGTATGAACGCTGTGTTATTCATTTTTTGTGATGCAAATTCTCAGCAACGCTATATAGTTAGAGCCACGATGCAAAATTCTGAATTATTACAATCACATTTTCGTTCCCTCTCCCTCATATGTTCCCAGATTACAGCAAAAAAACCGTAACAATTTGCCCTAGCAAAAAGTTGCAACAACATAAAATTAATATGGATTGTGTCTGCCCTTTGCCTCTGCGATGGCCCGAAGTGTGCTGGGATGATTTACAGTGAGACAACTGAATGTCTGTGGAAGCATGGCGGCCCATTCTTCCTTAATGGCCGAAACCCGAGAAGATAGCAATATTGGCTGCTGAGGTCTGCCAGTGTTCTAACTCATCCCAAAGAATTTCTGTCGGGGTCAGCTCTGGACGCAGGTCCATTTCTCGAGTATTGTTCTCCACAAGCCATTGGCCTGACATGCCACATGGTTATGTTGATACAAATAATCATCGTGTCCTCTGCTGTACATAGTACATAATACTGCAAAATGTCTATATACCTCGAAGCAAAGACACACAGCCATCGTGGATACAGAAAACGTCGTTCTTGAGAACATACGAGCTAATCAATGCTATCGAAATGAGATCTAAGGGTAAATGGTCAAATAGTCAAATGATAAAACAGTAAAACGCTTTTCATTTTCCATTTAGTGAAAGTATCAAAAGGCGAGTACGAATTGCAAAATGATTTGGACAAGGTATCTGTATGGTGCGAAAAGTGACAAGGGGAAGGGAAAGACGAGGATCTACCCGTCGTAACATGTCTAGTGAGAAAGTTGGCGTTTCACACGAGATAAAAACATGCATGCGGGTCTCTGATTCAAGAATTCATATACATGATAAGTAATCCCTGATGACTCAACAGAAAGTTTCGGAAGTACACGGGAAAACGTTGTGGGTGGGGAGGAGGGGGTTATGGAAGCTGAACTTCAGCTCGAGGTGGGCATAGACGTCGCATCATCACAGCTGTCAATGGCGTTTTATTTTAAAGAGCTCGTGTGTGACATGAAAAACGTAAGCCTGAGGGATGTATATTTTACTTTTAACAATCTTACATATGTAATTTACAGATAACTCATGCTTTGTTCTTTCATTCACTGTAGCAGTTTCTGTAAGCAACTGGGGAGGGCAGAGTCGCGTATCAACAAAATACAACGAAATCCGACAAACATAGCAACGCCTTATTAAAAAAAAATGTAAGTCCGAGATCTTGCACATACTACTGTGTGCAACATATCACTAAAGGATCACTTTTTTGAAAATCCATAACTGTCTCCCATTGCACTACGTAAGGTTGCAATTTGGCTCAAAGATGCCTACAGTCTTCCTATTGCACACCAGGCAATCCGGAATCGATGAGCAACAAGTCAGAATGTAGTCGATCACCATACTGCTGCTGTTTCTGGCCGAATGACGTTGGCACAAACAGTTAGACAACGACTGGAGGAACAGCACATTCGTCCTCGCATGTCAATGAAGGTCTCTTCTTAGACACATGCACATTGTGTTGGCAGGGAGTTTGTCACAATGCACGTGCTGAGGGGTATGGAGCGTTGCCATCGGATATTCTTCACGCATGAGTCGCGCTCGTCCACAGAGGATCATCAAGGCAGAATCTGTGTTCGGCGTCACGATGTGGAAGCAAGGGATCATCCAGACATCGTTCCCCTGTTGACTGTATTTTGGGGAAGATCTGTCACGGTTTGGGGAGGCATCAGACTCAACAGGAAAACGCCCTTCTTCGTCGTGCCATCTCTAGCGTTGAATGTTCATTGCTAGTGGGATGAGATGGTGGAGGCATACATCATACCGAAGGCTTCAAACTGATGCAGGACAACACATGGCCTCACACCACCTGGGTGATTAAAGATCGTGTGAATACAGCGGTCATCACGGTGATGTAATGGCCTGCCAACAGCCCAGACTTAAATCCAACTGAAAATGTGTGGGATTACATGGGACGAAGACTAAGGCGCATACATCCCCGGCCAGGGACAGTCGGGGAATTTGTCGATGCCTCACAAAGCATCTGGACCAACATCATTTAGCACTACATCATTTTTGTGATCCACAGCTGTTGTCACCACTGCCAGACCGTTATTACTGTTCGAGATGATGCTATCTGTTACTGAACATTCATTGTAATCAAATCAAAATGTACACCTTTGTTGTCCCTGAAAATGATTTCCTTGTCCATCAACACAAAATAGCGGAGTTGGGTTACAACTGTGCTCCAGCATTTGCTGGCCGCCTAGCGCTCAGGCATCACTGAATGGCCTGTCTCTGTGGAGGTACATTTAAACGTTCTCAGCTTAGGTTCGCGGATGGCACAGAGGGTGTTGCTGAGCTGGTGGTTGTAGAGAGACAGGCTGCAGTTTCATTCACGCATCTGTCAATGTCGCAACTCATCTAGATTTCATCACATGACGGTGCGAAACAGGAGGGCTGAAAAAGAATAAGCGCAGTATGCTGTTTTAGGTACTTCCAAATTTCTTCGAGTGGTTAAACGGTCGCAAATGGTTCAGTCCTGTACAATAGGGCAAAAATTTCAATCACGCTGCACTCCGTAGGGCTGCCATCACGTTCACTGGGGCTGCAGGTTCACGATGTCCTTAGAGAAGGATTGAATTATACGGAGTGTTAAAGGTTGTCAGGAATGTCATCCTGATGGTCATCTCTCTGCGAACTGTCGTTTTCTTCTGAGAAGTGGGTTGGAATCAACGCCCCAATGGATGGAGTGGTTTCATTGACACGCTTTATGCTACCTACTGAGGCGTTTTGGTGTCGATTCTGAGGAATGGTGTCGTATTTTTTTCTCGGTCACCCGTAAGACAACCGAGTGATTCGAACGCGGGGCGTCACTGCTCTGCCTTTCATCGCAGGGGTGTCAAAAGAAAGGGGGGGGGGGACGTGGATAAGAAGATGTATGAAGACCTTCTCATTGTGTGACACATCCACAATGGCGACGGAATTGGTGCCAGTGTGACATCATTAATCCAACATATACCCTACATAAACTTCTGAGCTCTGGCCTTTCTTTCACATTTGTCGACAGTTCCCGAGCCGAGTAGCTCAGTGATTAGCACGCTGGACTCGCAGTCGGGGCGACGACGGTTCAAACCCACGTCTGGCCATCCTGATTTAGGTTTTCCGTGATTTCCCTAAATCGCTTAAGGTAAATGCCAGGATGGTTCCTTCGAAAGGGCACGGCCGCTTTCCTTCTCCACAATGCAACTCTTCTCATTATAGAGTCTATGTTTCATTTACATGTCATCTCTGTGAATGCAACTCAGATATGCTCTTTCTCATTCAGCATTAAAGAATTTTCAAGCAGCAGTGGTGAATCTGTGGTTTAGTACACCTCTTGATAGAGCAGCGGAGAATCTGCAGTGGTAGAACAAGAAGATCCAAGTCTCTTTCTTATGACTGAACTTCATTGACTAACCTAGTAATATTATTGTAATGGGTGAACCAGCAACCAAATGCATTAAAGTAGATGATCTTGAATCGGTGGTAGGTGTGTCTGCATTTAGAAGTCGAATATGTTCGAGAACAGAGTTCGTATAGTTTATCAACTTCTTAAAATAAAGTTTTCTCTGGTCTCCAAGTTTCTCTCTTCCAAGTCAGGCATGCAACACCAACTGTACCTTAATACAAAGAATCTTAGCTTAATGCCATCCAGAATTAGTGATGACTGGTACTCGACTTACAGCACTCCTGATATCCTCGTAGATATTTGGAATTACAATGTGATAGGCTAAGCTAGCGGCCTCTGTAAAGTAGAGTTTTACATGATTTGCCGGTGTAATGACGGGGTATTGGACGTTACATTGGGTGTCGGTTGTGGGCATGTCTAGGTCAGGATGCTGATGGACTGCCACTCCTTGAAGTTGCTGAGTAGTGGCTTGGTGAGTGGTTGCCTGTCTGATGCCCGACGAGTGCCAGTAAAACAGAATTATAGAAACCGGCTTTTATTAATCAACGATACACAGATGACACAATAATGTTTCAGGCTGCCCGTGATATCAGGGCAGTAGCTATGACAGCCCAACCAGGATCAGACTGAAATTAGCTTATAGACCGAATTGTTGTAGTAGAGGTGGCAAAGGCAGGGAGACTGCTCGCCCTCATGATGGCAGAAGAACAGCTGCACATCCAGCCACATGCTGGAGGTAACCAAGTGCCCAACTGATCGAAGGCGACAAGTCCTCCACAACCGACTTCGCATAAATGGCCATACTGCGGCCAATAGAGTCCAAGAGCCCAGGGTGGAACGTACAGCGATATGGAAGCTTGAAGATTGCGAGATGAGTAGACAGCGGACCAACATAGATCCCTTCTCATTCCAGGACGCTGGCAGACTGCGCATACCTCTACTGAAAAGGACCAATATTTATATGGGTTTGGTCCATGCTTGTTAGGGTACTAAACTGGTTTCTTCAACTCAGCTCATAACAGAGCTGCGGCTTGGTGATTCGTAAGCCATATCATCCGAATCATGGGCACTCTGTATTTCTTCTGTGTCCGCAATTTGGCGCCTCGACCCGCTCGGCCTGCTACAGGGTTCAACAGTGTCCTCTCCTTCAAAAATCGGCCTCAGATTTTTCGCGAGGTGCGTAAGGAAACTTCATGTCAGATATTCATAGATCAACAGTTAGGTACAGTGCATCTGGCTCCTTACTTATTCTTGTGTAGGGTTAGCTACAAGGTTGACTGGCTAGGATCTTAATCCTAAAACACTATTTTCTCTGTTCATTCCACTGAAGTCGTATTACCTCAGAAACTTATGTCCAATAAGTCATTACTTACAAATTAGGTCAATAATTTTTCCACAGCAAAATTTATAAACGTTCTACAATTCATTATCTTACTCACTCCTCCTCATTTACCACGTAATCTATTATTCTAATTCTCACGTAACTGGTCCTCATTGTTATTGATTATCCAATCAGCTTCTATTTGATGGACCGACAGTTAATGAAGTTGTACAGATCTTCTATTCAGGCAGATGTAGGTTGCAGAAAAAAAATCTGAGTCAATACAGCACTAGACAGTGAGACACAGTTGTATTGTTGTGGGCTATCTTTTCGCGGCACTTCTGAAATATCTGTTCTGCTATGATCAGCCCCTTCTGTGACGCTATGAATTCGTGTAATGAATTTAGGAAGTCAGGGTTCATGGTCCATTTAAAAAAGTTAGGTTATGGGATGACAACACATCTAGCCGCTTCTTGGGTCAATACAATGAAGGCTGTTTCAGATTTACTACCGTCATTCCAGTAACGTAAGTGTTGGCTCGACTCAGGGTGGGTGCCGAGGAATAGGTGGGTGCTGAGGCAGAGAACAAAAATAGTGATAAGCACACCAATAAGAACGTAACTCTGGTTTACTTAACTTGAGTTTAGCAAGCTCAGTTATAGTCCAACAGTTCCATGGGACAGCCACGTTCGTCGTATGCAGTAACAACGGAGGCTAGCTAGTAACGCTTCGAATGTACCGACAGAACTCCACGGACCGGGCTGGCGTCGGCGGAGCGTCCTGTTAAGTCGGCTCTGTGGTGTGCTAACCGCACGTGTCTCGGAGCCGGCAGTGGATTGGCGGAGCAGTCCCATGAGCTACTGCCAACTTCCAGACGTGGACTGCATGGCGTGGTATCGATAGTATACGACACCACAATAAACCCGGAGACGGAATGTCTTGCCCGATATGTCACAAGTTGTACCATTAGCTAGCATTCAGCTATCCCGCAATTCCATCCGTACCACGCCCTTCGGCTTTCCTTGTTTGTATCAGTATTACCTGGTTCTAGGAGCTTCAGTCCGGAACCGCGCTGCTGCTACGGTCGCAGATTCGAATCCTGCCTCGGGCATGGATGTGTGTGCTGTCCTTAGGTTAGTTAGGTTTAAGTAGTTCTAAGTCTAGGGGACTGATGACATCAGATGTTAAGTCCCTTAGTGCTTAGAGCCATTTGAAACATAGTATTACCTCAGGAGAAAATACCAAGTAAACCGGATGCATACCTGCTTTCTGAAAATAAGGATGTAGGGGAACAGGTGTATTTCACAAGCCTGCTTACCCTAGTCTGAAACACCCTAGTCAGGCAGACTTACGTACCTCTTCTGCTAACACCAATACGAAAGTTTCCATCCTTTCCAAAACTAGCAATACTTCTCGTGCATCTACACTACAAATTTTTCTATAGCTTCCTACATCACTAGGAAGGGACGAGTCGTGAAGCATTGGTAGTATGCATTCATACTCGCCACTGGGAACCGCACTAACACATATAGTCTCACTCTATATATGTCAATTTCAACTTTCGATATGTGGTAAAACAGAGGCAAACTGCGTTCCGTTTCTTCCACTATATGCTGCAACTCTGCTGTTAACTCATCCTGTACGTTTCGTAGTTCAGCTAATAACTGTTCTGGTATCAACAACGTAGCACTTAACTTGATCGTGTACGGTGTGATGAACGTTTCCTGCCATTGTGCTACATCCATCCCCACATCACTCAAACTGTCTGCCAGTGAGCATGGAAACTTTGCCACAACTATCCTTCAGTCCAATAAATTTAGCCGAATCTGCTCTCTATCCAAGTCGTTATTTATTGTTACCATAGTATTCACCATATACTGTAAGAACTCCACTGTCAGGTCCAGCACTATCTTGGTGTCATTCAACCCATCCTGCTCTAACTTCGTCAACTGTGTGGTCAATGAGCATCCGCTGCTGTACTTGTCCTAGCGTGCTGTTCAGCTCTTGAATGTGATCGTTTTCCCCTGTGGCAAACACTGTTTTTAGTAAGTTTCCGCCAGCATCCAGCCATCCCCTCTCCCTTCGTAACAATGTTCGTGGTATGAAGTTCATTACCTGACGTAACTTCTCCCTCAACCCCTCGTTTGAAAGTCGTAATCCCTGATATTTTTGTTGCACTTTTGTTAACACTTCCTTTGTCTCTGCTTCTCCATACAACTGCGCAAATGATTCCTGCAACCTCCGAGTGTCATTCCTCATCTCCCACGTGTTATAGGTCAACCATAACGTCCACTGCTTGCTAGTTAAACCGACGCCTGCATGTCTGTAAAATAACACTTCTCCTTCGAGTGGCTGGTCCCGCTACTTCTCCCCTGAAAAGGTGTGAGTCATTAGGACTAAGATACTCATGGAATTCGTGTCGTTTACCCTCATTGCTTTGAGGGAGCATGTGTAGACGATTTTCTAGTACATTCGTACTGTTTGACAATACTTACTCCTGTTCACTTACAACTTACACAGGCTATCAAAACACCAAAAATACAGAAATCCTTAATAATAACAGTATCACAGTATCACAGACCTGGTGTAATGTAAAACGTGACTGAACCGACCAAGCGACTTGTTTCCATTGATCCACGGTCCTATCTGGATGATCCCCTACTTACTTCAGTCGTAAGTGACGACATCGTTGGGTCAGGACGGTAACACGTAGGATCGCCTACTACGGAGTCCTGTGTTTAGCAATGTGTGCTGAACACCTATGCTTGCACCAGCACAGACAACCTCCTGCCGACCTGCATTGTGTGGGAATACCTCCTACCTACCTCTATGTTCTGCGATGAGGCACGGATGTCCAACACTCTTCGCCAGAAGTGGTTTCATCGTCGTTCATCCATTTTCCATAGATGCACATGACGCTAGCATGCGAACAGCTGACCAGTTTCGCCATATCCGAGACGCTCATTCCGCGAAGGAGGGCCTTAACAATCTCCTCCTTGTCAGAGATGCTTATGTCAGTGGACGTCCACGCTTAAGTTTCTTGTGCGAACTTCGTGTCCGGATACGCCGTTATTTGGGTGACCGACTGCTTGAAGCATGCACAGCGCCAGGAACGAAGGTCGGTGAGGGAAGTATCATGCTTGTGGGGACTTCACATGCGCTTCCATGGCACCTGTGGTAGTAATCGAAGCCCCCACGACAGCTGTGGACTAGGTGAATATTATTAAGGATGATGCCGACTATAACTACACAGCTGCATCGCCTGCAAAGTGCCTTAAAGAGATACAGACATTATCATTACAGCAGCGGCCCTGTCATATTACCGTGAAGTGCGCACCACGCTACCGAAGCGCCTCAGTTGTACTGAATTCTGTTCGCTACAATTTTTCCAACACATTTGCATGTATAATCGGATGTCCCACTTGCTCGTGTTGTTTTTAACAGAAGACAGTGCATAAATGTATAATAATTCCAATCTCAAAGAAAGCAGGTGTTGACAGATGTGAAAATTACCGAACAATCAGTTTAATAAGCCACAGCTGCAAAATACTAAAAAAAACTGGAAAAACTAGTAGAAGCCGACCTCGGGGATGATCGGGTTGGGTTCCGTAGAAACACTGGAACACGTGAGGGAATACTGACCTTAAGACTTATCTTAGAAGAAAGATTAAGGAAAGGCAAACCTACGTTTCTAGCATTTGTAGACTTAGGGAAAGCTTTTGACAATGTTGACTGGAATACTCTCTTTCAAATTCTAAGGGTGGCAGGGGTAAAATACAGGGAGCGAAAGGCTATTTACAACTTGTACAGAAACCAGATGGCAGTTATAAGAGTCGAGGGACATGAAAGGGAAGCAGTGGTTGGGAAGGGAGTAAGACGGGGTTGTAGTCTCTCCCCGATGTTATTCAATCTGTATATTGAGCAAGCAGTAAAGGAAACAAAAGAAAAATTCGGAGTAGGTATTAAAATCCATGGAGAAGAAATAAAAACTTTGTGGTTCACCAATGACATTGTAATTCTGTCAGAGACAGCAAAGGACTTGGAAGAGCAGTTGAACGGAATGGACAGTGTCTTGAAAGGAGGATATAAGATGAACCTCAACAAAAGCAAAACGAGGATAATGGAATGTAGTCGAATTAAATCGGGTGATGCTGATTGTTGTGACTTAGCAAGACAGCCAACTCACAACGAGAGGAAGCCGAAAGGCACGCGTTAAGCTCACGCAGATTGGCGTGAGGTCTGGAACATTTAAAAGGAAATGAGAACTTAGGAAATGGACGCAGTTGCTGTAATACTTAACTTTAATCCACATTTGTAGAACATCGCTCTTGATGATACATGCTTCACAATATTACTTATCAAAGCTATGGCGCCTTGCTAGGTCGTAGCCAATGACTTAGCTGAAGGTTATGCTAACCATCGTCTCGGCAAATGAGAGCGTATTTGTCAGTGTGGCTTTCCTAGCAAAGTCTGCTGTACAACTGGGGCGAGTGCTAGTAAGTCTCTCTAGACCTGCCGTGTGGTGGCGCTCGGTCTGCTATCACTGACAGTGGCGACACGCGGGTCCGACGTATACTACCGGACCGCGGCCGATTTAAAGGCTACCACGTAGCAAGTGTGGTGTCTGGCGGTGACACCACACTGAGGGAATTAGATTAGGAAATGAGACAATTAAAGTAGTAAAGGAGTTTTGCTATTTGGGGAGCAAAAAACTGATGATGGTTGAAGTAGAGAGGATATAAAATGTACACTGGCAATGGCAAGGAAGGCGTTTCTGAAGAAGAGAAATTTGTTAACATCGAGTATAGATTTAAGTGTCAGGAAGTCATTTCTGAAAGTATTTGTATGGAGTGTAGCCATGTATGGAAGTGAAACATGGACGATAAATAGTTTGGACAAGAAGAGAATAGAAGCTTTCGAAAGGCGGTGCTACAGAAGAATGCTGAAGATTAGATGGGTAGATCACATAACTAATGAGGAAGTATTGAATAGGATTGGGGAGAAGAGACGTTTGTGGCACAACTTGACCAGCAGAAGGGATCGGTTGGTAGGACATGTTCTGAGGCATCAAGGGATCATCAATTTAGTATTGGAGGGCAGCGTGGAGGGTAAAAATCGTAGAGGGAGACCAAGAGATGAATACACTAAGCAAATTCAGAAGGATGTAAGTTGCAGTAGGTACTGGGAGATGAAGAAGCTTGCACAGGATAGAGTAGCATGGAGAGCTGAATCAAACCAGTCTCAGGACTGAAGACCACAACAACAACAATGTATTGAGGGAGGTCAAAAATACTGCACCAACCTGAACCCCTCTACTACCATCCTCCTGGTCCCACGAGTGAACTTGGTTTCACACAAACGTTGCTTGCGGTAAGAACACCAAGCAGAGTATAGTTCTAGTATTAAAGCATGGTCTTCCTCCGCAGATATTCTGTAAATAATATTACTTGACCTTTTGTTGTGTCGTGGAAGCAAAGTCCACTGAGCTCACAACGTTTGTAGGAGTTACTGAGTGCAGGAACATTGATGATATGTCGGTAGCGGTCAGCACCATGCAGAACTGCTTACGGGCTGATTCACAAGTAGACGTAAACAAGTGAAAACCACCCCTACAATAACCAGAAATTTAAATTCACAAAAATATTTGCAATATCGTTTGAGATTTGATAGCACTGTGGTGTATGTTTCCAATAAACAACTGACCTGCATGTGAGTTACTGTGCTGCTAACATTATAGTACGTGACGAGCCAGAGATTTCCCCCAATCAAAGTCATTATCGTTGCCATATCAGCGCGAGGTATAACGGTTGCGGTTCTTGAACCCACTAATGCAATCTTTGGATTCCACAATGACGTCAATCTCTACTTCTCCGTCTACGTCTATACTCTGAAGGCCATCTTGCAGTGTGTGGCGGGAGGTACTGCCTGTACCTCTATTTTTTGCCCCATTCCCTGTTCCTTTCGCGAATGATGCGTGCGAAGAACGACTTGGTAAACCTTCGTAGTGCGGCTGGTCCCAGCGGAGTTTCGAGTCCTCCCTCGGGCATGGACGTGTGTGTTTGTCCTTAGAATAATTTAGGTTAAGTAGTGTGTAAGCTTAGGGACTGATGACGTTAGCAGTTAAGTACCATAAGATTTCACACACATCTGAACATTTTTGAAACCTTCGGATGGGCTCCAATTTCCCTGCTTTTCTCGTCTTGGTCATTTCATGAGATGTATCTGGGAGCAACAAATATGTTGTATGATCTTCTTGCCATACGGGTCTAGGAATTTTAAGGGTAGACAACTCTGTGATGTGCTACGGCTCTCTTGTGGTGCCTGCAACTCGAGATGGGAGTCTCCGCAGCGCTCTTGTGCTTACTAGACGAACCAGTGACGAAACACGCCGCTCTTAATTGGATATTCTATATATCTACTATTAACACCATCTTGTAAAATTATCAGATTAACGAGGAATACTCTAGAATCGGTCGAAAGTGTGTGTTGAAAGCCACTC
Source organism: Schistocerca americana (assembly GCF_021461395.2). Taxonomy (NCBI): domain Eukaryota; kingdom Metazoa; phylum Arthropoda; class Insecta; order Orthoptera; family Acrididae; genus Schistocerca; species Schistocerca americana. Next base: position 998,302,721 of record NC_060130.1, read on the forward strand.
CTGTCATGAAAGAATTACATATCCTAAAGATTCTTCCAATGAATCTCAGCCTGGCGTCTACTTTTCCCACAATTAATTTTATGTAGTCGTTGTAAATTATACCTTTCGGACTGTTTTCCCCAGGTATTTTACTTTGTTTCACTACCATCTCCGGGACCATTCGTTAATCCTCTGAATGTCTTCCTGGATTTCGTTGCAGGCTGCTGGAGTTGATAACAACATCGTCCATGAACTGCCTTGCGGAAATTCTGCCGTTATCCATTAGATCATTTACGTATATTGTAAACAGTAAAGGCCATATAACACTTCCTCGAGATATAGCGGTAGTTATTTTTATGTTTGTCTATTTCGTCCCATTAAGAACGACATGTAGAATCATATTTGCTGGGAAGTCGAGTAAATAGTCTAAAATGTGGGTCGTTGCTTCCCAGGTTCATATTTTGTTCTCTAAGCGACAATGCGGCACGGTATCGAATGCCTTCCGGAAGTTGCTGCATGCGGCATAGCGAGTACTTCCCCTCTTTAATACTCAGGACAAGGCTTAGATCTTGGGCGTACGGATGGTGACATCCCTGGTAAGGGCTCTCAGTTACTGTGTCTTGACGAGGGGACGTGTGCAGCGCAGATTCCGGTCGATCGACGATACGGACGCTTGATACAGCGTGTCACGTGGGGCAGGTTCGACCTCCATCAGTGTCTGCACACTATCTTTCTCGATCTCTGGCTGTCAGTTACATAGTTAAATGTTTTATTCGTACAAATATCATTTTACAATGATATTACATATGTCAGCTTAAAACAACAATAAAACGTAATTCAAAGTTAACAAACATCGTAGTGTACACTGAGGAGACAGAAGTTATGGGATACTTCCCAACAGCCTCAGTGCAGCAGCTCGACGTGGCACGGACTCAACAAGTCGCTGGAATTCCCTTGCATAAGTACTGAACCACGCTGCCTCTATATCCGTCCATGATTGCGAAAGAGTTACTGATACAGGATTCTGTGCACCAACTGACCTCTCGATTATAGCCCATAAATATTTGATGGGATTCGTGTCGGATGCTCTGGGTAACCAAATCATTCGCTCGAACGGTCCAGAATGTTCTTCAAACCAACAACAAACAATTGCGGCTCGGTGACAAAGCGCATTGTCATCCACAAAAATACCATCGTTCTTGGCTGCAAATGGCTTACAAGTAGCCGAACATGACCATTTCCAGTCAGTGATCAGGTCACGTATACCAGAGGACTCAGCCCATTTCATGTAAACGCAACCCGTATCATTATGGAGCCACCACAAGCTTGTACATTGCCTTGTTGACGACCTCGGTCCACGGTTTCGTCGGGTCTGCGCTACACTCGAGCCCTACCGTCAGCTCTTGCCAAATGTAATCGGAACTCATCTAACGAGGTAACGGTTTTCTACCCGTCTAGGGTCCAACCGACAAAGTCACGAGCTCAGGAGAGGCGCCCCGTGCGATGTTATACTGTAAGCAAAGATACTCACGGTGGAGGTCTGCTGCGATAGCCCATTATCGCCCAATTTCGCCGCACTGTCCTAACGGATACGTTCGTCGTACGTCCCACATTGATTTCTACGGTTATTTCACCCATTGGCATTTGTCTGTTAGCAATGACAACTCTACACAAACGCCACCTCTCTCGGTCGTTAAGTGAAGGCCGACGGCCACTGCGTTGTCCGCGGTGAGAGGTGACGAGTAAAATTTGGTTCTCTTGGCACACTCTTGACACCGTGCATCTCTAAATCCTGAATTATCTAATGATTTCCGAGATGGAGTGACCTGTGGGTCTAGCTCCAACTACCATTCTGCGTTCAAGGTGGGTTAGCTCCCGGCGTGTGGCCACAATCACGTCGGGAACCTTTTTGCATGAACCGCTTGAGTACAGGTGACAGCGCCGTCAATGCACTGCCCGTTTAAACCGTGTGTACTCGATGCTATCGCCATTAGTATCTGTGCAAAAACTGTCCCTTGTCACCTCAGTGACTAATTACATAAAGGTCTAATGTAATCAAAAGCTAATGTTACACTATTCATTCACATGTCACATTCATTCAGATGTCACATACAATGCGCTCGCTGAACGCTCATCCATTCGGCCGAATCAGGACCACGATGATATTCCATTCTTTCCATTACATTTTTAATGCGTTCTAACTTCCCTGCCCTAAATCTGAGTCAGAATCTTTTCGAAATGAAAGAGATGTTAAGCTAAGGAATATCAAAGGAGGCCAGCAATTTTACTTTGTTAACTACACGAATAAAAATACGAAAAAATGGAAGATACCTTCAAGTCAATCAAAGGGTTTAATTTTATTTTATTTACTTTTTTTGTCTATCTCCATAATGCAAAAACAGTGAGTGAGGTGCAGCCTTTAAAAAAAAAAAATAATGGTGGTCCTCAACGACGCACCCTCAGACTCAGAGTTGAAATATTTAAAGTTTTGGATGGTTTCGTTGTCTATGGGCTGGGATACGTATTTGCCGCATTACAAGCCAAATACTGCTCAGTCTACAGTATACAATATGAATATACACATGAACTGAGTGGTCAAAGGTTCCTATCACCCAGCAATCGCGAATTTTGAATGTAACATAGAAATTTATAAATGAAAGATTGTAATTAAATAAAATCAGCAGCTACTTTTTTGACGACTTTAAATGATGAGTAAGACAGAAGTACCTTCAAGAATGCCGCTTACTACTGAAAATCACTTATTGGTGTCTATGGTCCAGCAATTACATAAAATATAAATTGAATGACAGGGAAACAATAGATTCTTACTTCACGTAATTAGTTATGAACAACAATGCAGCTCTCGAGACATTCGCTTCTAAACGCGTACTACATCTTCACTGCAGAAGCCACGGAAATCTCCCATGTGCACAAGTCGGCACTACGAAATATTTCTACTTCCCGCCACCACGCGCAAACTGCTCAACACTCTCCTAGTGTTTCCTGCGACCGTCCGTTGCGCCTTGCCGCCCAGCACTCCCCCGTGTCCTGTGCGACCTGATGCTCCTCCTTCACTTCCATACAGTCTCTCCATTGACTTCGGTAGTCGCCTACCACTGTAACGAGCGCTGTGATTGGCTAGAGCGCTCTCGCCATGTCTCCAAGCCAACGCACACTCATAAACATATTGAAACACATACGAAATACTGGAATTAGATTTAAATAACTTGAAATTAAATAAATATTCCTTTGGCTGGACAATTAACACACTCTAACACACTTTATTAAATACATAAACAAATCAAATAAACGTATATCAAATGAACGGAAAGGAAAGTAGGCCAATAGCCTAATTTCCCTGTGTTTTCTAAAACACAGTAAATATTTGACCAATTTCTTCATGAATAGTATATATCGGATATAAACAAAGACATAGACGAATAAATATATTTATAGACATGCTGCTACCGTTTTTTCTTGTAACTGTGGAGTACTTATGGCCTGACGCTATAAATAGTAATCGGCCACTTTGACCTCCAATAACCCATGTACTATTTCAAGTTACATGCCTGTAATTCATACCAATTTAGGTTTACACTAATAGCTTTCTAAAGACATTTCGATCGACAAAATCGGATGAACCGTTTAGATTTTGGAAATTCGTTGCTGGGTGTTACTTGTATAATTTACAGTCAGATACTGAACTTTAAACTAGTAAAGACATTGAAAATCTGATTACACCATCCGAATCATCGTGCAAATAATGGTAATGTACATGTTTCTTTTTAGGGTATCATGATTCCTGTGGCTATTATTAATTTCTACATGAACTGCGAAATGTCTGCCATTATGGTTTCACAGTGTTCACCATCTTTGGCACTCCCGACATACAAATGTCCTGTATCGACACAAAGTGCATTCCTCGACACAGCATCAACACGGTATTCCCAGCAAGCGGTCGGCCTGGACGCCAACTCCGAACTTAGAATATTTTCAGGTCGCCACAACTCCCCCGTTACCTCACAGAGAACAGAACTTAAGGTATTTTTAGTATTTTACTATAAAAATAATTGCAATATTAGCTGGTTTTGCTTTCGATGCACCACTAAGGAGGAGGAATTATCTAAATGGGATCGAAATGGGTAGATTTAATGTATGTGTGAAGAAAAACAAATGAATAAAATTAAAAAAAAAATGTTGATTAATTCAGGAGCAAGCGCTTCACAAATTCAGGAAGTCAGTAAGGCGCTGATCCAGTTTAGCCCTTATTCAAGCAGGTATTCAGTTAGTCACTGATTGACAGAATTGTGCCACATTCTGTCCAGTTGGTGAGTCAGACCGTCAAAATCCCTCGCTGGTCAGAGGGCCCTGTCAATACTGCTCCAAACGTTCTCAGCTGAGGAGAGATCAGGCGACCTTGCTGGACCAGGTAGGGCTTGGCAAACACGAAGACAAGCAGTAGAGCCTCCCACTGCGGATCTCTTATCACGGGCAGAACACTCCCGTCAACTGCGGTTTCGACGAAGAAACGCGCCAACTGGACAGAATGTTGCATGATATGCCTTAGGAGGGCATCCAACATGTCTATCAGTCGCTGACAAGCTGAATAACTGCTTGCATAAGGGCTAAGGTTAGAGCAACACATTACTGATTATTCAGTTTGTAAAGCCCTTTCTCTTGAATAAACAATGAAATTTTTCAGAAATTTATTTGTCTATAGATCTACAACAGATCTACCAATTTCCGTCCCATTCTGATAAATCCTTATCTTAGATAGTACATATATCGAAAGAAATACCAATAAATACATACATTGTCTGAAAAAATCGCAACACAAAACAAAAAAATTAAGGTAAGATAATGGAATACGTTTTTCTACACAACACATTTAGGTGATTAACACTGCAAGATCACAGATTAATGCAAGCGCGAGATAAGACATTGCTAATGTGAAATACTGGTAGATTAATAACCAGTGTGACCGCCAGAATGATGAATGAAAGCATGGAAACGTTCGTGCATTGTGTAGTACAGGTGCAGCATGTCAGTTTGTGGGATTCAGTTCCATGCCTATTGCACTTGGTCGGTCAGTACAGGAGCGGTTGGTGCTGTTTGTAGATGACGCTGGATTTGTCAACCGATGATGTCCCATATGTGCTCGATTGGAGACAGATCCGGTGATCTAGTGGGCCCAGGCAACATGTCGACACTCTGTAGAGCATGTTGGGTTACAATAGCGATATGAGGTCGAGCGTTATCATATTGGAAAACACCCCCTAGAATGCTCTTCGTGAATGGCAGTACAACAGTTCGATTAAGCAGACTGACATACAAATTCGCAGGTAGGGTGAGCTGAATAACCACGAGAGTGCTTCTGCTGTCATTTGAAATCACATTCCACACCATAACTAAAGGCGTAGGTTCAGTATGTTAGCATATAGGCACGTTGGCTGCAGGCCCTCAACTTGTCTCTTCCAAACCAACGCACGGCCGTCATTGGCTCCGAGGCAGAATCAGATTTCATCAGGAAACACAACAGACTTTCACCCTGCCCACCAATGAGCTCTCGCTTGGCACCACTGAAGTCGCAAAGGACGGGGATTTGGTGTCAGTGGAATGGACGGTACAGGGTATCCATCTCGGAGCGGTTGTTGAAGTAACCGACTTGTTAGAGCTATCTGTGTAACTGTGGTGCTAACTGCTGATCAGATTCCTGCTGCAGACATAGTACGATGCGCCGCAGCCACCGTGGTCTTCTGTCTCGGTATCGCGACGCGGCCGTTGGAGCCTGGTCGTCTTGCAATCTCACATTCGCGTGACCATCGCTGCCAGCGATCATCTACAGTGGCTACATTTCTGCTAAGTCTTTCTGCAGTATCGGAGAAGGAGCATCCAGATTCTCGTAGCCCTATTACAGTACCTCGTGTTAATAACGTCGTCTTTGTCGCCTTAAAAGCGTTCTTGACTGGCATCAACTCACCACGTCCAATCTCAAAAGTAACCAACGCTCACGACCGTTAAAGCGTGTATTTAAAGCGACCAGCGCCAAATCTGAAGTGACACCTTTCAGATGTAGGAATGTAGAAACACGTCTACCAACTTTCGTTTATATCGCACAACTCCTTCGTGTTACGAGTTTTTTGCCGTCTGTGTAAATAACACTAATATGATCCTACTACCGATGTAATCTACTCTGAAACCAAGCACGGGCAAGAATGGAACAGCAGACTGTCACTGGTGATGACAGACGGTCCCAGGCATTCAGTATTGCATTATCCCTTGAAGTGACCACTTTTTGAATCTCTAAATTCGTCTGTCGCATTGACTGTTCACGTACATGGAATCATACTACCCTGATACCTACGTGAAAATCGACCACATTTCGCAATGAGTATCACACAAAACGTCATAGGGATTGTAAGACGATCAATATGCTGACAAAATTTCACAAATTATAGTCTTCAGAAGTCCCTGACGCAGTTGGTTATCCCTCCAGACTCCCCCCTCTAATCCTTGGTGTACTTCCGTCTACGAATACTTCTCCTGTCACCTGTTGCAACTTTACCCATGGCCCGCCTACTAATGCTTTTTGCAAGCGGGCCACAAGTCTAATTCTCTTTAGCAGAAACAATCGTCCACCCTACCTACCACCGAGCACAATTTCGTACGACCAATGACGTACTGTTGATTGACAGGTCTCAGGATGTCTTTGGCGTCGTCTATAATGAAGTCGAAATCAATGCTCTTGAAATGTACAGGGTGTTTCAAAAATGACCGGTATATTTGAAACGGCAATAAAAACTAAACGAGCAGCGATAGAAATACACCGTTTGTTGCAATATGCTTGGGACAACAGTACATTTTCAGGCAGACAAACTTTCGAAATTACAGTAGTTACAATTTTCAACAACAGATGGCGCGCGGGCTGGGAAACTCTATAGTACGATATTTTCCACATATCCACCACGCGTAGCAATAATATGGCGTAGTCTCTGAATGAAATTACCTGAAACCTTTGACAACGTGTCTGGCGGAATGGCTTCACATGCAGATGAGATGTACTGCTTCAGCTGTTCAATTGTTTCTGGATTCTGGCGGTACACCTGGTCTTTCAAGTGTCCCCACAGAAAGAAGTCACAGGGGTTCATGTCTGGCGAAAAGGGAGGCCAATCCACACCGCCTCCTGTATGTTTCGGATAGCCCAAAGCAATCACACGATCATCGAAATATTCATTCAGGAAATTAAAGACGTCGGCCGTGCGATGTGGCCGGGCACCATCTTGCATAAACCACGAGGTGTTCGCAGTGTCGTCTAAGGCAGTTTGTACCGCCACAAATTCACGAAGAATGTCCAGATAGCGTGATGCAGTAATCGTTTCGGATCTGAAAAATGGGCCAATGATTCCTTTGGAAGAAATGGCGGCCCAGACCAGTACTTTTTGAGGATGCAGGGACGATGGGACTGCAACATGGGGCTTTTCGGTTCCCCATATGCGCCAGTTCTGTTTATTGACGAAGCCGTCCAGGTAAAAATAAGCTTCGTCAGTAAACCAAATGCTGCCAAATGCATATCGCCGTCATCAATCCTGTGCACTATATCGTTAGCGAATGTCTCTCGTGCAGCAATGGTAGCGGCGCTGTGGGGTTGCCGCTTTTGAATTTTGTATGGATAGAGGTGTAAACTCTGGCGCATGAGACGATACGTGGACGTTGGCGTCATTTGGACCGCAGCTGCAACAAGGCGAACGGAAACCCGAGGCCGCTGTTGGATCACCTGCTGCACTAGCTGCGCGTTGCCCTCTGTGGTTGCCGTACGCGGTCGCCCTACCTTTCCAGCACGTTCATCCGTCACGTTCCCAGTCCGTTGAAATTTTTCAAACAGATCCTTTATTGTATCGCTTTTCGGTCCTTTGGTTACATTAAACCTCCGTTGAAAACTTCGTCTTGTTGCAACAACACTGTGTTCTAGGCGGTGGGATTCCAACACCAGAAAAATCCTCTGTTCTAAGGAATAAACCATGTTGTCTACAGCACACTTGCACGTTGTGAACAGCACACGCTTACAGCAGAAAGACGACGTACAGAATGGCGCACCCACAGACTGCATTGTCTTCTATATCTTTCACATCACTTGCAGCGCCATCTGTTGTTGAAAATTGTAACTACTGTAATTTCGAAAGTTTGTCCCCCTGAAAATGTACTGTTGTCCCAAGCATATTGCAACAAACGGTGTATTTCTATCGCTGCTCGTTTAGTTTTTATTGCCGTTTCAAATATACCGGTCATTTTTGAAACACCCTGTACTTACTCTGGTTTTCTCCCTACACCGAAACGGGTTTCCCGTCGGTTCTCCAGATTATTCTAAAAATAACAAAATACTTATTATGTAATCCACGACCAGTCAAAAAATGCATTTATCTTCATGAAGACTGTATGTCCACCATTTTGCGACATTCACCAATACTCGGAAAAATTCATAAACCTCTCTTTCCTCAGTGACACTGTCCCATTCAGATTACTATTATCTACACTTTCCGAACAAAGATCTCAGTACCAAGAGGGAGTTGCGCGACATAAACGAAAACTGGTAGACGTGCTTCTACATCTGAAAGTTGATATCTATTCAAATTTTGCGCTGGCCGCGTAAGAGTGGCGCTAATAGCACCAGTGTGAGGACGCAAATCAGGTTTGCTTTAAATACACGCTGAACGGTCGTGAGCGTTAGTTATCTTTGGGATAGTACGCGGTGAGTCGACGTTAGTCAAGAATGCCTTTAAGGCGACAGAGACACCATTATTAACACCTCGCTGAGTTTCAACAACCTCGTGTATAGGGCTACGAGAAGCTAAATGTTCCTTCTGCGATACTGCAGAAAGACTTGGCAGAAATGTAGACACTGTTCATGATTGCTGGCACTAGTGAGAGGGAAGACTAGCGTGTTCGGCATACGGCTCTGGCGCGCCGCACTGCATCTGCACCAGCAAACTGAGCAGCAGTTGGCACCACAGTCATACAACGAAATGTTACAAATCCATTACTTCAAGGACAGAACCGTATCGTCAATTCCACTGACCCCATATCGCCGTCATTTGCGACTTCAGTGGTGCCTAGCGAAAGCTCATTGGAGCACAGGGTGGAGGTCCGTTGTATTTTCCGATGGAAGCTGGTTCTTCCTCGGTGCCGGTGATGGCTGTGTGTTGGTTAGAAGGAGGCCAGCTGAGGACCGGCAACCAACCTGCCTGCATGCTAGACATACTGGACCTACACTTCAAGTTATGGTCTGCGGCGTGATTTCGTATGACAGCAGGAGCACTCTCGTGTTATCCGACGCACCCTCACTGCAAATCTGCTCGTCAATCTGCAGCTTCGACCTATTGTGCTGTCGTTCATGAGCAACATTCCAGGGAGTGTTTTCCAACAGGATAACGCTTTAAAACATACCACTGTTGTAACCCAACATGCTCTACAAAGTGTTGGCATGTTACCTTGGCCTTCTCCACCACCACATCTGTCTCCAATGGAGCACATATGGGACATCACCGGACGACAATTCCAGGGTTGTCCACAATCAAGATTAACCGCCGCTGTATTGACGGGCCAGGTATAACAGCCATGGAACAAACTGACATCCGGCACTGTGAAGGCATTGCTAATTATGCATATGGTTTTTAAATGTAAGATGTAATTGTGATTATTTCGTTTGCCAATGGATAAATATGTTTCTTGCTTTGTACCTGTGGTAAAGTTTGTAAAGTTCTCTTTTGGAACATTATTAATTGTGAAAAATGCAGTCAATAACATTTATAAAGATTTATGTAATTTACGATAACGATATAACATCTATAGAAAGGAGACAGCGATAGTGATATCGATAGTCGAAAGGTGGTTGTGTAGTAGAGGGGATGGTGGATGGTGTGTCTGTGAAGCGTGCGCGGAAAAATAGTACTGTGTCTTATGAAAAGCATACGTAATTGTATGGACAGTGATACCGAACTATCAGATAGTTAATTCTCTTTACCACTGCGGTATGTAATGCCATCGCCAGCGAACTTTAAGAGCAAATAAACCGGACCGTGAAAGTGCCGCTAACAATACTTTGTTGTGGCCGACACGAACGGTGCTTCTATACGAATGAACTTTGCTGGTATGGGTTTTGGGTGGTGGAACTGTTGTCTATCGCATTCTATCAAGCCGTGAAAGTGAAGACTTTAAGTAACTGTGCAATATAAATGATTTTCAGTGAAGTTGTCGAAGTTTGAAATGCGAGAACAGAGTGGACATTTTTTACGGTGTGCTTCACAAAAAATGGTTCAAATGGCTCTGAGCACAATGGGACTTAGCATCTATGGTCATCAGTCCCCTAGAACTTAGAACTACTTAAACCTAACTAACCTAAGGACATCACACAACACCCAGTCATCACGAGGCAGAGAAAATCCCTGACCCCGCCGGGAATCGAACCCGGGAGTGCTTCACACACAAGAACAATTCTATGAACTGTGTATTTGTGGCTAAGACTATACGAATGTGATGAACTGTGTAATTATGGACGATAGCGTCATGGACAGTGCATAAAGTGTGAAAACGAGCGATGTCTACTTAATGTACTTTGAAAGTGAGGACATGTCAACAACGGTCGTATACTAGCGTCTTGTGGTTTGTTAATCACGACGGGGTTAATGATACAGCTGTGCCGGAACTTTATTTGCGTTTCGCCGGAGAAGATGAACCAGCGGAACTGCCTTTATCCTGCTCTCATCATCGTAACCCGCCGACATCGTGCTGCCCAACGCAACGCTTCGTATACAACAAAAAGTTAAGAGATTTCGCCGAACGCTATCCCCTGACCTAGAAACTTTCTTTCTCTATTAAAAGTATAAGAATTACAGACTCTATTCAAATAAATTATTTGTTTGGTTTGTTTGCTTTCTGCTAACGAAAATAAAATTACAATCAGTGAATTAAGAGTTGCCTGGTAATCATTGTTCACACACCAGTAAATATAAACTTCTTCCTCTCATTAGAACTAATTCTCCTTGCATGTGAAAATTATTGTAGTTATTTTATGTATTGTTATGAGACTAGATATACGACAGTGACTAATAAGAGTATTTTGTCACGAAATATGGCGTCGCGCGAAAATTACGGCGACCACCATAATTGCTTGCGTTCTGACCAATAAGGTAAAAGCTGCTATTCCTGTATTGGTGCATTTCCTGATGTGAGCGTGAATTATAAATGTCAGCTGTCAAATCACGTAGGGACTGTTTACCCAGTAATAAAAATTTTTGATATTGTATTGCTACGAGTCGTAGTATTAAGAGACACTGATTATACTCAAAAGTGGGTAGATGTATGGTGAACCCCCCCCCCCCCCCCCCAGTGTTCATGCAATTATTAACAGTATTGTGTGTGATTCACGAAATTTTGTCACTTTTTCTAACTCCTTTCAGATATTGTCTTAGATGTCTCTGAAGCTTCAGAGAATATATACACAATTTTGTCGATTCAGGTTAATTTCAGAGCATTTTCTCGTGAATATTGGAGTTTTCAGTTCATAAACAAAGTGGGATCGTGACCAATTGAGAAGTATAACAAAGAGTGTGGTTTTACAACGAGAATTTTGGATGACTTCACAGTTCAAATTTTGATAGTTATTTATCCTTGGGTTGAGGTCATCTGTACAACAGAATCTGTACAACAGAATGCATGCACGTTTGCATGCTTGCATTCAACATTCTGGCGGCTACACCGGTTATTAATGTACCAGCATTTAACATTTGCAATGGCTTATCTCACGCTTACATTAACCTGTAATCTTGCAACATTAATCACTTACAAAATGGTTCAAATGGGCACTATGGGACTTAATATCTGAGGTCATCAGTCCCCTAGAACTTAGAACTACTTAAACCTAACTAATCTAAGGACATCACACACATCCATGCCCGAGGCAGGATTCTAACTTGCGACCGAAGCGGTCGTGCGGTTCCAGACTTAAGCCGGCTGTTAATAATTTAAATACGTTACATAAACAAATGTATTACTGGAATTTCGTTATGCTACATTAATTATTTTTGGTATTTCGATCTTTTTCCGTCAGTGTATAAGGCCACCATTTTACTTTCAGCTTACTACCGAGCTTATACTTCGCGATGAACTCACGTCAGCGAGTTTAGCAGGTAGGCCAGTGAGGCCGACAAAACGAAACACGGCCTGCCACTCGCTTCTTCCTGGCGGACCCACGGATGACGAGATGACGAAAACAGTTCAGCGCCGCTGTGCTGCGCTGCGTGGGAAAGCCAAACGTTCCAGCCAACTTTTGTCTACTTACATCTTTCTAGCTACGCGTAGTTTTGAAGCATTCTGCTCAACGTGTTTACAAGCTGTAAACGAAATCGCTATCTGCGATCGTATCGAAAGCTGCGGTTTCCACGGCTGCACGAAGTTCTTTGGTGCGAGCTCCCTTTTCTGTCAGGTATAATATGTGAGACGTAGTAAACAGCCCAGATAAAGGCGGGGGAGGTGCGAGCCCCGGCTCGTCGCGACCGCGAGACAGCGAGTAATCTGAGCTGGCGGTCTTTGTGCAGGCGCAGATACGACACCAGATTTCCGCCCACCGTCTCCAATAGTTTCGACATTTCTGAATTACAGAGAGATGTGACGTGCATTCTCAGTGAGACCCGACTGTACTGATCGGAAACGAATTTCATTTCCGAATAAAATATGTTTGTTGCTAGTGAAGACATGCTCTAAGATACTGTTAACATTCTGCAAGTGAAGCTTCGCCTATAGTTATTATCTGTAAGCCACCGTACGATATTTGTCGGAATGTGTATAGTGTACCTCCGCATCAACCGCTCCAGATTTCAATTCTGAATGGTTTAGCTCACGCTGTCACGTCTTTACCTCTCTTTACGATCACTATTTTACAACTTATGAATAATGTCTTTCGCCAAGTGTTAGTCGTCTGCATATCTCAACGACGGCACTGACCTGCGTGCAACCTCAGAGAGGTACCGGCGACATCTCCTGTGTACAGAATGAATTACGTAATACGTAATGCTAATCTCATTTACTGAATAGCTCAACATATCGGAAGAAGGAATTCGGTAAATAACAGAACGCATAGGGATGTGTAATTTTATTAAATGTTCGATACTTTTTCATCCGTACCACAAAAGATAAGAAACCAAGTATCCTCTTTATTTGGAACAGTATACTATACGTAACGGCATTCGAAAGCTCTCTGAAACGTAGCTGCAGTGATATAACACTTGTTAATGTTGGCTTAAAGCTTTTTGCAGAAGTAACTGAGAAATGTACTAGGGCGGCCGCAATCTTCTACTGAAATGCAAATATGGCCAGTGTGAGGCTCGAAAGCCAGGCTGTGTCGATAAGCAGGGAGAGCGAAATTTTTTCCTTGGTTGGAAAAAGTTGTTCTAAGGAACTGCGCAGATACATCTATGCGATTTCTTGCAACTGGTAGTTTATCTCAAAGATTTTTGAGGAGAAACTTTTCATATGTCTATTCGTTTTCTTTCTTTTTTTAAAATGGTAGCTTAACTCATCGAGTTTTTATGGATAAACTTTTACATGTGCTCTGACAGCATCTGATTTGCTACAGGTAGTGTAATTTAGAAATGTAGCAGAGAAGAGAAAGCAGAATGTGTTCTGTGCCTTGTGGTTTTATGAAACACGGTCGCCTGTTGCAGCTCAGCGCCATTTCCGAGGTGCCTATGGTCGAGATCCGTCTGAGAGCGTCAAAGGATGATGCTTTTGTTGTTGTGGTCTTCAGTCCAGAGACTGGTTTGATGCAGCTCTCCATGCTACTCTATCCTGTGCAAGCTTCTTCATCTCCCAGTACCTACTGCAGCCTACATCCTTCTGAATCTGCTTAGTGTATTCATCTATTGGTCTCCCTATACGATTTTTACCCTCCACGCTGTCCTCCAGTACTAAATTCCCGATCCCTTGGTGCCTCAGAACATATCCTACCAACCGATCCCTTCTTCTAGTCAAGCTGTGCCACAAATTTCTCTTCTCCCTAATTCTATTCAATACCTCCTCATTAGTTATGTGATCTACCCACCTAATCTTTAGCATTCTTCTGTAGCACCACATTTCGAAAGCTTCTGTTCCTTTTTGTCCAAACTATTTATCGTCCACGTTTCACTAGCATACATGGCTACACCCCATACAAATACTTTCAGAAACGACTTCCTGACACTTAAATCTATACTCGATGTTAACAAATTTCTCTTCTTGAGAAACGTTTTCCTTGCCATTGCGCATCTTCATTTTATATCCTCTCTACTTCGACCATCATCAGTTATTTTGCTCACCAAATAGCAAAACCCATCTACTACTTTAACTGTCTCATTTCCTAAACTAATTCCCTCAGCATCACCTGATTTAATTCGACTACATTCCATTTTTCTCGTTTTGTTTTTGTTGAGGTTCATCTTATATCCCCCTTTCAAGACACTTTCCATTCCGTTCAACTGCTTTTCGAGGTCCTTTGCTGTCTCTGACAGAATTACAACGTCATCGGCGAACCTCAAAGTTTTTATTTCTTCTCCATGGATTATAATTCCTACTCCATATTTTTCTTTTGTTTCCTTTACTGCTTGCTCAATATACAGATTGAATAACATCGGGGACAGGCTACAACCCTGTCTCACTCCCTTCCCAACCACTGCTTCCCTTTCATGAGACTCGACTCTTATAACTGCCATCTGGTTTCTGTACAAATTGTAAATAGCCTTTTACCCCTGTCACCTTCAGAATTTGAAAGAGAGTACTCCAGTCAACATTGTCAAAAGCTATCTCTAAGTCTACAAATGCTAGAATCGTGGGTTTGCCTTTCCTTAATCTATCTTCTAAGATACGTCGTAGGGTCAGTATTGCCTCACGTGTTCCAACATTTCTATGGAATCCAAACTGATCTTCCCTGAGGTCGGCTTCTACCAGTTTTTCCATTCGTCTATAAATAATTCGTGTTAGTATTTTGCAGCCATACCTTATTAAACTGTAGATCGGTAATTTTCACACCTGTCAACACCTGCTTTCTTTGGGATTGGACTTATTATATTCTTCTTGAAGTCTGAGGGTATTTCGCCTGTCTCATACATCTTGCTCACCAGATGGTAGAGTTTTGTTAGGCCTGGTTCTCCCAAGGTCGTCAGTAGTTCCAATGGAATGTTGTCTACTGCCGCGGCCTTGTTTCGACTCAGGTCTTTCAGTGCTCTGTCAAACTCTTCACGCAGTATCATATCTCCCATTTCATCTTCATATACATCCTCTTCCCTTTCCATAATATTGTCCTCAGTTACATCGCCCTTGTATATACCCTCTATATACTCCTTCCACCTTTCTGCTTTCCCTTCTTTGCTTAGAACTGGGTTTCCATCTGAGCTCTTGATATTCATACAAGTGGTTCTCTTTTCTCCAAAGGTCTCTTTAATTTTCCTGTAGGCAGTATCTATCTTACCCTAGTGACATAAGCCTCTACATCATTACATTTCTCCTCTAACCATCCCTGCTTAGCCATTTTACACTTCCTGTCGATCTAATTTTTGAGACGTTTGTATTCATTTTTGCCTGCTTCATTTGATGCATTTTTAAATTTTCTCCTTTCATCAATTAAATTCAGTATTTCTTCTGTTACCTAAGGATTCCTACTAGCCCTCGTCTTTTTACCTACTTGATCCTCTGCTGCCTTCACTATTACATCCCTCAAAGATACCCATTCTTTTTATACTGTATTTCTTTCCCCCGTTCCTGTCAATCGTTCCTAATGCTCTCCTGGAACTCTGTACAACCTCTGGTTCTGTCAGTTTATCCAGGTCTCATCTCCTTAAATTCCCACCTTTTTGCTGTTTCTTCAGTTTTAATCTACAGTTCATAACCAATAGAGTGTGGTCAGAGTCCACATCTGCCCCTGGAAATGTCTCACAATTTAAAATTTGGTTCATAAAACTCTGTCTTGCCATTACATAATCTATCTGAAACCTTCCAGTATCTCCAGGCCTCTTCCATGTATACAACCTTCTTTCATGATTCTTGAACCAAGTGTTAGCTATGATTAAGTTACGCTCTGTGCAAAATTCTACCAGGTGGCTTCCTCTTTCATTTCTTACCTCCATTCCATATTCACCTGCTACGTTTCCTTCTCTTCCTTTTCCTACTATCGAATTCCCCAGTCACCCACGACTACTAAATTTTCGTCTCCTTTCACTATCATCATACATTTCATCAATCTCGTCGTCATCTGCGGAGCTAGTGGCATATAAACTTGTACTACTGTAGTAGGCGTGAGCTTGGTGTCTATCTTGTACACAATAATGCGTTCACTATGCTGTTTGTTGTAGCTTATGCGCACTCCTAATTTTTTATTCATTATTAAACCTACTCTTGCATTACCCCTATTTGATTTTGTATTTATAACCCTGTATTGACCTGACCAGAAGTCGTGTTCCTCCTGCCACCGATCTTCAATAATTCCCACTATATCTAACATAAACCTATCCATTTCCATTTTTAAATTTTCTAACCTACCTGCCCGATTAAGGGATCTGACATTCCACTCTTCGATCCGTAGAACGCCAGTTTTCTTTCTCCTGATAACGAACGACGTCCTCCTGAGTAGTCCCTCCGGAATATTTTACCCAAAAGGACGCCATCATCATTTAACCATACAGTAAAGCTGCATGCTCTCGGCAAAATTACAGCTGTAGTTTCCCCTTGCTTTCAGCCGTTCACAGTATCAGCACATCAAGGCCGTTTTGGTTAGTGTTAGAAGGCCAGATCAGTCAATCATCCAGACTGTTGCCCCTGCAACTACTGAAAAGGCTGCTGTCCCTCTTCAGGACAGCATATATAACAAACGGTTGCATATATAAAAACTTTGCTAAATACTGAAGCCAATGTACAGGAAGAGCTTCTGTGCCGCCGCCTAAGGGACCACAGACAGGTAGTAGGCATGAACTTCTGGCAGTTCTATTTCAGGAGAGGTAAATCCACCGAGAATGCGATAAATCACGCAATGAATGTTATGAACGCCTCAGACAACAAGTATATTACAGGCATAATGATTGATACCTCTGGCGAGTTTGATAATTCGCGGTGGCCTCCCCTGTTCAAAAGACTGAAACAGATGGGGTGTCGCAGGCGTCTGTATAAGAGTCTACGAGATTACTGCACAGACAGTTAAGTGCAATTATAATTTCCTGTAGAGAAAATTATGAAAGACATCACCAAAGGTTGCCCACAGGGCTCTCTTTGTGGTTCTCGAAGTAAACCAGTTATTGGTCTTTGGATTCTGAAAGTATCGTTCTTGTGAAACACAGCTAGCTCTTTAGTCTCTCGAAGTAATTACTGCTATTACGGGGAACGTCAAACTCATTCCATATTTGTCTCAGTTGTGTGACGGGATTCGTGATTTCCCGTCAGAAAGGCCACAAATCATAATAACCGACTGAAAGTCATCCAGTAAAACGAAAGTAACATCTGGCGTTCCCCCAAGAAAGTGCTATAGGCCTTGTGTTGTTCCTGATTCACATAAACGATTTGGGAGACGATCTGAGCGGCCAACTTAGATTGTTTGCAGATGACGCTGTCATTTACCGTCTTGTAAAGTCATCAGATGATCAAGAACTCCAAAATGATTTAGGAAATATGTCTGTATGGTGTAAAAAGTGACAATTGACTCTTAGATAATGAAAAGTGTGAAGTCATCCACATGAGGGTAAAAGGAATGCGCTAAATTTCAGTTGCACAATAAATCACACAAATCTTATGGCCGTTAATTTAACTAAGTACTTGGGAATTACAGTTGCGGAAACTGAAATCGGAAGGATCACATCGATAATGTTGTGGGGAAAGCAAACCAAAGACTGCGATTTAATGGCAGAACACGTAGAAAACGTAACGGCTCTACTAAAGAGTTTGTTTACAGTACGTTTTTCCGCCCTCTTCTGGAGTACCGCTGTGCGTTGTGGGATCCGCATCGGACGGAGGACGTCGGAAAAGTTCAGAGAAGGGCAGCTCGGTTTCTATCGTGAAATGAAGGTGAGATATGATATACGGACTGGGGTGTCAGTCATTAAAACAAAGGCGTTTTCGCTGCGGCTGAACATTGTCATGATCGCTGCGGTAGGACCTTCTCATGAAATTTTAATCATCATCTGTCTCCTCAGGGTCTGAAAGTATTCTGTTAGCACCCACTTATATAGGGAGAAATGATCATAATAATAATATAAGAGAAATCAGAGTTCACACGGAAAGATTGAAGTGTCAATTTTTTCCGCTCTCTCTTCGAGAGTGGTACGGTAGAGAAGTAGCTTAAATGTAGATCTGTGAACCCGTCACTTAATTGTGGGTTGCAGATTAATCATGTAGGTGTAGATGTAGACACATGTACCCTGGAATTAATATCGACGAAGAGCAAAACTTCCATGGGCAGGTAGAAGCCGTCTGCCGGACAGGCATGAAAACGCTAAATACAATAATAGAAATTGGCCAAAGAGGTTTTCAGCTGCCACTAAGTGCAATAACAACGTACACTGAAGCGCAAAGGAAAGTAGTATAGGCATGCGTGTTCAAATACAGAGATATGTGAACAGGCAGAATACGGTGCTGCGGTCGGCAACTCCAATATAAGACAACAAGTATCTGGCGCAGTTGTTAGATCGGTTACTGCTGCTACAATGGCAGGTTATTAAGATTTAAGTGAGTTTGAACGATGTGTTACAGTTGGCGCACGAGCGATGGGACACAGAATCTCCCAGGTAGCGATGCGGCCAGAAAAAGATCCCGCAAGAACGGGCTCAACGGCGACTGAAGAGAATCGTTCAGAGTGACAAAAGTGCAACCAGGAAAATTGCTGCAGATTTCAATGCTGTGCTACCAACAAGTGTCAGCGTGCGAACCATTCAACGAAACATCATCGATATGGGCTCTAGGAGCCGAAGGCCCACTCGTGTACCCTTGATGACTGCACTACACAAAGCTTTACGCCTCGCCTGGGCCTGTCAACACCGACATTGGACTATTGATGACTGGAAACATGTTGCCTGGTCATACGAGTCTCATTCCAAATTGTAACGAGCGAATGGACATGTGCGGGTATGGAGACAACCTCATGATTCCTTTGACCCTGCATGTCAGCAGGGAACTGTTCATGCTGATGGAGGCACTGTAATGATGTGGTGCATGTACAGTTAGAATGATATGGGACCCCCGATACTTCTAGATACGACTGTGAAAGGGGACACGTACGTAAGCATTCTGCCTCATCACCTGCATCCATTCACGTACATTGTGCATTGCGACGGACTTGGCTAAGTCCAGCAAGACAATACCACACCCCACACGTCCAGAATTGCTACAGAGTGGCTCAAGGAGCACTCTTCTGTGTTGAAACACTTCCGCTGGCCACCAATCTCCCCAGACATGAACATCATTGACGACATTTGGGCTGCCTTGCAATGTGCTGTCCAGAAGAAATCTCCAGCCCCACGTACGCTTACGGATTTATGGACAGTCCTGCAGGATTGGTGGTGTCAGTTTCCTCCAGCACTACTTCAGACATTAGTCGAGTCTATACCACGTCGTGTTGTGACACTTCTGGTGCTCGCGGGGGCGCTACACGATATTGGGCAGATGTACCAGTTTGTTTGGCCCTTCAGTGTACCACAAGTTAATCTTAGTTGCTGTTGTGGGCTGCGGGTCCAGCGTTTGGGCTCATAGAGCAGAAGGGTAAGGACAGCACTGGCTCTACGGCGAGAACAGGGAAGTGTAATCCTGCGCATGACAATCGCGTATTGAAAAATACCGCCAGAGGCGCTGATGGTGATATTGGGATTGCTACCTCTAGACCTGGCAGTACGAAAGAGAGGTACACAATTTTGTCTCAAAAAACCGAGTGTTGTAAGGTAAAGGAGATCATGGGCACAAGAAACTCATCGGATAAGGAAATAAAGGCATGGAATGATAGAGGTTGGCAAGAAATCTGGGAGAGAACAGAGGGAAGAGAACCTACCAGATCCTTCCTAACCTAAAAGAAGGAACAAAAATGACATACTTCCTTCCTACCAAGGGAGCTATACACTATCTGTCGGAACATGGTCCATAGCCCAACTAATTACTAAAAATACGAGTGAGCACCAAAGACACTTGTGAATGTGAAACAATCGGCATATCAGATCACATCGTCTGGGAGAGTACCATTAGACAAGATGTTACAGACCACGACAGGAACGCATTTGGAAATGCAAAAATCTATAACATAATAAGGAATGAGGAACTGTAGCATAAACTGAACTCAATGACAGCTAAAATATCGGATTATGAAACTCAAACCCGCTAAAAGTCAACCAAGAAGAGGAAATACACCATGATAACGAGACACGCCTTTACAGCCATCTCTCACACTCTGCACTTTCGAAGGTGTGTATGTGTATATGACGAAAGTTTGAGGAGCAAACGAAACAACAAATTTCATTTTCATAAACGAGCCAGAACAGAGCCGCTGGTGGCCAGTATGCTGCTTTTGTGGTCCACTGTTAAAAAACTGATTTGATGCAGCTCTCCATGCTACTCTGTCCTGTGCAAGCCTCTTCATCTACGAATAACGTCTGCAGTCTACATTCGTTTGAATCTGCTTACTGTACTCATCTCTTGGATTGCCTCTACAGCTTTTATCCGCCATACTTGACTCCGATTCTAAATTGGCGATCCCTTGATCACTCAGAAGGTGTTCTATCAACCGATTCTTTCCTTTAGTTAACTTGTGCCTCAAATTTCTTTTTTCCACAGTTCTATTCAGTACACCCTCACTTGAAACTTCCTTGCAGATTAAAACTGTGTGCCCGACCGAGACTCGAACTCGGGACCTTTGCCTTTCGCGGGCACTTGCCCGCGAAAGGCAAAGGTCCCGAGTTCGAATCTCGGTCGGGCACGCAGTTTTAATCTGCCAGGAAGTTTCATATCAGCGCACACTCCTCTGCAGAGTGAAAATCTCATTTTGGACACCCTCACTTGTTACGTGATCTACCCATCTAATCTTCAACGTTCTTCTGTAGCACCGCACTGGCAAAGTTTCTATTTTTTTCTTGTCTGAACTATTTATCTTCCACGTTTCACATCCATACAAGGCTGCACCCCAGACAAATGCCTTCATGAAAGACTTCCTAACACTTAATTCGATGTTAACAAATTTCTCTTCTTCAGAAACGCTTTTCTTGCCATTGCCAGTCTACATTTTATATCCTCTCTATTTCGGTCATCATTAGTTATTTTAATACACAAATAGCAAAATTCATTTATGACTTTTAATGTCTAGTTTCGAAATCTAATTCCCTGAGAATCGGCTGGTTTAATCCTTCTACAATCCATTACCATTGTTTTGCCTTTGCTGACGTTCATCTAATATCATCCCTTCAAGAAATTGTCGATTCCATTCAACTGCTCTTCCAAGTTCTTTGCTGACACTGACAAAATGACAGTGTCATCGGCAAATCTCAGACTTTTTCTTCCACCTAAATTCCTATTGGTTTTCTTTATTGTTTGATCAATGCACAGATCGAAAAACATCGGTGATAGGCTGCAACCGTGTCTCATTCCCTACTCAACCATTGCTTCAATTACATGCCCATCATCTCTTATCACTGCCGTCTGGTTTCTGTACAAGTTGTAAATAGCTTTCCGATCCCTGTATTTTACCCCTGTTACCTTCAGAATTTAAAAGAGTTTATTCCAGTTAACATTGTAAAAACCTTTCTCTATGTCTACAATGTCTCGTAAGAGAAGTTGTTGGGTCAGTATTGCCTCGCGATATTCAGAACCCAAACTGATCTTCCCCGAGGTTGGCTTCTACCAGTTTTTTCATCCTCCTGTAAAGAATTGCTGTTAGTATTTTCCAACTATGATTTATGAAACTGATAGTTCGGTAACATTTGCACCTGTCAATAAATCTTTTCTTTGGAATTGGAATAATTACATTAAAGTCTTTCAGTGCTCTGTCAAATTCTTCTCGCAGTATCATGTCTATCTTTTCATTTTCATCTAGGTCCTCTTCTGTTTCTCTAATTTTGCCTTAAAGTTAATTTCCCTTTTATAGTTCCTCTATACACACCTTTGACCTTTCAGCTTTCTCTTCTTTGCTTAGCACTGGTTTTCCGTCTGAGCTCTTGATATTCATACAGATGCTTTTCTTTTCTCCAAAGGCCTCTTTAATTTTTCTGTATGCAGTATCGGTCGATCCCCTCGTGATATACGCTTCGTTATCGTTACATTTGTTCTTTAGTCATTCCTGCTTAGCGATCTATCAATATCAATTTCTTAGACGGTGCATTCGGGAGGATGACGGTTCAATCCCGTCTCCGGCCATCCTGATTTAGGTTTTCCGTGATTTCCCTAAATCGCTTCAGGCAAATGCCGGGATGGTTTCCTTGAAAGGGCACGGCCGATTTCCTTCCCCATCCTTCCCTCATCCGAGCTTGCGCTCCGTCTCTAATGACCTCGTTGTCGACGGGACGTTAAACACTAATCTCCGCCTCCTTCTTAGACGGTTGTATTCCATTTAGCCTGCTTCATTTGCTACACTTTCATGTTTTCTCCTTTCATTAATTAAATTCAGTATCTCTTGGACATTCAAAAACGTCTAGGCCTTGCCTTTTTACCTATTTGATCCTTTGCAGCCATCAATATTTCATTTCTCAAAGCTACCCATTCGTCTTCTACTGTATTCCTTTCCCCTGTTGTAGCCAATCATTCCTTAACACTCCCTCTGAAACTCTCAACAATCTCTGGTTTTTTCAACTCATCCAGGTTCCATCTCCTTAATTTCCTACCTTTCTGCCATTTCTCCACTTTTAATCTACAGTTCATAACCAATAAATTGTGCCCAGAGTCCACATCAGCCCCTGAAAATGTCTTCAGACGGATTATATAATGGTGGACAGTATATGAACTAACAAATTTGTCCTTACTTAACGCACTGCTGCGTAAAATTTAGTTCCAGCACTCTCATGAGTAACTGTTAGCACCGACAACACGCCGAAACTTTTTGGGCTATGGGCTCATAATAACCCTCAGGGTCCGAGCAGACCTATTTTGCGGTTCATCGTTTGTAGAGGATTGTTACATTTTAATTATGGTAGAAGTTTCACTATTTTACTGCTTTTAACGACTCTTGTCCCATAAAAGGGTTTACAGATAATAACACGGGCATGAAAAGACATAACTGTCGTGCACCCAATCCAATATACCGTCAGCATCCTAGTCACTTCATACAAGAGTTTATACCATTAGCTATGCAACAAAATTATGTACCCCTCCACGTAGTACCATTTGCGAAAACCTCGTTTTGACATCCTGAAGCATTCAGCAAATAAAATAGATTTTTATACCTTACGTTACTCGGCTTATGAATTGGCCACAGTAAATGTACAGTGGATTTTGTAACAGAAGCCTTATAATTAGATTTCCTTCTTTTTCCATAAAGCTAACAAAGAACATGCAGGTTAACGTGGAATAACTGCATTTACAACCGAAATATTCCTCCCTCCGCAAAACTTAACTGGACTGATGGGAAGTAATTTTCCATTAACATAGAAATAATTTCATAATTGAACAGTGCGAAGTGAAATGAGAAGGACACATGTGCTGGTTACGAAGTTTTACATGCATATGACAATGACTCAATTATTTTCACAGTAGTACTAATAGATTAAACTGGAATACAGGCATCAGCTACATTGGTAATAACTTTACGCTTTTAACAGTTCTACTTGTTCATACTGCATCGAAATCATCATCGGTGCCTTCAACACTGTTAGGTCGCTATGGTAGGCTCTTCTTGACACTTTTTTTTTTACCAAAAAGACTCCCTATAACAAATTTCACTACGGCACGAAGCTTGCAATTTCCATTCCGTTGGAAACATCGCAATGTCTCGTGTACGCCGTGACAGTTATAGAATGAAATCGTAGTTTATGTCACTATCCGTGTCAACGATAATTCGTCAACACGCTCTGTGTCACTGTTATTGCACCTGATATTCTTCTCAGGACATTTCAAGCAGTATACACCACGGAAACCTGAAATGAGGCATCCCTTCCTGTCTCCCATATCCGGATTGTCTCAGGGTAAGAATTTAGTTTCTGCAAAGGAGCCAGTATTCACAGGTTTCAGTAAGTAATTTCGTATGGACACTTGGCCAGTTTCCCGTACCTGTGGAAAGACAGTAATCTGAAGAAACATAAAGAAAATAATCAGGAGATCGCATATAAGTGCGGTGGCATTTCTAGGTGGTGGTTGTGAAAGAAAAATCTAGTTATTCACTCTTCAGTTATTCAACTCTGAGAGTTGACAGAGGGCGATCTTCTTGTAGGAGGAGATCAGAGGGTATTTCACTTACATGCTATCCCTTGTATTCATTTTCCAATTGGTTAGATACACTCTTGTTTCCCGCACTTTCGTACATCCCTGAAAAATCTCTGTATACTCTCGCAAGTAATTTCATTAACGATAGCTGCTGTTAGAGACAGCTACGGCGAATGGAGTGGTTGGGCGTGCCATGTGGCTGACATGTCGTTAGCATTAACACTGACCGTCACGAAACAGTCTGGAGCAGAGTGGGTGAGACAGCTATACGAGAGCATTTGACCGCGGCTAGCTGGTGGGTGGGTGGCACAATCCATCTGCGGAGCTGTACGGGCACTGCGCTTCTGACGCGTCGCCATGTCGCCAGGATGCTGTGTCCTGTCTGTGACAGGCCTCGCCGGCTACTGTCGCAGCGTATACCAGGGCCACGGTGCATTAAGTCAGTGCCCGAAAATATCTACACGTGAACAGAAACACCTTCCGGGACCACCACGCTATGAGAGGTGTCGCAATGGGCTCACATTCTGGGGGGTCTTTGTTGAAATCCCTGCCCTTCCTTCCTGATTTAGGTTTTTCGTGATTTTCCCTAAATCGATTAAGGTGAATGCTGCAACGGTTACTTTGGAAGGGCGCATTCGAATTCCCTCCCTAGCCTTCCCAGATGCGAGCTTGTGCTCCACCACGAACGATCTCATCATCGACGGGACCTTAATACCTAGTCTTTCTTCTTCAGCACTAAGAACTCGCTATGAGATACGGACCATATAGTCGGACAGCTTTACTTCTGATCACCGGACGCCCCAGGGAACAGATATGACCACTTGCACTTATTATGCAGGGTGCTTTTGCTAAATGGGGACAAACTGCAGGAAACTAAGGCTGAGGGGGAAACAACCGCTGGGGCATATCTCTGGGAATGTGAGCCAAGAGAGGCACACCCACTCGAAGGTGGAGGTAAAAAATCTTTAATGGTGACCCTGGTATCAGGACCAGGCAGGTGCCGCGCGAGGATGGGGTAAGACAGACGACCGTGTGGAACATTCTCCGTGATAACTGCCAAAGTATGCAGTCTTTGTTACCTACGGATTTGACTCCATGGCGACGGCTTTGCCAATGGTTCGTCGCACTGGCCACCATGATACTAAGATTGCTGTCATCCTTGCTATTCACAGATGAGGCTGCCTTTAGTCGAGGCAATACCGTCAACCTTCACAACATCCACCAATGGACCATGGAGAATTCTCATGGTATGGTGACAGCGAACCATCAGCACCGGTTTAGCCGCAATCTATAGGCGTAGATTATTGGCGACCGTTTGCTGGGACTTGTCATCCCCCCACAAGACCTCACAGGTCAGGCACATCTGCACCTCCTGCGGCTCTCCCTGACTTCGCTGCTGGAAGACGTGCATTTCGTGGTACTACGTGATGGTGGCTACTACGTGATGCTGGCTACTACGTGATGGTGCTTCAGCTAATTGCCACCTTGAGTGTTGAACTTAAACATTAGTACAGACCGAACATTCCCATATGCCTGTTGTGTTCTCATGTATGCTTTCAATTATTGAAACCTACACTGCCAAAGGTCTGCAAATGGGTGTACGTGCTTTGAAGAGCATTTCCGGCCTCATGTTCGTACGACGTTTCTTGCTCCTTATCCTTTCATGTGTTATTTCCTGCAGTTTGTCCCCATTTAGCGAAATCAGCTAGTAGAAAGTGCGATCATGTTGAGTATCAAGAAAATTTTTGACAGGATTCGAGATTTCTTGGTAGGGAGGACGCAGCGTATTATCTTGGACGGAGAGTCGTCGACAGATGTAGAAGTATCTTCAGGTGTGCACTGGGGAAGTGTATTGGGACCCTTACTGTTCATAATTTATAATAATGACCTTGCAGACTATAGTAATATCAACTTCAGACTTTTTACAGACGATGTGGTAATCTGCACTTCATTACTACTACGTAAAGACAAGTGGTCGTTTAACGTTGTTATCAAAAATTTCGAAAAGTTCTTGACTTCAAATTTTTACACGATAATATAATGAACATTTGGACGGACATAGGTTATATACATCTTTTAATATATTACATATCAAATCATCACAAGACATTGTGCTCATTGCAGGACGTCGTGATCCTATGAAGCAAGATTCTCCTTTCAGGACGGTTACCAGCTTCCTTAGCGCCTGCTGAAGAGGTAGACCAGAGATTTCCTTAATTTGATCTATAAATCTGCTCGCTGCTCATCTCCTTAGTCTCTGGCATTCGATATTCTCTTCCACGATTATTTTCTCTAGGTTTTCTCCATCTCTTCTGAGAATATGGCCAAGGCAATGGAGAATTTTTTGGGTAATACGAGAAGAAAGGCGCCTGGAGGTAATGAGTTGCTCAATAATGGATACATTTGTTCTTCTTTCAGTCCATTTTGTGAACAGCATCCTGCGCCAGTGCCAAAAAGCTCAAATATTTCAAAAACTTGCTTGTGATCGGCCTTAAGGATCCATGTTTCGCAAACATGAAAGAAGAAGGGAAACAAGAGTTTTAAAACAAACCGGATCTTTGGGGTGTTCGTTATTGCTCGATTCTGATAGATACTGTTGAGCTTCTCCATAGCCACTCGCCTCAGTGTGATCGATCTTCTTATCTCATCATCATGACTTTCCATGTCACAGATGGTCGACCCAAGACAACTGAAAAAATGCACAACTTCCAGTTACTGTAACTGACCTGTGATTATAGACAACCGCTCACTTCACGGAAGATCCGTACCCTAAGCTTGGCAAGTTGCACAGGTCACACCAATACTCAAGAAAGGCCATAAGAGTAATCCAATAAATTACAGACCCATGTCATTAACCTTGATATGCAGCAAGGTTTTGGAACGTATATTGTGTTTGAACATTATGAATTTCCTCGAAAAGAACCGTCTATTGACACATAGCCAACACGGATTTAGAAAGCATCGTATTTCTGAAATACAACTAGTCCTTTTCTTACACGAAGTGTTGAGTGCTATCGACAAGGGATATCAAATTGATTCCGGATTTTTAGATTTCCACAAGACTTTGCCAGCCGCTGTGGCCCAGCGGTTCTAGGCGCTTCAGTCCGGAACCGCGCGACCTCTACGGTCGCAGGTTCGAATCCTGCCTCGGGCATGGATGTGTGATGTCCTTAGGTTATTTAGGTATAAGTAGTTCTAAGTTCTAGGGGACTGATGACTTCAGATGTTAAGTCCCATAGTGCTCAGGTCCATTTGAACCATTCTACAAGACTTTAGACTCCGTACCTCACAAGCGGCTTGTAATTAAATTGCATGCTTGTGGAATATCGCTTCAGTTATAAGATTGGATTCGTGATTTCCTGTCAGAGAGGTCACAGTTCGTATTAATTGACGGTAAGTGATCGAGTAAAGTCAGCAGAAGATCAAAACCAATTACAAAGCGATTTAAATAAGATATCTGTATGGTGCGAAAATTGGCAATTGAACCTAAATAATGAAAAGTGTGAGGTGATCTACATAAGTGGTAAAAGGAAACCGTTAAACTTTGGTTACACGAT
Organism: Schistocerca americana; assembly: GCF_021461395.2. NCBI lineage: Eukaryota > Metazoa > Arthropoda > Insecta > Orthoptera > Acrididae > Schistocerca > Schistocerca americana. Next base: position 998,330,647 of record NC_060130.1, read on the forward strand.
AAATCAATCAGATCTAAAGGCCATGCATTCAACTAAATACCTAGGAATTTCAATTACGAATAACTTAAAATAGAAAGAACACATAGAAAATGTTGTGAGAGTGACGAACCAAAGAATGTGTTTTATTGGCAGAACACTTAAAAGACGCATCAGATCTGTTAAACTGTTAAAGAGACTGCCTACGCTACGCTTGTCCGTCGTCTTTTGGAATACTGTTGTGCAGTGTGGGATCCTTGTCAGATTGAGTTAACGGAGCACATCGAGAAAGTTCAAAGAAGGGCTGCACGTTTTGTATTACTGAGTAATAGGGGAGTGAGTGTCATGAACATGATACAGTATTTGAGAAGGACATAATTAAAACACAGCTGTTTCGCGTTGCGGCGGGACCTTCCGCGTGCGAAAATATGTTGTTGACGCCCACATACATAGGGAGAAATGATTATCATAATAAAATAAAGGAAATCGGAACTCGCACGTAAAAATGCAGGCGTTCGTTTTTCCGTGCGCTATTCGAGAGTGGAATAATAGAGAATTAGTGTGAAGGCGTTTCGATGAATCCTCTGCCAAGCACTTAAGTCTGATTTGCAGAGTAACCATATAGCTGTAGATGTAGATGAAGAATATGTGACTAAATATGTAGGTGGCTTGCATGTGTGTAGTTTGGGAATTCCAATGAACAGTGCTGCAGCAATGACCCTTCCCCAAATGGGAGTCGAGCCGAGATGAGCTTGAATGAAGGATACAGGTACATCATTCCCCATAATATTACAGTTTAATGTCAGAGTTCATCAGTCATAATGGCTGACAAGTAGTGGTCTCCCGGAAACCAATGACAAGATGTTTTCAGCGGGTAAGAAATCTGGAGGGAATGCCAGCCAGGGTAACAGTCGAATACTTTCTGATCCACGTAGCTTTCTTGTTAAAATATAAAGTCATGTAGGCCTTGAAGATAGGGTGCAATCACCGGCCTTTGTACACCACAAACATACTCCTGCAGTCCAAATGACCGGCTATGTGAGCTGGAGGTGATCGTGTTCTGCATCCCATGGCATCCCCTTCCAGCACGTCAGGTGCTGGATCCAGATGACGATGAAGAATGCTAGCTGGTAACGTTCGTTCTCCTCGAAGCCTTCACACATGGAGGCGTCTATCGTGATTCACTACGCAGAACTGAGACTCTTATAAAAATACGACGTGCTGTCTCTTCTCTGTCCGGTGTTATCGTGGGTCGCAACACTGTAGGCGCGACTTTCTGTGCTGTCGTGTAAAGGAAAGCTGCAAATCTGGTGGCCATGCTGACTGTTTACAGTGTGCTCCAGACATTGTCGCACTGCCTTGTTACACACAATCGTGAAGCAAGATACGTTATATAACCGTACGATCCAGCATGATGGAGCAAACAATGTGTTTGACCACTTGGGTGCTAATCTCCTAAGGCCACATGGCGTTGAGATGGTCCTATGGAGCCCAACGACTCCATTTTCGCATGACAGTCGTGTGATCCGAACCATCGCGAGCTGCAACATCACAAAACGATTACTTTCTGTCAAACTAGGCAACGACACCTGCTGATAGACGCTTCCCCTTCTTAAACGATCTTGTCACAAACAACCGGCAATGAAATGCGACTTCTGAGTGAGAAAGGTAGCCAAATTGTCTTAGAAAGTAAAATTAAGGAAGGAAACGATGTGTGTATGAAGGTTGGTGTGCAAATGTCTAATAGAATTACTAATATTGAAAGTAACATCGGCCAGTTTAGTACTGAGGTAAATGAGCAGCTATGTAACCATGAAGGTACACTAACAATGGTTGAATAGAAAGCTAACAACAATAATGCGTGTGTAGTGTCTAATGGTGTTGTGGAATCTGCTGAAATTGCCTATGTGACACATCGTCAATTTTTGAAATTTATCCAAATAAGAATGTTCATCCAAAAGAGTTTTGGAGTGATTTCAAATATGTATTTCCTACAGTGTGGAACGATAAGCAAAAGATTTGTTTCATTTATCAAATTTAATGGGGGAAGCTAGAATATGGGGAAATTTAGCTTCTGATAAGTATCACAGTTTAGGTGATTTCAGACAGGATTTTTTCGAAGAATACTGGGGAAAGAGAAAGCAGATGGAAGTTTTAAACAAGTTTTGGTCGGGGGAGAAGTGTGACCCAAATGAAGATTGCATCAAAAGGTTTGTACAAAAGTGGGTGACTACCTTGTCAAATTTAAATGCAAAGGTAGAAACAGAGCTGATCGTTATGGGCATAGAGAATAAGTTGCCGTTATATTGGCGGAATAAGATCATTTCGGCTCCTCGAGATGATACTGGTAGGTTTATCCATCATTTAGAAAGAGTAGAAAACATTTTGAAAGAGGAGGAAAATAATAGGAGAGAATATAGACTTCCCGCGAGACCCAATGACAATAGGACGGAAGTCAATGCAAATAGAATAGGCGTACAAAGAGGTAATGATTACCGGGGTAGGTATAGAGGAAGAGGAGGTACTGCTGGAAGTAGGTTCAGTGACAGACGACAGAATTTTGATTGCAATCAGCTGCGAGTCGGTGACGTAATGGATGAGCGTCACCTATCAGGTAATAGAAACGTCAGAGGCAACGGCATCGCACGGCAGGGAAACGCCCATTGTGAAGAAGGCACCTACTAAACAATGTACTGAAAGTAATGTTACAGAAATCAGAAGAGCAGAGGAGAGTGACACTGAGAAGCAATTTATTTCTTTAGGAAAGGAAGTAGCATTTCGTGGCAAGGAAAGTTCTAGTAAAGATCGCAGGAACCATGCTAAGAAGGAACTTCATGCAGAAAGTAAAGACTCAGGTCAGGTGGTGGGAGTGAATCAGCATTGCGAAACCGATGTGAGACTACCTGTAGACGGTGGAAGTGACACTATGGGAATTCAAGAGGATGTTGTAAATAGACTGCATCAAGTTATTTTGGAGAGTGAGGACGAAGGGACGGGAGAGGAGGAAGAAGTAAATGATGTAAATAGTTCTGACGACACCTTGGATAGGGTTGCAGAAACCAAGATTATTTTGGAGGGTGAGAAATTAGAGAAATTTTTTGATTTGTCTATAGTGGAACGGATCGTAAAATGTCCTTCGCTGTTACAGAAGTGCATAAGGAAGCTGTTCGCGATTTGATACAGAAAATGCTCGAATGGGGGATAATTGAAAAAGCAATTAGTGTCTACAATAACCTATTGGTTGTAGTACCTAAGAAAGATGGCTCAATTAGGCTAGTTTTGGAAGCCAGGGCATTAAATAAAGTTATCTTACCAGAAAGTGATAGACCTGAAAACAAAGAAGAATTATTACAAAAATTTAAAGATGCAAAATTTTTTACTTTTATGGATGTAACGTGTGGTTACTGGAATTTACCTTTGGCTGAAGACTCCAGAAAGTACACAGCGTTACTGTTTAAAGGACGATGTTACCAATATACGGTAGTGCCATATGGGTTGAACATCAGTGTGTGTGCTTTTGTTAGGGCAATCTCCCAAGTCTTAGGTAATCAGTTATTAAGGCAGATAACTGTGTACGTGGATGATGTATTAGTTTTGACTCCCACTTGGGAAGAGCGTTGCATATTGTTAGACAGGTATTAGAGGCAATTAAAATGGGGGAATGAAACTGAAATTAGACAAAACCGAATTTGTGAAGAAAGAAATTAAATTCCTGGGACATTTAGTCAGTGGTGAAGGGATTATGCCGAATTCAGGTAAATTAAAGGCTATTAAAGACTATGCAGCCCCAAATACACGTAAAGAGCTAAAGGGTATGTTTGGCCTTTTCGGACTTTACCGAAAGTTTATACTGGGTGAGTTATTTAATGAACCTTGTCTGACGGAACCTTTGAAGAAGAACAAACCTTGTAAGTGGGCCCAGGAGTGTCAAACAGCTTTCGAAAAACTTAAAGAAGCACTGGTGAACAGTCAGATTTTGAAACATTCTGACTTTCAAAAACCTTTTGGTTTAGGATCAGATGCTTGTGGTTACAGGTTTGGAGGTGGAATTGTTCCAAATCGAAAAGGTTGGTGGAGAAACGGTCCACAAAACAATCGCCTTTCCAAGTCGGTCGTTGCAACAAGCGGAAACAATCACAACATTTCGGAACTGGAAGCATTAGCCGTTATTTTTGGATTGCAGAAATTTGAACAATATCTTTTAGGATATAAAGTTATGATTTTTACTGCCCGTAATGCCCTAACATATTTAGATACTTGTCAGCTTAAGCATGGCAGACTGAGGAGGTGGTCTATGTACTTACAGCAATTTGACTATGAGATGAAGTATATAAAGGGTTCTGAAAATCGTGGCAGATGCATTATCTATAAGTGTAATGGAAAAGGAGCAGGGGGTGGATCCACTAAGAAACAGGACTTGTGATGAAATTTTGCTGGCGGTTATTCAACTGCACGAAGAGGGAGCGATTAAGTGCATCTGCAAGAATCTTAGACGGGAGCAAAACCGGGATGATAATTCGAAATTAGGAAAAAGCAGGATAGGTCACCCCGAATTTCCAAAGTTAGCCGAATATTACAAGGTGGCCAGAGATATACTTTTCAAAAGGAGAGAGAACACTGATGATGAAAACTGGTGCATTTGCTTCCCCAAACAACATGTGGATTTGTTAATTGATTTTATACACAGGAAGTATAGGCATTGCGGAGCTCGTAAATGTGTTGCTAAATTGAGTGAAATGGTCATTTTTGATAACATGTGGCATCGAGTGCAAAAGAGACTAGAATATTGTGACCGATGTCAGAAGGTACGAGCAAACAATAGAATTGTGCAGGAACAGATTTACTCTGTGGAACCTCAAAACAAATTAGATTTAGTAGCAGTGGATCTTTTTGGCCCTTTGCCAGTCTCAAATGGAAGTTGTGAGTCCATGATCGTACTGGTAGATGGTTTTCCTAAGTATGTAAAATTTTATCCAATTAAAAAGGCCAATGCTGAGGTAATAGTGAGAAAATTGGAAAAGGACTATTTTGTAAAGCAATTTTGTCAGACAATGGGCCTCAATTTATTTCTAAGCATTTTGAGGAATGTTTATAGAAGAAAAATGTGGAACACATTAAAATTTCGGCATATTATCCTCAGGGTAACATGTGTGAAAGAATCATGAAAGAACTTATTCGTCTCTGTAGGATATACTGTCATAAGAAACACTCTGCCTTGGCTAGCTACTAGGAATATTTTGAGTAGGTAATTAACAATCTGAAACATGAAGCCACGGGTTTTGCACCAGTAGAATTAATGGGGAGAATTAGACCTAATAATCTCCCTTTTGATTTAGTGGAATTTCCTAATCTCACGGAAGTAGCGATGGAAGAAAAGAAGAAGATAGCACGTGCCAATATTAGAAAAAAGACTTTGGAAAGGAAAAGAAGGCATGATGCGAGGACGAGTCCTACGAGTTTTCAGATTGGTGACCTGGCGCTGGTAAAAACTACAGAAAAGTCTTAAAAACTTACATTTGAAACTAAAATATTTACAGATGAATATGTGGGACCTTTATGAATTACAGCCAAACCCATGCTAATGCCTACCGATTAGAGTAAGTTAAGTCACATAAGTTACTTGGCTTGAGAAACATATCTGATTTAATGAAATACATACTGAAGCAACAATTAAATAGCAGCAACTAAGAAGCCTCAGGGGACACGCATTCCTTGCAGTGTCAGGTGGTTGACGATCACCAGGCATCCCGAGTTCTTGACAATACTGCTTCCCCTTCTTTTCGTGTTGTCAACCATCCTCTTCATCATTCAGAACTTTTGCTGTCGTCTTTCCTTCTTACTTGCCTGTTATAGTATGTAGTGTACATAATGATAGAATAAAGTTTGTAGAGTGGGTTTAGGAGGCAAAAGGAAGACAGTTTTTGAGAGCAGTTAGAGTAAATAACATGACTCAGAAGTGACTAATCGAGAGAGAGAGGAATAAAAGAATACATTAAGGTGACTATAAAGTAACGTGAAGAGTTGTCACAAACTTTTGTGACTTGTAAAGATGTTGTAAGAGATATCTTAGAGGCAAGAGAGTTGCCTGTTCAAATGAGTAAAAAGAAGTTTTTTATTTGACGTCCATTGAAAGCCACATAAGGGGGCATGAGTCAGGCATAGTAATTCTCTATAAGGACTTTATGTATTTACTGTCTATATATTATTAAATTTGGATCATGAGATGATGAAGAGGCACAGTATCTGACTGGTGTTAGAGGTGTTTTGAGAGCCACAGAAGGTGGCTGGAATTAGTTTCAATAATGTGTAATGAAGAGCCACAGCAATTGACTAGGAGGTTCAGTACATTTCTACAAGGATCCTTTGTACACTACTGGCCATTAAAAATGCTACACCACGAAGATGACGTGCTACAGACGCGAAATTTAACTGACAGGAAGAAGATGCTGTGATATGCAAATGATTAGCTTTTCAGAGCATTCACACAAGGTTGGCACCGGTGGCGACAACTACAACATGCTGAAATAAGGGAAAGTTTCCAACCGATTTCTCATACACAAACAACAGTTGACCAGCGCTAACTGGTGAAACGTTGTTGTGACGCCTCGTGTAAGGAGGAGAAATGCGTACCATCACGTTTCCGACTTTGATAAAGGTCGGATTGTAGCCTTTCGTGATTGTGGTTTATCGTATCGCGACATTGCTGCTCACGTTGGTCGAGATCCAATGACAGCAGATTATGGAACCGGTGTGTTCAGGAGGGTAATATGGAACGCCGTGCTGGATCCCAATGGCCTCGTATCACCAGCAGTTGAGATGACAGGCATCTTATCCGCAAGGCTGTAACGGATCCTGCAGCCACGTCTCGATCCCTGAGTCAACAGATGGGGACGTTTACAAAATAACAACCATCTGCACGAACAGTTTGACGACGTTTGCAGCAGCATAGACTATCAGCTCGGAGACCATGGCTGCGGTTACCGTTGACACTGCATCACAGACAGTAGCGTCTGCGATGGTGTACTCAACGACGAACCTGAGTACACGAATGGCAAAACGTCATTTTTTCGGATAAATCCTGGTTCTGTTTACAGCATCATGGTGGTCGCATCCGTATTTCGCGACATTGCGGTGAACACACATTGGAAGCGTGTATTCATCATCGCTATACTGGCGTATCATCTGGCGTTATGGTATGGGGTGCCATTGGTTACACATCTCGGTCACCTCTTGTTCGCATTGACGGCACTTTGAACAAGGGACGATAGATTTCACATGTGTTACGTCCCGTGGCTCTACCCTTCATTCGATCCCTGCGAAACCCTACATTTCAGCAGGATAATGCACGACCGCATGTTGCAGGTCCTGTGCGGGCCTTTCTGGATACAGAAAAAGTTCGACTGCTGCCCTGGCCAGCACTTTTTCTAGATCTCTCACCAATTGAAAACGTCTAGTCAATGATGGCCGAGCAACTGGCTCGTCACAATACGCCAGTCACTACTCTTGATGAACTGTGGTATCGTGTTGAAGCTGCATGGGTCAGTCAAAGTGGCCGAGCGGTTCTAGGCACTTCAGTCTGGAACCGCGCGACCACTACGTTCGCAGGTGCGAATCCTGCCTCGGGCATGGATGTGTGTGATGTCCTTAGGTTAGTTTGGTTTAAGTAGTTCTAAGTTCTAGGAGACTGATGACCTCAGATATTTAGTCCCATAGTGCTCAGAGCCATTTGAATAATTTGAAGCTAAATGGGCAGCTGTACCTGTACACGCCATCCAAGCTCTGTTTGACTCAATGCCCAGATGTATTAAGGCCGTTATTACGGCCATAGGTGGGTCTTCTGGGTACTGATTTCTCAGGATTTATGCACCCAAATTGCGTGAAAATGCAATCACATGTCAGTTCTAATATAATATATTTGTCCAATGAATACCCGTTTATCATCTGCATTTCTTCTTCGTGTAGCAATTTTAATGGCCAGTAGTGTATTTTTCTGGAATATTGTGTACAAGATGTACAGAGCCACAGAGGTGGCATGAGTTATGTTCAATATCTTCTATGAAAACTTTTGTTATACTTTGCCAATAAGAATGTATATTTCTTATATAATGTATGTCTAATGTGCATTGGTAGAGTTCAGAAGCTGGCAAGGATAATTTGTAGAAACTTTATAAGGACTTTCTATAGAATAAGTATTCTTCTAGTTGACTAGGAGGTTCAATAGTTTTCTACAAGGACCCTTTGTATTTTTCTGTAATATTGTGTACAAGATGTACAGAGCCACAGAGGTGGCATGAGTTATGTTCAATATCTTCTATGAAAACTTTTGGTATTATTTGCCAATAATAATGTATATTTCTCATATAATATATCCCTAATGTGTATTGCTAGAGCCACAAGAGCTGGCAACGATAATTTGTAGAAAATTTAGAAGGACCTTCTGTAGAATAAGTATTCTTTGTACATAGTAATCGATAAAATATGCCTCTGAGCCACTGAAGCCGACATGAGTAAATTTCAGCGATTTTATAAAATTGTTTTCTCTTTTGTATAATAAATATAGAAGCTGTTTCTGAATTACAGGAGGTGGACTCAATGATTTTCAGTGCCTAATAAACTTTGTATTTCTTTACGTAATGTGTAATGATGTTATGAAGAGCAGCCAGAGATGGCATAAATAATTTTTCATTTTATTTAATGATATTGTAATTTCTTTGTGTATAACAGTTTATTTATGTAAAGTGAAACAGTAAGATTTGTTTAAAAGAAGGTTAAGAAAGATTAATAAATTTGAATAAGCAGAATTTGTAACAGTAACTTGGTTAATGACTGAAGCAGATTTTGGAAAAAGAATTCAGTAATAATGCCAATTTCAGGTACTGTTAAAGATTTGAGGGACACAGTTAATTCATTTTTCAATGAGTTAGTTAATACTAAATGTAAAGGAATGTTGGATTAATAATGAATATGAATTTGTCTAAGAAACAGTTCTGACTAAAGTGAAACTGATACTACAGTAAAGTTTTGAAAAAAAAATATGAAAATTTCTTTGAAAAAGTCTTGCTTTTACCTTTGAATTTGAGAGTCAAACTTCGAGATATTTGTAATTAGGATCAATGTGTGTGCGTTAGGTTAGGATGCAGATACTTAGAATGGACACTAAGGCATCCTGAATCTCCATCTACACATCTACATCTACGTAATTACTCTGCTATTCACAACAAACTGCCTGGCAGAGGGCTCAATGAACCACCTTCAAGCTGTCTCTCTACCGTTCCACTCTCGAACGGCACGTGGCAAAAACGAGAACTTAAATTTTTCTGTGTGAGCCCTGATTTCTCTTATTTTATCTTGATGATCATTTCGCCCTATGTAGGTGGGTGCCAACAGAATGTTTTCGTTATCGGAGGAGAAAACTGGTGATTGAAATTTCATGAGAGGATCCCGTCGCAACGAAAAACGCCTTCGTTTTAATGATTGCCAATCCAATTTATGTATCATGTCTGTGACACTATCTCCCTTATTTCGCGATAATACAAAACGAGCTGCCCTTCTTTGTACTTTTTCGATGTCATCCGTCAGTCCCACCCGATGCGGATCCCACACTGCACAGCAGTATTCCAGAATAGGGCGGACAAGCGTGGTTACTTGTAATTGTAATCCCTAAGTATTTAGTTCAATTTATAGCCTTCAGATTTGTATGACTTACCGCGTAATCGAAATTTAGTGACTTTATTTTGGTACTCACGTGAATAACTTCACACTTTTTCTTATTCAGGGTCTATTGCCACTTTTTGCACCATACAGATATCTTATCTAAATCATTTTACAATTGGTTTTGGTCATCTGATGACTTTACAAGACGGTAAATGACAGCATCATCTACAAAAAATCTAAGAGGGCTACGCAGATTCTCCTATATCGTTAATATACATCAGGAACAATAGAGGGCCTGTAACACTTCCTTGGGGAACGCCGGATATTACCTCTGTATTACTCGATGACATTCCGTCTATTACTACGAACTGTGACCTTTCTGACAGGAAATCACGAATCCAGCCGCACAAATGAGGCGATACTCCATTGGCACGCAGTATAGTTAGAAGACGCTTGTGAGGAACAGTGTCGAAAGCCTTCTGGAAATCTAAAAATATGGAATCAATTTGACATCCCCTGTCGATAGCGCTTATTACTTCATGAGTATAAAGAGCTTGTTGTGTTTCACAAGAACAATATTTTCTGAAACCGTGCTGACTATGTGTCAGTAAATCGTGTTCTTCGAGGTACTTCATAGAGTTCGAATACATTATATGTTCCAAAACCCTACTGCAAATCGATGTTAGTGATATTGGCCTGTAATTCAGTGGATTACTCCTACTTCCCTTTTTGGGTATTAGTGTGAATTGAGCAATTTTCCAGTCTTTAGGTACGGATCTTCCTGCGAGCGAGTGGTTGTATATAATTGGTAAATATGGAGCTATTTTATCAGCATACTCTGAGAAGAGCCTGACTGGTATACAATCTGGACCGGAGGCCTTGCCTTTATTAAGTGATTTAAGCTGCTTTGCGACACCTAGGATATCTATTTCTATGTTTCTCATCTTGGCAGTTGTTCTTGATTGGAATTCAGGAATATTTACTCCGTTTTAGTGGCACTGTCATCAGTGACTTCACCGTTGTTATCGCGCAGTGAAGGTATTGATTACGTCTTGCCACTGGTGTGCTTTATGTATGCCCAGAATCTCTTTGTGTTTTGTGCCAGATTTCGAGACCGAATTTCGTTGTGGTAATTATTAAAAGCATCTCGCATTGAAGTACGCGCCATACGTCGAACTTCTAGAAAACTTTGTCAATCTTGAGGATTTTGGGTTCTTTTAAATTTGGCATACTGTTTTCGTTGCTTCTGCAAAAACGATTTGACCCGTTTTGTGTACCATGGGGGATCAGTACCATCACTTATTAATTTATGTGGTATTTATCTCTCAATTGCTGTCGATACTATCTGTTTGATAACATCCCTCAACCTTTCTACACTTACATGATCAGATCGGAAGGAGTGAAAATTGTCCTTAAAAAGGCGTTAAGAGCATTTTTATCAGCTTTTTTAAATAGATATACTTTGCGTTTCTTTTTGATGGTTGTAGGTGTTACGATATTCAGCTTAGCAGCAACTGCCTTGTGGTCGCTAATCCCTGTATTCGTCATAATACTCACTATTTGTGCAGGATTATTTGTTGCTAAAAGGTCAAGTACGCTTTCACAACAATTTACGCTTCGAGTGTGCTCATGAACTAATTGTTCAAAATAATTTTCTGAGAAAGCATTCAGTACAATTTCGGATGACGTTTTATGCCTGCCGCCGGCTTTAAACGTATAATTTTTCCAGCATATCGAGGGTAGATTAAAGTCATCACATACTATAATCGTATGAGCGGGGTACTTATTTGAAATGACCTCAAGTTTTCTTTGAACTGTTCAGCAACTACACTCCTGGAAATTGAAATAAGAACACCGTGAATTCATTGTCCCAGGAAGGAGAAACTTTATTGACACATTCCTGGGGTCAGATACATCACATGATCACACTGACAGAACCACAGGCACATAGACACAGGCAACAGAGCATGCACAATGTCGGCACTAGTACAGTGTATATCCACCTTTAGCAGCAATGCAGGCTGCTATTCTCCCATGGAGACGATCGTAGAGATGCTGGATGTAGTCCTGTGGAACGGCTTGCCATGCCATTTCCACCTGGCGCCTCAGTTGGACCAGCGTTCGTGCTGGACGCGCAGACCGCGTGAGACGACGCTTCATCCAGTCCCAAACATGCTCAATGTGGGACAGATCCGGAGATCTTGCTGGCCAGGGTAGTTGACTTACACCTTCTAGAGCACGTTGGGTGGCACGGGATACATGCGGACGTGCATTGTCCTGTTGGAACAGCAAGTTCCCTTGCCGGTCTAGGAATGGTAGAACGATGGGTTCGATGACGGTTTGGATGTACCGTGCACTATTCAGTGTCCCCTCGACGATCACCAGTGGTGTACAGCCAGTGTAGGAGATCGCTCCCCACACCATGATGCCGGGTGTTGGCCCTGTGTGCCTCGGTCGTATGCAGTCCTGATTGTGGCGCTCACCTGCACGGCGCCAAACACTCATACGACCATCATTGGCACCAAGGAAGAAGCGACTCTTATCGCTGAAGACGACACGTCTCCATTCGTCCCTCCATTCACGTCTGTCGCGACACCACTGGAGGCGGGCTGCACGATGTTGGGGTGTGAGCGGAAGACGGCCTAACGGTGTGCGGGACTGCAGCCCAGCTTCATGGAGACGGTTGCGAATGGTCCTCGCCGATACCCTAGGAGCAACAATGTCCCTAATTTGCTGGGAAGTGGCGGTGCGGTCCCCTACGGCACTGCGGAGGATCCTACGGTCTTGGCGTGCATCCGTGCGTCGCTGCGGTCCGGTCCCAGGTCGACGGGCACGTGCACCTTCCGCCGACCACTGGCGACAACATCGATGTACTGTTGAGACCTCACGCCCCACGTGTTGAGCAATTCGGCGATACGTCCACCCGGCCTCCCGCATGCCCACTATATGCCCTCGCTCAAAGTCCGTCAACTGCACATACGGTTCACGTCCACGCTGTCGCGGCATGCTACCAGTGTTAAAGACTGCGATGGAGCTCCGTATGCCACGGCAAACTGGCTGACACTGACGGCGGCGGTGCACAAATGCTGCGCAGCTAGCGCCATTCGACGGCCAACTCCGCGGTTCCTGGTGTGTCCGCTGTGCCGTGCGTGTGATCATTGCTTGTACAGCCCTCTCGCAGTGTCTGGAGCAAGTATGGTGAGTCTGACACATCGGTGTCAATGTGTTCTTTTTTCCACTTCCAGGAGTGTATATCTTCTGAGTCGGGGGGTGGGTAAAACGATCCAATTAATAGTTTAGTCCGATTGTCAGGTGTAACCTCTACCCATACTATTTCGCAGGAACTATCTACTTTAATTTCGCTACAAGGCAAACTACCTCTGACAGCAATAAATATTCCACCACCAACTGTATTTAATCTATACTTTCTGAACATTGTTCGATTGTTTGAAAAAATTTCGGCTGAACTTATTTCCGGCTTTACCCAGCTCTCTGTACCTACAACTATTTGAGCTTAAGTGCTTTCTATTAGGGCTTGGGGCTCTGGTTATTTCTCAAAACAGCTACGACAATTTACAATTACAGTACCAATCGTTTCTACTACTACCTTACTGTATTTGACCTGCCCACTTTGAGACGGACGTTCCATCCGTGATTCCCTGAGACCCTCTAACCTAAAAAAAACCGCCCAGTCCCTTCCACACAGGCCCCGCTACCCGTGTAGCAGCCTCCTGTGTGTAGTGGACTCCTGACCTATTAAGCGAAACCCGGAAACCCACCACCCGATGGCGCAAGTCAAGGAATCTGCAGCCTATACGGTCACAGAACCTCCTGAGCCTCTGATTCAGACCTTCCACTCGGTTCTGGACCAAAGGACCACAATCGGTTCTATCGACGATGCTACAAATGGTGAGCTCCGCCTTAATCGCGGAAGGAAGACTGTCAGTCTTTACCATTTCCGCTAGCCGCCCGAAACCAGACAGAATCTGCTCTGATCCAAAGTGACACACGTCACTGGTACTGACATGAGCCACCACCTGCAGTTGGCTTCACCCTGTACTCTTCATGGCATACGGAAGCACCGTTTCCACATTCGGAATGACTCCCCCCCCCCCCCCCCGGAATGCACACGAAGTGCACACTGGCTTCCTTCCCCTCCTTGGCAGCCATGTTCCTAAGGGTCCCCATCACGTGCCTAACGTTGGAGCTCCCAACTACCAGCAAACCCACCCTCTGTGAATGGCCAGACCTTGCGAGATGAGAAATTTCCTCTGGAACAGGGTGGACGACTGCATCCGGCTCAGAGACATCGTCAGCCACAGGTAACGCCCGAAACCTGTTCGTCATCAAACGAACCGGGGAGGCCCTACGATCGGCCCCTCGGAAAGATTTTCGCTGCCTGCCAGACTTTGGAATGATCTCCCACTCGACCACGGGTGAGGGGTCAACCTCAGTGCAGGCAGTACCAGGGGCGGCCACAGCATTGGACCGATCAGAGGACACGTGGGACGTGCTCGACGTCCCTCGCATCCCTGAGTTCGATCCCCCACAGTTGCAGGTACGAATAATGTGATGGAACCGGAAACAATACTGAGAAAGAATACGGTAGTTGAGACAGAGCTGGACGCTGTATGCCATTGACAAGCCATAATGTGACCTATACGTAAGTGTTAGTGATCCGCACCCATCTGTTTCGTCAGTGAAAGTAGGCGAGACCCCAATCTTGTTTCGGAAAAGTGCTGTAGGTATAGACGACTCCCATTTCGTTCATAAAAGTTTATGTTTCAGTGAAGTTTTAGACGCTCCATAAGCGATGAAAGAGAATATTTGTTTTTGGGTTAAAAAATTAGGTACAAAATGAAAAAGTTTCCTCATGAGTGTTTTGTAAATATAAATTGAAAGAAAAAGTTGTAGTATTGGATTAAGCGAGAGAAAAGAATTGAAATTTTTTTTCTATAACAATTTTATGTATGCCATCAAGTCATAGCCAATGATTATTTGATGTAATTATACATAATGTAATCTCAAGTATTTTGTTTATTTGTGAAAGACTTTAGTTTAACATAGAGTTTCGTGAGACCCATTTTAGATTTGGCAGTGTCGATGTGGATATTGGAATTCTTCCTGTTTGCTCCGTATTTTGTAAGAACCATATACATTCTTAAAAGAAATTTTAGGTTTTCAGGGATGTGTAACGTCGCGAGTCAAACCGCAATAGCATTTTATTGCAGTAAGCTACCTTACAGTACGGGATCGTAGCTTCGGAGTCGGTGACGGTGACAGCTGCTTTTATCTCGGCGTGATTCACTCGCACCTGTTGCTAGCACGACCGTGATAAGCGCTACTTGAGTCAGTTCCAGCGACAGAATATTCAAACCCTTAAGAATCAAAATAAACGATACTAAATCTTATTCAATTTCGAAAAAAACTTTGTATTTGACCTTCTGTTATAAAAAAAGCTGGTTGCAAAATCTCAGCTTTCTGACTGGGATACTTTCAAAGTTAGAGAAAATTACCAAAAATGCCAGAAACCGACACTAGTAAAATTAAAGTCAGTTCAGATGCATAACAGTTTGTCCTTTGCTGTCAGTTGCAACCATTATCGATGTTTACAGAATGTTAGGTCAGTATGTTTCAATTTTTATACTTAAATAACGTTCACTATTATTCGTTAACGTATTAGAGAATTCAGTAAGAATTAATATTTATTTAATAACTATTTGTTTTTGTGTAAATAAATGAGAGTAAATGAGAGTGTGTATGCGGGACACACGTAAAGATTCAGTATTATCTCCTGTTAAACATTATGTAACTTGGCCATGGGAAAGTGTGCAACAAGCTGTTGCAACGAAAGCTGTAATTCCCCTTACTTGCTGAAGACGTATATCCAAGTGTGCTTGTTCTTGTAAGAAGGCAGCCAGAGTAGTTATTTGTAGAGTATTGTTTTGCTAAAGTTATTTCAAGATTTGTTTTCGTTGGTTTAGTTTGATGGAACATTTTATTGATATTTGCAGCATAAATTGAAGTAATTGCATCTGTGAATGTTAATTGGAGTAAAACGGTTTAGGCGCGAATATGATCTTGAAAGATTGATCTGAATGGCTGTTCATTGGATCAACCAATTAGAGTGAAGTCTTTCCCGTGCTCTAGAATATACGTAGTATATGCTCTATGAGCAACGGCATTGAGGAGTCGTAGTCTCACTCTTGGATGCGCGGGTCATGTTGAATGTGTCTGAAAAAGTTATATGTAAAATGAAGAAGGTACTGTTATTTCACATTCGCTTTATATCGCCGTGAAAGCAGATGCATTTGCAGAAAGAATGTGAAAATTTGAGATTTGTGAAGGAATTAGTTGGAGAGATAAACGCGTGTGAACTCTCGGCCTTTGTGAAGAAGTCTGCGTGGCATGTTCAGTATTCAATTATGGAACATTTTTGGCGCGCAACTTCTTTTTAAAAAAATCCACTGAAAAGGACCGAATATAAAACTCACGTTGTAGCTGAGCATAGACTGTGAAAATCGCGTAACAATTCGGGTTGAACTTTGGTACATTTCTGGCTGTCTTGCGTGTGTACTAGATGGTACGAGCTGTGAGATGAGAACAGTGATACTAGCTGTTAGTTTTAAAATGCGGGCTGGCACCTATTTGATTTGGCATCTAAAGGAAATAATGAAATATTTGCCGAAGTTTGACATCTTATTAAGAGATGAAACAATCGCCCTCCACCCGAAAATTATTATAGGATATTTTCATGACATATAGCTGCAGAGTTAATGCGGGCTGTGCTAACGTAAGTATTGATGATGTTATTCTTCAACGCTGTTTTTAACATCGTCAGAACAGTATCTACATTTCAGAGAAGCGGGTTGGTGACCAGACGCCATACTGAGGTAGGTGGAACTTTTGTGGTTGACAGTATGACGAAAGAAGCAGTAAGCGAATTTTAACCCAGCAAAGCTACACTTCCTTGTTTGATAGATAGTAGTTCTGAGGTGTGTGCAGTGTCACAAAATTTTGTAAATGCCCTGCCTGAAAGTAAAGAAGTAGTTATCATTCCAATCAGTGGATTAAAAGTTATTGTGGCTACAGGAAAAAACAAAAAGTTAGTTAAACAAGAAATTATGTGACCAATCACTCTAGGTGGGGTACAAATAGAACAAAACTTTTTGGTTATTAATGGACTAAGTGTAGAGATGTTAGTAGGGGCCGATTTCTTAACTAAATAGAATGGGTGAGTCAATTTTGGGACTAATGATGCGATGATTAGAATGAATGGAAAACTGGTAACTATTCCTTTCATTTGCAAAAGACTTTGTGAAGACAATGAAAAAAATGAATTAATTTATTTCTGAAATAATTAATGCTACATGTAACTAATGTAAAGAAGATGTGGGATTTCAATGATTGTGAATTTGTTTGGGAAAGAGCTTTGAGTAAATGAGAGACGAAATTTAAAAGAACAGTAAAGTTTTTGGAAAAATGTTTCATACGGTTTATATGCTTTTGAATTTGAGAACAAGTGCTGACTAAAGCATATATTTATAGGTGTGTTAGGGTAGGATGTAAATATTAAAAATTGACACTTAGACGTACTGTATTTTTCCGATACGAAAAAAATTGTGAAGAACCCGATGCGTGACGGTGCGTAACCCGATTTGAGACAGAGCTGAACGCTGTATCCCAGTGACGAGCCCATAATGCTATCTATATGTAAGTGTTGAGCAGAAGATATTGGAACCCCTTTAGCTTCATCAGAGACAGTTATCAGAACCCCAAAGTATTGTGAAAAAAGTAATAGATAAAAAGATGCCATTCATGGCGAGTTATATATTTTGTTAGAATTCATGGATTCTATTCATAGCAGTTTGAAAGAAAAGTAATATTGTAGGAAATAATTAGGAGAATATAATGAACACCCTCCACAGTGCCGAAACCATAGTGTAGTGAATTTCTTGGACGCTGAAAAAACGAAAAAAAAATAGTTGGTTTTGCTTCAGTTCCGTGTGAAAGACTAATTTTTTTGTGTGTCTTGAAAAAATTGCAGTTTCAAGAAAAAACTGAAGTGTTGACTAATGTAATTAATTTGTTCATTCAATTTGAAAACAAAAAGTTTATGAAAAAAATTGCCATAAGAATGGGATTTTGAAGAAAAGAAATTTTTGTAAATTAATTTGATCGTATGCTATCAAATCTTAGCCTTTGACATTCGATGTAACCATATATAATGTTGTCACGTAGCTCTAGAACTATTAATTGTTTGCAAATTTTCATTAGACACCATCCCATAGCTAAAAGTGTCAGAATAGTTAAACAATTCATTAATAATGAGAACCATAAAATATACTGAGGACAGTTTTAGGTTCTTAGGGGGTGTGTGACGTCGCGAGTTATTACGGGATATCATTTATTGCAATAATATACCTAGACGTGGAGCCCAGTGAACGTACGGGAGGCAGCACACTTGTGTCTTAGCCATGACTCATAGCACATCTGTCGCTACTAGCCAGCGTGAGAACGGGCCTCTGTGTCACTTAGAACGAAAGTATATTCGTACCCCCTACGAATCAAAATAAAACATATTAAATATTAACGGATTATTTTCAAACTTGGTATACTATTTATACATAGAACGATGATCGCATGGATAGAATTGGGATAAAATAGATAGAAATGCGAAAAATGATGTGGAGAATAGGTATAAATTGACTGAATATAAATGTGGCGAAATTGAGCAAGTACTTGTGTATCTTCTGTCTCGCGCAGAACAATTTGTACATGGCAACAAGTATGCGGCAGAAAGAGGAATCCGGGAAAACATAGACATGGAAGCGAAGGGGATCGGGGAAGCAGTCAATTTTTTTCGTCTTGAGGCAGCATTATACTACATGTCTATTGAGGTATCAGTGGTACACGCGAGTCGACTAGTGTATTTGACACTGTACAGGAAGACAGAGAACCATCCACCTCTAGTTTTCTGCAAGAGGTCATGTTAATCTCGGATTAGAACCTGACACATACCCCAAAGTCGTGGCGGAAGAAAACAAAATGTTTGACAGTGTACAAAGCGTGTTAGAGCAAATAAAAAAATCAGTGTTTCAAACAACGAGACAGGGTGACAGGGTGCGTCTCTTGCGACTGACAGTATATTCCTAGGGATACGATCATCGTCCTACAGTACAGATGATTAAACATTAAACTGGGGTATGCAATTGAACAAAAGGTGTATATTTAATAGGGTCGCCATATGTGCTTGATGCCTACACACATGCGGTATTTTGTTTTCGATACATGGTAGGAGAGAGATGCGGTGAAAATCTTATCGAGTTCTGTATCGGATGAAGTTAGTGTAGCTTTTATAGTTGATAACATTTCTCTGTTGTATGGTATAGAATAACGAAGACAGATGTGAATGAACATGGATCTGTAATACTTGTATCTAGTTTGGGGGCGCACCACAGTACGGCAGAAAAAATCATTGTCCTTCTAGCATTTCCGGTTTCCATCAAATGGTCGAAACACAGTGCTATCGCAGCAACGCAGCTTAGCCTCTTTCTACATGGGTTGCAAAAGACGGTAGATACATTTTTCCCCGACTCCTACTCAGTTTCGAATTAAATTGGAATGATCACATGCATAAAGCTAGAGAAATGGCATCAGTTGTAAGATCCATGGGGCGGGGGGGGGGGGGGCTAACTAAAAGGAGGTTGGAATTTTACTGTAGCAGATAGGCTCGAGGAAAGTGACTCATTTCGAGATATGAGAGTGTTAGATATATGATTCATTAGTGGACGTAAAGGACTTCTCCATACGAGCCTATGCAGGTATATGCTTGAATGAGAGGACTTGATTCCAAATCCTAGACAGCATTTCTAGCGGATAGCGTAGCACTAAATATATGAAAAGCTAGTGTACATTTCTTGCGACCTCAACCAGCACATTATCCACTGTTTGCGATCCTTCTCAATCAAGCATAGCCTATAGCCAAATCTCTGACCTGGCATAGAGAGAGAGAGAGAGATAATGATTTACAAATACTGGAGAAATAACTAGGCACGGTGGCTTGAGAGGTTTGAAAATACTAGTTTCATTAGACGTTCGTTAGCCGAATAAGTTTCTAAATTGGGAGCATCAGGTTTATAAAGTATGTGTTTGTGTTTCGACATGTGCAAAGGAGATGACTGTGTCGATTGGTAGGAAGGTATAGATTTGACGTGGAATACTGCGATAGCAAAGGGAAGAGTATGTCAAGTCATAAGAATAGTAGAGATACACTACTGGCAATTAAAATTGCTACACGAAGAAGAAACGCAGATGACAAACGGGTATTCATTGGACAAATGTCCGCCCCCGGTAGCTGAGTGTTCGCGTGTTCGGTCAGAGGGTTAGCTGCCCTCTGTAATAAAAAAACTGAGTTCACCGATCAACAACGAACCGAAACGGGTGTCGTACGACGTCCGCCCCGAGCATATACAACGAACGAAAGAGAACAAAATGAGATTAAAGCCACGCCCGGGTTCCCGGGTTCGATTCCCGGCGGGGTCAGGAATTTTCTCTGCCTCGTGATGGCTGGGTGTTGTGTGCTGTCCTTAGGTTAGTTAGGTTTAATTAGTTCTAAGTTCTAGGGGACTTATGACCACAGCAGTTGAGTCCCATGGTGCTCAGAGCCATTTGAGCCATTTGAGATTAAAAAAAAAAAAAGAAGTGGTCAGCGTGACAGACTGTCAATCCTAAGGGCCCGAGTTCGATTCCCGGTCGGAGATTTTCTCCGCTCAGGGAATGGGTGTTGTGCTCTCCTAATCATCATCATTTCATCCTTATCCACGCGCAAGTCGCCGAAGTGATGTCAAATCGAAAGACTTGCACCTGGCGAGCGGTCTACCCGACGGGAGGCCCTCGTCACACGACATTTTTTTTATTGAACGAATATATTATACTAGAACTGACATGTGACTAGATTTTCACGCAATTTGGGTGCACAGATCCTGAGAAATCAGTACCCAGAAAAACCACCTCTGGCCGTAATAACGGCCTTGACACGCCTGGGCATTGAGTCAAACAGAGCTTGGATGGTGTGTACAGGTACAGCTGCCCATGCAGCTTCAACACGATACCACAGTTCATCAGGAGTAGTGACTGGCGTATTGTGACGAGCCAGTTGCTCGGCCACCATTGACCAGACATTCTCAATTGTTGAGAGATCTGGAGAATGTGCTGGTCAGGGCAGCAGTCGAACTTTTTCTGTATCCAGAAAGGCCCGTACAGGACCTGCAACATGCGGTCGTGCATTATCCTGCTGAAATGTAGGGTTTGGCAGGGATCGAATGAAGGGTAGAGCCACGGGTCGTAACACATGTGAAATGTAACGTCCATTGTTCAAAGTGCCGTCAATGCGAACAAGAGGTGACCGAGACGTGTAACCAATGGCACCCCATACAATCACGCCGGGTGATATGGCGATGACGAATACACGCTTCCAATGTGCGTTCAGCGCGATGTCGTCAAACACGGATGCGAGCATCATGATGCTGTAAACAGAACCTGGATTCATCCGAAAAAAACGACGTCGTGCAACCAGGTTCGTCGTTGAGTACACCATCGCAGGCGCTCCTGTCTGTGATGCAGCGTCAAGGGTAACCGCAGCCATGGTCTCCGAGCTGATAGTCCATGCTGCTGCAAACGTCGTCGAATTGTTCGTGCGGATGGTTGTTGTCTTGCAAACTGTTGACTTAACGCGATCCGTTACAGCTATGCGGATAAGATGCCTGTCATCTCGACTGCTAGTGATACGAGGCCGTTGGGATCCAGCACGGCGTTCCGTAATACCCTCCTGAACACACGGATTCCGTATTCTGCTAACAATCATTGGATCTCGACCAACGGGGGCAGCTATGTCGCGATACGATAAACCGCAATCGCGATAGGCTACAATCCGACCTTTATCAAAGTCGGAAACGTGATGGTACGTATTTCTCCTCCTTACACGAGGCATCACAACAACGTTTCACCAGGCGACGTTGGTCAACTGCTGTTTGTGTATGAGAAATCGGTTTTAAACTCTACTCATCTCAGCACGTTGTAGGTGTCGCCACCGGCGCCAACCATGTGTGAATGCTCTGAAAAGCTAATCATTTGCATATCACAGCATCTTCTTCCTGTCGGTTAAATTTCGCGTCTGTAGCACGTCATCTTCGTGCTGTAGCAATTTTAATGGCCAGTAGTGTATTTCTGTTTCCAGAACTTTCAGCAGGGTGTATTTCAGTGTAAACTGTTCGGTCAACTGCTTCTTTTCATTTGACTTCTTTATTTAGTTGAGAGGAGATCGATTGTGGTGTGTGCATCTAGCGGGTGGAAAACACATTTGCCGGTTGTCTAGATGTGAGAAAGACGTTATTTGGCTTTGTAAATTATATGGCGTGATATGGACAATGCTAAATCACCGAAATCTGTATTCGTGAGTGGAAATATTGGGTTAACCGTAAATGTGTTCACAGATAAGTTCCTCATTCGGACGTGAAAAACTATATCCATTTTTGCTCACAACACTGGACTTTGTCTATTTTCGTGAAAATAGGACATTTATTGGGGTCGGAAATGATTTGCTTTAATATCGGAGAGAAGTTGATGTTAAATAAATAATAATCGAGTACTGAATGGTGGCGCTTGTCCGGCCCCTGCTGGAGCATACTACGTGACGTCAAAGTGTGGGAATGAGAGGCGTTCTGGGGTCGTGACAATGGTACTTCGTAGATATTAGGGACGGCTGGGTCAGAACAGTTTTAGAGGAACAGAATGCATTTGGAGGGAAAGCGTGACTTTCGCCACGAGGCATTACGGCGAGGCATGTGCCGCGAGACTGTTGTCGTAGTAGCTTGATCTCGTAGTTCGTGACTGTATATGGATGAGAAAGCAGTCATTTAGGACGAGGATTTCCACTGGCTTCGGTTAGGGGAATTTTTTAGTAGGCATGTGTAGTGAACTCTGACGCCAAACAGGGATAGATGGTATATGCTTGGAGGTAATATACATTTTTAAACTCATGTCTGTCGAACAGCAGTATCTAATGAGTTTCACGTTTTCCCCCCTAGCTTGTTGGTGTGTAGAGTATGAGTGTTTCTTTCTCTGGTTTCGAGTGGTATAATTTTTTTCCCAAACCAGGTAACACGAGTTGTCAGTTTTTGTGGAGTATTGCCATTCTTGTGCAGTGCTATGCATATAGTTGTGTAATTTGCGTTGATCTTTATAATTAGGATGGATATTTGCGTATGTTTAGTGTGGTACTGCGAAATTTTTTTCGCTGCAAAAAAATTGGATATTTTTGGTAAGGTCTTATGGGACCAAACTGCTGAGATCATCAGTCCCTAAGCTTATGCACTACTTGTTCTATCTTAAACTAACTTTCGCTAAGGACAACAGACAACTACTAATGCACGAGGGAGGACTTAAACCTCCGACGAAGGGAGCCACCCGGACCGTGATAAGGCGCCTTAGAATGCCCGGCTATCCTGCGCGGCTTTCCCCTACAGGATAAAGCGTGTTGTGTAGTTAGTTCTTGCGATTTTAAGCCGTCCTTGTGCAATGCTATGCATGTAATTGTGTAATTAAAGCAGTTTCAAATGCGTCAAATGGCTCTGAGCACTATGAGACTTAACTTCTGAAGTAATCAGTCCCCTAGAATTTAGAACTACTTAAACCTAACTAACCTAAGGACATCACACACATCCATGCCCGAGGCAGGATTCGAACCTACGACCGTAGCCGTCGCACGGTTCCAGACTGTAGCGCCTAGAACCTCTCGGCCTCTCTGTCCGGCTCAGGTGAATGAGTGTATGTAATAGAGCTATCGATATCTCAGCCTCTTGTGACAGTAACACGAAACTAATGATGTATATAATAAATTTTAAACAAATTTAAACAAATTATATTAGAACTGAATGAGAAGCGGCTAGTGGAGGCAACACCATACTAACACCTGTCAGCTGCAGGATTAAACTCTTAGAGAAAAATTAGTGGACACTTTCCCAGATGGTGGTATGGAAATGAAAATGATAGTATAGTGTCAATGACGTTCCTCGGCGGGAAGTTCGGCTGCCAAGTGCAAGTCTTATTGAGTGCGATGCCACATTAAGTGACTTGCGCGTCGGCAATGGGGATGAAAAGATGATGAGGGCAGGGCCCAGTCCCTGATGGGAGAAAATCTCCCACCCCAGCTGGGAATCGAACCTGGGCCCATGTTCATGGCATTTCAACGTGCTGACTGTTCAGCTATTGGGGCAAACTCACAGATGATGGTGAACACATTTGATGGTGGTAATGAATCTAATTGTTTAAATAAATACTTATGTTCTGAGCTGAATGAGTGCATGTAATACAGCTCCCGACATATCTCAGCCTCTGGTGGTGGTAACACGGGACTAGTGCTGTAGGTAGATAATAAATTTAAGCAAAATTTAAAAAAATTAAAAAAATTTATAGAAATTATATTCGAATTGAATGAGCAGCATCTAGTGGGAGCAAGACCATACTAACCCCACTCTGCAAAATTAACGCCCATTTTTCTATGAGTATAGTGAACACAATTGATGGTGGTAATATTTGCCGGCCGAAGTGGCCGTGCGGTTAAAGGCGCTGCAGTCTGGAACCGCAAGACCGCATACGGTCGCAGGTTCGAATCCTGCCTCGGGCATGGATGTTTGTGATGTCCTTAGGTTAGTTAGGTTTAACTAGTTCTAAGTTCTAGGGGATTCATGACCTCAGCAGTTGAGTCCCATAGTGCTCAGAGCCATTTGAACCATTTTTTTGGTAATACTTGTAATTGGTTCATTGCAGACTTATGTCTAGTTCCCAGTTTCTAGGGTGGGGTGAGTTAGGTTAGTGGAGGTAGATTAAGTGCGGTTTCTTCGCTTCCATTTTCTTAGGTTAGTAGAGGTAGCCCAATTTGCCTATCTTCGCGCCAAAATTCAAACTTTCCGCCAGTTCCTAGGACGATGTGACTTGGGTTAGTGCAGGTAGCACAATTGACCTATCTTCCCGCCATTTTTTGGATAACGGTACTCGCATCATCAGCTGACGTCACTGCCGCCATTTTGGGTAACGGTTCTTGCATCATCAGCTGACGTCACAGCCGCCATTTTCGATAAAAGTACTTTGGGGCTGTGTCCTTATTTGGGATGATAGCCGCCATCTTGGCTCAAATGGTTCAAATGCCTCTGAGCACTATGGGACTTAACATTTCTGGTCATCAGTCCCCTAGAACTTAGAACTACTTAAACCTAACTAACCTAAGGACATTACACAACACCCAGTCATCACGAGGCAGAGAAAATCCCTGACCCCGCCGGGAATCGAACCCGGGAACCCGGGTGCGGGAAGCGAGAACGCTACCGCACGACCACGAGCTGCGGACCCGCCATCTTGGATGACGGTACTTTGGGGTCGTGTCGTTGGGCCACTACTGCCATTGTGCAACCGGATTCCTGATTTCCGTCAGAAAGTTACAGTTTGCGGTAACTGACGTTAAGCCTTTGAGCAAAACACAAGTGATATCTGGCGTTACCCAAAGAAGTGTTACGGACCCTCTGCTTTTCGTAATCCACATAAACAATTTAGGAAACAATCTAAACAACCCTCTTAAATTGTTTCGCAGATCTGCTGCCTTGTAACGTCATGAGAAGATTAAAACTAATTGCAGAGTGAGTTAGGCAAGATATCTGTAAGGTGCGAAAAGTGTCAATTGACTGTAAACAAAAAGAAGTGTGAGGTCATGAACATGTCTACTAAAATGAATATGTTAAATTTCGGTTACATGTAGGCTGTCAGTTCAACTAAATACTTGCGGATTATAATCATGAACAACTTAAAGTAGTATGATCACAAAGAAAATGTTGTGGGGATGGCAAACAGAAGATTGTGTTTCATTGACAGAATACTGAGAAGACGGAATAGATCTACTCTAATGGTTACACTACGCTCGTCCGTCCTCTGCTTGAGTACTGCTGTGCAGTATGGAGTCCTTACCAGGTAAGATTGACGGAGGACATCGAAAAGTCCAAAGAAGGGCATCTTGTTTAGTATTATCACGAAATAGGGGAGAGAGTGTCATGTATACGAGAAGTGAGTTCGGGTGGGAATCATTGAGCTAAGGCGTTTCTCGATGCGTTGTGATCTTTTCACGAAATGTCAATCACCATCTTTCTCCTCCGATTGCGAAAATATTTTGTTGACTCCCAACTACATCGAGAGGAATGTCCATTGTAATATAAATAAATCAGAGCTGGCATGGAAAGATTTAGTGTTCGTTTTTCTCACGTGCTATTGGGGAGTGGGACGGCACAGAAATAGTCTGGAAGTGGTTCGATGAACTCCCTGCCAAGCATTTAAGGTGATTTACAGAGGGTAAGTACGGGAGAATTGGGTCTGTGGGTAATTCGGATCAGTGGTGTATTTCACAAATGGGCCGCTTAAGAGCCGCTCCTGCTACTTGTGAGAAAGCTCTTATGTGAATGAACGCGGTGAAAAGTGATACTGCCATTTTCGTATCAGTTCTGTAGAAAAATCTCACTCTCTGTTGTGGTAAATCGAAAAGTATTAACCGTATAGCTACATAATTTTAGTATTAAGGCGTAGTTTGCACAATATCGACGCAGTTTTTTACTACGACTTTGGAAAATATGCTTGAAGCTGATCTAAAACGGCCACCGAGTCGCTACCTGCAGAGAGAAGTTGGGAGAGATGGATCTCGTGTTTTAATGTGGGAGAGATGGATCACAATTCAATTTAGGTTAAGTGATCACGGAAATTTAACTTCTATTTTGGAAAAGGACCGAACAAAATATGTTTTTTATAGTTACTATTTTCTGTTTCAGAAAAATTTCAACTAGTTACAAAAGGACTTGGTCCATCGGGCGAGTCTAATGGGCTCATCAAGGTGAAGGCCATGAATGTGTGCGGACAATTTCTTGGATGTCACCGCTACAGCTAAGGTTTTCTGCCTATCTAAAACCACACTAAAAAGAAGGCTTCACTCAAAAAACTATTGTGAGGTCAGTATGGGACCTCAAACTTTACTGGGTATTGGGAATGAACGGTAGCTCACTACACATATTAAGAAATTGCAACAACGAGGTTTACCAATATGCACAAATGCAGTAAGGTGTATTACATTTGTAGTCGCAGAAAAGCTTAATATACTATATGCTTTCACTAAACAACCAAGAAAAACTTGTTACGAACGGCTTGACTTCCTTCTTAGACGTAATCAAAATAAGAGTTATAAGAAAGGGAGAATGTGTGTCATTCACTCAAGCCAAAGGGATGAATAAAGCCACTATAAAATAATATTTCAAACTTCTTGAAACTGTAATGCTCGAACAATCACCGTTTTGTGTAGTGTCAATGGCGAAGGGACATTTCGTCCGCCCTTTTCATAATGAAGGGGAGACACCTGAAGCTGGAATTCGTGGAGAGAATGCCATCTGGTGAAATTTTTAAGAATATCCCAGACGTCTGCATAAATTTATGCGAACAGTGGCATTTTCGTGAACTGGTTAACAACACATTTCATGACAAGGAAATCAGGTGTAAAAGTATTGTTTGTGCATAATGAACAAACGTCTCACACAAGCGGTTTGGAAATACGAGAGTTTTCAGAAGAACAAGCGTCATTTAAATTTGTTTACCTCCACATGTATCCCACTGGTTGCACCCCCTAGACCGTTCATTTTTCAAATCATAGAAATCCACCCAGGAAGATTAACAGTATTTAGTTCGGAAAATTGTTGAACTCGACGCGGGCTAAATTAGCCAACGATGAAAATGGCTCACGTGGCTTCGAGGCACGTGGATTAGCTCCAAGGCATATGGCAGACACGTCTGCCCCAACAAATGGAAGAGCAGAACCTCACACAAAGGCAACAACCACTTCCAGGTTCATCAGAAGACCTGATGATCTCAAGCACATCGTAACAGCAGAGTTATCTTCCCTGAGACAACTTCGGACTCAGCTTCTGATAAACCTAACTTCCAAGATTACCATTTCAAAACTCACTACTCCTAAGCCATCACCTACAAAATCTTTGGATGAAGTATCACCTATTCTTTCTGTTGATAAAACCAGGAATTTTAAGAGGAAGGCAACAACTGTATCCAAAGTGCTAAAATCAGTTGAAAATATTGAGACTGTAAAGAAAAAGAGTAATGAGAAAAGAAAGGGAATAGAAAAGAAGTAACAACAAAGATCACGATGGCAGAACATTAGTGAAGAGAAAAACAAACTGAAGAAGCTAAAGAAGATAAATACTGCAAGTAACTCACCATACTCATAAGATGTAGAAAGCTACAACATTGAAGACCTTATAGAAGGTTACGAAAGTAACTTAGATGAATGGGATGAAGATGAAAGTGCTGGATCTGGTAAAACCTATTACGAGAGTCATAAAAAACACAATTGGATTCAGTGTGTTTCCTGTTCACGGTGGCCACATGAATGTTGTTTTAACATTTGGTAATAAGTGTTGCTGCTGCTGTAAAAGAAAGAGAGGGTGCAGTTTGAAGAAAACGAACAACACATTAGAGAAGCCGATGTTCAAGCTTTAAAATAAACAGAGAAAGTGCATATTTAATAATAAAATTCGTACTCATTAGGACAAACCCCAAATAAAAATATGTAATTTTAGTTACATGTTGAAATTTTAATTAATCATATACACAACATATTAATATCTGCTACATATTTATATGTATCCTATATTAATTAATTACGTATATTAATTTCATTCGTGTAGCCTTTTTTATATGGTCCGTCTCTCCCTGTACACTTGTCCATCTAATCCGTAAGAGTGTGTGTGAAATGGACCACTCATGTGTACTTTCATTTTGTCGTGTCTTTTGTATTTGATGTTTCAGTTCCTCATTTATTGTATTTGAGTTTATATGACACTGTAAACGAACATGATGCCAAAAAAGTTAAAAACACATTAATTTTAATGCTGAAAAAAAAAAGTGGTCCAACTCTCCAGGACTTACCCTTGATGTAGATTGTATTATAAACAGTTGTAGTGAGTGTTTTTTTTTTTTCAATTTGTTGGTTTTCATGTGAAGCTCATACAGCCATCTCACCAGTGGAATGTCATTTCTGACAATACGAACGTAATGACAGCACAACACCCAGTCACCTAGAAATTCTCCGACCTGGCCGAGAATCGAACCCGGGCCCCTTTGATAACAAATCCGCCGCACTGGCTGCGCAACTACCGAAGCGGCCAATATCATTTATTGTTCTCACAAATTAATTTCCTGCCTCTACTCAGTTTCAACTTTTCCTGATCACTTTGAATATTCTCAAGGTACCTTTTTCGTGGTTGTCCAAAAGATCGTTTTCCAGGGGCAAGCTCTACTCTCACCGTTTTCATGGTCCTGTTTGATGACATGCCCCAACCTTTTTCATTTTTCCTTAAATGTCTGCTTCTTTGCATAAACTTCATCAACATTTAGTTCTCCCCAGTCTTGATTATTTTGTGTTCAAAGTGTCCAAGATGCTACCCCAGACGGGTGTAAAATGAATGTGCGCAACGGAAAATAATGAACGCTAAAATGATGATTTGGCCCTGTCTGACTACCCCCTGAAGCAGGTCTTAGGATCTCTTAATGGACTTTAACATATAAATTACAATCTAAACATAAATGAATGATTAAGGCAACTAATACTACTAAACGTTGTTCGTGATTGTATATTTATTGTAGATTAAAAAACCTTTATATTACAAAGTTTACAAAAAAAAATGGTTCAAATGGCTCTGAGCACTATGGGACTCAACTGCTGAGGTCATTAGTCCCCTAGAACTTAGAACTAGTTAAACCTAACTAACCTAAGGACATCACAAACATCCATGCCCGAGGCAGGATTCGAACCTGCGACCGTAGCGGTCTTGCAGTTCCAGACTGCAGCGCCTTTAACCGCACGGCCACTTCGGCCGGCACAAAGTTTACATTTCCAAAGTAAAATTACTAATCAGTTGTTCAACTCTGCCCCCTATTATGAGTGCGCCATCTAATATCAATAACGCGAAATGACTGACATCATCTATCTACCGTACACTAGAAGATACTACTTTCAAAGATGATCTACGACGGTGTGGAAATTCAGTGGAAATAAACTAACGTGATCGCAGCTGTTTAGCTTTTATAGCTCTAATGAGCCGAAGCAATTTGCGATATCACCGTATGTACTGCGTCTGGTACGTCGAAGTGATGGTTCTCGTACTCATCTGCGATGATGGAAGAACTCCAGCCACAAATAAACTCTTCCAAACACTAGGACGGCAGAAGGCGGTCCTCTGACTAATATACTGTAATACTGTCTTCTCCTCTCTGTGTTTTACAGACGAGAAAGGCGAACTCCCAGCCACAAGAACGGAGTTCGGATAACGTCTCAACGTAAGTATAAGCAGAGGAAGTGCTCTCAATTACCGAACGCTGCATACTCAACGACAACTTCCAACCCGGAGGTGAAGTCCAGAATCGTATACGTTCGCAACAGTGTAGTGCATAACTGTTCTAACCATAAACTCTCCTGAGAGCAAGGACAGCAAATCCGTCTGTATCAACAAAGCTGTCGAGCGACCGTCACACACGGGCGCTCACAACGGAAGACCATGCCTCTCCACCGCTGGCCTCCCAGCAAGGCTCAGCTCCCCACCCTCGTAATTCCGTAAACGAATCATATTCCCGAAACCACGGAATATTCTCCGTCTCTACAAATTCCTCCAAACGTCGACCAACCGTATTTTAGTCTTTTGTTGTCCAACGTGGAAGGTTGTGAGGAAAAATCTCATACAATGGTATGCTTCTGCGTAAAATTCCTTGGAAATAACCCAGCCTCTCAGCTGCGTCCAAGATTTTCGTAGTTTCCGAAGTATAGCCCTTCCCGTCCGGCTACGGGCCAGCCGTCGCGACTCTATTGTGCCCCAGTGCTCAGGTGTCCCAACAAATAACAACATTTGTCTTATTTATAAACAACTTTCGTATTTATCAACAATTGCTACTTCCTGTGTTGAAGCAGGACCAGCACACCTCTGTGGGCCTTCCATCCAGGGCTTGAGTTCCACTTGCTGTTTGATCTACTAGTATGATAATAAAGACACTCCGTCACCTTTCATGCAATAAGCGTTAACAATTATTTACAAGGCGTACAATGTCAGTCTCCTTTATAGATTCATATATACGGTGTGCAACATATCATATGATACCTAATTGTGTTTGTAGGTCACAGCAAAGTGTATGGACAGGTGCTTGTAAGGTGCGAAATTATAGCCACCTTACAAGTGTAGTATTTCATTAAATTCATCAATTTGTTAGAGATAAGAAGTTGGGTTAACTGATATTTACCGTTTCACATTTTCGCTAGGAGGTGGGTGCTCAAAACTCTGTTACCATCGAATTTCGTGTAATGCCTGACAGCATCATTAGGAAGGGTTGAAGGGAAGTTTCCACTTCCTGCTTTCGTCAAACGAGCTGGAAGCTGTAAACACGGTGAGAGCACTGATGCTATCTGAGTGACAACCAAGCCAGTTTTCGCCAGGTCTTCTGTAAATAATCGAATAGTCACATATTCACAAGTACCTCTTTTACTGAAGCAATATTCTTTATCTCTAGACAATAAGAGAATAAAAAGAACACAGACTATTAAAACTACGGTAGACTACCATAAGTAAGCGTGGACTACGGTAGTTTTCTTAGTAGCTTAGGTCATACTGTGTTACTTGTACCTTGGATGTGTTGCAATACCTCATAACGCTCGCTTTCTTTGCGCATGCGATCAGTCCCTAAATACCAGAAACGGTGAACCGTCTAGAGGCTGGGTGAGGTAGGCTACGGAATGTTTTTCCACATTGTTATCCTTCTGTTTGTTACTAATAATAAATATTACTTATAGCAAAACTGAAATTTCCAATGTTTAATTCAGGTTTTATTCGAAAATTGTTGATTTGTAACGTGAAGCAGAGGGATGTTGTAGTAAAAATAAAGAAAACAATACAGATTTACCATACAGCGCTAGTAAAAGCTATTTCCTCAACAAATAGATAAAGTTAATAAATAAGAAAAAGCGAAACAAAAATGAATCAAATATCGCTTCAATACTTCTTCGAACTTTTATATAACAAGATTTGCGTTATTTATAAACAACTTTCGTATTTATCAACAATAACAGGAAACTCTTGTCTTTCATAACGTTCTATTAAGTACAAAATAACAGCAATAATAGTATATATATTTTTTATAATTGTGCATGTAAACTGTGCTTGCATCAAATTGCTTTGATTACATAAAAGGGCAGAAGTTACGCGATCAACTGTTTTTTTTTTCTTATTTATTGTAAAACGCAAAGGATATAAAACACGCAATGGACTAACACTGGATGATGTGCGATTCTAATTATGACAAAACAAACAACCAAACAGACAAAAACACAAAGAGAAATCGTCGGCTCCCATTTTCTCTCTTACACATTCATTTACTTTTCTTTCCCTACCAGTTCTACCGACACTATCGATAATCCGACCATATATGTAGTGTACCAACAGATATTGCATTGTAAGGCGTATCCAGGGGCAGGTATAGATTCAGATCACAATTTACTAATAACGAAGAGTAGGCTTAAGTTTACAAGACTAGTCAGGAAGAATCACTGCGCAAAGAAGTGGGATATGGAAGGACTAAGGAATGAAGAGATACGCTTGCAGTTCTGTGAGGTTATAGATATGGCGATAATGAATAACTCAGTAGGTAGATCAGTTGATGAGGAATGGACATCTCTAACAAGCGCAGTCACAAAAGTTGGAGAGGAAAACGTAAGTAGAAGGAAGGTAACTGCGAAGAAACCATGGTTAGCAGAAGAAATACTTCAACTGATCGACGAAACAAAGAAGTACAAGAATGTTTAGGGAAATTCAGGAGTACAGACATTAAAGTCACTTAGGAATGAAAGAAACAGGAAATTCAGGGAAGCTAAGGAGAAAAATGCGAAGAAATAGAGAAAAAAAATGATTGTCGGACGGACTGTCTCAGCAAATAGAAAAGTCATAACAACCTTCGGTGAAATTAAAAGCAAGAGTGGTCACATTAAGAATGCAGTGGGTATCCCACAGTTAAATGCAAAGGAGAGACTTGATAGTAGAAGTAGTACACTGAGGGCATATCTGTTGAAGTGAGAGAAGTAAAAAGAGGAATCGATGGGGAAGAGGTAGAAGATGCAGTATTACAATCAGAATTTAGAGGAGTCTTGGAAGACTTGACATCAAATAAGGGAGAAGGGATTGATAACATTCTATCAGAATTTCTAAAATCATTGGAGAAAGTGGCGACAAAACGATTATTCACGTTGGTTCAAAAAGGTTCAAATGGCTCTGAGCACTATGGGACTTAACATCTGTGGTCATCAGTCCCCTAGAACTTAGAACTACTTAAACCTAATTAACCTAAGGTCATCTCACACATCCATGCCCGAGGCAGGATTTGAACGTGCGACCGTAGCGGTCGCGCGGTTCCAGACTGAAGCGCCTAGAACCGCTCGGCCACAACGGCCGGCTTCACGTTGGTGAGTTGAATATATGAGCCTGACGATATACCATGAGACTTTCGGAGAAACATCATCCACACAATTTCCAAGATTGTAAGGGCCGACAACTGCGAGAATTATCACACAACCAGCTTCACAGCTCTTGCATCCAATGCTGACAAGAGTACTATAGAGAAAAATGGAAAATAAAACTTAAGAGCTGTTAAATGACGACCAATTTGGCTTTGGGAAAGGTAAAGGTACAGGAGAGGCAGTTCTGACGTTGCGGATGATAATGGAAGAGAGACTGAAGAAAAATCAAGACGTATTCATAGGATTTGTCGATCTGCAAAAAGCGTTCAACAATGTAAAATTGTGCAAGACGCTCGAAATCCTGAGAAAAACAGGGATAATATGTAGGAAAGACGGGTAATATTCAATATCTGTAAGCTGTATGTCTTGCTGGTGCATACCTACAGATACTATTGCTCACATTAAGTTTCTTTTTCTTCTGTTCTGCTAATTCTCAAAGTCAGAATGTAATCTGCAACTGAACTGATCCGACATATATGTGTCGACAATAATTTAGATAATAATTTCAATCGGCCTGTCGTTTGCTGCTTTACTGAAACTCATTGTCGTCGAATGCATAAACCGAGCGAATGGTACAGGGGCACACTGGATTCGCATCAGAGAGGACAACATTTCAGTTCTCGTGCGGACATCCAGACTGAAGATTTCCTTAAATGGATTAAGGATAATGCTGGGGTGGTTCCTCTGAAAAAGAAACGGCCAAATTCTTTCCTCAGCTTTCTTCGGTCCGAGATTGTACTGCGTCACCAATGACTTCGTAGTCGAAGGGGGTTACTCCTCTAATCTTCCCTTCTTGCATAAGCCAAAATTACGAGATCTAGCTCAGTGTGTGTTAGAAACAGACACAGGACACGTCTGTACAGTGTTAGAAAATGCCTCGTTACAGGCCACTTTGTTGCTTAATTTAAACTTTTCTGTCATTGCCAGTTCTGGGTGTGCAGTTAGGAATCGCTGTATTGACAATATTGCGGGTATCACTACTTAGGAAAGTATCAAACGTACAAAAATTAAAGGCAAAATGTAAACCTGTGGTTTATTAACAATTATTTCCCATTTTGCAACTGAATACAATGACGATATATTGAGATCATCGTATCAACATTACAGAGACTTCCAGTATAGAACCGCAAAATAAACTCTTATGTTTTTATAAGACCTGACGTTGTCAATTAAAGAGACACGCCATCCGTAATAGTTCACCAAAAATTTATGTATACTGGCCGAAATACTAAGAAGCTTCTTTATATTACGATTACTCTACAAATAAATTTATAGTGACAATATTTTTTTGCTATCACTTTTCATTTATCATGTAGTTGGCGAGGATAATGATCTGATCTCAAGATTTTTCTTTCTTTCTCTCTCCGTGTCTCTCATCTGGGTACGTAAACGTGCGCACGCGCGCGCGCTTGCATGAACGTTGAAGACCTGATTTTGAAATTAGTTTCGTTCCACTACCCAACTATATAGCTAGTGGTTTTACTTTTCCTATGCACGTTTACCTTGTAATGCGTTTCGTTTATTGACACAGATCGACTGAGTTTCCTTTACAATTCCATACAGCGGATACTAATCAAAGTTCAAGGATACGTAGCGACAAAAGCAGTAATTGCTGTGAGCACATAAACTCTGACAAACCTGTTACACGATAGCTACATGGCTCATCACAGTTGTCGAGAAGTTAAAAATAAAATCTCTTTCTCTACACACACATTTGTAAGAAAAGGAAATTCAATTGAAAAGTGCGTTGAGATATTTAAAATTCTCTCTGACGTAATGGGGGAGAGAGCAGTTTACTCGCAAATAAGTGTATGTAGGTTATGACGAATATTTATTTCCTGAGGCATTCAGTGTGAAGAACGTAATTTAGTTGATATGGTGGACATTACTTTCTTTTTACCAGGTGCACACCCTCTCTCAGATAGTTCCGCTCACGGTTGGTAGGTGGCAGACGAGACCTAAGCTTCCTGCCATCTAGCGACGATCACGGCAAGCCACCGCAATGGGGGTTTGCTGGCTTCTCGGTCCTTTCCGGCGTAACCGGAACCTTTCGCTACTCCAGGGGTAATGCGGAAGAATATTATGACTTGCAATACACTGCAGTTTATTTTTCTTGTTAAAGCTACGGAAGAGAAATTACAATATCGTGAGGGGACGTATTCGTAAATGAAGATGCAGCACTTGTACCGTAATCTGAAGTATGGTTATATACACAGCATATACGTGTGAAATTTAAATAATTGTGAAATTATAGTTATCCAACTTCTTTTATAGTTTTACATTATGATAAATGGCGTTTTTGTAGCTGTAACAACACGCATCTTCATTCAATTTCGCAATATTCACATGAGTGCTAAAAGGAATCCGTTAAACTTCGGTTACACGATAACTAAGTTAAATATAAAGGCCGTAAATTTAACTAAATACCTAGGAATTACAATGACGAAGAACTTAAATTGGAAGGAACACATAGAAAATGTTGTGGGGAAGGCTAACCAAAGACTGCGCTTTATTGGCAGGACACTTAGAAAATGTAACAGTTCTACTAAGGAGACTGCCTACACTACGTTTGTCCGTTCTCTTTCAGAATACTGCTGCGTGGTGTGGAATCCTTACCGGATTGGACTGACGGAGTACCTCGAAAAAGTTCAGAGAAGGGCAGCACGTTTTGTATTATCGTGAAATATGGGAGAGAGTATCACTGAAATGATACAGGATTTGGGCAGGACATCATTAAAAGAAAGGCGGTTTTCGTTGCGACGGAATCTTCTCACGGAATTCCAATCACAAACGTTCTTCTCCGAATGCGAAAATATTTTGTTGACACCGATCTACATAGGGAGAAACGATCACCATGATAAAATAAGGGAAATCAGAGCTCGTACGGAAAGATATAGGTGTTCGTTCTTTCCGCACGCTATACGAGTTTGGAATAATAAAGAATTGTGAAGGTGGTTCGATGAACCCTCTGCCAGGCACTTAAACGTGATTTGCAGAGTATCCATGTAAATATAGATGTACATGTAGATTGTATCTCGTTCCTCGAAAGTTCAATACTTTCGATAGCCACTGAATAACGTGTGTCGACTCCTGGCTGCAGTGCGTGTTTTAGAAAACCTTAGCTTCCTATACATGGCAGTAGAAATATCCATTTTTGGCGGATGAAACTTGCTTTGATAAATAAAAAACAGACAACTACTGTAGGGGCATTTTATTACCGTCTGAGGACTGCAAAAATTTACACCGTTACAGAATTTTTTTTTTTGCCTTTGTAACGTATGGGCCACATTTTAACGCTTCGCTATTGCAAACACAAATGAAAAAAGGGAGACTAAAAACATTACGATAAAGCACAAACCACAGTATACTCTGTAGTAGCTTTCTGAATATAGTGTTAAATGTAAAATATCGGTCCATTCTAAACTCGTATGTGAGAACAACGGTTCAGTGATTCAAATGACTCTAAGCATATGGGATTTAACAGCTGAGGTCGTCAGTCCCCTAGACTTAGAACTACTTAAACCTAACTATCCTAAGGACATCACACACATTCATAACCGAGGCAGGATTCGAACCTGCGACCGTAGCAGCCGCGTGGTTCCGGACTCAAGCGCCTAGAACCGCTCGACCACAGCGGCCGGCAGACAACGGTGAAGTCGTCAATACACAGTAAGTTACCTGACAGGATGTATAAAGTTTCGCTGTTTTTAATGTCCAGGTTCTCGTAGCAGGCAGCATACCAGAATTCACTGTATGCAACGAGCTTCAAGAACTTCATTTCTTGCTCTAGGTTTCTGAGTGAGTGCTACGAGGACTGTCTATCAGACTGTGTACATCAGAGTTACCGAGAATGGTAACAAGGAGTTTGAGTACTTGAATCGCATTCATAAAGAGCAGTCCATGTATAATTAGGTTTTCAGCAATTTCCCTTAATTACTTTAGGTGAATGCCGGGATGGTTACTTTGCAAGGCCGCGGCTGATTTCTTGCTCCATCCCCGCCCATTGCATACGTACCATCACTGATGATTTTATCGTGGACGAGACGTCACACCACTATCTTTCTTCCTCCCTTGTACTAAAACTACGAACTTCTATAGTAGATTATTGACAGTATTACCTCAACAGTTCTAGCCTCATCAATGCATGATAAGATTACGTCTGTCAAAATAGTTGTTTAAAACCGTTGAGCAACCGAGAATTTAGTTAATACGTGTAATAAGAAATCAAAAATGACAAATTTAAAAATATGCGTTGTGTAACACATTTGCGAGTATCCTATACAGTTGGTAATATCGTTCTTCTGGTATTAACACCAAAAACTTTATAACTAATAAGTTCGAAGTTGGATGGAGTGGCCAGTTCAATTGGGCTAAAAGTAAGTGGTGATAGGACGAAAAGCAATGTGCGTAAAATGTAGAAATGAATCCATTGAAATTACAGTACAGTAGAAGGTACTACAAGGTATTGACAGATTTCCATATCTCGGCAGCCTTATCTGTAATAATAGGGAAGTAGGTACAGACGTCAGCAGCAAAAGTGGGAAACCTGCTGCAATCTTCCGGCGAATGAGATATATATGGCAACTAGACTCTATAATTATGTCCACAAGTCTTTAGCTGTACTCCTCTGTCACCCTAACGATGGCCATATTCGCATAACAGACTTGGTAAACGTCAGTAAAATCAGTACACGAGCTCAATGTTTTTCACTAACGATGCTTGAGGCGATTTATGAGGATCAGATATCGCGACCAATTTCCAAATGATGAAGTGCTAAGAAGAAGTAGTCTACGCAGCTTGCTCAAAATCGTTGAAGAAAGAAGAGCGAAATTTGCGGAGCACGTTTTACACAAGACAGATGGAAGAACCGTAAACCGGCACCTCTTAACCCCTGGAAACGACCTTTTGCAAAGTATCTTCCGTGCATGGACGCGACCTACGAGGAAGCTGAAAACCTGTTAAGTGATCGCGTTAGCCGGAGTGAACTTGTTTCGCGATATGCTACTTAGCATTGGAGGAACTAAGTCTATGTCTATGTAAATCCGTTTCCAAAGAACGTTTCGTAGAAGTGATGTTATACTCTGCGTTCGTACAACGTTTAGTGTTGTAGGGAGAAAGAATGTAGTCGGCAGAGACTGGGCACAAACTCAAAACGACCATGCTTTTAGGGTATCAAATATTCTTACATCAACCACGAAAAACCAGTCCCATGGATCGGAACACCGCAGTGGTTTCACAGCTATGCCACCTCGCGCGTTGTCATATCTGTGGAACGTTGTGAAGTGCGTGGCGTAGAGTACTTTCTATTGTCCCACGTATTAAGGTTTTTTCCAGTTACATTCACGATGGAGCGTATGGAAAATTACTGCTTGTACGACTCTGTACATGCGTAATTTCTTCTGCGCGGTCTCTGCGAGACAGACACGTAGAGGGCTGAACGATATTCGTAGTTTCTGCCCTGAAAGATGCTTCTTGAAGTTTTAGAAGCGGCTTCTCGCATACTTCTTAATGTTTAAATGACGTCATTTTGATGGAGCTGTTTTTATTGTGGTAGTATAATTTCGACCTACGTGCCATTATCAAACATAAAATTCGATGCTACATTACGGCATAGAAACGGGTTAAAAATGTGATTTACACACTTTGACATACACGTTTCTCGCGTTACTAATAACAACCACTAACTCTATTACTGTCGTGGGAGACACAACTGCACGAGGACCTTATTATTGTGAGCGTGCTTCTATGCCATAATATGGCATCGAATTTTATGCTTGACTGTGGTACATGGGCAGCAACTGCAATAGAGCAATAAAAACATCTACAGCCACAAGCGGAAACTGACGTCATTCAAAGAATTTGTAGAATCGGTGGTTCGCCATACAAGAAGTTGATGTCTTAGGGTGTCTACCAGATGATATTTTTTTAAAACTGACATTTTGAATGGTACAAATGGTTCTGAGCACTATGGGACTTAACATCTGAGGTCATTAGTCCCCTAGAACTTAGAACTACTTAAACCTAACTAACCTAAGGACATCACACACATCCATGTCCGAGGCAGGATTCGAACCTGCGACCGTAGCGGTCGCGCGGTTCCAGACTGAAGCGCCTAGAACCGCTCGGCCACACCGGCCGGCACTGACATTTTGAGATCGTGGTTTTATACAAAATTCAAGTTCATACTTCCAAAGAAGAAAACTGCAACCGGAGATGTTAATAACGCTGTTTATTTACATAATAGTGCCGTAAACTGTGTATACAGTCTCCTATGTGTTAAAAGCTATCCTCTGTTTGTGTGTGTGTGTGAATAGTGTCTTACACTATGTGAGTATTTACATACATAAGAAAGCGGTTCATATATTTCTTACTATTTCGTGAACATAATGACACGGAAATTTTGACGACACCACCACCCCAAGGGGGAAAAACAGCTGACAGGTAACATACACAACAAATATATTCTAAACGTGAAAAATCGTCTGAAAAAGAACGTGCCAATTCGAAACCAATTATGGCGCTATTTTTGTAAATAAACTGCGTTACTGCCGACCGGAGTGGCCGTGCGGTTCTAGGCGCTACAGTCTGGAACCGCGCGACCGCTGCGGTCGCAGGTTCGAATCCTGCCTCCGGCATGGATGTGTGTGATGTCCATAGGTTAGTTAGATTTAAGTAGTTCTAAGTTCTAGGGGACTGATGATCTCAGAAGCTAAGTCCCATAGTGCTCAGAGCCAAACTGCATTACTGACAATGTCTGATTTCTGCTTTCTTCTTTGCAAGAATCAACTTCTATGATATTTTTCAATTTTTTTACACTTACTCGTCATACAAATACGCCTGTGGCTATTCGCACTTCATTTATTCTCTTAGTGTAACCAAATACGGGCCTCACACACTCAAGCAAAAAAATCGTTCAAATGGCTCTGAGCACTATGGGACTTAACATCGAAGGTCATCAGTCCCCTAGAACTTAGAACAACTTAAACCTAACTAACCTAAGGACATCACACACATCCATGCCGAGGCAGGATTCGAACCTGCGACCGTAGCGTCGCGCGGTCCCAGACTGTAGCGCCTAGAACTGCACGGCCACACCGGCCGGCCCACTCAAGCAGGATTCAAGCGTGAGCTCTACAAGCCTGCAAACAAATTGTAGTTTCACAGCGAATCGATGCCTGCCGTTTGCACCTACTTATACATTCTGCGAGTCAATGTGGCTGCATAACAGGAGTCACTTTTTGTTGCACCACGATGTAAGGTGTCTTTTCATTCCATTCAGTAATGGAATTTGAAAAGAATAACTGCGTCTACGCCCGTGTGGGAGCGGTTATTTGCCTAATTGTATTTGCACGGTATCTACAGGGTACATGCGTAGGAAATGAAGAAATCCGTAGACTGTAGCACAAAAGACAAGCCTTAAAGTTTTCTGAGCAGGTTCTCAAGAGATAAACGCCGTCTTCTTAAAATATCAGGCTTTTAATGTCTTTCAAAACAACTATCCCCGAAGATCCAAACTGGAGACATACACTTGAAGACAAACTTATTATAACAAGTGTTCCACATGCCACCGTTCACGTGAAGGCAGGCTACAGTACGTCTCCTTATCGATGCCCGCACCCGTTCAAAAAGTCCAGGCGTGTTCCGAATGCGTTCCACGAGCTCGTTGATAGTATCTACAGGGCTGGAATACACCAGAACTCTTACATGTCCCCACACAAAAAACTTGCAACGGGTTCAGATCGGAGAGCTTGGAGGCCACGGTACTGACGGCCCACGGATGTTATACCTGTTGACTAAACGCTATTTACTAGTATTCAGGTATGCGGAATGATGATAAAATCAAACGAGGGCAGTACATCACTTTTTAATTTACTCTCCGCTTTCGGTGTTTCCAAATAAATATAGCGTTAGAAATTAACAATGTTATAACATTCGCACAACTGCACTTGTGCATACATCGCATCGGGGAAACGGTAAGTTTCACTACCTATGTTCATTAGCATTATTTGCTTGTTATATTGCCCTGTACTGTTGCAATCTCTCGTCATGCAAACAAACCTGTGACCATTCTCACTGCGCTCATTTGTAAACACTCGTATCCTCTGTTAATCTGACGTGATGTGTGTCCTGTACACCTTGAACGGTTTTCAAGTACGGGCTATAGAAGTGATCTGTAAGCAATCTCTTTTGTAGACAAACTGCATTTGAATCGTAGGCTGCTGTTTGCTTTGGAAGAGCCAGTGCTGTCAGTCCAATTCACCTCTCTACACAGTGTTATCGACATATATTTGTGTGACACGTGGAAACATGTGAAACTAATAGCGGTTAACGAGTATCTGGATTCGCAAACTAATTTGTGATCGACCTACAACTGTCCTACTCACAACATCTTTTATTTAACGAGGTACATCTACTCACACTTTTTCGTGATTTTGTTACTATAAAGAAACTAATTTAATCAGTTTTAAAAGAGATTATATGAATAATTCTTACGTTCACGGTTGTAACTGCTAGGGAACTAAAAGCGAGTGAGCCGGCCGCGGTGGCCGTGCGGTTCTAGGCGCTTCAGTCCGGAACCGCGTGACTGCTACGGTCGCAGGTTCGAATCCTGCCTCGGGCATGGGTGTGTGTGATGTCCTTAGGTTAGTTAGGTTTAAGTAGTTCTAAGTTCTAGGGGACTGATGACCTCAGATGTTAAGTCCCATAGTGCTCAGAGCCATTTGAACCATTTTTTTTTTTGAAAGCGAGTGAGACGGGCAGCAAGTTAAATTGTAACAAATATTTTACACTATAAACATAATATTTTTAACACTTTATAATCAAGTTTGTTTCACGTATTTAGAAAAGGGCACCAGCAACTGACCATTCGAACGCCCACATCACAAAAGTCGTTATCATCACCCGTCTGCGAGTCCAAGTTTCCGCACCAAGTCGCACTTGAGAAAAGCTTACTTGTGAATAAATAATATACTGCGTGACACAAAAAGTGGAGCACCTAGAAAGGTGGACGAACAGGCTTTCATTTTGTGCTCACCTCCGTAAGGGGGTTGACAACCTCCAACATATAGAGCCTTCCTGCTACCCTGTGATGTGGGATACACAATTCGTGTGGCTCCTCCGCTGTGGACAACCCGCCTCGGTTGACTCTTTCGGCAGCAGTTCTACCACCGGCAGTGCCCCCAGTTTCCTCGGAACATATAAGGTTCTGAAACCGGCACCGAAGGTTCCTTCAGTAAGGCAATGTGCCCTGGCCAGGGTGTACAATTCCTCTGTGCCATGATAATACAGCACATAAACTCGACATTACCGAAGACAATGGGTACTGTCAAATAGATGTTGATGAACTCTAAGACAGAACAAAGAGTATGATCAAGAACATCATCGAAATGCCCGAAATCGTCGGTGGCCAGAATTGTATCCCACATACGGAACCCTATTTTACTTAAGCAATGTACCATCGAAAGTTTGTAACCGTTTTTGAGAAAAGTAAAATTGGATTTAATTTAGAGCCCATAATGATCCGAGAACTAGCATAAATCTCGAGCTGGATAACCCTGAACGGAAATATACCTTTTATGGTAGGTACAAAATAAAATTTTTCTCACCAAAAACGCTGTGTGGGCTAAATTGGTAGGTATTTTGAAACATGGTTTTAGGAAAACATATACACGAATTGTCCCACAAATCTATTTGAAATCTCGAATATGATGGAGATACAAAAAAAGAGCTTGGATGTTAACCGAAGGGACACGAACATCTAGAACTTATATTAAATGCCATAATAATGATTTTCGGAATTTAAAATATTCATTTACACATAGTGATTTTGCTAAATAGGGACAAACTGCAGGATACGATCCCTGAGAGGATAAGAACGATAAAAGGTCCTACGGACACAATATGGCAGGAAGTATGTTCCAAGAGAGGTACACATACTTGAAGGTCGAGATGAAAGATCTTTGGCAGTGAGGCCGGTATCAGCATCAGGCAGGCGGTCCGACAGCATGGGTTAAGCCAGAACCCGTGTGCAACATTCTCTACGACAATTGCCTCTAGGCCGGCCGGTGTGGCCATGCGGTTCTAGGCGCTTCAGTGTGGAACCGCGTGACCGCTACGGTCGCAGGTTCGAATCCTGCCTCGGGCATGGATGTGTGTGATGTCCTTAGGTTAGTTAGGTTTAAGTAGTTCTAAGTTCTAGGGGACTGATGACCTTCGATGTTAAGTCCCATAGTGCTCAGAACCATTTGAATTGCCTCTATTTTTGTGGCTTAAAACGCGTGCACGTGTTATTACCTTCGGACCTGCGACGGTTTTGTCGCTGATTCGTCGCACAGACCACCACGATGCTGTGGTTTTTGTAATCCGTCTTACAGCTGGGGCAACATTTATGACGGCCAGTTTCTAGAGCCTTCACATCACCCACTTGTGAGCTATATCTAAGTCTACGTATATACACTGCAAGCCACTGTACGGTGTGTGGCGAAGGGTATATTGTACTACAACTAGTAATTTCCTTTCCTGTTCCACTCGCAAATAGAGCGAGGGTAAACGACTGTCTGTATGTCTCCGTATG
The DNA here is from genome assembly GCF_021461395.2 of Schistocerca americana. Lineage (NCBI taxonomy): Eukaryota > Metazoa > Arthropoda > Insecta > Orthoptera > Acrididae > Schistocerca > Schistocerca americana. Next base: position 998,374,497 of record NC_060130.1, read on the forward strand.
AGCCTTAATTTCTCTTACCTTTCCTTCTTCGTCCTCATACGAAATGTACGTTGGGATCGGTAGAATCGTACTGCAGCCAGCTTCAAACGGCGATCTTCTAGATTTTCTCACTAGTGTTCCGTAATACTTGCATGATGTTCGAACCTACCAGTAACAAATCCAGGAGCCCGCCTCTGAATTGCTTCGCTGTCTTCGTTTGATCCATCCGATTTGGTGCGGATCAGATACACTCAAGCAGTACTCAAGAAAGGGCCTCACTGGTTTTCTATACGTGCTGTCCTTTACAGATGAACCACACTTTTCTACATTTCTACTCATAAATCGAAATCGACCATTCGCTTTCCCTGTGTGCTGGTTCCATTTCATATCATCTTAGAGCCTTACGCCTAGATGTTTAATTGACGTGACTGTATCAAGCAGTACACTACTAAGGCCGTATTCGAAGATTATGGGATTGTTTTTAATACTTATTCGCATTAAATTATATTTTTCTACATTTATACCAAGGTACCATTCATCACGCCAACTAGAAATTTTGCATAGTCATCTTGTACCATCCTACAGTCAATGAATATCGGCACCTTTCCGTGCATCACAGCATCATAAGCAAACAGTCGTGGATTGCTGCTCACTCTGTCTGTCGGAGAATCCCCATGTTTTGATGGCAGCGAACCTTCAGCACCGGTTCAGCCTCATTGTGCTGACAGTTATTATTGGTTATCGCCTCGTAGGGCCAATCATCTTAACACAACGCCTCACAGACGAACCCTATCTGCACTTCCTTCAGGTGACCCAGTCTCCCCTGGTACGAAGGGTTAATGCCCACCTTCCTGTGTGTGTACCTCTCTTGGAACGCTTTCCTGACCGTACGTCCATATGAGCTTTCTTGCTCCTTATCCCCTGAGGGAATGTTTGCTGAAATGTGTCCCCATATAGCAAAATGACCTTCTACAAGGAAGTAGACTTATAGATGGGAAGTATAATATTTTAGTGAGCGCGTCTGAGTGCCATACCGAGGACGAGGACGCGGGCTCGGTTCCATGTACTGCCATAGATTTTTCCTTCGTGGAAGGACTGGAACAGGGTATACACAACATCGGAAGAAGCTACTTAAATAAGAAGTAACTCCAAGCCGTAGAAAGATGACGTCGAGCTGACTCCATGCCCCCACACTTGTCCCCATCCAGAGCACATCTAAAAGGCAGAGGACGATACTACGGAAAGTCAACATCACTTCTTACTCTGGGCCGGTAGTTTATGCATATTCGATTTTTCCCCATGTATAACCTTTTAATTTCGGCGTAAAGATAGCGAATGACAGCGTTTAATAGTTTTAAATTTAATATTGTTACATATTAAATAAGCATTTAACAGTTAGTGACTACGTTAAAAAGTTAACATTAAACCTAAATGTCCCAGAGTAAGCAAAAAAAAGTCATCCTTGCGGAGATCGTGCCAAAATATGTCAAACTGGAGCTTTAGATCGCGAAAATCCCCATCTGGTTGGAGGGCCCTGTCGTTAATGCTCCAAACGTTCTCAAATGGGGAGAGATCCTGCAACCTCGCTGGCCAAGGTAGGCCGAGCAGTAGAAACTCTCGTGTGTGGACGGGCATCCTCTTGCTGAAATATAAACCCAGGATGGCTTGCCATGAAGTGCGACAGAACGTGCTGTAGAGTGTCGTCGACGTACCGCTGTGCTGTATGTGTGCCGACCGCAGGCGTCGTGCTGTCACCCGAGACCACAACTCCCGGACGATCAGGTTGGTATCCTACCAATGTCCGGGCCGTCTCCAGACACGGGTATCTCATTCACTGTCTTCTATGATGAGTCCTGCTTCCAACTGAGCTACGATTTTTTGTCTTAGAGTGTATTTTAAAGAGGTAAAACAGTTTTTACCCCGTATTTGTTGTAGTCTGACTAGAATGTAGTGGCGAAACATGACGTGAAGCGGATTGGTTAAGTCTCACAAAAGTACTAACATTTTTAAAGTGTGTGTATGAAAGTGTGCCTGTATGAAAGTATGCCTTGTGTGCTTGGCTTGAGTGGGAAGTGTCAGACTAAGAAACCAGAGTTATGACTTCAATCCTCAGTTATTCCGAGAGTTTTTGTTGTTTTCTTTTTCAACTTTTTCATGTAAATAATGAAAAATATCAGATTGCACCGTGGTCCGGAGTCCACCTTAAACTTTAGGTTCTCCTTTAGCTGGCTGGGCAGGTCAGTTCATAGGCGGAGAAAGGCAACGGCAAACCACCTTCAGTAGGGTCACTCCTCGAAAAGGACTGTGGTGTTAAAATCAGCCTTCGTGCTGATAAGAGGTATAACTTTATGAAAATGTCGTTCGTCAAAGAAAACCCGAGGACATACAAAACAGCAAGCAGCAACAACAGTGGGCGACTTTGCAGGAACGAAGCAGCGGACGAAAGCAACTTCCAACAAATGAATAAGTCAGTAATTTCACTCCTTCATTGACCGAGGAAGAAATACACCATGAACACTGCGAGAGACAAATCACCAACTGACCATATTGTGTCACGTCACTGGCGTCTTAAAATTTAAATTAATATAATAACATAATAGTGTATTGTGAATAGTCGCCCGAAGATGAGCGGAGGATCGAAACGTGCCGCGTCATTTTAAGCCTAGTGGTAAAAAGCATATAGCATATATTAGTGCTTGTTCGCGACTGGTACCGCGATTGTATAAACCTAAAATCCAATTTCTGCCGCGTTTTATGCACTGCACATTGTACAAACTGAAAGTAATCCTGAAAGAACCAGCTTTATGCTGCACCGTCATGTGCTCGGGTGTAGAACCTTCAGCAGCAAGGCCGTGTCACTGAAGAAGCTGTTATCCAGACATCAGTTGACTCCAAGCGCAGCAAGAAATATTTGAAAAATTATGCAGGTAATTCCACAGATATGAATTATCACTCGTTTTGAGGAAGACTCAGTGCATACGACTGATTATTTCTTACAGAACTCCACAAACCATAATTATAGTTTACTAGAACAACTAAATACGAGAAGTAGAAAGGGTTAATGTTTTGGGACTATACAGTGATCACAGGTTTAATTGAAAAACCCACTGCCTAGGATTAATGATGCACCCTAGCTCAGCTATGTTTGCAGTGCCCATGATTACTGCTATAGGTGATTTACTGATGACGCAATTAGTTTATTATGCATGTTTTCATTAATTAGAGAGAAACAGAAACTTTTTTTGGGGGGGGGGGGGGAAGGGAGGGAGGGAGGGGGGGGGGGGAACTCGACATACAGGGGTTGTATTTTTAGAAAGCGTGTTATAAGAATCATGTTTGTCATTAATGTCCTTTGCCGTTACCAATATTTCTTTTTCTTCAAAACAATTATGAAAACCCTGAATACAATGTTAGGACGAAAAATGACCTATACAAAAACACCAGCGGGCTAACATTAATATCGAAAGGCACCTGATACAAGAGTATACATGTATTCAACAACCTCCCAGAGTATATTAATACGTCGTGTGTCGTGTAGTTGATGTGGTTGGGTTAAAGACTGTATTAATGACCTTGCAACTGGGCAACTCCATCTACCCTATTGACCAGTATGTTGACAGAAACTATTAAAATTAATGTTTTAGGTTATTTTATAATTAACATTAGCAGTGTAATACAGTAATTTTTCATGATGTTAAATCACTTCATTGTTTTACGCTTGAATAAAATGTATACCCTCGAGTTCTTTCCACATCTCTTTCGGACTGTGGAATACAGTTGACATAATGTACTGCAGAGACAGACAAAAGGTGGATCCAAAGTCGCATTGGCCGCCTCCCGCTCGCTAGCTGTTTCCAAAGCCGATCCCTCATACATTCATACTAAAATTATCGTTAGAGCCCGTATTTTATGTAATGATATATTTTGTTCCTTATATGTAATTATCACAGGAACTAAAATGTGGACGAATTAGTCTGAAAGGGACCTATTTTCGAAGATTTAAATTACATATTTTTACATATTTACACAGCAAGAAAGGAAAAATATTTAAGTTTTACTGTCGTAGTTTTCATAATGTCATCAACCTCGTTACAATTGCAGCTAAATTGCACAAGTTCGATGCGGACAACAATGACTCGTTTTAAACGCTTCCCTTTCTTGTTTTCAGACGCTGAACAGTGTGCAACAATCAGCTGCATTTACGTTAACCTTGGCACCGGTTGCGTCTTCCTTGTCATCAAAGCTAAAAACACGGCTTTCTGTAGACACAGCTTTAACTACTGAGGGTAAAATAGTCCTCTGCCAAACTTGTGACGAACGTATAGGATATGCGATGAAACCTCAAACTGCACAGCATTAATGAATGAGTCTACATATAAGGAATAAACAACAGATTTATTCAAAGAAACAGGTTCTATTTACACAGTTACTGGGACAGCCTACATAATTGAATAGTGAAATTTACAAAGAAATTTGTTTTGCACTGGTTGCAGGGAACATACTCTGGAGCAAACTTCAGGTACCCGAATTTAGAGACTTCGTTCAGCAATACCGCAGCCGCAACATTTCCGACAAGTTCACTCTCGGGAAGAATTCTGCTGATGAGACGACGACGGATGTTGGCCGTTTCTTCGCCAATCTAAGTGTGGGCAAATTGTCGAGGCTGCATGCAAACCCTATTTAATTTACTGCAAACTTTTGAAAGCAACAAATAATTTAACAGCTGCTACACTTATTAATGATTGACTTAAGGTACAATGGCCAGATGACGTAAAAGATTACCGGATACTATTGATGTACACAATTGCACCTCTATACATGCTGAAAGAGGGGAAATCGCATAACGTATTTTAGTCACACTTAGTGCATGTTACTTGAACGGCTCATGCGTGCAGTGCGAGTGGCAGGGACAGTCAGACATCAATTCCCATAAGCAAATACAGTGATATAAGCAACGAAGAAGGTGACACTAGAAGCAGCGGCTACCTGATGTATCTCTGCCTCCGGAGTCAGTGATAACAGGGAGGTCAACATGGATTGAAGGTGTGATTTTCTACAGTAAGCTTTTTGAAGCTGTGAAGTCAGTGAGGAAGGACTTTCCTTCTGATCCTGTAGTATTTTTGAGTGAACCTTGCCAGCATTTAGCAGTTCTAAAGTGCTCAGTTCAGTTTCATACGTCGCAATCACCTCACCTGCCTTCCCGACAGTATCACGAAACTGGAGACTCCAAGTGTGCCTCACCAAGAGGCTGTGGCAATAATAGAAGATGCAGTTCGGAAGGTCAGTGTTTTACCAGGTGGTGTAGTTCCCAGTAAACTGCAGGCTGTGCTCAATTGAAGGGCTTATTTCAATAGTGGTACAAGCCCATTACCTCCACTTTTCTGTCTATAATGCTTGTGAAATTAATGATCCAAAGAAACAGAAAGAAAGGTTCATCTCTAGCAAGAAGCCATATGCTTGAATATTTCTGGTATCTCAACTGCAGATTTTTCAGTGCTCATTTAATTTTAGGACTCTGTATCTCAAAATGAACAAAAATGGACTTGTACCACTATTGAAATAAGCGCTTCTATTATAACCCTGGATATTCAAATCTTCTTGTCTTGTCTCTCTTATTTGCTCGTGAAATAATAGAAACCCCTGAGAATATTACACCTAGCGCAATCCTTCTGTGTAAATTTTCACCTTGTCTTCCTGTGAAGCCGAGCGATATTTTTCTATTTATAAAAACATGTTGGCAGACAGATGACTGTGCATGGCAACAGAACAGTTGGAAAAATGTATTATTACTGATTGTGCATCCTACTCCCTTGTGAATTAAATGCTTGAACAGGAGATGCTTGTACTTCAGTACTTTGTAGCGGAAGTGAACTGATTAAGAGTTAACATAGATATTTGACAAGCCCTCATGTGAATTTCTCTAGTAAAAAATAAAATTTTAGATTTTACATATAATTTCTTCATTACTTACCTAACAAGTTTTGGTCACATATTCATGTACATATTTCTTAATTTGATATTACATAAAATCTGGGTTCTAGTTATCACTGTTGCACTTTCGTAAACATCGATCCAATTTCTCGTATTTTCCACTTACTTCTAACCGTTTCACTGCCCAGAAATTTCATGATAATGTGCATCATATTGATTCATTAGTCACAAACTGACTTTATCGATTGTTTCTCATTGTATTCGATGTCTTCAGTCAGCTTGTATTTTCAGACAACATTTGTGTTTAGTCTGATTTTAGTATATGGAACGAAGTGTTATCATTCATGCCGCATTCTTGCCCGTTACTATTATTATGCTGCAATACGAGGAACAATGAACACCATATAAATCCCCATTTACATGTTCTAACAGAAACAGTGAAAAACTTACGAAGTACAGCAGGGTAGAACAAACGCGGAGGGTCGCGGTATATGTTATTACAAAGAGATATACAGATATGAAAGAATGTGATGTCAATGTGTCGCAGAGTTTACTTCTCTTCCTACACTGACTTGAGCCAGCAAAATTAATGAAATTTATGATTAAGTGTGGCTAATGGCCGAAACAGGTCACTAGGATGAATATTGTATTACTGGACCTGTACTTTATTTACGCTTTCCGCTGAGATAGAATCTATTAGACACAAAGCAGCAATAACTACTCGCAGTCCAGGAACATAGCAGATACATACTTCTGCTGCAAACTTGTGACACACTGTAGCTCATTCTACGTCCCTGTCCATACAGATATCATTAATTTTGCAGATTGATGTCAAGGTAGGTAAAGAAATAAATTCCGTGACACACCGGACAACACATTACTGCATATCTCAACCCCCTGTAGCTACGCACACATCGGCCTTGCACCTCTGTGCCACTTTGGTACATATTTTAAGTTTTTCTTTGTTTCCATTAGAATATGTAAATGACAATTTACAGTGTTTTTTGTTATTGATTTCACACAAATTCTCTCTTGTTGAATTACAAGTTGTGTTTTATTGGATAGTCATTCACGAGTTATGAACAATTATATGATATAATGGGGCTCGAACAGGACAGGTGGTAGAATTTACCGGCACAAAATAAGGTACAATTAATAACACAAAACCCTATTACATAAATATAAGCCTGCTGTTAAATGTCAAGATGAGGCAAAAAGTATATTTGACTTCACCATTGCCGGCCGAAGTGGCCGAGCGGTTGAAGGCGCTACAGTCTGGAACCGCACGACCGCGACGGTCGCAGGTTCGAATCCTGCCTCGGGCATGGATGTGTGTGATGTCTTTAGGTTAGTTAGGTTTAAGTAGTTCTAAGTTCTAGGGGACTTATGACCACAGCAGTTGAGTCCCATAGTGCTCAGAGCCATTTGAACCATTTTTGACTTCACCATTGCTACATAAGGCACAATTTATAACATAAATAACTTATCAGTCAATCTGCCTGAAAGGATCATCTGAAGCTTACCGTATGCGCATTCTAACTGTATGGCAAGAAGGATTGTAAGCAGGGGAAGTTGTCTGCCTAACTGGCGTGCACCACTGCGACGTCATTTCAACATTAAACCACTATCGTTGAATACAAAACATTGAAGATCTGCCACCATGTGGTTAACTGCGGTCAACAACACCTCCTGATGACCGCAAAAAAACAAATTATAGCGCTTAGGAGGATCCAACATGAGAGCGTGCTGCCTTTGTGCAAGCAGCCAGGCGGTTTAAGGCGCCGTGTGACGGATCGCGCGGCCACTCTCGCCGGAGGTTCGAGTCCTCCCTCGGGTATGGGTGTGTGTCTTGTCCATTGCATAAGTTAGTTTAAGTAGTGTATATGTCTAGGGACCGATGACCTCAGCAGTTTGGTCCCTTAGGAATTCACACACATTTGAACATTTGCAGGCAGCTAGGAGGGCACTATCGACCTCCATCGGTCAGTTTGGCCTATAGTAGTTCATTACGAACGACAGTTCAAATTCTCCAGCACGTTGGTGCCCTATAGGTAACATTTCAGCAATAATACACCAAAACAGTGCTCCCCACGGTTACAAACGACAAAACTATTCCAGCCCAAAATGGAGGTAAAAAGTACACTACTGTTAAAAAAAAAAAAAAAAAAAAAAAAAAAAAAACTTTCCAGGAGGCATAAATCGACACAATGGAATGCCCTACGGCATCTGCTGACGTGAAACCTGTTGCGACGAACTGGGACTTGAGACTTGCAATATTTCGTCCTCACACACTGGATGAATTAGGAGAGCCACCGTCCAAGTATGAGACTGGCTTTATCACGCACATCCCGATTAGTTTGTGTGCACCACGTCAAGGAGTATGCTGAATGTTACACAGCAGCGATTCTGATTTCATAGACGTGAGAAAAATGAAGGCTTCCGAAGAAATTGCTTTTATTTTGATTATAGTTTTGTTTTATTTCACATTAAAGTTATTTTTGAGGTTAGTATCGTTGTGAGGTGTCTGCTCTGTTTTAAATTTGTATTAATATTGCAAAGTAAATCCCAACATACCGTGATTTGAACTAACTGAACCTTATAGCACTAAAAGTAATGATCCATTACTTAACTAATTATTAACGCAGTCTGTCTGTAAAATTATCACTGAAAGTTAAATGAGCAGAACGCACTCACGTTAAAAGACAAATATGAAGCTCTGATCATACGCACCTCTGTACCATCACATACTGTGTCCCCCCAAGTTGCAGCAGTCTCACTGCGAAATGCATCTACATCTACATCTACATCTACATGACTACTCTGCAATTCACAGTTAAGTGTTTGGCAGAGGGTTCATCGAACCACAATCATACTATCTCTCTACCATTCCACTCCCGAACAGCGCGCGGGAAAAACGAACACCTAAACCTTTCTGTTCGAGCTCTGATTTCTCTTCGGAAGAGAAAGTTGGTGACTGAAATTTCGTAAATAGATCTCGCCGCTACGAAAAACGTCTTTGCTTTAATGACTTCCATCCCAACTAGCGTATCATATCTCCCCTATTACGTGATAATACAAAACGATCTGCCCTTTTTTGCACCCTTTCGATGTCCTCCGTCAATCCCACCTGGTAAGGATCCCACACCGCGCAGCAATATTCTAACAGAGGACGAACGAGTGTAGTGTAAGCTGTCTCTTTAGTGGACTTGTTGTATCTTCTAAGTGTCCTGCCAATGAAACGCAACCTTTGGCTCGCCTTCCCCACAATATTATCTATGTGGTCTTTCCAACTGAAGTTGTTCGTAATTTTAACACCCAAGTACTTAGTTGAATTGACAGCCTTGAGAATTGTACTATTTATCGAGTAATCGAATTCCAACGGATTTCTTTTGGAACTCATGTGGATCACCTCACACTTTTCGTTATTTAGCGTCAACTGCCACCTGCCACACCATACAGCAATCTTTTCTAAATCGCTTTGCAACTGATACTGGTTTTCGGATGACCTTACTAGACGGTAATCATCATCTGCGAACAACCTAAGAGAACTGCTCAGATTGTCACCCAGGTCATTTATATAGATCAGCAACAGCAGAGGTCCCAGGACGCTTCCCTGGGGAACACCTGATATCACTTCAGTTTTACTCGATGATTTGCCGTCTATTACTACGGACTGCGACCTTCCTGACAGGAAATCACGAATCCAGTCGCACAACTGAGACGATACCCCATAGGCCTGCAGCTTGATTAGAAGTCGCTTGTGAGGAACGGTGTCAAAAGCTTTCCGGAAATCTAGAAATACGGAATCAACTTGAGATCCCCTGTCGATAGCGGCCATTACTTCGTGCGAATAAAGGGCTAGCAGCGTTGCACAAGGACGATGTTTTCTGAAACCATGCTGATTACGTATCAATAGATCGTTCCCTTCGAGGTGATTCATAATGTTTGAATACAGTATATGCTCCAAAACCCTACTGCAAACCGACGTCAATGATATAGGTCTGTAGTTAGATGGATTACTCCTACTACCCTTCTTAAACACTGGTGCGACCTGCGCAATTTTCCAATCTGTAGGTACAGATGAGCGAGCGGTTGTATATGAGTGCTAAGTAGGGAGCTATTGTGTCAGCGTAATCTGAAAGGAACCTAATCGCTATACAATCTGGACTTGAAGACTTGCCCGTATCCAGCGATCTGAGCTGCTTCGCAACCCCTAAGGTATCTACTTCTAAGAAACTCATGCTAGGAGCTGTTCGTGTTTCAAATTCTGGAATATTCCATTCGTCTTCCCTGGTGAAGGAATTTCGGAAAACTGCGTTCAATAACTCCGCTTTAGCGGCACAGTCGTCGGTAACAGTACCATCGGCACTGCGCAGCCGAAGTAGAACGGGAATTCGTGCTATTTAGAACGGGGTATGCTATCTATGGTATGAACAATTAGTCGAGAATTACCAGCTGCGTCAGTTATCAGAGACAAAGGTTGCGTTTCGCAACACGAGATCATACAATTGCGGAAGAATAACAATTATGCCAATGTACTTAAGCAATAAGTCAATGACCACGGAAGCTGAAATGATAAAGAATATTCAACTTCCACGTCACATAATTAATTCTAAATTCATGTGAACAGAGAAACAGCACAAAGCCAAGTGCCAGATATGCAAATATCATATGAACCTAGTTCCACACAAGACACAACATGTGTAAGAAGCTAAAATGAGTGGAAGAGTAACTGCGTTGACTGTACCGCTCTTCGTATAATTCGAGTTCTGCATCAGGCCTCGTGGTTACTGACCTCATAATACAAAGAATTAGCAACGACACACGGGACGTAATATCACCCCCAACCTCACAGCAACTTCGTTTCTTAACTCAGCAAGAACTCAACCACGAAATGCAAATACCGCCGGCCGGAGTGCCCAAGCGGTTCTAGGCGATACAGTCCGGAACCGCGCGACCGTTGCGGTCGCAGGTTCCAATCTTGCCTTGGGCATGGATGTGTGTGATGTCCTTAAGTTAGTTAGGTTTAAGTAGTTCTAAGTTCTGGGGAACTGATGACCACAGCAGTTAATTCCCATAGTGCTCAGAGCCATTTTTTTTTTTCAAATACCTCGCGAATTCTTAACGAAAAGACGAAATAACGTTGCAGATGGGCAATGCACACAGCGAATCCCAAGAACGTACGCCACCTCACCGAACAGCAAACACAACGACAGGCTGCATTTGAACAAGCACATCTCACCTGCACGGTGCACGCTGACCAGCACAGAACACCGAAATATGAGAAGTGCAAGGCCCATAAAAGAGGTCGACAGTAGCGCTCCGAGTGGCGTGCCAGTAAACTTCGGCGCACAGTGTGGCCGCGTGGTTTGAGGGGCTGTGTCACGGATTGCGCGGCCCCTCCCGCCGGAGGTTCGAGGCCTCTCTCGGGCAAGGGTGTGTGTGTTGTCCTTAGCGTAAGTTAGTGTAACTAGTGTGTAAGTCTAGGGACCGATGACCTCAGCAGTTTGGTCCCTTAGGAATTCACACACATTTGAACATTTGCAGTAAACTTCGAATTCAGGAAAATATGGCGCCATAATCTGTATTCTTGTCTTGCGAAATGCAAATATTAAATGGTAATATTTTTCATTTATGCTTTTTGGATAGGTCTGGTAGTCTGGTGGTAAAGTGTGCTTATTTGTAAAGCCCAATATTGCAATTTCGACCATGTAGCTGTTACCATGTGCACATTATTTTCCTGGTTACGACCTTCTTGTGTGTATTGCACTCTTTGAATTGCATTGTAAATATACTGATCGTATTCAGCTGAATTTTTGCTTACATATGTAATCTCGGGTGAAGTAAATGATCCCATATTTGTTTTTGTTTAATAGAAAACAGAAGCTGCTTTTCACGCATGGTATTCTGTGGCCTCATGGCTTTTCTTTTACAGGTTACGAACTGCTATATATAAATGCGTTGTGAGTATATTGCCCGCTTTCAACGCTATTTTTGTTCCCATCTGTTCTTCGTACTCTCGTACATAATGGAGGTCACCGAAATTTTCTTTGACTTCTGCTAAAATGTACTGTTTCTAGTACCTGTTTGTAACATGTGAAAAATTAGTGTAACTACTGTCGAATTTTCAGTATTTGCAACGATGAATGCTTGTAGTCCCCCAGACTACGAAGCATAGTCATCTGCACCTACACCCATACTCTGAAAGCCACTGTGAAATGTATGCCACTCACTGGCAAGAAGCAACACCACTCAAAAATTTACAGACTCATTCCGTGACCAGATGTAACAATGTTGAATACCAGTAGTGTCAAAACATGCTAACATGGAGTCCTCCACTAAATGTTAGAAAGAACGGAAAACGGATGCAAACAAGATAAAGTGGAACAAAAGCAATATAGTTAACATGCATTTAAATGGGGGAGTTCACAAACAGATTCGTAAGCAGTAACAAATACACAAAATTCTACAGAACATCATGTGACGTATTGTGTTGGCAGAAGAGCCAACACAGTGTTACGAATGGAGGCCGAAGTGCACGCGTTTTAGCTCACGCAGGCTGGCGTGAGGAGGGTAGAACTATACTGACGTGAGGTCTAGAACATGAGAAGGAATGAGAATTCAGAAAGCGGACGTAATTAGTTTCATACTTAACTTTAATCCATTAATGATGAACATCGCCCTTGACGGTACATGAGTCACAGTATTATCTGTGCAGAAGACATAGTAACTGAATATGGCGCCTTGCTGGGTCGTAGCAAATGACGTAGCTGAAGGCTATGCTAAACTGTCGTCTCTGCAATTGAGAGCGTCTGTATAGAGTGAACCATCGCTAGTAAAGTCGGCTGTACAACTGGGACGAGTGCTACGGAGTCTCTCTAGACTAGACCTGCCGTGTGGCGGCGCTCGGTCTGCAATCACTGATAGTGGCGACACGCGGGTCCGACGTATACTAACTGACCGCGGCCGATTTAAAGGCTACCACCTAGGAAGTGTGGTGTCTGTCGGTGACACCACATGACGAAACCCGCTTCCGGTTTGTATGAAACAAAACAAAATATGAACTCACTTACTCCATCCAGTATTACAGATGCGAGCAAAACTATACGAGTTTCACTCCCGCGGCGACCAGCACATAACTGACAGCGACGTGATTGCCTCCCTGAGCCGGAAACCACGTACACGACTTCCCCTAAGCTGCAAAGATTACACAAACTAACCCAACTATTTGTTATCGATTCTTTGTACTTACAGAATGCCATTTTTGCATTACTTCAGCAGTAATTGGATGGCGAAGTAGAGTAATAATATACCTGGGCATTCAAATGGTCTTTAAGTATCAGCTTTGAAGGTTTATTCCTTCATTCTCTGGCCTCCTTGAATCGAAATCCAACATATGCTAGCAGATGTGCAGAAGGCAAGAAATATTTTTGTTAGAGAGGCAGCCCAGCATTCCTCTGACTAATATGGAAAAATAAATAACAGTGGTAATCTGTGTGAGCTGCGTGCTAATACGATGTCGTTTAGAGCGAGTAGCACTGCCATTCCCGAATAAAGGGACACCTTTGGTCTCTTGCTGGCAAAGAAATAGGTCTACAATGACTATATTGGCGACGACACTGACATCGTCGACGAGGAGCGAGCTGACGGTTGGAAACGATAATGAATCAAATTTGGATGGAGGAAGTAGCAGATAGAATCAGTGTGTAGTGACGCTGCTAAGTTCTTTTTGCCTCGCGTATAATGCCCGAGCGAGCGTCTGGCGCGCGATTACAGTGACAGGAGAGCTAATAGCATAGACGTTCGCTTCCCGCTTTCAGCCGCGGCGATTTCTCCGTGACAAATTGGATCCCCGACATCGCAAATTGCTGCAGCCCGCCGTACCTATCTTATCGTCCCAAACCGCGCAGGCTTTTAACAGTTAGGACCTTAGTGGCATTTGAGGCAGTAAATAGGAGTGACCTAACTTGGACGACAGCTTGGCGCTCCGTACATTTGTCGTGTGCCGCTGCTAGCCTCGCAAGGACTCTATCATTACTGCATACAAGACACAGATGGGATACGTCAGTAAAAAATGAACAATTAAAAGTCAAAATGATTGTCTCTTACGCCAGCGACACTAGCAAATTGTTAACCAAATGAAACATTTCTACTAGCAAAACAAAAATAGTTTATCCATTGTCTGAAGCATTCTCCATCACTAAATCCAAGAAGTACTTTAAATATTTATCTATGCATCGATTGCCAGTTGCAACAAAAGAACAAATTTTATGCTGTTCTTTGCATTTACATTTTCTCTTCTTAACTTGTCCCTAGCTTCCAGTAATATTGTCGAGAACTTACCAAATGAAAAAAACTTTGCGGCTGAAGATACTAGGTGACTGCTTGTAACGTGGCGGTACAGCTTTAAGGAGGCAGAATGTAAACTATCAGAGACTGAAATGAGAATAGAAATATCCCCTTTCGTCCAGAAATGTATATTTTACGTGCCATGTGACAGTACTGTTATTCTATCAGTTTTTGTTGTAGGTCGATTATAGGAAAATTTAGAAAATGGTTTAGTATCCGTAGCAATCACAACCTAATATGGAATTCACTTCCGGCTACCAGAGTCAAAATGCTCGGGAAGACGCACGAATTGACCGAAAACGACACCGCTTACAGCTTTTCAGATTTTTCAGAAGAGGAATAGAACGAAGAGATTCTGTCGTTCGTAGCTCTCAACCACCAGACTTTTATTTCTGGTCTTTCACCTCGCGAAAAATCTCTTAATTATGAGCCAGTTCACGATAAGCAGAAACTGTAAAAATCTGACGGTGAAACCTAGAACGCAGGTTGGATTGTTCAGACGAATGGTGCAATGCGTGATACGATGTGTAGATGTTAAACAAGCTCATCAAAGAAACGATTAATCGCCTTCCGTGAACATCTGTGTAAAATGTAAATGGCCAATTTGAAGCAATCTTCTGACAGAAATGAGTTTTTTTCACTTCCTGTGAAGGTTTTAGAGTGTGAGATAGGCTTTATGTTTATTTGGCAAGTATACGAGCCCCGTTGAATGTACATTCGTAGATCCGAATCCAAAACTTTTGTAGATATAATTTTTTTATGTCGTTTTTTAGCCAGATGTGCAGGTCCACAGCTTCTCTTGATGTTCTGAGGCTATTTTTATGCTGCCAATGAATAACAAAAATTATTTGTATAATATTTATTTATTTATTTTGCATTTGCAGCTATGGTGACTGACATCGGTAGTGGCACCATGGAACTATTGTAGATGAACCGCTAATGGACCACGTGAGGCATACATTGTTTGTCAGCTGCTCCTCTGCGCTGACTGTCGCTCTCTACTCTCTTTCAGCTGCGGTAGCTTTTTTTGATATTGCGGCTTATTATGTCATTTCTACAGCGTCAACAGATCCATACGTCGTAATCACAATACTAAACGAGGATGAAGGCCAATTTTTTGCATGGATAAGCACATCATAATACTAACGGGAGCCGCTCAGAGAGTGCTGCTTCTGCACGAATGCGAATATCTAATTTCGTGATTTAATGGAGTTGGCGTGAATACAGGAGAGCAAGAAGCGTATGAAAAGCGAAATTTACCATAAAAGTTTCAAAATTAATTTGAATGAAATATTATTGTTACATCTACCAAAACATGGCGTTTGATCGATGAGTACGAATTCTGGAATGAGGTTTTGTCGAGGGAAGAGATTTGGAAATAAGTGATGTAATCTTATTTATGGTATAATCACGTCATATAGAATCAAATACATTATTTTCTGAGAAACTAGCCGTCTGAGTCGAGATAAACCGACAGAATAGTAGAATCCGAATGTAATTTTGAAGATTTTATTTTGATGAAACACTAGCTGTGCCAAAGAAGGTTGTTGGATGGTATGAAAGTATACGTCTTGGCATCGAGGCGGGACAGTCAAGGATACGTACATTTCACAAGGCGTTTGTGGTGTAAAGTACGGTCTAGTACCTTGCATTATCCTCGTAGAATATGCCGTTTGGTTCCCTGATCATGAAGGGACTGCCATTCTTGTCTTATACTGAAGAGCATTCAGTCTCCCTTCAACAACTACCAATTCAGTGTTGTTGTGATATCCGATAGTTCCCCACATGAAGAGTCCAGGGATTCAAGAAGTATGGGTCTCGACAATTGCTGCTTAATGTAACCTTTCACCATATCGTCTACACACACATTGGCGTCGAAGTGACTGCTACATACAGAAGTCGCTGAACGTCAGAGAATGTCACTCAGTGTCTCAATTGACACTGGCTCTTCACCATGCAACAGACTGTTATTTGTGGTATGGTGACAGCGATAAACATTGCAAGAAGACTCGAGATCTAAGTCCAGCTTCAAGTAATCTCATAACCGTGTCACTGTTAATGGTGTTACTCTGCGAAGATTTCATTTGTCGTCACCCGACTATTCGCCAGAGCCAGCCGAACAATGACACGATCTTCTTGTGGTGCAGTACTTTTGGAAGAACCCAGGCCCGCGCTTCTTGCCACATTGTTATTCTGAGTCCATCTCATTATCGCTCACAGGGCGAGACGGTGCAGTGGTTAGCGCAGTGGACTCAGATTCTACATCCACATGTACATCTACATATATACTCCTAGCCGTGCGGCTAGGGCCCCCCGTCGGGTAGACCGTTGGTGTGACGGGGAGTGCCCTGTACCATCACGTGTCATTTCTTTTCCTGTTTCAGTCGCAAACAGAGCGAGAGAAAAATGACTGCCTATATGTCTCCGTTTCAGAAGGATGTAGGTTGCAGTAGGTACTGGGAGATGAAAAAGCTTGCACAGGATAGAGTAGCATGGAGAGCTGCATCAAACCAGTCTCAGGACTGAAGACCACAACAACAACAACATGTCTCCGTATGAGCTCTAATTTGTCGTATCTTATCGGCGTAATCCTTACGCGAAATGTACGTTGGCAGCAGTAAAAACATCCTGCAGCCAGTTTCAAATGCCGGTTCTCTTAACTTTCCAAGATGCTACTCCAGGCAGGTGTAAATGAATGTGCGCAACGGAAAATAATCAACGCTAAAATGATGATTTGGCCCTGTCTGACTACCTCCTGAAGAAGATCGTAGGATCTCTTCATTCTCTTTTTATATATAAATTACAATCTAAACATAAATTTATGATGAAGGCAACTAATACTACCAAATAATAAACGTTGTTGTTCAATATATATTTATTATAGATTAAAATCAGTCTTTTAAGTACAATTGTCCATATTTCCTACCTAAAATTATTAATCAGTTGCCCAACTCTGCTCCTTAGTATGACCGCTCGATTTACAACTCCATCTACATGTGTACTCTGCAAATCAAATTTAAGTGCCTGGCAGAGGGTTCATCGAACCACCTTCACAACTCTCTATTATTCCAGTCTCATGTAGCACGCGGGAAGAATGAACACCTATATCTCTCCGTACGAGCTCTGATTTCCCTTATTTTATCTTGGTGATCGTTCCTCCCTATGTAAGTCGGTGTAAACAAAATATTTTCGCATTCGGAGGAGAAAGTTGGTGATTGGAATTTCGTGAGAAGATTCCGTTGCAACGAAAAACGCCTTTCATTTAATGATGTCCATCCCAAAACCTGTATCATTGCCATTCTTCGAACTTTTTCGATGTACTCAGTCAATCCTATCTGGTAAGGATCCCACACCGAGCAACAGTATTCTAAAAATGGACGGACAAGCGTAGTGTAGGCAGTCCCCTTAGTAGGTCTGTTACAATTTCTAAGTGTCCTGCCAAAAAAACGCAGTCTTTCGTTAGCCTTCCCCACATTATTTTCTGTGTGTTCCTCCCAATTTAAATTGTTCGTAATTGTAATACCTAGGTATTTGGTTGAATTTATGGGTTTTAGATTAGACTGATTTATCGTGTAACCGAGGTTTAGCGTGTTCCTTTTAGCACTCATGTGGATGACCTCATACTTTTCGTTATTTAAGGTCGACTGCCACTTTTCGCACCATTCCGATATTTCTTCTAAATCGTTTTGCAGTTTGTTTTGATCTTCTGATGACTTTATTAGTCGATAAACGACAGTGTCATCTGCAAACAACCGAAGACGGCTGCTCAGATTGTCTCCCAAATCGTTTATATAGATAAGGAACAGCAAAGGGCCTATAACACTACCTTGGGGAACACCAGAAATCACTTCTGTTTTACTCGATGACTTTCCCTCAGTTACAACTAACTGTGACCTATCTGACAGGAAATCACAGATCCAGTCACATAACTGAGACGATATTCCATAAGCACGCAATTTCACTACGAGCCGGTTGTGTGGTACAGTGTCAAAAGTCTTCCGGAAATCCAGGAATACGGAATAGATCTGAAATCCCTTGCCAATAGCACTTAACACTTCATGTGAATAAAGAGCAAATCGTGTTTCACAGGAACGATGTTTTCTAAACCCATGTTGACTGTTTGTCAAAAAAAAAAAAAAAAAAAATGGCTCTGAGCGCTATGGGACTTAACTTCTGAGGTCATCAGTCCCCTAGAAACTAGAACTACTTAAACCTAACTAACCTAAGGACATCACACACATCCATGTCCGAGGCAGGATTCGAACCTGCGACCGTAGCGGTCGCGCGGTTCCAGACTGTAGCGCCTAGAACCTCTCGGCCACCCCGGCCGGCGACTGTGTGTCAATAGACCGTTTTTTTCGAGGTAATTCATTATGTTCGAACACAATGTATGTTCTAAAATCCTGCTGTATTTCGACGTTAACGATATGGGCCTGTAATTTAGTGGACTACTCCTACTACCTTTCTTGAATATTGGTGTGACCTGTGCAACTCTCCAGTCTTAGGGTACGGACCTTTCGTCGAGCGAACGGTTGTATATGACTGTTAATTATGGAGCTAATGCATCAACATACTCCGAAAGGAACCTAATTGGTATACAGTCTGGACCAGAAGACTTGCTTTTATTAAGTGATTTAAGTTTTTTCACTACTCCGAGGATATTTACTTCTATGTTACTCATGTTGGCAGCTGTTATCGATTCGAATTCTGGAATATTTACTTCTTCTTCTTTTGTGAAGGCATTTCGGAAGGCTGTGTTTAGTAAATCTGCTTTGGCAGCACTGCCTTCGATGGTATCTCCATTGCTATCGTGCGGAGAAGGCATTGATTGTTTCCTGCCGCTAACATACTTCATATACGACCAGAATCGCTTTGAATTTTCTGCCAGGTTTCTAGACAACGTTTCGTTGTCGAAACTGTTATAAGCATCTCGCATTGAACTCCGCGCTAAATTTCGAGCTTCTGTAAAAGATCCCAATTCTTGAGGATTTTGCGTCTGTTTTAATTTGGCATGTTTTTTTCGTTGTTTCTGTAGCAGTGTTCTAACCCGTTTTGTGTACCTAGGAGGATCAGTTTCGTCGTTTGTTAATTTATTTGGTATAAATCTCTCAATTGCTGCCCATACTATTTCTTTGAATCCAAGCCACATCTGGTCTACACTTATATTATTAATTTGAAATGAGTGGAGTTTGTCTCTTAGGAAGGCGTCAAGTGAATTTTTATCTGCTTTTTTGAACAGGTATATTATTCGCTTATTTTTCGAGGATTTGGGGATTACAATATTCAATCTTGCTACGACAGCCCTGTGTTCACTAATCCCTGAATCGGTTTTGATGCTCGACATTAACTCAGGATTATTTGTTGCTAAGAGGTCAAGTGTGTTTTCACAACCGTTTACTATTCGCGTGGGCTCATGAAATAATTGCTCGAGATAATTTTCAGCAGAGAATGCGTTTAGCACAATTTCGGAAGATATTTTATGCGTACCTCCGGAATTAAACATGTATTTTCACCAACATATCGAGGGTAAATTAAAGTCACCACCAACTATTATCGTATGATTCTGGTACGTGTTTGAAATCAAACTCAAGTTTCCTTTGAACCTTTCAGCATCTCTATGATCTGAATTGGGAGGTCGGTAAAAGGATCCAATTATTATTTTATTCCGGTTGCCAACAATGACCTCTGCCCATACTAACTCACAGGAAGTATCTACTCCAATTTCGCGGCAAGTTAAACTACTTATGCCAGCAACAAACACGCCTCCACCAACCGTGTTTAACCTATCCTTTCGGAAAACCGTTAGGTTCTTCGCAAAAATTTCGGCTGAGCTTATATCCGGCTTTAGCCAGCTTTCAGTGCCTATAACGATTTGAGCATCAGTGCTTTCTATTAGCGCTTGGAGCTCTGGTACTTTCCCAACACATCTACGACAGTTTACAAATGTTATACCAATGATTCCTGTATCTACGTTTTTCCTGTGTTCAGCCTTCACCCTTTGTGACTGAAGCCCTTCTTGTGTTTTCCCGAGACCCTTTAACCTAAGAAACCGCCCAGTCCACGCCACATAGCCCCTGCTACCCGTGTAGCCGCCTCCTGCGTGTAGTGGACACCTGACCTATTCAGCGGTGACCGAGCTAGGTGGCGCAGTGGTTAGCACACTGGACTCGCATTCGGGAGGACGACGGTTCAATCCCGCGTCCGGCCATCCTGATTTAGGTTTTCCGTGATTTCCCTAGATCACTCCAGGCTAATGCCGGGATGGTTCCTTTGAAAGGGCACGGCCGACTTCCTTCCCCATCCTTCCATAATACGAGCTTGTGCTCCGTCTCTAATGACCTTGTTGTCTACGGGACGTTAAACACCAATATCCTCCTCCTCCTATTCAGCGGAACCCGAAACCCAACCACCCTTTGGCGCAAGTCGAGGAATCTGCAGCCCACACGATCGCAGAATCGTCTGAGCCTTTGATTAAGGCTCTCCACTCGGCTCTGTACCAGAGGTCCGCAATCGGTCCTGTCGACTATGCTGCAAATGGTCAGCTCTGCTTTCATCTCACAAGCAAGACTGGCAGCCTTTACCACTCCTGTTAGCCGCTCGAAACCAGAGAGAATCTCTTTTGATCCAAAGTGACACACATCATTGGTACCGACGTGAGCAACCACCTGCAGTTGGCTGCTGGCTGCACCCTGTGCTCTTCATGGCATCCGGGAGGACCCTTTCCACATCTGGAATGACTTCTCCCGGTATGCACACGGAGTGCACATTGGATTTCTTACCCTTCTTGTCAGCCAAGTCCCTAAGGGGCCCCATAACGCGCCTAACATTGGAGCTCCCAACTACCAATAATCCCACCCTCTGCGATTGCCCGGTTCTTGCAGGCTGAGAGGTTTCCTCTGAAACAGGACAGGCGACAGCATCTGGTTCAGCGACAGTGTCAGCCACAGACAGTACCTGGAACCTGTTTCTCAGACAAACCGGGGAGAGCTTATGTGCGGCCGCCTGGGAAGTCTTTTGCCACCTACTTCGGTCTGGGGCGACCTCCCACTCGACCGCAGGTGAGGGGTCAGCCTCAGTGCGAGCAGTACCTGGGTTGGCCACCGCTGAGGACCGATCGGAGGACCCTGGCGTGCTGAACGTCCGTTGGATCCCCAAGGCCACCCCACAACAGTGGTGCCCATCCACTGCAGCCTCAAGCTGTGTGACCGAAGCCATCACAGCCTGAAGCTGAGAGCAAAGTGTCACCAACTCGGCTCGCATCCGCACACAACAATCGCTGTCCCTGTCCATACTAAAGACTGTGGAAAACTAAACTATGCAGATAAACGGACTATAAGCACGTGCTGAGCAATTCTACTGTAGAACCTACCGAAAACGCACGAACTGTGTCTAGTAATACGCAGATATTCGAAAACCTAGCTACCGAAGCACTCAGGTGAAACTAAATAATTTGACCCTGATTTGGAACTTGTAATATGTCACAAAATCGGTTTGCTTTCTGACGCAAACGAAAACGCGAGAACTGTGTCTATTAGATGTTAAATTTACGCGCAGAAACTCAAGAAACTAGACTATTAAAGCACACAGACGATATAAAATTCGCTCCTGGTTAGGAACTTGTAAATGATAAATGCGGTTACTTATCCGTTGCTGCGTCTGTCGCGGTCGGCTGCAGCTGCCTGACTAATATCAATAACGCGAAATGACTGACATCATCTACGTACCAAACGCCAGAAGACACTACTTTCAAAGGTGATCTACGGTGGTGTGGAGCCTCGGTAGAAATAAACTAACGGTCCTCTGACTAATATACTCTAATATTGTCTTCTCCTCTCTGTGTTCTACAGACGAGAAACGCTAATTCCCAGCCACAAGGAAGGAGTTCAGATAACGTCTCAACGTAAGTATAGGCAGAAGAAGGGCTCTCAATTACTGAACGCTGCGTACTCAACGATGGCTGCCAACCTGGAGGTGAAGCCCAGAAACGTATATGTTCGCAAGAGCACAGTGCCTAACTGTTCTAACTATAAACTCTCCTGAGAGCAAAGACAGCAAGTCCGTCTGTACCAACAAAGTTGATACCGAGCGACCGTCACACACGGGCGCTCACAGTGGAAGACCACATCTTTCCACTGCTGGCTTCCCAGCAAGGCTCGGCTCCCCTCCCCCTCTACATACTCTTCCATACGCCGACCAACCATATTTTAGTCTTTTGTCGTCCAGCGCGGAAATTTTACGAGGAAATACCTATAGTCGTACAATGGTACGCTTCTGACTAAAATCCTTATAAATAACCCAGCCTGCGTGGTTTCTGAGGTGACACTTCTTCGTTTCTCTCAGCTGTGTCCAAGCTTTCCAGAGTTCGGAAGTATTATCCGGTTATCCTTGCGGCCCTACTACAACAGCGACCAGCCACCCCTGTATTGTGTCTTTGCACTCAGGTGTCCAGACTATCCGTCTTGGCACTTCTTGTGTGGTGCTGGACCACCACAACTGTGTGGGTCTTCCACCCAGGGCTTGAGTTCCGCCTGCCGTTGCATTTCCACTGTCGATCCAACCTCTACTAGTATAATCAGTCATTTATTTTATTTATTTATACATTGTTCCGTGGGACCAAATTAAGGAGAAGTCTCCATGGTTATGGAACGACTCAATACATGAAATTATAACACGATATTAGAAACAGATCAAATGAAATTAAAAAAAAAATATTCAGGTGACAAGTCGTAAGTTTAAATAAAGAAAATCAACAATGTAACATTGGAATTTGCTTAATTTTTTAGCTCTTCCAGGAGCTCCTCGACAGAATAGAAGGAGTGAGCCATGAGGAAACTCTTCAGTTTAGACTTAAAAGAGTTTGGGCTACTGCTAAGATTTTTGAGTTCTTGTGGTAGCTTATTGAAAATGGATGCAGCAGAATACTGCACTCCTTTCTGCACAAGAGTCAAGGATGTGCATCCCACATGCAGATTGGATTTCTGCCTAGTATTAACTGCGTGAAAGCTGCTAACTCTTGGGAATAGGCTAATATTGCTAACAACAAACGACATTAAATAAAATATATACTGTGAGGGCAATGTCAGAATTCCCATACTATTGAATAGGGGTCGACAAGAGGTTCTCGAACTTACACCACATATAGCTCGAACAGCCCGTCTTTGAGCCAGAAATATCCTTTTTGAATCAGAAGAATTACCCCAAAAAATAATAACATACGACATAAGCGAATGAAAATATGCGAAGTAGACTACTTTTCGTGTTGAAGTGTCACTTATTTCAGATACTGTTCTAATGGGAAAAAAAGCAGCATTTAGTTTCTGAACAAGATCCTGGACATGGGCTTTCCACAACAGCTTACTATCTACCCGAACGCCTAGGAACTTGAACTGTTCCGTCTCGTTTATAATATGCCCATTCTGTCTGATCAAAATATCGGTTCTTGTTGAATTGTGAGTTAGAAACTGCAAAAACTGAGTCTTACAGTGATTTAGCATCAAATTATTTTCCACAAGCCACGAACTTATTTCATGAACTACAATATTTGATACTGTTTCAATATTACACACAAGATCCTTCACTATCAAGCTGGTGTCATCAGCAAACAGAAATACTAGAAGGCATATCATTTATATAAATAAGAAACAGCAGTGGCCCCAGCACCGACCCTTGGGGAACGCCCCACTTAACAGTGCCCCATTGGGACTGAACATCACTACCACTCTCAATATTACGGAGAATTACCTTCTCCTTTCTGTTCTTAAAGTAAAAGGCGAACCAATTGTAAGCTACTCCCCTTACTCCATAATGGTCCAACTTCTGCAGCAATATTTTGTGGTCAACACAGTAAAAAGCCTTCGTTAAATCAAAGAAAACACCTAGCGTGCGCAACCTTTTATTTAATCCGTCCAAAACCTCACAGAGAAAAGAGAATATAGCATTTTCAGTTGTTAAACCATTTCTAAAACCAAACTGAACATTTGACAGCAAATTATGTGAATTTAAACGCTCCAGTAACCTTGTATATACAACCTTCTCGATAACTTTAGCAAACACCGATGGCATAGAAATAGGTCTAAAATTGTCAACATTATCAATGTCACCCTTTTTATAAAGTGGCTTCACTACCGAGTACTTTAATCGGTCAGCAAACCGACCACTCCTAAAGGAAAAGTTACAGATATGACTAAGTACTGGGCTAACATACTTAGAACAATACTTCAGTATTCTACTAGATACCCCGTCATATCCATGAGAGTTCTTGGTCTTCAGTGATTTAATTATTAACTAAATCTCCCTCTTGTCAGTATCATGGAGGAGCATTTCAGGTAATAGTCTCGGAACACTTTTTTCTACGAGCGCTATATGATTCCCTGTTGGGACTAGGTTTCTATTTAGTTCACCTGCTATATTCAGAAAGTGATTATTAAATACTGTACGTATATGTGACTTATCAGTAACACGGACATTCCCACTGCGCACTGATTCTATATCCTCGACCTGTCTCTGCAGACCAGCCACTTCCTTTACGACTCACCATATGGTTTTAATTTTATCCTGAGACTTAGCTATTCTATCTGCATACCACATACGTTTTGCCTTCCTAATAACATTTTTAAGCACCTTACAATACCGTTTGTAATGGGCTGCTGCATTTAGATTTTGACTGTTTCTAACGTTTTGATATAATTGCCACTTTGTTCTACAAGATATTCTTATCCCTCTAGTCAGCCACCCAGGTTGCCTGTTTGTGCTAGTGCCCTGTTTTGAACGCTCTAACGGAAAGCAACTTTCAAAGAGCACGAGAAAAGTCTTGAGAAAAGCATTGTATTTATCGTCTACTGTATCAGCGCTATAAACGTCTTGCCACTGTTGTTCCTTGATAAGGTTTACAAAGGTCTCTACAGCAACTGGATCAGCTTTCCCAAACAGCTGATGACTATGTTTACCACGTGTTGCAGCACAAAAATCTTTTTGAGTTAAAATTTGTGCATCATGATCTGAAAGGCCATTCACCTTTTTGCTAACGGAATGCCGTTCTAGTAATCAGGAATGAACAAAAATGTTGTCTAGGGTTGTTCTACTGTTCCCTTGCACTCTCGTTGGAAAGAATACGGTTTGCATAAGATTATATGAATTAAGGAGGTCTACCAGCATCCTCTTCCTTGCACAATCACTTATACAATTAATATTGAAGTCACCACATATAACTAACTTTTGTATTTCCTATGAAGTGAACCAAGAACCTCCTCTAGCTTTAGCAAAAATGTTGTGAAATCGGAGTCTGGGGATCTATAAATAACAACAGTTAGAAGTTTAGCTCCGTTAAATTTAACCACATCTGCACAACATTCAAACGCCGTTCTGATAATAAGGACACTCCGTCACCTTTCATGCAGTAAGCGTTAACAATTATTTACAAGGTGTATGTGACAATGTCAGTCCCCTTCATATATTCATATATACGATGTACAAACTATCACATGATAGCTAATTGTGTTTGTAGGTCAAGGCAAAGTATGTGGATGAGTGCTTGTAAGATGTGAAATTATAGCCACCTTACAACTTTGTCAAAAGTGTCCCTCGAAAAGAACGTCGCCTTCCCTCCAAGGATTCCCATTCGAGTTCCTGAAGCTTCTTTGTAAGACTGACGTACTGTTCGAACCTACTGGTAACAAATCTAGAAGCTCATCTCTGACTTGCTTCGAGGTCTTCCTCTAATCCGACCTGGTGCCGATCCCAAACACTCAAGCAGTACTCAAGAAGAGGTTGGAATAGTGTTCAGTATAGGGTGTCCTTTGCAGATGAGCCACACTTTTCGAAAATTCTCCCAATAAACCGAAGTCGACTATCCGCCTTGTCTAACGAAATCCTCGCCTGCTGGTTCCATTTCATATCACTTTAGAGCCTTACGCCTAGATATATCGAAGACGCGACTGTGTCAACAAACGCTGTATTCGA
This sequence comes from Schistocerca americana, assembly GCF_021461395.2. Taxonomy (NCBI): domain Eukaryota; kingdom Metazoa; phylum Arthropoda; class Insecta; order Orthoptera; family Acrididae; genus Schistocerca; species Schistocerca americana. The sequence continues at coordinate 998,400,714 of NC_060130.1, forward strand.
ACATTACCGGATTGTTTTTCATACTCATCTGAATTAAATTGCACTTCCCTACGTTTAGAGATAGCTGCCATTCATTATACCAACTAGAAATTTTGTCCAAATCACCTTGTATCCTCCTAAAGTTTCTCATCGACGACACCTTCCCGTACACCATAGCATGATCAGCAATCAGCCGCAGATTGCTGACCATCCTATCCGACAGATCATTTAAGTATGGAGAAAATAATAGTGGTCCTACCACTCTTCATGCGACACTCATGTCCACTCCCTTGTCTCTCATGAACACTCGCAATCGAGGACAACGTACTGGGTTCTACTACTTAAGAAACCTTCGAACCTCTCATATATCTGGGAACCTACTCCATATGCATTCGGGAGGACGACGATTCAAACCTGCCTCCGACCATCCATATTTGGGTTTTCCGTGAATTCTTTAAATCTCTCCAGGCAAATGTCGGGTTGCCTCCTTCGAAAGGGCACGGCCGATTTCCTTCCTCATCCTTGCAACAATCCGAGTTTGTGTTCCGTCTCTATTGAACTCGTTGTCGATGGGATCTTAAACCCTAACATTCCATCCTTCCTTCGTTATCACTCTTTCTGCAGACATTGCACTACGGCCAACTGTCTGCACGATGTGTCACAATGATACTCCCATGTTCCTCGGACCAATGTGTCGACGTTTCTCGAAGTCCGAAAGACGGTGATAAGCTGCACGAGTGGGCTTGCAGTGTTGCGAACTCCGCCTGAAAAATTCGAGTGAAGTTAGACACGCACAGTAGCCGTCACGTACACACAACATTCTTCTTATATGGGAGTGACTGTTTACCGTATTCAAAATACTGAAAATAAGCTCGCATAAAGATGAAAGTTTAATCAACATATTCCACAGGTGTAAATGGGTAACATTTTGATTTCGGCCTGTGCACTTGCACGTTCTGCTTCTACTAAACGTGCGATCTACCAAAATTACCGTTAGGTAGTTATGGTGCAGTGCATAAATGACGTAGTAAATGGTAGGCTCACCGGTGGTATTGGTAACATTGGTAGGAAAAGGAACACAAATGACCGTGAGAGACAGGAACAGGTAGCCGACGATTTCCCTTTGCTTTTTATTTGTTTGTTTTGCACATAAGCAGAGCTGCACATCGTTCAGAGTTACCTTACAAAAAAATAAATTGCATTTTATAAGTAAAAAAGTAGCTGCTCGCGTAACTTCTGCACCATAACAAAATGGTTCAAACGGCTCTCAGCACTATGGGACTTAGCATCTGAGGTCATCAGTAACGTCGACTTATAGCTACTTAAACCTAACTAACCTAAGGACATCACACACAGCAATGCCCGAGGCAGGATTCGAACCTGCGACCGTAGCAGCAGTGCGGTTCCGGACTGAAGCGCTTAGAAGCGCTCTGCCACAGCGGCCGGTGTAACCATAACAATCGCTTTTGATGTTAAGTACAGCTTACATGCACAAACACAAAAAACTCTACATAATTATTGTTGTTACATTATATTTGACAGAACATCCGCTCTACCACAGCGGCCGGCGTAACCACAACAATCGCTTTTGATGTAAGTACAGCTTACGTGCACAAACACAAAAAACTCTACATAATTATTGTTGTTACATTATACTTAACAGAACGTCTTCATCATAATCAAAGGCAAGAGTTTCCTTTTATAACTGATAAGCGCGAAAGCTTTTTGGCAGTAACAGAAACTTGTTTTATGTAAGCTCGACGAAGTAGTAAGGCAATTTTTGATTTTTTTTGCATTTTTAAAATTTTACCTTTTTTGAGAGAATTGCGTTTTCTAGGGAAATCTGTAAACCCGTATCTCTTGCTTTCTTTTTACTACAACATCCCTCTGTTTCACGTTACAAATCAACAATTTCCGAATAAAACGTGAATTAAACAATGAGAGTTTCGGTTTTGTTACAAATGCTGTTTATTTTTAAGTGACAGACTGGAGAATAACTATGTTGAACAAAGATGTGCCGTACATTAGGTGATCCTTTATATATCCACATTAAATTTCTAGACAGTTCACTGCTTCCGGTTTCTAGGGGAATTTAGCAAGACTCTGATCACGTACACAAACAAAGCTATCGAAACGAAGTAACCGCTGCTAGGTATGCAATAGAGCTAACATACAGGTAATGCGGTGACGAACTTAGCTGGCCAGATCTACTAGCAAAGTACGGTAGTCTACGCTTACTTAGGATAATCTGTGGTAGCGTCCGGTAGTTTTACAACTCTAACTTCGACTGATGTAACTAAGATGTTTGGCCTCATGAGAGTGACAATTTACACAGATTTTTGGAACATCTGTATTCATCCCATCCGAATATTCACTTTGAAAGCCGGTTACTACCTTAAACTTTAATCTGTGAGTTCGTAGGGTAATATGACGATGATTTCAACGCCTTGAAACGCTCCATTTTTTAAGTGAAACCTGACAGATAATTGAACAACAATGTGACCTGACTTTTGCATTTAACAGGAAGATTCAGCTGCCCTACCGAAGTCGATCTATGCAGCCTGCAATGTTATATCTGGCCTTAAAAAAACCACGCCCTAGAATTTCATATTCTCTCGCTCGCTATGCGCATACTATTAGTCCTACAGAAGAAATGAACAGGACATTTTTGTAGGTAATTTAATGTAGTTAAATTTTCTACTGGGATAAGTTTTGGCTGGAGGTCGTAGTTCTAGAGTTGGTCAAGAAAAGCCTACAAACGGGACCTTCAAATATACCCCCACTCTCACACTCATTTCCCACAGGTCAAGATTTCTGGAATGTTGTTCATGGCACTCCCACCTACTACTTTATGATAATTTGCGACTGCCTTATTGCGTCACCGGCTGAGTCTAGGATCTACAAATTGCAAATTTGCCGTTTGCGTAAATTTTAGTTAACAATTTAGTGGATTTTAATAGCATAAAATGAACAATTACATCGTTATTTGTCAAGCCTTCTAACTACGAAACTACAGTGCTTGTAAAGGTTAAGTTTGGATCGAATTGTCAACGTAATTAGTTTTAGTGTAATCTTTACAAAAATCGTTTTTCTTTAATTACCTTCAAGGACTAGTTTAAGTTTATAATGTTAACGAAATAGCCGACTATGCTGACTGCATGATAGCCCAATCAATAGAGACCAAAAGAGATTCATTACTGGGAATAGTTCGTGTAGTCAGAAATTTTTGTTCAGTGGTAGGAGAGAGTGATACGAACAATATACTAAAAATCCTGACTTGTGAGGGATGAGTGTGGAGGTAGAGGTGCGCTTTTTTGTACGTTTTTCTTGAATAAGACGAAAATCGTGGCCTCCAGCGAAAAAGTATGCCAGTACAAAATTTAACTACATTAAATTTACTACAAAGAAGTCTTGTTCATTTTTTTCTGTAGTACCAATAGTTTGCACGTAGAGAGCGGGAGAATATAAAAACCTCCTGTGTGATTTCTGAAGACAAGATATAACATTGTGAATTGTATAAAACGACATCGTTAGGGGCAATTGGATTACCCTGTATTTTGACTGACCAGGGCTGACTGACCAGGAACTTTCTTATAGTATAACGGAACAATGAAAGAGGTATTTAACGTATGATAAGCTAAAAGTATTTGAAACCATAACCTTTCCAACAAATCTTCTCTCGTTTCTCCTTATTTGTATAATGGAATCACGCATCATAGGAGTAATGTGTTCCATACAAATGGAGTTGGACACGGCATCCTGCAATACTTAATAAACTGAAAGTGAGCTCGAGTGCCAGTTTAAGATCGACGTCTTCGTCAGCGCAAACATGTGCCTTACAGTTGTACTACAAGACGCCCTTACCTTTTAGCTGAAAATAACATTGTAAACTAAAATGATCTCTTTGCTGAAGGTAGAGCATTCACTTTCTTCGCAAAGTATAATGAAACTCAATCTAATTCTCTCGGGAATGAAGTTCTTAAGGGAACACATGTGAGGATTGAAGCAAAGGCCAATGTAATGAAAATTGGCTTTGCAAGAGTCCCAAAATACGTGAAAACTGAATAATCATTTATATATTATGCAGAAAGAGAATACAAGCTTCATGTCATACACACGAACGTGCTTCAACACATCTGCAAAAGCTACAAAAATAATCCTATATTCATGTAATTTAGTGAGTGGGATAAACTACTTGCAGAATTGAATGAATGAACAGAAAACGGATATTGATTTCCAGGTCGTCCAACGAAATTGTGAAACCGGAAGAACAAATTATCATTGCTCGCATGAAAATGCCGTTCAGAAGTATGTTGCATGAAGTAATCTGAAAACAACATAACGTATAATAACACAAATGCCGCGCAAGCAAGCAACCACCTAGCCACAACCCTTCACGATCTCACTTAAATGCTCCATTTTAATATCAAAAGACAGGCGTCTATGTTCAGCACTTTTTCCATTTTAATTTACAGGCTTTCGGAACGTTCCCACACAGCGAGCTAATCACAGGAAATGTTAAATTACAATTTGTTTTGGCTGTTCATGATAGACTTTATTGTGTCATACCCTGGTACTATGTAACTTATAATTAACAAAGGAGTGATTCGACATAAAACTAAATTTACAATCAGAGTATACGAAAACTAGTAAACAAGACGAAAATGAACGCAGGATACACATTGGTAGTATACTATAAAAACCCTACTGCTTACGCAATAAAAAATGATAAATCGCCGTTGGTACTCATTTGGTATATTCCCAATTCAGTCCACGTTAGTGACTATAAGTCTGAATTAACAACAAAATATTCTTCGTATGCCCTATGAGAATGGTTTGAAAAGTTGCGGATAGAGAATTGAATATTTATGTAGGTATACAAGTAACAGTTAGACAGAACTGGAGAACAGTTTACAAGAACCAGATTTGTGTATTACAGCCACACGTACAGATACACACGTACACTTAGGAGGTATATAGTGACAAATATTTAGAGGCCAAGCATACCATATTCTGAAGAGTAGCCCGTGGAGATGTAATCAGTTAACTGAGATTTGGTCTTCCCCTTGTATTCTAAGTACCAGGAGCATTAGATCTGCAGCGCAGGGAGCTATGCATTGATGTTGGCACTGCTGACCAACTCGCACAGAACCTTGTTCGTTGCAGTATTTCTGGATGCTAACAAGGTTTGGAAACTGCTTGGGAACTGATGACCTACAGCGCGAAGATTATTTGCAAGGACGTTTATGTGATACGTATTCCGAGGACACTGTAGTAATTTATGGTTTACCTCTTATTCCTCTCCGCAAAAACATAGAAGGGTGGCGGTTAGGTTCAGCCGATAGAGGTATTTGTTGAACTTCCTACGCGCGCATTATGATGGTGAGACAGGAATTCCAGTGCCGTTGCGTTAATTGAATGCTGGTTTTAACACTTTAAACTGATCCTAACATCAATCCGCAGGGTCCACGTTTCATAAAGACGGTTTTAGTACGGTAGAAGAGGACTTTCCACGCCTGGTGTCTTATTGTCTGCATCTACTTACGTATATTCAGCCGCGACGGGTGGAAGTTGCTTATTTATCCAATATCTTCCGCACACAAAGTAGGACGTTAATTCCCGGATCTTCCGTCAAGGGGCTCATATTCTTCGAAACAGAGTCGGGGAGGAATTTATTGCAGAGGAATAACGGTCGTAACGTTAAGGGTGGTTTATTCGTTTCAACCAGTAATGCGTTGTCTGGGGCTGACACGAATGCCCCAGTAACTACACGCAAGGCCTTGTGCTGCATGGTGTGGGGCCTTTGGAGCGCGCTGTCCAAAGCTGATCCGTAGCATAGATGTCCAGAAGCAGCGTTTGTCCTTAGTATGGACCGTTATAAACACACCGCCGTCCGTCGATCACAGCCCCAACATACTCGAGTCGTATCTCTGATGAAACTGCAGGCTTTTCACGTCTGGCAGTGGTATGTCAGATATGAAGAGCCCATCTTAGCTTATCATCGATAATCATCCCAAGATACTGAGTTGTTTCCGCATCTAGAAAAGTATGTTGTCCTAGCTACATTGTTTGAGGAAGTGGAATCTTACGGTGAATAAAGATCGTAAGAGTAGACTTGTTATCAGAGATTTCGAAGCCACTTTCTGTACCTCGCTCATGTGGGTGTGTGAGTGCAGGGTGCATTTTCAGATGACGGGATTGAAGAGTGCTGGCTTCAGAATATACGCATACGTCGTCTGCGTATTGTAATATTTGGATGTTGCTGGCAAAGAGGTGATGAAGATCCGCAGTATAGGTATGAAACAATAAGGGAGCCAAGACTATTCCCAGCGGGAATCCTCTGTTAGTTTTTGTAGTTCTGTGGCCAAATAAAAAAATACGTGTTACACGGTTCTTCTTGATCTTGGCCTGCCATGTACTCTCGATGCCATTTTAGCAGATGACCCAGGAGCAGCTGCTCGCGTTTTTCGTTTTATCATATTGACCAACCTGTCTAAGGACATTTAATTATGCTGTTTTTTTTTAGTCGTATGCCTGTCGATCTTTTATCGTGTTTACCCTTTTAGTTGCTGTTTTAAACTTGTGCCTCGCGGTGCATTCCTAACGTAGTCTGGGCGCTAATGACCGTTGAAGTTGTGCGCCCTAAAACCACCAAAAAAAAGCGGTTCTCGTGAGACGTCCGGGTTCTTGTGCATGCCTACTGTTGGGGCGTCAGTCTCAAAACTTAAATGACTGTAGTAGTGTCTCAACGCTATAAAATTGTAGCAATATTTAAGAAGACCTACAGACGTTCGTTACCTGGTACACTGACTGGAAGTTAACGTTCAACAGAAATAAATGTTACATAGTGAGTATAAATAGGTGGAGAGACTTACTATCGTTCGACTACACAATTGTCGATAACTCGCTGGAAACAATCCTACGTAGCTGACACTATCGCACTCACGTGCAGTGGCACTCGATTCGGACGGTGTGTTTCAAATCCTGGTGTTTGAAGAAATTTACACACTACTATTTGTTATTTAAATGATAAGGAGAAAGATGTGATGGTGTTAAGTTCCACATCTTCAGACTTCACGCCAATGTCCTTGATTAGGTGCCAAACCACTCCGCAGGGGATGTGAGACTGTTGATGGCGATTCGTTCGTTTGCTGGGAACTTTAAGATCTGCGTCGTCGTTAGTGCTATTGCTAAGACAGACTTCAGACACAACTCTCACACATCACGAGAAATGGAGCCATTGTGTGCGGAGGAAAAGAACCATTTGCCGTTAGGTGACTGAACCTACCTCACCGGGTCTCCCAGCCAACGGTGCCACACGATTCTATCTTTCTTACTGCGAAAATTAACAACCGCTAAACGTTTAACACAACCGTGCAGAGCGAGCTAAAATGAAATGATCACATTAAAGTAATTGTTGGAAAATTAGATAGACGCCACTCTGAGAGGTAGACTGCAAAACACTCGATTCTTGAGTATTACGCATTACTGTGGGACCATTACCATGTAGAGTCTACTGAGGAGATAAAGAATACCTCAAGAGCTGCGGTCCGTATCTCACATTTAGTACGCGTGAGAGCATCATGGATATGCTCATTTAACTTTTAATGACGCAGATATCGATAATGTTATAATGTGTCAAATCTTACCCTTACTCATATTTGGCGAACCAGAGATTACAGAAGATGCGTTGATATCACATCGGCTATGGAGTGAGGGCGAGCATTTGGTACTTGCAGAAAAGGTGTGTGGGCGCTTAGTCTGCGGGGGTGGCTCATGGAGAGAACGAGTCGGTGTGTGGAAACGTTGGCACATAAGGGACAGTAAGTGTTTATTCTCTGATTAGTATTGTACACTATGAATTAGTATTCCCTTCCTTCTGACAACCGAACTGAATCAGAAAGAGCAATGACCAACTCAAGCAAAAATTTGAACAGTCTGTATGCTTATGTACTCTGAGTAGGTTTTATGTCGACGTAGGAACCTTTCCATGAACTCAAGACATAATTAATAATAAACAATTTAATTTCAAGATTACTTTACAGCTTAGTACCTTGAACGAGTTATGTATATTGAAGAGTGGTGGTAACAGATCAAGATGACACCTGACTTATAGGCACACGGCAATGGAAGTGATACTTATACCTCGAGAGTAAGTTGTCCGGTAATGCTGTATACAAATAGTCCGACGTGCAATCAGTACTATAAAAAACATCACATCAAAAGTCTTGGTCAAACGACCAAGAAAGTTACAAATTGCACTGGCAGATGCCACAAATGTATAGTTGTGCATCACTAAGAGGTTTTCAGTCAAAATTCCGAGATTGTACGTTCCGGGAAGAGTCAGACAACTTATTACTTACTCTCACATACAAGTCGCGAAATGAACTTTCATTGAATAGGAAGGAGGGAAAATGATTAAGGCACGAGAAATTCCGTCACCATAGACAGTGTGGTGGTTGCAGCCTACAGATACAGATGTAGAAATATGTAACGATACACATAAGAGAAAAATTTATTTTGTTTAAAAACATGGAAGAGGTGGAGGTAGACATTAATAATAGGTTTTTTTAAATGTTAACACAGGATTAATGTCTCAATGTCTGTAGTAACTGTAGTTAATATATTAGATGTAAATTTTGTACCCAAAGACTGTAAGCGCTGTAGGTGAATGGCTTTTCCTGCTTTCACTGAAACGTTTGCACCTGCAGCATTCCTACAAAGGGCCGGCTGTTATTTAATTGCAACACTTTCGCGTTAAATTAGAGACAAATGAAGGGCGAATATTGGAAACGGCTAATAGTCTACTGCGTTTGATGTCCGAAACCATTAAACAAATACGAACGCAGCAGCCGAATCGGTGTATTTGGTAGGACAAAGGGCAGTACTTGCTGTTACAAAGTGAAAAAAAAAAAAACTGTCCGTTAGTAAAGTGGGTCAGCGGAATTTTGTGTTATAACAAATATTTCGTGCGATTAATTGACTTTATATCTTAATACAGAAAGAAAATCTCTATACTCTAGAGGACATATGATTTTAGAATGGAATGGGTTGCAATAATTTGTCTCATGTTTAGGTTTTTAACTTTCGTGACATACAGTAATTACTACGCGTACTCCGCACAGAAAATTCACTAATAGCTGTTCACAGTTAGCACGAAGTTGTATATCATTCAGAAACGAGTGCCGTATGGTTTTTCCCAGTGTTACCCAAAAACTTGAAAGCGGTCATTGAAACACCGCCTATATTCAATATCGTGTTGAGGATCTTTGTATATTCAGCTGGAATAATTATCGATAAATGACATACTTACTACCCTGCGGCATTTAGGAAATATTGCGTTGTGTTGGAGACTTATTTTACCTGATGCAGCCATTCTAATGTCCCACGATTTTTCCAAATTACTCCATCTAACTGCCGGGTTGTTTCTTGACGGTAGACCGTGCCTCCACCTTTTCGAGAACTGAAATCCTTGTAAGTTTTCAGCACAATGGTTTCCAGTGGAGTGACTGGTCCAGTTTTAAGGTCTCTCTGTATACTCAGTACAATTTGCTTAGGGATAACTCTGGTGATCGGTGTCGCTGTCGCGATTATATGTTTCTACGTGGCTTTTATATCATGTATCAGATCACTGTATTTGGCCATTTCTTAATTGCAGATGGTTTGTAAATTATGGATATTTATATGGGAATAGCAGTTACTCAGTTTCATTGTCCATTGCTATGTCGCTTCACTTGTATCAGATTTTCTTGTCGCTTATTATGCAGCGGATCCATTAACTTTTTGAATACACGTTCTCTACAACAGAGAGAGGTTCGTATTTGTAGCACGGAGAGAATAATTTCCCTAACTGACGCTGCCTTCCCAACACTTGGTGGTGTTCCTTATGTAGACCACGTCATGTCCTTTGAAATATTTTACGAGTGCTATGGTGTCTCAGCTAGATGTAATGTGTGATATTGTGTCTTTCTATTCCCTGCATATACTGCAACTAGCATAAATTACTAGTGTACTTCCAGCAGCTCCTCGTCGCAGCTACCTGCTATTCTATCGCTGTATGAATTCCCTGAGTTTCTGTTTGAAATCCTCAGTGTGTCAACTACTCTCCTGGAAATGGAAAAAAGAACACATTGACACCAGTGTGTCAGACCCACCATACTTGCTCCGGACACTGCGAGAGGGCTGTACAAGCAATGATCACACGCACGGCACAGCGGACACACCAGGAACCGCGGTGTTGGCCGTTGAATGGCGCTAGCTGCGCAGCATTTGTGCACCGCCGCCGTCAGTGTCAGCCAGTTTGCCGTGGCATACGGAGCTCCATCGCAGTCTTTAACACTGGTAGCATGTCGCGACAGCGTGGACGTGAACCGTATGTGCAGTTGACGGACTTTGAGCGAGGGCGTATAGTGGGCATGCGGGAGGCCGGGTGGACGTACCACCGAATTGCTCAACACGTGGGGCGTGAGGTCTCCACAGTACATCGATGTTGTCGCCAGTGGTCGGCGGAAGGTGCACTTGCCCGTCGACCTGGGACCGGACCGCAGCGACGCACGGATGCACGCCAAGACCGTAGGATCCTACGCAGTGCCGTAGGGGACCGCACCGCCGCTTCCCAGCAAATTAGGGACACTGTTGCTCCTGGGGTATCGGCGAGGACCATTCGCAACCGTCTCCATGAAGCTGGGCTACGGTCCCGCACACCGTTAGGCCGTCTTCCGCTCACGCCCCAACATCGTGCAGCCCGCTTCCAGTGGTGTCGCGACAGGCGTGAATGGAGGGACGAATGGAGACGTGTCGTCTTCAGCGATGAGAGTCGCTTCTGCCTTGGTGCCAATGATGGTCGTATGCGTGTTTGGCGCCGTGCAGGTGAGCGCCACAATCAGGACTGCATACGACCGAGGCACACAGGGCCAACACCCGGCATCATGGTGTGGGGAGCGATCTCCTACACTGGCCGTACACCACTGGTGATCGTCGAGGGGACACTGAATAGTGCACGGTACATCCAAACCGTCATCGAACCCATCGTTCTACCATTCCTAGACCGGCAAGGGAACTTGCTGTTCCAACAGGACAATGCACGTCCGCATGTATCCCGTGCCACCCAACGTGCTCTAGAAGGTGTAAGTCAACTACCCTGGCCAGAAATATCTCCGGATCTGTCCCCCATTGAGCATGTTTGGGACTGGATGAAGCGTCGTCTCACGCGGTCTGCACGTCCAGCACGAACGCTGGTCCAACTGAGGCGCCAGGTGGAAATGGCATGGCAAGCCGTTCCACAGGACTACATCCAGCAACTCTACGATCGTCTCCATGGGAGAATAGCAGCCTGCATTGCTGCAAAAGGTGGATATACACTGTACTAGTGCCGACATTGTGCATGCTCTGTTGCCTGTGTCTATATGCCTGTGGTTCTGTAAGTGTGATCATGTGATGTATCTGACCCCAGGAATGTGTCAATAAAGTATCCCCTTCCTGGGACAATGAATTCACGGTGTTCTTATTTCAATTTCCAGGAGTGTACTTGTTCTTTGCTTCCAAGTGGCTAAGACCTTACCTGGGGTCTTTCGCATTTTTCCCGAGCAGTCCTTTTCTAATACAACTTATTATCTGTGTGGAAATTAATTCTGCTATATGACTTGGGACTGTTCCATATACACTTGCGGAAAACAATTAGTACACCTGTAAAGACGATGTCGATTATGATCCATTGACGGCACATGCCACAAATGGTTCAAATGGTTGTGAGCACTATGGGACTTAACATCTGAGGTCATCAGTCCCCTGGAGCTTGGAACTACTTAAACCTAACTAACCTAAGGACATCACACACATCCATGCCCAAGACAGGATTCGAACGTGCTACCGTAGCAGTCTCGCGGTTCCGAGCTGAAGTGCCTAGAACCGCACGGCCACCGCGGCCGGCGGTATATGCCACCTGGAAGAGAGCACGTGTACTGATAATGGCTTCAACGTCGTCCGCCAACAGATGGAATGCTCACAGCCAGAAGGTTCAGTGTGGTGCAAGCATGTGAGGCAAGCAGGCAACCGTGCCACGGAACGCACCCGTGCTTCCTACAGCCAACTAAGCGAGCCTGAAGGCGGTCAGGTTGTGGCCTTCCAAGTGGCAGGATGGTCCTTTCGGAGAATTGCCACACAAGATGGACGTGCTGCTTCAGTTGTGTAACGATGCTGGTATCAATGGTCACGTGAACATTCTCACACTCGTAGATGTTCTGGACGCCCTGGTAGCACAGGCACCCGCCAGGATCGTCGCACTGTAAGGGCAGCAGTGGCAGATCGTACAGCTACCACAGCACAGATAAATCGGGTTGTGAGCCCAAACGTATTAACACGAACTGTTGCGAACCGGTTATTAGTAGTGGGACTACGGGCACACACACCTCTAGCCCCGATTCCACTCACGGGATGCAGTAAGCTACGACTCTCGTTCACCTTTGGTGTTTCTGGAGGGGACGCTAACCAGCGCTCGGTACATGCAGAATCTGGTTAAATCAATTCTTTTGCTGTTCTTGCAACAGGAAGGTGACGTCTTGTTCCAACAGGATAACGCTCCCCAACAAACTGCCTCTGAAACTCAAGGTGTTCTGCAAGACGTGCAGCGATTTTCCCGGCCAGCACAATCTACGGACTTGTCTCTAGCTGAGCACGTGTGAGATATGATGGGACGAAAAGTGACTCGTGTGATTTGTCTGTCAACTCTTACAGAACTACGTGAACAGGTCGAGCAGGCGTGGCATAACATATCCCAGGACAGAATTCGCCACCTCTACGATCGACTGTATACCAGAGTCAGCGCCTGCATTGCCCCCCGTGGAGGATACACCACATACCAACATGTATGTTGCACCGTGGTTCGATACTGATACCTCAGATCCACTTGAACTACTGATTTGATGTGAGTCAATGTTACGAAAATACTTTTACAGATTCCGAAGTTGCTATTCGTGCTAGTGTTCAGTATGCCAACTTGCATACCCTTTCTTACGTGGGATTGTTAGTCTTTCAACAAACGATACTATCTGATCAATATATGGACACCCCTATGTAATGTGGAACTGACTACTAGATGTCACGAGAGGCGGAGGTGCCTGAATAAAAGGAGGCGGTGAGCACTGTCTTGTCAGTGAAGAAGCAGAAACAGAAAAATAGTTGGGTCACGAGACCTCAGTGATTTCTAACGGGGAGTAGTCATTAGATATCACCCGACTAACAAATACATTATGGACATTAGAACCCTTCTAAAGCTGCCCAAGCCGACTGTTGGTGATGCGGCTGTGAGATAGAAATGCGAAGGAATAGGCACGACCAGGCAGACCTCATGTACTGGGACAGGGACCGTGGTTGCGAAACATTCCATGAAATCAACGGAACAAACCACTCGTGAGTTCTAAAGTGCTACCAGCAATCCAGCATCATAGAGCAGCTCCACATAAACCATAATCAGTACTAAACCACACGTGAGACAGTGTAAAGAGGGGTGCTACTTCACTCTTTAAGACTGAATACAAGTGATTTGAACTGAAAGACTCATTTTACGCCTATGGCAATCCAAAGCGAAGGGCTTTGGTTTGGCGAATGCCTGGCAAATATTACCTGCCATCATGTGTAGTGCCAACAGTGAAATACGGAAGAAGTGATGGTGTTATGTTATCGGAACGTTTTTCGTGGCTCGGGGATGGTCTCCTTATTGCACTTAAAAATAAAAAAAGCGCTAAATGCGAAAGGATATGAACACGTTATACAGCACTCTGTACCGATTACCGAACAGGGAACGGTCCGGATACCCTATCATAAATCGACATCTGTGATGTAATGGTCCGCAGCTCGTGGTCGTGCGGTAGCGTTCTCGCTTCCCGCGCACGGGTTCCAGGGTTCGATTCCCGGCGGGGTCAGGGATTTTCTCTGCCTCGTGATGACTGGGTGTTGTGTGATGTCCTTAGGTCAGTGAGGTTTAAGTAGTTCTAAGTTCTAGGGGACTGATGACCGTAGATGTTAAGTTCCATAGTGCTCAGAGTCATTTGAACCATTTTTTGATGTAATGATTTGTGGATACTACCACTCCTGAATTTGACTGGCCTACCCTAGGCCCGACCTCAACCCAATGGAACATCTTTATGATGAATTAACTTTTTATACCTGGGATTCAGAGTCATGTAGAACTTTATAAAAGACATTTACGCCAGTGACTGTAACACTTTCTTTATTTCACGACTAGAATTTCGGCCTTAGGCCATTATCAAGTGCAGCTGAAAAATGCTGAATATTTATAAATTATTTAACAAAATCGTTGTGTATCTTGATATTCGGCCGATTACACAGAATGAAAAATGTAATTGCATAAGCATGTTACTTACATTATTGTGGCTTTACGCCATGTCAACATAAAATGAACCGATACAATTATATCTTTTTTTCTTTATTGGATTACTGCAATCGACAAAGTACCACACAACGAAAATCCTAGCCTCGCATGTTAGCAGACTGTACCACGTTTCCACTCACGAACGCAGCTCATCCGAACAGACACAGAAGGAGTGAGCAAGTCCTGCCAGAGGAAGTTCACGCCAATGTTCTTTCTTTTGCAACGAACCGTACTTCTGACTTTTGGAACGTTATAGACTCTGTCCTACGATATGCTAGTGATACCGACGTACGTACCTGAACAATATGTAAATAAGGAAACATAATATAAACAAACAATATTTTAAATAGATTTACATTAAATAGAAATTATGGAGATACAAAACAGATAAGTTGAAGAACTAGAGGCTGTTGAGAGTCTCAAACGGAGCGTTAGGCAACGGCTGACTGAAACAGGGGTAAGGAAAACAACAGAAGAAAAATGGATAGCCTTGAGAAATGAAATAGTAAAGGCAGTAGAGGATTATATAGGTAAAAATACAAAGCCCAGGAGAAAGTCATGGATAACATGCGAGATACTTAATCTAAGTGACGAGAGGGTAAAATATAAAATTGCAGCAAAGGTAGAGGATAAAAGGGAATACAGACGTCTAAAAGCTGAGACTGACAGGAGGTGCAAACTAACAAAGCAGGAATTTCTAGACGAAACTTGCTAGGCTATAGAAGTATGCATGTCTATGGATACGTTAGATGCACAATCAGGAAAATTAAAGAGATCTTTGGAGATAACACAAGTAGCAGTATTAAGAACAAAAGTTCAGATGGATATCCAATTCTACGTCTACATGGATACTCCGGAGGCCACCGTACGGTGCGTGGTGGAGGGAAATTATAAAGAAGAGACGGTTCGACAGGTGGAAGATGTGAGGTAATGTGCGAGTTGTCGCGCCCTGAAAATATTCTAAGTTGAGAGTTGGAGTTGGCGTGGCCGCACGGGCTGCTCGGCAAACTGGGGCTCGTCAGCAGCCGCGTGGTTCCGAACATTAGCCGCAGCAAAAGGGTTAGCCCCAGCACATGGTCCAGGCCCACAGTGTGCCTGGAAATTCCATGTTGACACTGTGCCGAGGACTGCGCTTTCTGTCAAAGAAGGAGATTTACAGGGTGTTTCAAAAATGACCGGTATATTTGAAACGGCAATAAAAACTAAACGAGCAGCGATAGAAATACACCGTTTGTTGCAATATGCTTGGGACAACAGTACATTTTCAGGCGGACAAACTTTCGAAATTACAGTAGTTACAATTTTCAACAACAGATGGCGCTGCAAGTGATGTGGAAGATATAGAAGACAACGCAGTCTGTGGGTGCGCCATTCTGTGCGTCATCTGTCTGCTGTAAGCGTGTGCTGTTCACAACGTGCAAGTGTGCTGTAGACAACATGGTTTATTCCATAGAACAGATGATTTTTCTGGTGTTGGAATTCCACCGCCTAGAACACAGTGTTGTTGCAACAAGACGAAGTTTTCAACGGAGGTTTAATGTAACCAAAGGACCGAAAAGCGATACAATAAAGGATCTGTTTGAAAAATTTCAACGGACTGGGAACGTGACGGATGAACGTGCTGGAAAGGTAGGGCGACCGCGTACGGCAACCACAGAGGGCAACGCGCAGCTAGTGCAGCAGGTGATCCAACAGCGGCCTCGGGTTTCAGTTCGCCGTGTTGCAGCTGCGGTCCAAATGACGCCAACGTCCATGTATCGTCTCATGCGCCAGAGTTTACACCTCTATCCATACAAAATTCAAACGCGGCAACCCCTCAGCGCCGCTACCATTGCTGCACGAGAGACATTCGCTAACGATATAGTGCACAGGATTGATGACGGCGATATGCATGTGGGCAGCATTTGGTTTACTGACGAAGCTTATTTTTACCTGCACGGCTTCGTCAATAAACAGAACTGGCGCATATGGGGAACCGAAAAGCCCCATATTGCAGTCCCATCTTCCCTGCATCCTCAGAAAGTACTGGTCTGGGCCGCCATTTCTTCCAAAGGAATCATTGGCCCATTTTTCAGATCCGAAACGATTACTGCATCACGCTATCTGGACATTCTTCGTGAATTTGTGGCGGTACAAACTGCCTTAGACGACACTGCGAACACCTCGTGGTTTATGCAAGATGGTGCCCGGCCACATCGCACGGCCGACGTCTTTAATTTCCTGAATGAATATTTCGATGATCGTGTGATTGCTTTGGGCTATCCGAAACATACAGGAGGCGGCGTGGATTGACCTCCCTATTCGCCAGACATGAACCCCTGTGACTTCTTTCTGTGGGGACACTTGAAAGACCAGGTGTACCGCCAGAATCCAGAAACATTTGAACAGCTGAAGCAGTACATCTCATCTGCATTTGAAGCCATTCCGCCAGACACGTTGTCAAAGGTTTCGGGTAATTTTATTTAGAGACTACGCCATATTATTGCTACGCATGGTGGATATGTGGAAAATATCGTACTATAGAGTTTCCCAGACCGCAGCGCCATCTGTTGTTGAAAATTGTAACTACTGTAATTTCGAAAGTTTGTCTGCCTGAAAATGTACTGTTGTCCCAAGCATATTGCAACAAACGGTGTATTTCTATCGCTGCTCGTTTAGTTTTTATTGCCGTTTCAAATATACCGGTCATTTTTGAAACACCCTGTATATGCCAGCAGTGCGAAAGATGGCGAACTTTGTGAAACTATAATGGAAGACATTTCACAGTTCATGTAGAAATTAATAATAGCCAGAGGAATCATGACACCTTAAGAAGAAACATTTACATTATCATTATATTTATACGACGATTTTCATGGTGTAATCAGATTTTCAATATCTTTATTAGTTTCAAGTTTAGTATCTGACTGTAAATTATGCAAGTAACACCCAGCGACGAATTTCCAAAATCGAAACGGTTCATCTGATTTTGTCGATCGACGTGTTTTTGGAAAGCTATTAGTGGAAACCTAAACTGGTATGAATTACAAAAAAAATGGCTCTGAGCACTATGGGACTCAACTGCTGAGGTCATTAGTCCCCTAGAACTTAGAACTAGTTAAACCTAACTAACCTAAGGACATCACAAACATCCATGCCCGAGGCAGGATTCGAACCTGCGACCGTAGCGGTCTTGCGGTTCCAGACTGCAGCGCCTTTAACCGCACGGCCACTTCGGCCGGCTATGAATTACAGGCATGCAACTTGAATAGTACATGAATTATTGGGGGTCAATGTGGCCGGTTACTATTGATTGCGTCTGGCCATAGGAACTCCACAGTTACACAAAAGACCGGTAGCAGCATGCTTCTAAATATATTTATTCGTCTATGTCTTTGTTTATATCCTGTATATACTATTCATGAAGAAATTGGTCAAATATTTACTGTGTTTTAGAAATCACAGAGACATTAGGCTGCTGGCCTACTTTTGCTTCTATTCCGTTGCTTATTTAAATTATGTATTTAAAAATGTGGGTTAATGTGTGTTTATAGTCCAGCCGTAGGAATATTTATTTAATTTCAAGTTATTTAAATGTAAATCCAGTATTTAGTATGTGTTTCAATACATTTGTGAGTGAGCGTTGGCTTGGAGACATAGCAGGAGTGCTCTAGCCAATCCCAGCGCTCGTTACTACTACCAAAGTCAATGGAGGGAGTACTGAACAGAACAGCGCGACGGACAGGACATGGGCGAGAGCTGGACGGGAAGGCGTGACGGACGGTCGCGGGAAATACTTTGAGAGTGTTGAGCAGTTTGCAAGAGGTCGCGGGAAGCAGAAATATTTCGTGGTGCCGACTTATGATCTTTTGAGATTTCCGTGGCTTCTGCAGTGAAGACGTAGTATGCGTATAGAAATGAATATCTCACGAGCTATGTTGTTCTTCATAACTCATTACGTGAAGTAGGATCTACTGTTTCCCTGTTATTCAACTTATATTTAATTTATTTGCTGAACCATCGACACAATAAGTGTTTTGCAGAAATAAACGGCGTTCTTAAAAGTGCTTCTGCTATCGTACTCATCATTTAAAGTCGTTAAAATAGGACCTTCAGATTTTATGTAATTGCAATCGTCCCTTTATTAATTTCTATGTTACATTCAACATTCGCAATTGCCGAGTGATAGGAACCTTCGACCATTCGATTCATGTGTGTATTCACATTGTATACTGTAGACTCAGCAGTATTTGGCATCTAATGCGGCAACAACGTATCCCACCCCCTAGACAACGAAACCAGCCAAAACTTTTAATATTTTAACTCTGAATCTGAGGGTACGTAGTTGAGGGCCACATTTTTATTTGAAAACCCGCGAAGGGATACATAGAGGCTATAGACAAAGCAAACAAACTTGGAGATAATATTGTAGAATGAGATGAGGAAGTAAATGACGATGAGATGGAATATGTGACACTGCACGTAGAATTTAACAGAGCTCTAAAAACCGTAAGTCGAAACAAGACCCATGGAGTAATCCCACAGAATTACAGAGATCCTTACACAAGACAACCATGACAAAACTATTCCACCCTGTTTGCAAGGTACATCAGGCAGGCGAAATAACCCCGACTTCAAGACGAATTTAATAATTCCTGTTTCGAGGAAGGTAAGTGTTGACAGGTGTGAATATTACCGAACCAGCGGTTTAATATTTATTTCATTTTACTTATTTATTGCTTATTTATTTGAACTGATTATGGTCTTAAGGCCCTCTCTTACATCTGACCAGGTGCAACACATACAAAAGATATTGAAAAAGTTCCAAATAATAATAATAATAATAATAGTAACAATAATAACAATTGTAACAGCAAATGGCATTTGGAATGGTATAGATTAGCTTAGTACATGGCCATAGTTAGAAAATACAGACACAAATTATTTACAGAAGACTGAAAAAAGTTGCTGAAGCTGACCGTGGCTAAGATAACTTTGAGTTCACGAGAAATGTAGGAACACGCGAGCTCATACTGACTCATTTCAGGAGATAGATTAACTAGAACATACGATTATATAATTTGCAGATTTAGACAAAAATTTTAACAATGTTAACTAAATATACTCTTTGAAATTTGGAAGGTAGTAGGCGTAATATACAGGGAGCGAAAAGTTATCCAGAAAAATAAAACAAGGTAAGTGGAATGTGGTCGAATTCAGTCAGGTGAAGCTAATATAGTTTGATCAGGAAATGAGACGCTAAAAGTAGAAAATACATTTTGCTATTCATGAGCAAAATAACTGCCAGTGGCCGAAGTAGAGAGCATATAAAATGAAAACTGACAATAGCAAGAGAACCTTTCCTAAAAAGAAAGCATAAGTCAAATATAAATTTAAGCGTTAGTGAGAATTTTCTTGAGATTTTTTGAACGGAGTGTAGCCTCGTCCGAAAATGAAAAATGGACAATAAACAGTTCGGTTAAGAAGACAAGAGAAACATTTGAAATACGGTTCTATCGAAGAATGAGGAAGATTAAATGGTAGATTGGATAGCTAATAAGGTGATACTGAACAGAATTGGTGAAAAACGAAATTTATGGAACAACTTGACCAAATGAAGAGATCCCTTATTAGGACACATCATGAGTAATCTAGAAATCCTCAGTTCAGTAATGGAAGGAAGAGTGGACATTAAAATTTGTAGAGGGAGAGCGAAGTTTGCGAATAGTTAGCAAATTCAGATAGATGTAAGTTGCTTCGACTAGCGTGGAGAGCTGCATGAGACCAGTCTTCGGACTGAAGATCGCAACAACGAACAACAAACTAAAACTAGTCAATAAATGAAATAATCGAATATTGGCATGTATTTGGGTTAAAAACATTCATAAAACAGTCTTAACAATTTTGTTGGAGCGTTATGTGCTTTACTAAGACACAAAGTACATGCCAAAGTATTTTATGAGAAAAAATGAACCTTTTTTTTAAAATATATGAAACACAAAACCGACAAGGCTCAACAAATAAAGTTATTGCGGAGAACTGGCCTTTACAACACTTCAGAGAATTTTGCTAAAAAAGTTTATTTGTAATTCCTGTCAAATTCCAAGCACCTTCCAACTCTCACATAAAAACTCGAGAAAACTTTATATGTTTTTGAGAATTTTCCGTAAAGTTTTCACTTTTGAGATTTTCGTGGAATAAGTATATGTTATAGAATTGCTAAACGTTTGTGTCTATTCTATATGAAATCTAGGAAACAACGGTAAGTATCTTTTGAACGTTAGAATTGATACTGCACTAGGCGTCCATAGGTGGTATGATGCGAAAATACTAGTATGTACAAAACTTTTTGAATAAAGAGAGAGTATAATTTTATTAATTCACGCATTCATGTGTTACCTGTCCTTAATACCCACAAAAGCTTACTTTCATAGTGTCTCCATAAATGCTTGTACATTTATATGTAGAAATTGAACTTGTTGCTTTTGGCTGAGCCACTTAATGAAACTTTCTGACGCCAAAAATTTTCAGACTATTTTATTCACTGCACATCAAGCAACTTCATAACTTTCCAGAAGTTTGCATTTCTCATAACTGTCCTACATTAAATGGCCCCCGAAAACTTTTTAAGGCGTGCGTTGTTGCACCAAACTTTTTTATATCATTCAAGAAAGAAATACTATAAACAGGGAACACTACAGGGGTTTTTAAGGTACTGCGAACTAGATGCCAGCAAGCAAATACGTTTTTAACTTAAACCAACTACATTGTCAAAACGAAGTTATAGTTTAAATATACAGGGAGTCAGGGTCATAAGTGTAGACCATTGGTATCGTAATATGTACCCACTTCGATGTGTTAGTTGTTTTTCAATGAGCCTAGCGTTCTTCACAAAATCACTTCACATAATTTACTAAGTAATGTTTTCTGCACAGTCGTAACTGTACCACCAAATGGAATAGGCCTGTCAGTATAGAGTAACCGTTTTGCATCCACTTTTCCACTCTTCAGCAACTGACCTGCTGCCCGGGGGGAAGACAGCTTTAATGGGTTGGTCTTGCCACATGTACTTGGAGGTACCAACCAACCTAAACACATACAATTCCTAACAGCTATAATAATTAGTCTGCAAAAAAAATAAATACTGATGTAATGTTGTTCAGTACCCTGTCCTCAATCACTAATAAAAATATCTGTACTTATACCCCTAGCACCCAGTATATCTGCATGAAATGGTGATAGTAAAGCTTACTTTCATCCACATGGTACTCTGATAATACGTATCTATCGTCATATCTGTAACATGAAAGTTTGTTTTGGCGTGTTCCTTTAGGGTATCATCATCGACGAGGCTCATAATGCCATCGGATAATGGCCTGGTATGGTGAGCACTGGGACCAAAATTCGCACTGATCCCAGTGAATGACAGCTCTGACGTTTCAAGGTGTCTAATAGAATTGAGATAAATATAGAAGAGAATGTTCAGCATAAAGTCGATCACCCGCAGATCTCATTTCACCTTAAGCCGTAAGTCAAAAGTTATTCACAGTCTTGTATTTTCCGTTGTTTATTCATTAAATTATAAAATTGTTTCTTCAGGGATGTACTGGGGCCATCCAGGAAGTAACATGTAGTGAGGGGTACACTAACTCACGCAATAGGCCACTGCTTTCAGAGTTGCGACAGCTAAAAAGCCACGTTGGTTCTCTTTCACTTACAGTAGGCATTGAATCCCCCACCTCAATTGTGAAATTCGTTCTGTAATACGGTTTTGAGTGGTACAAAATCTCAACGCTGTCGAAATTTACCACCAAACTTCTGCTGTTTACAGAGCGCCTATGATGAGTGAAGGTTTCTGGTACCAATGGTGTTGTTGGTTTCAGTGTGGAAGAACGCATGTTCGTGATGATAGAAATCGTCGTCCATTTGTAGTCACCAAAGAAATAGTACAGAAAACTGAAGAAAAAATTGTGAAAGTCTGAGTTGTAAGATAGTTAAACTGTTGAACAACTGTCTGTAGATTAATAGGTGTGTTTTGTATGTTATCTTGATCAGACAATTAGAATACGATAAGTTCAGTGATCGTTAGATGCCATAATACCTTTCCGAGAATCATAGCACTCGACGGACGCTTCTCCTGTGGGCTTCGCTGCTTTGCGGAATGGCGAGGCATAGTGAGCAGAATCGTGACCCTCGACGAGGTATGGATTTCCTATGACAACAAGGCAAAATAGCAGTCAACTGTGTGGGGTCTCAAATCAAAAGCTGGACGTACAATTCTGTCTGCCAGACAGTTTATAGCTACCGTTTTTTGGGGTGTTAAAGAAGTGTTGTTGGTCAAATATTTGGGCGGGTTGAAAACAAAACTCCCTAGAAATCACATAATGGACGTTTGTCCAAACTGTAACAGCCAGACGACGAGTGATAAATGGACAAAGAGAGTGTCAGTGGCAATAAATACGAACTCACAGTATAAATTGAAACTTCTCTGCATTCTATTGATCTATATACTCTTAATAATAATAATAATAATAGAATATCAACCAATATTTAAGTACATTATATTCAATGTTTCCTAAATAAAACTTGGAAATAAAAAAACAGTTAAAGAACGGTCATATATTTTGTGAAATGATTTGTCTAACAGTAAGAAATATAATATATTGGAGAAACATGTATCACACGTTTCAGTGGTGCTAGAAATCGCGTACAGAAAATGAGGTGTCGATTGAGAATTTAAAGTTCAATGTTTAAATTAGAGTTTTAGAATTTTAAAGAGTACAAGAGAATATTTGTTTGCTGGAATTTCACTCAGTGGTCTCCTTACATCACTGATGTATGAGCATACCAGCAGCTGTACATAGTTGAGAGTGTCTCAAATGGTACTTTAATTTGTTTTATTTCTTATTTTTAGACACATAGTTTCACAAAACATATGACAATGGTTTTTCAGCATTTATTTCAAAAATGGTTCAAATGGCTCTTTGCACTATGGGACTTATCATCTGAGGTCATCAGTCCCCTAGACTTACAACTACTTAAACCTAACTAACCCAAGGACATCACATCAAATCATTTATCGGCTCATTAAGGTGAATGATAATGGCTTATACGTAAAGTAGCTTTAACTATCCCAGTACTTTATTTGTAGCTTTATTCAGAATGTGTTCTCGACAGCCCTCGTACTTGGCGGTATAGCCTCCAGATGTGCAGCTGTGCACCAAGAGGAAACGTCCGGTTTTCTCTCAGTACAAGTGTGCGCCCCGTTGAGGAGCTTCGCACGCCGTGTCCGTTCTTGAGAGACTTCTGTATTGCCTTTCAAGAGATCGCCGCGGCGGAAGCCACGCAGTGATTTTCAGACACCTACTGCGCGCCCCGCCACTGCTTCTCAAGTCGTAAGGTTTAGCTCTCGTCTTGTGCACCTGTGTCAGGTCCCTAATGTCAACTGGAATAGCGCACACCGCACTTGTCTCGTGGCGTCATACTCTGATTGCCGGCGAATTCAGCAAGGAAACTGATGAGGTTGTTTTTGCATTGGGCCTCGACAACCGATCGGCTGTCTAGGGAAGGTATTGTCTACAAACCGACGCACATGGGGGCAGAAGTACGTTAGGAAGTCACCGTTCTAGAAGTGCATTTTTTGGGCAGCGTGCCCAGGGGGGAGGGGAGGATGAATCAGAGGTTGTAGTCACAAAGTTTTAATTCTCACCTTGGAAAATCGAGATATGACCATGAAAAGTCGTGATGATGTTAGTACTCTTCTATATATTCACCCTACAATACGACACTTTTTATACAACTGTTCACGGAACGTTCCACCTTGAGAATAACTTCGTCGTCTTGGGAGCACCCGGTTTTTTTTTGCGAGTAAAGAGAAAGGTGTTGCTGGGTGCCTTCCCAGGAGAATGCGGGAGGTACCGGAAAATTTGATAGCCCGAAGAAGCAGCATTAAGTGACTGTGTCCTGTGCACCATCACCTGGCCCGTTTCCGTGAAGCAAAAATTTTCCCTTGGACACCCTTCAGCAACGATTCGTCATGACTGCCTCCCTAAACTCCTGTTACGGTTCACACCTTACGAGAATAATCTGTTAGTGGTCCGCCACTGGTAGCTGAGTGGTCAGCGTGACAATCCTAAGGGCCCGGGTTCGATTCCCGGCTGGGTCGGAGATTTTCTCCGCTCAGGGACTGTGTGCTGTGTTGTCCTAATCATCGTCATTTCATCCCCATCGACGCACAAGTCGCCGAAGTGGCGTCAAATAGAAAGACATGCTCCCAGCGAACGGTCTACCCGATGGGAGGCCCTAGTCACACGACATTTACATCTGTTAGTACCACACTATCGCAATCCCAAAACGCAGTCAGCATCACCTATCCCGATGACGATTGAGTCTTCGCCTTTTCGGCAGTGGTAAAATCACATTCTTCCTACGCTTGGTTTGTTCCGTTCCCTCGGGGTTATATTGATACGTGGTGGTTAGCAGACTAAAGAAGTCATCTGGATTGGCCGGACAGAACTGCAACATTTTCGCTGCAGCTTCAGTTCGGCAGGCTTTCCAACTGTGTGCGAGCAGTCGTGGAACCCAGTGGGCAGCGACCTTTCTAATTTTCAAAACCTCGTGCAAAATGACGGAAACTGGTCCATGAGTAATTTTTACTTTTTTATCATGACCTTGGCTTCAATCATCAGTGTCAATAATGCTCTTGCGACTTTCGGTTGTTCACAGAGAGATGCTCTGAAACGTTATTCGTCACTGAGATGTGTTTGCCCACTGAAAGTGTCAGCTCCACCTATCCACTGTTTCATGTGATGGTCCACCGTTACCGTAAACATTCACATACCGGCACGATTTCTTGAAGTAGACCTCTCCGTCCACACTAAAACGGCTGTGCCACCTAACCACTACGCTATCTGATCAGAAGTATCTGGACACCACTAGATGGCACGAGAGGTGCACACACTAACATAGAAGGAGACAGGGAGTATTGTGTTGTCAATAGAGAAGCTCTAACAGCAGAATGGGTCTGTCAGGGGACCAACGTGACTTCGAACGTGGAATAGTCATTGGAAATCCCGTAGGCTGTCTCCGCAATATCGTTTATTCCAGGAGCGCTAGTCCCGCCAGTTTCACAGGAGAAATGTGAAGTTAGGAAGGTGCGATATGCTATAACGAAAGTAAAGCTGTGACGACAGGTCGTGAGTTGTGCTCGGTTAGCTCATATGGTAGAAAAATGGCTCTGAGCACTATGGGACCTAACATCTGTGGTCATCAGTCCCCTAGAACTTAGAACTACTTAAACCTAACTAACCTAAGGACATCACACACATCCATGCCCGAGGCAGGATGCGAACCTGCGACCGTAGCAGTCCCGCGGTTCCGGACTGAGCGCCTAGTACCGCTAGACCACCGCGGCCGGCTCATATTGTAGAGCACATAGTTTTAATTTACCAGGAAGTTTCAATTTTTTGTTTGTTTGCAGGTACAAGTCTGCTGTCTTGAAACACATATGAGTGGGAACGAACGCTGCACCAAACCTTGCTGAGTTGGTGTGGGCGTATGGTAACCGGTAGCCATCAAGTGCACACTCTTTTATCAAAAGTAGCTGGAAACTCGAGTAACAAATTCACCAGGGACATTTCAACTTTTCTGAAGCTACCCAAGTCGAGTGTTGATGACGTGACTCTGAAGTGGAGTCGCCAAGGAAGAACCACAGCTGAATAAAAGCCAGACATGCCGCATGTACTGACGACAGGGACCGTTGAGCATTTCAGAGAGTGTGGAAGAAATCACTTGAGAGTTTCAGAGTGCTGCAGCAGTTCATCTAGCACCACGACTGTGCTTAGGGAGGTAAAAGAATAGGGTGCAAAGGTGGAGCAGGTCCACATAAGCCACACATTTATCTAGTCAGCGCTAACCGATGCTAGAGATAGGAGTGCTTTGTAGTGATTAATCACCCTGTGATAATCCTATGGAAGGGTTTTGGTTTGGAGAATGCATGGAGAATTTTACTTGTCACTATTCGCATTTCCAAGGTTGAAGTACAGAGGAGGTGATGTTACGGTTTGGGGGTGTTTTTCGTGTTTTGGGTGTCAGATCCTTATTGTGCTTAAGAAAACGCCAGTTGTCAGTATGTGGGTGTTATGTTGACGAGTAGTGCAACGGATTGATCTGACAAGTACCCTTTGGCTCCTGCAAGAAGCAATTTCCACCCCACACTACTATGGATTCAGACAGGCGGTCCCAACTTACCAAAAAGAAATGCCTGAAAACTTTCAGAAATAAATATCTTCTGGAGTCCTCTACTATAAGGAAAAGACACAAAAATATTCTATTTTGTAGTGGGATACTTGGGTACTGAAGTATCGCTAGTTAGTGTAAGAAAAACATTAAACGAACGGAAAATATTATTTATTGAAAAATCTGAGAAAATCGAGTGAAACTTTTACTTATAAATTGATACACAAATTTCTGGGCTCTTTTCGGAATAGGAGGTTACTTCTTATGGATAGGAAACCTGTTAATGAAATTTATATACAAAGTGTGGGAAAGCTCTTTCATCCCTTTTCTTTAAGAATGTTACTTACTTGGCAGAATGGCTGAGAGCGGCGCCAACTCAACTTCAATAATTATCCGATTGAATTTTTCTAAGTATGGTCGAGGCTGTCACGTGAGAAATGTAATGGAGTGACGTGAATGAAGTATGTTATTTCTAATGGAGGAAAGATGGGGCTCACCTACACTGTAGCGCACAATACCGTGAGCTGCGACAACTGCTGCCTGCATCGTTTGCTGCTGAAAAATGTCAAAACTCTCTTTCTATCTGGATTGTCCTTCGCCAATCGAACTCTCTCTACACCCTGATGAAGTCAAGGGCTCCAGTCTGCCCCTAGTCTAACTATTGGCATGGTACACTGGTCAGATAACCAGTCCACCGCGATACCACTCACTGTTCGTTCACAGGCGCTAACTAATACTCTCTCTGAGTTCACACCGCACATTAAATGCCGTGGCCAACACGGTGAACAAACGCTTAATTGCGAGCGACTCAATGTAGAGTATCACCCCAATTCGCTAGCGACAGAGGTGCTCTCTCAGTGCAATACTGAGTAGAGACTTTGTTCTTCGCTCTCTGCGTACGCACACGAACGCGCTCGCTCCTGCTACGTGTTCCCACTTCGAGGGCATCGCCGGAACCACCCTATCCACACAAAAGTCGAAAGGGTATATCATCCACTGTCCTTCCCTCACTCCTCCGGCTAATTGCGTCAGAAGTAGTCCGCCAGTCAGCGATACTCTTACAAACGGGTGAATGGCGCTCCATTTAAGCCGATCCATCCGGAAATATACAGGGTGTTACAAAAAGGTACGGCCAAACTTTCAGGAAACATTCCTCACACACAAAGAAAGAAAATATGTTATGTGGACATGTGTCCGGAAACGCTTACTTTCCATTTTAGAGCTCATTTAATTACTTCTCTTCAAATCACATTAATCATGGAATGGAAACACACAACAGAACGTACCAGCGTGACTTCAAACACTTTGCCACAGGAAATGTTCAAAATGTCCTCCGTTAGCGAGGATACATGCATCCACCCTCCGTCGCATGGAATCGCTGATGCGCTGACGCAGCCCTGGAGAATGGCGTATTGTATCACAGCCGTCCACAATACGAGCACGAAGAGTCTCTACATTTGGTACCGGGGTTGCGTAGACAAGAGCTTTCAAATGCCCCCATAAATGAAACTCAAGAGGGTTGAGGTCAGGAGAGCGTGGAGGCCATGGAATTGGTCCGCCTCTACCAATCCATCGGTCAGCGTATTTGTTGTTGAGAAGCGTACGAACACTTCGAGTGAAATGTGCAGGAGCTCCATCGTGAATGTCCCACATGTTGTGTCGTACTTGTAAAGGCACATGTTCTAGCAGCACAGGTAGAGTATCCTGTATGAACTCATGATAACGTGCTCCGTTGAACGTGGTGGAAGAACATGAGGCCTAATCAAGACATCACCAATAATGCCTGCCCAATAGTTCACAGAAAATCTGTGTTGATGACGTGATTGCCCAATTGCGTGCTGATTCTCGTCAGCCCACACATGTTGACTGTGAAAATTTACAATTTGATCACGTTGGAATGAAGCCTCATCCGTAAAGAGAACATTTGCACTGAAATGAGGATTGACACATTTTTGGATGAACCATTCGTGGAGGCCAATCAGCTGCTGATAGTGCCTGCACACGCTGTACATGGCACGGAAACAACTGGTTCTCCCGTATCACTCTCCATACAGTGACGTGGTCAGCGTTACCTTGTACAGCAGCAACTTCTCTGACGCTGACATTAGGGTTATCGTCAACTGCACGAAGAATTGCCTCGTCCATTGCAGGTGTCCTCGTCGTTCTAGGTCTTCTCCAGTCGCGAGTCATAGGCTGGAATGTTCCGTGCTCCCTAAGACGCCGATCAATTGCTTCGAACGTCTTCCTGTCGGGACAACTTCGTTCTGGAAATCTGTCTCGATACAAGCGTACCGCGCCACGGCTATTGCCCCGTGCTAATCCATACATCAAATGGGCATCTGCCAACTCCGCATTTGTAAACATTGCACTGACTGCAAAACCACGTTCGTGATGAACACTAACCTGTTGATGCTACGTACTGATGTGCTTGATGCTAGTACAGTAGAGCAATGAGTCGCATGTCAACACAAGCACCGAAGTCAACATTACCTTCCTTCAACTGGGCCAACTGGCGGTGAATCGAGGAAGTACAGTACATACCGACGAAACTAAAATGAGCTCTAACATGGAAATTAAGCGTTTCCGGACACATGTCCACATAACATCTTTTCTTTATTTGTGTGTGAGGAATGTTTCCTGAAAGTTTGGCCGTACCTTTTTGTAACATCCTGTATAGCATCTGCGTTAGGTGTATACTGTCTACCTGTGAGATCTCTGAA